>NC_087540.1:2400000-3123000 GCF_963921805.1 Phalacrocorax carbo
AGGTGGGGGGAAGGAAAAGGGGCCCCCCGTGCCCCCTGAGGCGGGGGGGAAGGAGAAGGGGGCAGGCCCCCTGTGCCCCCTGAGGTGGGGGGAAGGACAAGGGGACCCCCTGTGCCCCCTGAGGTGGGGGGGGAAGGACAAGGGGACCCCCTGTGCCCCCTGAGGTGGGGGGAAGGACTAGGGGCCCCCCTGTGCCTCCTGAGGTGGGGGGAAGGAAAAGGGGCCCCCCTGTGCCTCCTGAGGTGGGGGGAAGGAAAAGGGGCCCCCCTGTGCCTCCTGAGGTGGGGGGAAGGACAAGGGGACCCCCTTGTGCCTCCTGAGGTGGGGGGAAGGACAAGGGGACCCCCCTGTGCCCCCTGAGGTGGGGGGAAGGACAAGGGGACCCCCCTGTGCCCCCTGAGGTGGGGGGAAGGACAAGGGGACCCCCCTGTGCCTCCTGAGGTGGGGGGAAGGAAAAGGGGACCCCCTGTGCCTCCTGAGGTGGGGGGAAGGAAAAGGGGACCCTCGTTCCCCTGAGGGGGAGGAAAAGGGACCCCGTCTGGGCGCCGGCGGGGAACGACGTCGCATCCCTCTGGGAGCAGACAGCCGCCCCGCCCGCCGTGAAAGCGCGGCCGCTATTGGTTAACGACGCGACAACCGTCTGTCACGTTGTTTGCTATTGGTTACGGCGCACCAGCGCCTCACGCGCTCCGGCTTCTCCTTTTGTTGTTGTAGCAAACAAGTTGCAAAGCGGCGGCGGGAGCGGGCAGGGCCGCGGGGAGGGGAGCGGGCAGGGCCGCGGGGAGGGGAGCGGGCAGGGCCGCGGGGAGGGGAGCGGGCAGGGCCGCGGGCAGACCGAGGACATGCCGCGGGAGCCGAGCCCCGAGTGAGGAGAGCCGGGCGGCGGAGGTGAGTAGCCAGCCCGGCCCCGGTGTTTCCCCTCTACCCCAAGACCCCAGCCCCCCTGTACCCCGGCTCCCACGGGCGTCCCCACTCGTGTCCTCCCACTCGAAACCCTGCGTCCAGCCCGTCGCCCCTCTCTGCCGATCCCACCTGCCTACTGCGGCATCCCCCGGCCCCCCGCTGTCAGCGCAGTCGCCCCCGTTAAGCCGCCGTGCAGCGCTGCCTGGGCGCGGGGGGACCAGGCAGGGCGCGGGGGCACAAGGACCCCCACCCGCTCAGGCAGCCCCCCTGTGCCTCGCCCCGCTCTCCTCCCGCCCGGTGCCCCAAACCCCGCTCCGACGCTGCATCAAAACCAGGGGAACACCCGTTTTCAACCTGCGGGCGACCTCAGGACAGAGGTGGGCCACTGCCCCTCGAAGTCCTGGGAGTTGGGATGTGGCGGGGACGGCCCGTTGGCACCTGCTTTTCCAGGGCATCCCTCCTGCTTCCCTCCCTGCCTTCCTCAGCCTCCCTCCATGAGCCAAGGCTTCGAGTACGGAGAGCATCCCCCTTCCCAGCCCGGGGAGCCGGAGCTGGGCTGGGGGGCAGAAGCCGGGCTGGCAGCGGGGAGGCACAGGCAGGAATGAAGTCCCCACCCAGGCACCCGCCAGTCCCTTTGTCCCTGCCTTTGGGATTATCTGGGAGCAAAGTTAGCAACCCTGGAGCCGAGGAGATTAGGCCGGAGTCCGTGTCCGTGCGGGGACTGCGGGAGCTCGCGTCCCCCCAACCCACGCTGCTCGTCCCCCTCCTGGGCTGGGACTCCGGCGCTGGGGCTCGGGCTGCGGGATCAGCGAGGTATTTTTATGGCAGGAGCGATGCGGGGTGGGGAGGAGGGGAGACCTCGATCCCAGCCCCGTGCTGCGGCAGGAGGAGCCCTGACAGGTTTGTGAAAAGCCCCCAGCCGCGTCCCCTCAGCTGGGACAAAAGACTCGCACAGAAATGTCACTTTCCATCTGGAGCGGGGCGATGAGGCGCCTCATTATTCCTCTGGTTTGCTCCGACGCCGGGGCAGGAGGGGCCTTTTTGGGGTCCGCTCTGCCTGCGGTGCCGACAGGGACATCCTCCGGGAGCGCCCCTGGCCGTTCCATCTCCAGGGGGGAGCTGGAGCCTGGGAGAAGCCATCTCTGGCCCCAGCTCACCCCAGTTTCCCCCAAACCAGACCAGGCTGCGTTTTGGATGGGGCTGGAGATGGCCCTGGCCCTTTGAGTCTTTCCCGGAGCGGCTGGCATTGGCCTTGGGGTCCAGCCACTGGAGCTGGGGGGAACTGGGACTGACGCTGGGGCCCCTGGACGCTCCTTCCAGGGCGATCCTGGACAGCTCCTGCTCAGAGAGTCCCCGCCACCCTCTTTCACCTCCTTTGGCCTTAAAATTGAGCCCTGAGGCAGGCAGGGCCCCTAGGGATGAGCAGGCTGGCAGAGAGCAGGCAGGAGTGCTGGCATCAGGGCAGCACCAGGACGGGTGCCCGAGGCTGTGTTAGCACCCATGGGGTGAACCCCATGGCCTGGCGGGGTGCTCAAGGTTGTGCCCCAACCACGGAGGGCTCGGCAGGACCCCTCCAGCATCCCTGGAGGTGTCCCCATGGCCGGCAGCATCTGGCTCATCTCAGGCCGGAGGAGCCCAGCCAGCGGCATCGCTCCGGCAAGAGAGGGGCCATGGCCCGACGCCCAACGGGGGGGACGAGCAGGCAGGGCGTTGGCAGGACAGCTTGCCTCCCGTCCCACGGATAAGCGGCGTGGCGCAGGAGCTGACGGTTTGTTGTGTCTGTTGCGTCTGCCGCCGGCCCAAGGTTTTTTCCCAGACCCCGGAGCATCGCACCCGCTGTGCTGCAGAGCCGGGACCCCACTGCGGTGGCACCGCAACAGGCGCGCCGCCCCGGCACGGCCACGGCCGGGTTGGGGATGCTCGCGAGGCCCTGGCACGTGTGCGTATGCATGCGGTTCTTGGCGTGTACGCAGTCTGGCAGGGGAGGCAGGAAAGGGAGAAGCCCAGCAGCGAGCGAGGGGTTAAGGAGCGGCGCCAAGCTGCGGCTCTGTTTAGTCTGGCCCCTGCGCCAGCGATGGGACAGGCAGCGGCGGAGCACGTGTCCATCGCCCCGGCCCAGAGCGAGCGCTTGCATGCGTGCAGGCGCCCTTGCACGCTGCGTACAGGCAGGCATGCTCCCTGCCGGGCCAGTGGTGTGACACGGACAGCGTCCCCACATCTGTGCATGCTGCCGAGCCTTGGCCCACCTCTGGCTCTGCCGCCGTCAGAGCCACCCGCCACGGGGAGCTGGGGACACCCTGAGCATCCTGGCATTGCTGTAACCCCTGTGCCTCTTCCCACCCCGGACAGGGACCGTGGAACCCAGGTGTCCGGGCTGGCCCCCCCACTCCGAGGTGACATACGGCTTTGTCCCGCGTCCTCCTTTTCTGCCACGTGCCGTTTTGGGGGGCTGTTGCGTCCCCGGTGCCACACAGGGGCCACGTCCCCCCCTTGCCAGCACCGACCGCCCTGTGTCTGCCCCGTGGGCACCGGCACCCCGTACGGTGCTTAACTCGCGGCTTGGCGGCCGTGCAGGCGAGGGCAGGGGGGACAGCAGGTCCCCTGCCGCGGGGTGACAGGCAGGGCCGTGCCGTGCCGTGCCTTGCAGGGGAGCAGCGCCATGTCCCTCGGCGCACCCACGAGCAGCGACGCCTGCCTGAGCATCGTGCACAGCCTGATGTGCCACCGGCAGGGCGGGGAGAACGAGACCTTTGCCAAGCGGGCCATCGAGAGCCTCGTCAAGAAGCTCAAGGAGAAGAAGGACGAGCTCGACTCGCTCATCGCCGCCATCACCACCAACGGCGCCCACCCCAGCAAGTGCGTCACCATCCAGCGCACCTTGGACGGGCGGCTCCAGGTAACCCCGCCCCACCAGCCTTACAGCCCCCCATGCACCCCAAGGCCCTCCTGGAGCTGGGGCACCTGGGTGTTGGGGTGCCCCATGACCCCTGAGACCCCACGGCCCTCCTGGAGCTGGGGCACCTGGGTGTTGGGGTGCCCCATGACCCCTGAGACCCCACGGCCCTCCTGGAGCTGGGGCACCTGGGTGTTGGGGTGCCCCACGACCCCTGAGACCCCACGGCCCTCCTGGAGCTGGGGCACCTGGGTGTTGGGGTGCCCCACGACCCCTGAGACCCCACGGCCCTCCTGGAGCTGGGGCACCTGGGTGTTGGGGTGCCCCACGACCCCTGAGACCCCACGGCCCTCCTGGAGCTGGGGCACCTGGGTGTTGGGGTGCCCCATGACCCCTGAGACCCCACGGCCCTCCTGGAGCTGGGGCACCTGGGTGTTGGAGTGCCCCATGACCCCTGAGACCCCACGGCCCTCCTGGAGCTGGGGCACCTGGGTGTTGGGGTGCCCCACGACCCCTGAGACCCCACGGCCCTCCTGGAGCTGGGGCACCTGGGTGTTGGGGTGCCCCACGACCCCTGAGACCCCACGGCCCTCCTGGAGCTGGGGCACCTGGGTGTTGGGGTGCCCCACGACCCCTGAGACCCCACGGCCCTCCTGGAGCTGGGGCACCTGGGTGTTGGGGTGCCCCATTACCCCTGAGACCCCACGGCCCTCCTGGAGCTGGGGCACCTGGGTGTTGGGGTGCCCCATGACCCCTGAGACCCCACGGCCCTCCTGGAGCTGGGGCACCTGGGTGTTGGGGTGCCCCATGACCCCTGAGACCCCACGGCCCTCCTGGAGCTGGGGCACCTGGGTGTTGGAGTGCCCCATGACCCCTGAGACCCCACGGCCCTCCTGGAGCTGGGGCACCTGGGTGTTGGGGTGCCCCACGACCCCTGAGACCCCACGGCCCTCCTGGAGCTGGGGCACCTGGGTGTTGGGGTGCCCCACGACCCCTGAGACCCCACGGCCCTCCTGGAGCTGGGGCACCTGGGTGTTGGGGTGCCCCACGACCCCTGAGACCCCACGGCCCTCCTGGAGCTGGGGCACCTGGGTGTTGGGGTGCCCCATGACCCCTGAGACCCCACGGCCTTCCTGGAGTTGGGGCACCTGGGTGTTGGGGTGCCCCATGACCCCTGAGACCCCACGGCCCTCCTGGAGTTGGGGCACCTGGGTGTTGGAGTGCCCCATGACCCCTGAGACCCCACGGCCCTCCTGGAGTTGGGGCACCTGGGTGTTGGGGTGCCCCACGACCCCTGAGACCCCACGGCCCTCCTGGAGTTGGGGCACCTGGGTGTTGGGGTGCCCTCTGATCCCTGAGACCCCACAGCCCTCCTAGAGCTGGGGGGGACCTGGGTGCCCCACGGCACCCCATGCAAGCCCTCCCCAAGCTTGGGGGACCAGGGTGCTGGGATGCCCCAAGACCCCCCAGCCCTCCTGGAGTTGGGGAACCCAGGTGTCCTGGTGCCCTCCCCAAGTTGGGGGAAACCCAGGGCCCCAGTGAAGGGGACCCCACCAAGGAGGGGTGCGCAGAGGGACCCCCACCGCATCGAGCCTGCAGCTCCGGGCTGGGAGCCACGCTGACTTCAGCGTCTGGGCTCGCACCCACCCACCCACAACCGCCACTGCTCCGGGGACGGGGGGACGGGGGGACGGGGACAGGCAGAGGTCCCCACCGTGTTGGGGCAGATGCATGGAGGCAGGGGCAGCTGCAGGCAGCGCTGTGTGCGTGTGGCCCCCCTCCCCAGCACTGGCATCCCCCGGCGACTCGGCCCCCCTTCCCAGGATGAGTCACTGTCTGGCAGCCTGCGAGCGGGAGCTGGGGGGGGGGACAGCGGGGGGGTTGTTATGTCTGGAGCCGGGGAGGCGCAGGGGGAGCCCCCCGGCCGCCGCGGGGTCCCGGCCCGGCGCCAGGCCCTGCGCCAGGGGGGGATGCTGGGGGGGTCTGGCGCCGGACATGCGTTTTGCGGTACTGTGCAGGCGGGCTGGAGGCTGTCAGCCAAGGCTGGGGCGGGGGGGAGATCGGGAGTTGGGGACCATCCCCATGCCCCCACCTCATCGCTCCGGTGTCCCCGTCCTGTCTCCCGCAGGTGGCCGGCAGGAAGGGGTTCCCTCACGTCATCTACGCCCGGCTCTGGCGTTGGCCCGACCTACATAAAAACGAGCTGAAACACGTCAAATTCTGCCAATTTGCCTTCGATCTCAAGTACGACAGCGTCTGCGTCAACCCCTACCACTACGAGCGCGTGGTGGCCCCTGCCATCGGTGAGCCAGTCCCTCCGGGACCCCCAGGAAAGGGGTGGGGGGGGGTCAGCCCGGTCCCCCCAACAGCACCCATAACACCCCCCACACACCCCCCATTTCTCCCCAGCAGGTCTGAGCATCCAGAGCACAGGTGAGACCCTGGCACAGGGCCGGCGGGGAGCACCCCCGGAGCCAGCATCCCCTCCCCACAGCGGGTCCCCGTGCCCCCCATGGTCTCCGGTGTGTGTCCCCCCCCCTCCCCAGTGCCCCCCACGCGCCTGGTGAAGGAGGAGTTTGTCCATGACTGTGTGCAGATGGAGGTGCCACCCGGCCGGGAGCAGGGGGCCAAGCGGGCGCCGCGTCTGCCCCCCGCCGAGCCCTACCACCAGCCGCTGCCCCCCCTGCAGCTCCCCGAGTCCCCCCGCGTCCCCGGGAGCCTCTACCCCACGCTGCCCATGTCACCCCCAGGTAAGGCACCCCCCCCATTAACCCCCATCCCCTGGGAAGGGTTTGGGGGCATCAACCTGAGCCCCCTCACTCCAACCTCCCCCACCCCCCAACAGTGGCCCCCGGCAGCTCCCTGCTCTCGCTGCCCCACGGCGAGGGGCTGCTGCAGATCGCCTGCCCCACGCCTCCCCCAGCCACCCCGGCGCAGCCCCCCCCGCAGAACGGCTACCGCAAGCTGCCCTACCACAGTGAGTACCGGGGGCACCCCACGTCCCCCTGGCTCGGCGGGGGTCCCGCATGGGGAAACACCCCTCCCCCGGCCACCCTCTCTCCTGCCCCAGGTTCGCCAGCGAGCTGGAGCGGTGCAGCCGTCTACGCACCGAGCCTGGGGGGGCCACAGCCCACGCCCCCACCGCAGTCCAGCAGCCAGAGCCACCCGCAGCCCCCGCTCCACCACCCCAACCACTACTGTAGGTCTGGGGGGGGATTTGGGGAGGGGAGGGGTGTCTGCAAGGTCCCAGCCCCTTCGCTGCGCTGACCCCATGTCTCCCCAGGGCCCCCACTCCATAGCTCCGGGCCGTACCAGCAACCGGTGTCCACCCACCCCGGTAAATGGCCCCCCACCCTAATTAGCACCCTGGTGATCACCCTCTCCACGAGCCATGGGTGCCCTGACAACCACCCCCCCCCCAAATCTGCCTCTTTCCCCCCCAAGGGCCGGAGTTTTGGTGCTCCATCGCCTACTTTGAGATGGACGTGCAGGTGGGGGAGATCTTCAAGGTGCCATCCAGCTGCCCCGTGGTCATCGTGGACGGTTACGTGGACCCCTCAGGGGGGGACCGCTTCTGCCTGGGGCAGCTCTCCAACGTGCACCGCACCGACGCCAGCGAGCGGGCCCGGTGGGGCGGGGGGCGAAGTGGGGGGCGGGGGGGCCGCGGGGCAGTGCCGAGGGTGGGTGTGGGGCAGGATGGGGTGGGGGGAAAAAAGGGTGGGAGTCAGCTGCGGGGTACGGGTGTGAATGGGGGATGAAGGAATGGATGGGGTTAATGGGGGGCAATGTTGGGGGGAGGCGTGGGGCAGAAGGGTGGGCAAAAGGGTTCACAGGGGCGCAGGGGTGATGTACAGGGTGGAAGGGGGATATTGGGGGAAAATGGGAGAAAATAGGGAGTAACTGGGGGATGATGCGGCAGAAGGGGGGAAGTAGGGGTAAATGGGGAATAGATGGGGCAGAAGGGGGATCTAGGGGAAAAATAGGGGTAACCAGGGGATATAGGGAACAGATGCGGGATGATGGGTCAGAATGGGGGAATAGGGGGCAAATGGGGGATATATGGGTCAGCAGGGGGGAATAGGAGGCAAATGGGGCATATATGGGTCAGCAGGGGGGAACAGGGGGCAAATGGGGGATATATGGGTCAGAAGGGGGGAATAGGGGGCAAATGGGGGATATATGGGTCAGAAGGGGGGAATAGGGGGCAAATGGGGGATATAGGGGTCAGAAGGGGGGAATAGGGGGCAAATGGGGGATGATGGGTCAGAAGGGGGGAATAGGAGGCAAATGGGGGATATATGGGTCAGAAGGGGGGAATAGGGGGCAAATGGGGGTATATGGGGCAGAAAGGGGAATGTGGACAGTGGGAAATGGGCAAGGTACGGGACTGAAGGGGGATATAGAGGGCAAATGAGAGATGTTCAGGGCGAGCGGGCGGATATAGGTGGCTAGTGGGGGGTTTTGGGGGCAGCCAGGGGGGCGCCGGTGCTGACGGTCTCTGGGGGACAGGCTGCACATCGGGAAGGGCGTGCAGCTGGAGTGCCGGGGCGAGGGCGACGTGTGGATGCGGTGCCTGAGCGACCACGCCGTCTTCGTGCAGAGCTACTACCTGGACCGGGAGGCGGGAAGAGCCCCCGGGGATGCCGTGCACAAGATCTACCCTGGTGCCTACATCAAGGTGGGGCATCCCCGCGGGGGGGGGACCCCAAGTCCCCAGGAGGGAGGGGTACCAGGGGTGGAGGGACCCCCATGGCCACGTTAAAGGGGGCTCTGGGTAATGGGTTCCCCATGCTGGGGGGCAACAGAGGGACCGCAAGGATGGAGGGAACCCCGTGGCCACGTTAAAGGGGGCTCTGGGCAATGGGTCCCACATGCTGGGGGGCAACAGAGGGACCCCAAGGATGGAGGGAGCCCCTTGTCCATGTTAAAGGGAGTCCCAGGCTAAGGGTCCCCAATTCAGAGGGACAATGGAGGGGCTGCAGGGATGGAGGGATCCTATGCCCCTGCCAAAGGGGGTCCCTGGGGCATTCCCCCCCCCAATTCTGCCCAGCTCAGGGGTCTCCCTGTGTTGCCCCTCCAGGTATTTGACCTGCGCCAGTGCCACCGCCAGATGCAGCAGCAAGCAGCCACGGCCCAGGCTGCGGCCGCTGCTCAGGCTGCCGCCGTGGCTGGCAACATCCCGGGGCCCGGCTCGGTGGGAGGCATCGCGCCCGCCGTGGGTGAGTGACCCCCCCGGGGCTGGGACAGGAACCCCGTCCCGTGTCCATGGGGATCTCCCACCCACAGCCGTGTCCCTCCCGGACAGGGCTTTCGGCGGCGGCGGGGATCGGCGTGGACGACCTGCGGCGGTTGTGCATCCTGCGGCTGAGCTTCGTCAAGGGTTGGGGGCCCGACTACCCCCGGCAGAGCATCAAGCACACACCGTGCTGGATAGAGGTGCACCTTCACCGCGCCCTGCAGCTGCTGGACGAGGTCCTGCACACCATGCCCGCTGCCGAACCGGGCCCCTTGCGCTAACCCCCACCCCTCTTAATTTAATTTTTGTAAGAAAAAGCCAAAAAAAAAAAAAGAAAAAAAAAGAAAAAGCAGAAAGCACCAAAAACACGTGGCAGGGGCTGGGTTTAACCGTTATTTAATGAATGGGTTTGGGGTTTGCCGCCTGGCGCTCTCTGGCGCTGTGGAGGGCAGGGGGTGTGGCTCCAGCTGCGCATCCAGCTGTGCCCGCGGGGGCCCGCCCGGGACTCCATTTCCCAGCAGCCCCCGCGCCGCGGGGCGGAAGTGACTTTCCCGCCCCGGCGGACTCCATTTCCCGGCGGCCCCCGCGCCGCCGCCATTTCCCGGCGGCCCCCGCGGCGTTGAGCGGCGCCAAGATGGCGGCGGGGAGCGGCGGTGGCGGCGGCCCGGCGGCGCGGGAGCTGTTCGCCGAGGGGCTGCTGCAGTTTCTGAGGCCGGCGGTGCGGCAGCTCGACGGGCACGTCCACGCCGTCAGGTCCGGTAGAACCGGGAGGAGGGAGGAGGGGCCGGGGCGTCTGTGGGGAACGGCGGGAGCGGGGCTGAGGAGGAGGCATGGCGGCGGGAGCGGGGCTGAGGAGGAGGCATGGCGGCGGGAGAGGGGCTGAGGAGGAGGCATGGCGGCGGGAGAGGGGCTGAGGAGGAGGCATGGCGGCGGGAGAGGGGCTGAGGAGGAGGCATGGCGGCGGGAGCGGGGCTGAGGAGGAGGGAGGTACGGCCCCGGTGGGGTGGCGGGAGGCGGTTTTGTGGGGGATGAAGAGCTTTTGGAGCACCTGGGGGGGTTATGGGATGCCTGTATGGGGAATTGAGGGGTGTCTGAGCTGGGCTGAGGGGGCTGGAGGTGCTGGTAGGGGGCATTAGGGGTCTGTAGTGGGGAGAGCTAGGGGTGTCTGAGGGGGTGCGGGTGGGTGAGGTGAGGGAGTCAGGGGCAGCTGGGGGGTGCGGGTTCCCTGTCAGAGGGGGAGTAGGGGTGGGTTTGGGTCTGGGGGTGAGGGTTTTGTCCTGGCCACTGAGCCATCCCCTCCGCAGGGAGAGCCAGGTGGAGCTGCGGGAGCACATCGACAGCCTGGCCACAGGTGAGGCACGGCGGGGGGGCGCGTGTGTGTCACCTGGCTTGGGGGGACACAGCAGGGTTTGCCCCACATGCCCTGGGCCTGCTCCCACTCTCTGCTCTCTCCCCAGAGCTATGCCGCATCAATGAGGACCAGAAAGTGGCGCTGGACCTCGACCCCTACGTGAAGAAGCTGCTGAACGCCCGGCGCAGGGTGGTGCTGGTCAACAATATCCTGCAGAACGCCCAGGTCAGCACGGGGAATCCGGGGGGTTGGAGGTTGCAGCGTTTTGGGGGACCCCAGCCCCAATCCCGTTCTGACGGCTGCCGTTCTCCCCCGTACAGGAACGGCTGCGGAGGCTGAACCACAGCGTGGCCAAGGAGACTGTGCGGAGGAGGGCCATGCTGGAGGCGGCGGGCGGCTACCCGCAGGGTCTGCCCGGCAAGTGAGACCCCACCCTGTGGCAGCAGCGGGTCGGATCCGCCTCGTGCCACGGCTGCGCCGACAGCCCCGCGAGCCGGGCCGGAGCGGCCCTGGACAGTGATGGGTGCGACTCCGTAAGGACAGCGAAGGGGAACGGGCTGCCGGTGAGGGGAGCAGGTATCCCTGGTTGGAGCAGCGCTCTCCTGAGCATCCGCAGCACGGGGAGGGGGTGAGAAGTCCTGCGCAGTGAGGCCGCAGCTCTTCAGCTGCAGCTGAAGGAGCCGGGGGAACCCGAATTGTATTTCCAGATTTGTAGGTGCCGTAATAAAAGCGAGCGTGTGTTGCTTAGGGGCTGGCGAGGCAGTGCCTGTAACACTCCCTTACGTTGATGTGCCTTGGGGAAAGGAGAAGCTGCCAGCAGAGAGAGTGGGTTGGGGTTCAGCAGCCCCAGGGGGGTCCTTCAGGTTCTGGAACACCCCCACACACACTGTTAGACCTGTTTCTGGCCCCCTTTAATGTGGATCTTCTATCTAAACAAACAGGACACGCTTGAAAGTGGGGAAACACTTTACTGTGCAACTTATAAAAACACATAAGGGACAGGTCACGTCATCTGGCTGCGTTTGCTGAGGACGGGCTCGGTTCTTCGCATCCTTCAGGCAGCAGCACCCGGCGGGGGGACTGGGGGGTCCTACTGTGGGGGGAGAGGGGGGCTGTTGAGGGGGGGGCGCAGGCAGCCCTGACCCCCCCCCTCCTTCCTCCTCTGTGCCGAGCTGCCCTCACCCCTGCAGCGAAATGGGCTTTACCTGGGCGCGTCACTCCTGCGTCTCCATGCTTTCCTCCTCCTCGCCTGTAGCAGGTTCTTCCTGATTCTCCTCTTCCTCTTCTCCTTCTTTCTTCTCTGGAGGCTTCTCATAAGCCTTCTCGGAAGGCGTCACTATCACTCCGTCCCACGTGGACATTTCGGAAGCCAGGTCTGCAAAAGCAGGGGCCGTGAGCAGGCAGCTCGCCCCAGGAGCGATCGGGGGCAGCGCAGACAAGCATGACGCTTCGCCTCCCCACCGCTCTGGGGTTTAACGAGTCACATCTCAGAGCCCTTAAACTCCTCCGGCAACACAAAACCAGTCCTGTTCCTCCACCGAGATGTTGACAGCCCACGCGGAGGAAGACCCACGCGTTGTGCCGACCCCACTTACAGCTGGCATCGCCCTCTTGACCGAGGATTTTCCTGTAGCCCCCGTGGGAGAGGATCCGGACGAGCGTCTGCGCGGTGTAGCACACCATGTCCTGTGGGGACGGGGAAGAGTCAGCGCGCGGACGGGTTGCGGTCCCTCCTCCCGCAGCAGACGAGGCAGCTCACCTGCTGTTCGAGGGTCATAACCGTGTGGACTCTGAAGTTGCCGCTCTCACAGGGATCGGTGATACCAACAGAACCGGGGAGGAAAAGACCCGCCGCCAGGATCTGAAGGCAGCGCCTACGGGACGAGACATTTTGGGTTAGAAATTAGACTGTTCCGGCACAGAAACTCAGCCAGAAAGTCCGCGATTAGCACATCAACATGAGGAGTCGGCTTTGCCTCCAGTTCAGGTCCCTTCAAGCCCCGAGCTGCTGCTGCTTTTATTTGGTGCGTTCAAAAATGGGGAGTTTAACGGGAATTTAAACAAGCGAAGCAAATGGCAACAGACCTGTAGGCAATGTTGAGAGCCAGGGGCTGCCTGGTGGGGTTGTTCATCACAGCGTAGTGCCCCTGACGAGGTGAAAAAAGGAGTTAGGACAAGGGCAGCTCCTGCGAGGGAAGTGGAATCCCGACCCCTCCAGCTGCTCTAACACCGGAGCCCAGCGTACAAGCTAGCTACGGCACGCCGTCAGCGCTCACCAGCAGGTCCAGAATCCAGGGTGTGAGGGGCTCAAAGCCAGGGAATCGAATTCTCAGGTCTTTCAGCAGCCGGATTAAGACCTTCACCCTGGAAAAGGCGGCAGGAGGAGGGTTCGTAACACAGCGCACGCCTTCCTGCCGTGGGAACGGCTCTCCTCGCCATTATTTCGACCGGGCCTGTTTGAGGCCAAACTCACGTGGACTGCGAAGCGTTCTCCTCAAACCAGCGAGCGTGTCTGATGGCAGCCAGGGCGCTTTGCAGCACTTTGATGTCCACTGAAACAAACAGCACAAATACCCGTTTTTTTCAACCAAACTGAGTAGGTGAGGGGGGCCGTCGGCTCCCCCCCCAGCCCCGGGAGGGTTCACGTGCGGGCTGGAACACGCTGAGCTCTCACAGTGCAGTTCGGGGTCCAGCTTGCGGAGATTGGGCGGCACCGTGGTGATAAGGATCTTCACCGTCGCGTCAGCCGAGCTGATCTCAAAGCCAGTCTCGTTGGTCAGCATGGTCAGAACTGGGGAGGAAGAACAAGAATTCCTCATGGAGGAGCCGGGACACCTCACCCGGGAACGCAGCACAGACCGCGGATCTCGGCAGCGGCGCCCGCTGGGCACCATCCCCCCTCAGACAAACCCCAAAGCTCGAGGGGAAACAGCCTCGCGTTGGCCTTCATCCTCCTCGGCCCCACGTGGCGCAGGAGCGCGCCCTACCTTCGCTGGGGTCCTGCGCTCTCAGGCTTTCCACGACTTTGTTTCCCAAAGCTGCCACAGCTTCCACTAGGGAGGAGAAGCGGAAGAGGCAGTGAGAGCGGGGCCGAGCGCCGCCGTTCGGTCGGCAGCCGCGCGGCCCATACTCACGGGTGGGTAAGATTTTCAGAATGACAACCAGATCGGCCACGTTGTGCCCCGTAGTCATGGTCCCCTTCTTGTAGGAGCCCACCTGGCGAACCTCCTCGATTTGCTGTTTGAAAGAGCAAAGGAAAAATGAGTTAATTTAACGCGCATGCTGTATTTCTGGAACCGAGCAAGAACCTTTAATCTGCTTGGGGCCAGGTCTGGTAGCCAGAACGCCAGCATCCCTCGCACCAAAGCATCTCCCCGTGTAGCTTTCCCTGCCCCCACAGGCTCATCGCTTTTGGACTCACCACTTCAAACGTTCCTGGTGCTACAATTAAATTGTCGATCACGTTGTTTATTTTGGTCACCAGAGAAAGAATGGAAGCCTGAAAAGGAAATGGAGAGGGGCTGGTGTTACCCGTCGGTTGTCCGGTATGACTTGAAATAATCTTGCACAGCGTAATGCAGACAGCCCCGAGGCAAAAATACACAGTAAACAGATAAAAGAAACATATTTAAAAATCACTGTCCAAGAAACTCCACCCGTATGTCTACTGCAGTGCTTATTTCAGAAAGAACTCATTACTTTTCAGGCTAGTAATGACTACTGGCTACATCCAGTCTGGTTTTGTGTCCCCTAACACCACCGTAACATCCAGCCAAAGAATTTAAGGCTGTTTTTGGCACAAAACCTGTTCAGCAGCGGTCGGGGCAAGATCCTGGTTTCTCTTCAGCAAGGCTTCGCTGAACGCGGTCTCATCGGCGGCAGGTTTTACGCGGGGGAAAGCCATTTCGCACTGAAACGGGATCAGATATCAGACTGCAACGCCCGAGAAAGACTTTGCCTCAGCCCCACTCATCAGCAAAATCTAATGCCATTTTTTTATTCTCCAGCGCTTGTTTCGTGCTTTTCACTTGTTGCCTTTATCTTTTCTTTCGTGTTATCCTAAGGGAGGGAGAGCAGCGGCCCATCTGCTCTCGCCGTGCTCCAACAGGAACAGCAGGTCTTCAGAGGTGGCAGAGAGGCCGCTGGCGTGCCCGTGCGACTACGGGGGGTGAGGCAGGGCAGATCTAATTAAGAGTGGGCCTATCAACAGGGGTTTTAACAACTATATTATAATCCCTTACGAATAACACCCTTTGTTTGAAGATGGCCAGAGCTTTTTAGTCTCTGTGATGGGATTCACAGCCTGGAAGGCAAGAGTAAGTGAATTTGTTTGCCTCAGATGTCATGTGTGTGTAAAGGGCAGACACTCAGCAGGAGAAGGGAATAATTTCTTCCTAAAAAAGGCAGGAAACATGTGTTGCTGTTGGTCCTCGTGAGGACCAGCATGGGGAAAGAGCCTGGGGAACATCTGAGAGGTGAGTGAGGGCTATGGGAGTGACCCGTGAGGTCTGTGTTACAGAGAGCTGATGGAATCGAGGGTCTGGGTGAGCGAGGTGCCTTAAAACGCAGAAAAATGTCAACCAAGGTGATTATTACTCAACTGCATCCTAGTCACCCCGTGCGACACAAATACTCCCAACAAGAGGGACAGTAAGAAGATCTATTACTGAACCAACAGCATTTTCAGTGAGCTCCTTTGCTCCGGCTAAGCTAAAAGTTAACCCATCAAAGTCAGCAAGGAAAAGTCCCACAGCTGTTGCCTGCAAACAGCTCCATAGGAGAGGGTTACTCACGACATAGAAATCAAAGGGGATGTGCGGCACAAAGGGCCGGAACCTAAAGGGGGGAAAGAAAAAAACAACTTTATTCTCTGTGGGGATGTTGACCCACTCACCACCACTGAACACCCTCCCCCCGCTGCCCCCCTCGTCACCGTTTCGTGGAGGTTTGATCCCGAGACGCAAGAAAGACCCTACAGAAATAGGAAAGGTTTCTTTATAACCTCCCCCCCTAACGATAACTAACCCCCCCCAGCCCTGGTGCCGTCCAGCAGTGGCTGTACACCGAGGGCTTCCCCCACGGACAGACCCGGCCCGGAGGGGCCAGCACCTCCCCAGCCCCCCCTGTTCTACACCTCACCGTTACCCTGCACTACACTGCACGCTGGAACCCCGGTTTCTGCGCATCCCCCATCCCGGCAGCTCGCCCCCAGGGGCGGCTGCAGCCCACCCCCTAGCCCTGACACGCTAGAGAGGCCACCCTCGCTAAAGCAGAAGCCAGACTCGCCCACTGCCAGGGCCTCCCCTGGAACCAAAGCGTCCGCCACGGCCTCTGCCTCGGTCGCCCCTGAGGGAAAAAAAGAAGCGTGAAAAGGTGTTAGTGGAGCGGGAGAGCATCCCAGCGGGCTGCCCTAGAATCATGGAATCATTGAGGTTGGAAGAGACCTCTAGGATCATCAACTGCCAGCCCAACACCCCCGGGCCTCCTAAACCATGGCCCCAGGGGCCACGGCTGCACGTTTTATGAACACCCGCAGGGCTGGTGACTCCCCCACCTCTCTGGGCAGCCTGTGCCAGGGCCTGACCGCTCTGGCAGGGAAGAAATTATTCCTAATATCCAACCTAAACCTCCCCTGATGCAGCTTGAGGCCGTCTCCTCTCATCCTATCGCTAGTGACTTGGGAGAAGAGACCGACCCCCCCATCTCAGGCAGCTGCAGAGAGCGATAAGGTCTCCCCTCAGCTTCTTCTCCCGGCTAAACCCCCTCAGTAACCCCCCTCATCCCACCGCCGGCCGCCCGCCCTGAGGGAACCCCCCGCCTCCCGAGGGAAACCTCCCACCTTCCCGCCCTCCCTGAGGGAACCCCGCTCCCGCCTTCCTGCCGCCCCCCCCCCCCCCCCCCCCGAAAGTCACCCCCCACCCCCGAGGGAACCCGCCAGCCCCGAGGGAGCCCCGCTCCCGCTCTCCCGGAGGGACCCCAGCGCCTCCCCACGGGCTCCGCCCTCGCACCGGGGCCTCCCCGTGTCCCACCCCGCGGGGCCCAAACTCCCCCCCCGCCCCGGTCTCCCCGTACCTCATGGTTCCGCCGCTCCAAACAATGAACGTCGCCGCTGTGGTGAACCCGCCGGGCTGCTCTCCTCGCAACACCCTAACAAGCTACCCGCCTATTGGTTCCCACCCGCCGCGGGTACGCCCAGCGGCGGCACAGCGCTGCAAGTCATTGGTTCAGCCAACCATCGCTCCGGAAAGGAGGTGAAAGCCACCAGTCATGGCGCAGGCCGTGCGCGCGCGCTGGGCGGCCGCTGGGGGGGGTGCGAACTTCATGAATGGAGCGGCTGGTGAGTTCGGCGCGCATGCGCGCAGGCGGAATGGGTTCTTATAGCGGCGATACACGTTTCTGTACAAGCAGCAGAGTGGCGCAGCGGAAGCGTGCTGGGCCCATAACCCAGAGGTCGATGGATCGAAACCATCCTCTGCTAGCGGTATCTTTTCCACCTCCCCACCCGTGGGTTTTTCCCTTCATTAACCCCTTATTAATTACTTTAACTTTTGCCGCCGCCCCGGGAGCTTCTTAACTCTCCTCCCTGCCGAGGCTCACCTGCTGCGGCCGTGTCCGGCACGGCGGGAGCGCCCCGGGAGGGCCGGGGTCCTGCGTGTCCCCGGGAGCCACGCGTGTCCCAGCAGCGGTGTGTGTGTCTCGGGGAGGGAGCGCCACGCGCGTTCCCGAGCGCTCTGCGCGTCCCCGGGAAGCCAGGGTGTCCGCAGAGGGCTGTGCGTGTCCCCGGAGCCACGCGTGTTCTTGAAAACACGCGTGTCACCAAAGCCCTGTGCGTGGCCCCCAGAACCATGCGTGGCCCCCCCCGAGCGCTGTGCGTGGACCCCGGAGCCCCGCAGCCCCCGGGCGGCCTCCCTCCGGGATGGCCCCCCGTCCCCCCGGGGCTGCCAGGACCAGGACGCGGGGCAGGAGCTCCCACGCGTGGGGCGGTGAGGGGGGAGGAAAAGGTGCCCGAGACCCCCACGGAGCGCCCCCCGGGGCCGCCCGAAACCCGGCGGGGCTGGGGGGCTCCGTGGGAACAGGACGGGGTCGGGGACAGCGAGGTGTTCCCTGCCCGCTGATGAGTTTGTCAGGTCTCAGCCCCCCACGGGTGACCGTGTCGCGCTGGGGGGGGGAGGAGGGTGGCAGAACCCGGGTGACCGCGGTACCCTCGACACGCCGGGCCACGCTATAGGGACACACGCGTCCCGACGTGTCGCGAGTGGCCGCTGCCACCCGCCACCGGCGCCGTCCCCGCCGCCCCACGGGTGGGGATATCCACACCCACCACCGGGCGGCCCCCTCCTCCAGCCCGGTCCGCCGTGGGGGCGGGAAGGAAGGAGTTAAGCTCGGTGTGGATGATAACGGCCCTTTGTGTCAGCGGGGGGGGGGGGAGGAAGGGCTCAGCCCCGCCGCGGGGGGAAAAGCCACTCTCCGTGGGCGATGCTGGCGGTGCTGGCCGTGCTCTGCGGCGCGGTGACAGCGGCGGCGACGCCGGGGACGACCGCGCTGACTCTAGCGGTGGTGTTACCCGAACGCAACCTCACCTACCCGTGGGCTTGGCCACGAGTGGGGCCGGCGGTGCGTTTAGCCGCCGCCGCCGTTAACGCCCGTCCCGATTTATTACCCGGTTTTACCCTCCGGTGGGTTTTCGGTAGCAGCGAGGATCGCCACGGTGTTTGTTCCGAAATGGCCGCGCCGCTGGCCGCCGTCGACCTACGGCTCGCTCATCATCCCGCCGCTTTCTTGGGTCCCGGTTGCGTCTACACGGCAGCACCGGTCGCCCGGTTTACGAGCCACTGGCGGCTTCCACTAGTGACGGCGGGTGCCGAAGCCCACGGCTTCGACGACAAGCAAGAGCAGTTCGGGTTGACCACCCGCGCCGGTCCCAGTCACCGCAAACTGGGTGAACTGGGCGTGCAGCTCCATCGTCGTTTCAACTGGACCCGTCGGGCTTTACTGGTTTACTGGGATGAGAAGGTGGACGACCGGCCGTACTTCTTCGCCGCCGAGGGGCTGTACGTCCAGCTGCCCACCCTGCGCAACCTCACTGTCTTGGACATCGTCTTCCGCGACGGCGGCAACTTCTCCTTCATCATCCAGGAGATCAAGCAGAAGGGACGCAGTGAGTGCTGGAGGGGGACGCGCGCACCGGGGCGCGGGGGGGCGGGTATCGTCGTGCACCGGCATGGGGAGGGAGGACGGGGCGGTGGTGGGGACTGCCGGTGCGGTGCGTGGGTGGGCACGGCTGTGCAAGGGTGCTCACGGCAGTACACGGGTGTGTGTGGCTGTACCCACACGCCTGTGCTGCCCCGGCCCCACACCCCGACCCCCTCGGACCCCCCACGTGGTGCCGTGCCCCACCGGGAGCTGCTGAGCGTGGCTGCCTGCCCCACTCCCCTCCCTCCCGGTGGCCCAGGCCAGCCCCATCCCCGTCCCCCCCTTTGCCAGCTGCCCCAGTCGGAGCCGTCCCGGGTGGCACCGGGGGAGCGGGTGCTGGCAGGGCTGGCACAGGGTGGGTGGCGTCCGGCCGTCCCCTGCCTCGCCATCTTGCTGCTTAGCCTCGGCGGGTGCTATTTTGGAGGCCCACGGTCCTGGTGGGTGACACGGCCGTGCCCGATGCCGGGCAGCACCTGGGGGTCCCGCCAGCACCACGACCCCGTGCAGAAGGGGACCGTGGCGGTGGGGCAAGCGGCACCCAGCGGGGTCACCACGCCGAGAATCAATCTCTGCCGGCGATCTGGGCCACAGGGAGGAGGAAACGGAGTTGGGAAAACAGGAAACCTCTGCCTGGCGCCCGCGGTGGAGGGCAGAGGCGGGCAGGGCACGGGGGTGGGCAGGCAGCGGGGTCCGAACCCCCTCGCTACCCGGCATCTGCTGCCCTTTGCCCGCTTGGCAGCATGACCCACCACGCATCCCCTCCCGCATCGCACGTTAACCGGGAACCCGCCCGGGACGCTGGTCTGGGGTCTCGGGGTCACCCAGGGATGATGGGGGTGCTCTTGGGGTGCCATGAGCCACCTCCCTCTGCACAGTTGTCTACGTGTGCTGCGCCCCGGAGACGCTGCGGGAGCTGATGCTGCAGGCGCAGCGCGAGGGGCTGACCCGCGGCGAATACGCCTTCTTCTACATCGACATCTTCGGGGCCAGCCTTCAGGGCGCCCAGTTCCCCGAGCCCCAGCGACCCTGGAAGCGGGGGGACCGCCACGACGCCAGCGCCCGGCAAGCCTTCGAGGTGAGCCCGAGGGGCTCCGCGCGGCCACCCACCGCCGCACGCATGTGCGCGGGCACCCACCGCCACGCACGTGGGCACCCACCCACGCGTGAGCACCCCGGCACGGGGAACGGGGCCACGGTGGGTGCCGGAGCAGCCCCTGCCTCCCCCCACTCGCTCCCTGCTCCTGGCAGCCACCAAGGAGGAAGGAAGCGAGATTAATGGCCCCGGGTCCCAGCTCCGGCGCAGCAGAGGCTATTAATAGGCACGGCAGAGAGGCAGGCAGCCCCTGCCCGCTGCTGGGACCCCCGTCCCCAAGGAGACCCGGCAGGGTCCCTGTCCCCGGCGGGGTCCAGCCAGCCCCGCTGCCAGCCGCTCTCCCCCATCCCAGGCCGTCACCATCATCACCTACAAGGAGCCCGAAAACCCTGAGTACCGGCCCTTCCTGGCGCGGCTGAAGGAGGAGGCCCTTGCCCACTTCAACTTCTCCATGAAGGACGGCTTGGTGGGACACGGCGGGATGGAGCTGGGGAAGCTGGGGGACACGGGGCTGGGGGGCACGGCAGGGAGCTGGGGCTGCTGGGGGACATGGGATGGAGCTGGGGACAAGGGATGGAGCTGGAGCTGTTTGGTGACAGGATGGAGCTGGGGACAAGGGGACATGGGATGGAGCTGGGGACAAGGGGACATGGGGGGAACTGGGGCTGTTGGGTGACGGGATGGAGCTGGGGACAAGGGGACATGGGATGGAGCTTGGGACAAGGGGACATGGGGGGAACTGGGGCTGTTTGGTGACAGGATGGAGCTGGGGACAAGGGGACATGGGATGGAGCTGGGGCTGTTGGGTGACAGGATGGAGCTGGGGACAAGGGGGCATGGGGGGAACTGGGGCTGTTGGGTGACGGGATGGAGCTGGGGACACAGGCTGAGGACAAGGAGCTGCGGGATGACCTGTGGCTGCTGGGAATGAGGGGACTGGGACCCCCAGCTGCGCCCTGTCCCCGAGCCACCTCCATGCCCCCAGATGAACTTCATCGCGGCCGCCTTCCACGATGGGGTGCTGCTCTACGCCCAGGCCGTCAACGAGACACTGGAGCAGGGCGGCTCCATCACCAACGCCTCCGCCATCACTCGCCAGATGTGGAACCGCACCTTCTACGGTGAGCCCCATCCCCGTCCCCCTCCTGTCCCCGTCCCAGCTGGGTGCTGCCAGCCAGGGACCCGCCTACCCCACTCTCAGGATGATGTTTTGGGATCGGAGCCCCCACCCAGGGTCTGGGGTCCCCGGGGTCCTCCCCCAGCTTCTCACCCTCCATCCCCAGGCGTCACCGGCTTCCTGAAGATTGACGAGAACGGGGACCGGGAGAGCGACTACTCCCTGTGGGACATGGACCCCGTGCGGGGGGACTTCCAGGTGAGCCCCCACATGGGGGCAGCTGGTCCCACAGGGCAGCCGGGGGCCTCCTCCCACCCGTTTTTCACCTGTGTCCCTCCCCCCCAAGATTGTGGCCAACTACAACGGCACCACCAAGAAGATCCAGATGGTCCCAGGGCGTGAGATCCACTGGCCGGGGAACACGGTCCCCTCCGACGTCCCCCCCTGTGGCTTCGATAACAGCAACCCACTGTGCCGCAAAGGTGAGCGGTGTTGGGGGACACCCACGATACGAGACCCCCGCCCCGGGCACCCGCCAGCCCCTCACCACCCTCGTGTCGCTGTGCAGCCAGCCTGTCCACCCTGGAGGTCCTGTCCCTCGTGGTCAGCCTGATCCTTCTGGCCATCACCATCATCTCCTTCTTCATCTACAGGTGGGGGTTCCGGGGTCGGGGAGGGTGACCCCGAGGCTGTCCCCACAGGTGGCAGGGCTGGGGGGGGGGACACACGCATATGAAGCGGGGTGGGGTCTCACCCTGCCCTCCCGGCCCAGGAAGCTGCAGCTGGAGAAGGAGCTGGCGGCCGAGCTGTGGCGTATCCGCTGGGAGGACGTGCAGATGAGCAGCCTGGAGAAATACCTCCGGAGCGCCGGCAGCAAGCTCACCCTCTCCCTGGTGAGCAGCCGTCCCGTCCCCGGCCCTGCTCCGGGGACCAGGGACCGGGCTCATCCCACGTCCCTTCCCGCAGAGGGGCTCCAACTACGGCTCCCTGATGACGGCGGAGGGGCAGTTCCAGGTCTACGCCAAGACGGCGTATTACAAGGTACGGGGGTGCGGGAGCGGGGATGGGCACCCACCACCCCGCCGGGCACCCATCACCCCGTGTCTCCCCAGGGCAACCTCGTGGCCGTGAAGCACCTCAACCGCAAGCGCATCGAGCTGACGCGCAAGGTCTTGTTCGAGCTGAAGCACGTAGGTGGACCCCGGCTCAGCGCCGCGCGGTGGGATCGGGGCGCCCAGCCTGGCGTCCCCGGGGTGGGACGGGGCGCGGCGTGAGCCTGGTCCCACGCCCTGCTCCGCCTTAGATGCGGGATGTCCAAAACGAGCATCTGACCCGCTTCATCGGCGCCTGCACCGACCCCCCGAACATCTGCATCCTGACCGAGTACTGCCCGCGCGGGAGCCTCCAGGTACCGGCGGGGTCCCCGCTCCCCGGCAGCCATCTGGGGCTGGACCCTCTCCCTCCAGCACCCAGCACCCGGCGTTGGGGCTGCCCAGAGCTGCTCTGCCAGTGCCCAGAGTGGGTGGGAGTCAACCAAGGCGGGCAGATGGATGCTGTCCCCCATTTGGGACCATGGTCCATCGTGGGGGGACAGCAATGTGACCCTCATGTCCTCAGGACATCTTGGAGAACGAGAGCATCACGCTGGACTGGATGTTCCGCTATTCCCTCACCCATGACATCGTCAAGGTAACAAGTCGGTTCCCACCAGGCGCCCAGTTCCCATGGGGGTCCCCCGTTCCCGTGGTCCGACTGCTCTCCACCCTGCCAGGGGATGCAGTTCCTCCACAACGGGGTGATCGTCTCCCACGGGAACCTCAAGTCCTCCAACTGCGTGGTGGACAGCCGCTTCGTGCTGAAGATCACAGACTACGGGCTGGAGAGCTTCCGCGTGGCTCCCGACGGCGAGGACTCCCACGCGCTCTTCGCCAGTGAGCACCCTGCCCGGACACACCCCCCCGCCCGGGAGCAGCCCCTGCCCGGGGTCCCTGCCTGGCCTGAGCCCCCTCCCTGGTGCCACAGAGAAGCTGTGGACGGCGCCCGAGCTGCTGCGGATGGAGTCGCCGCCGGCCCGCGGCACGCAGAAGGGCGATGTTTACAGCTTCGGCATCATCCTGCAAGAGATCGCCCTGCGCAATGGCGTCTTCTACGTGGAGGGGCTGGACCTGAGCCCCAAAGGTGAGCAGGAGGGCTGCGGTGATGGTGCCAGGGACCTGTTGATTGGTGACTGGACCAGCTGACGGGTGCTTGACCTCGCTGATGGGTGCTTAGACCTGCTGACGGGTGCTTGGTCCCTCTGATGGGTGGCTGGACCAGCTTATGGGTGCTTGACCTCGCTGATGGGTGCTTAGACCTGCTGATGGGTGCTTGGTCCCTCTGATGGGTGACTGGACTAGCTGATGGGTGCTTGACCTCGCTGATGGGTGCTTAGACCTGCTGATGGGTGCTTGGTCCCTCTGATGGGTGGCTGGGCCTCACTGATGGATGCTTAGACCTGCTGTGATGGGTGCTGTGACCTGCTGTGATGGGTGCTGTGACCTGCTGTGATGGGTGCTTGCACCAGCTGGTGGGTTGTTGGACCTGCTGCAACGGGTTCTTGGACCCTGCTGATGGGTGCTTGGCTGTGCTGATGGGTGCTTGAACCAGCTGCTGGTGACTGGACCAGCTGATGGGTCAAGCACCCATCACAGTAGGCCTCACTTGATGGGTTCTTGGACATGCTGTGTTGGGTGCTTGGAACCACTGACGGGTGCTTGGCCCCGCAGAGATCATTGAGCGGGTGAAGAGCGGGGAGCGCCCCAGCTTCCGCCCCTCGGCCAACGTGGGGTGCCACATGGAGGAGCTGGGCCAGCTGATGCAGCACTGCTGGGCCGAGGACGTCCTGGAGCGCCCCGACTTCAACCAGATCAAGGTCCAGCTCCGCAAGTTCAACAGGTACCTCTGCCTCCCACAGCCCTGTGGGCGATGGGTGACCCCAAAGAGGGTCCCCGGGTGGGTGCTCACCCCCTGCCCGCAGGGAGAGCAGCAGCAACATCCTGGACAACCTGCTGTCACGTATGGAGCAGTACGCCAACAACCTGGAGGAGCTGGTGGAGGAGCGAACCCAAGCCTACCTGGAGGAGAAGCGCAAGGCTGAGGCTCTCCTCTACCAGATCCTGCCCCAGTGAGCACCGGGGTGGGGCGGCCCTTTGTGCACACCCCCCCCCCAACAGCTGGGGACCCCAGGGGACCACACCGGCATCCCCTGCCTGCCACGGGCTGGGGTCCCCCATGGAAGCCCTGCATGGCTGGGGGTGCTTGGAGGGGCTGAGGACACCAAGGACCCCCTCATGGCTTGGGGCTGGGGGTGTTTGGAGGGGCTTGGGAACTCCTGGAGATCCCAAGGTCCCCGATGTTGCTTGGGGCTGGGGATGCTTAGAGGTGCTGGGGACACCAAGGACCCCCACGTGGCTTGGGGCCGGGGGTGTTTGGAGGAACTGGGGACCCCTCTGGACTGCTGCATGGCTCAGGGTGCCTGACGGGGCCGGGGACCCCAAGAACCTCACAACGTCATTCAGGGATGGGGGTGCTTGGAGGGCTGGAGACCCTGAGGATCCCCTACCATGGATTTTTGGGGCTTGGGGTACCAAAAGAGGCCGGGGGTGACCCCAGACCCCCAGCATGTCTTGGGGTGAGGGTCCCTGGAGGGACCAGGGACAATCCTGGCCCCCCAGCATGGCTTAGGGATGGGGGTCCTCAGAGGGCTGGAGACCCCAAGGACCCCCCAGCACAGCTGGAGGCTGGGGTTGCCATGCCCCCAGAAGGGGCTGTGGGGCTGTGCCCCTCTCCTCACCCACCCCCTGCACCCCCAGCTCGGTGGCAGAGCAGCTGAAGCGGGGGGAGACGGTGCAGGCGGAAGCCTTCGACAGCGTCACCATCTACTTCAGCGACATCGTGGGCTTCACGGCGCTGTCGGCCGAGAGCACCCCCATGCAGGTGGTGACGCTGCTCAACGACCTCTACACCTGCTTCGACGCCATCATCGACAACTTCGACGTCTACAAGGTGAGGACGCGCACGCGGGCACGTGCAGGAACGTGCACGGGTCACGCTGGGCACCCCAGAGCCGGCATCGCACCCACAGCGTGCCCCCGGCGGTGTCCCCCTCCCCTACCCAGGTGGAGACGATCGGGGACGCCTACATGGTGGTGTCGGGGCTGCCGGTGCGCAACGGGAAGCTCCACGCCCGCGAGATTGCCCGCATGGCCCTGGCGTTGCTGGACGCCGTCCGCTCCTTCCGCATCCGCCACCGGCCGCAGCAGCAGCTCAAGCTGCGCATCGGCATCCACACGGGTCAGCGGGGACGGGGCCGGGGGGCTGGGGCACCCACGCGGGTCAGCGGGGACGGGGACGGGGGGCTGGGGCATCCACACGGGTCAGCGGGGACGGGGACGGGGGGCTGGGGCATCCATAGGGCTCAGCGGGGACAGGGACGGGGGGCTGGGGCACCCACGCGGGTCAGCGGGGACGGGGACGGGGGGCTGGGGCACCCACGCGGGTCAGCGGGGACGGGGGGCTGGGGCATCCACACGGGTCAGCGGGGACGGGGACGGGGGGCTGGGGCATCCATAGGGCTCAGCGGGGACAGGGACGGGGGGCTGGGGCACCCACGCGGGTCAGCGGGGGTTGGGACTCAGACGAGGCATCCCACGGGTCAGTGAGGGTGGGGATGTGGCACCCGGCACCCGCATGGGTTAGCGGGGACGGGGACGTGGCACCCATCTGAGTCAGCAGGGCCGGAGATGGGGACGTGGGACACAGATGGGTCGGGGGGATGGGGACATGGCACCCCACAGGTTAGCGGGGATGGGGACAGGGACACAGCACCCACAGAGGTCAGCAGGGATGGGGAAGGGCATGTGGCACCCACGTGGGTCAGCGGGGTGGGGGACGTGGCACCCCCCGGTGTCAGCAAGGGTGGGGATGGAGACGTGGTACCCTATGGGTCAGTGGGGAGGGAGATGGGGACTTGGCACCCCCATGGATTCATGGGTGGGGGACATGGCACCCCCACGGGCCTGGGGAGACGTGGGACTCACATGGGCCAGCAGGGATGGGGAGACAGGGCACCCAGCCCTCCCGTGGATCCCAGGGACGGGGAGGGGACACCAGCACCCAGGGGGGCTGTGGGGCCACTGAGGGTGGGAGCCCCCAGCGAGGGGGACTCGGGGCTGCCATGAGGGGCTCACTGTGTGTCCCGCAGGACCCGTCTGCGCTGGCGTCGTGGGTCTCAAAATGCCCCGGTACTGCCTCTTCGGGGACACGGTGAACACGGCCTCGCGCATGGAGTCCAACGGGGAAGGTGAGGGGCCGGGCTGGGCACCCACGGGTGCTGGTGGGGCTGCGTCTGGGCTGGGCACCCACGGGTGCTGACGGGGCTCCCTCCTACCAGCCCTGAAGATCCACATCTCGGCGGTGACCAAGGCCGTGCTAGAGGAGTTCGGCTGCTTCGAGCTGGAGCTGCGGGGTGACGTGGAGATGAAGGTGAGACCCAGCCCCCCCATGGCTGCCCCACTGCCCCAACGGGGTCTCCCCAGGTGGGTCCCCCCTCTGCACCCTCATCCCGCAGCCCCACTGTGGAGCAATAAGCACCCCCTGCACCCCAACTCCTGGGGCAATGGGCACTGCCTTCACCCCAACCCCTGGGGCAATGGGCACCCCCTGCACCCCAACCCCTGGGGCAATGGGCACCCCGTTCACCCTGATCCTTGAGGCAATGGGCACCCCCTGCACCCCAACCCCTGGGGCAATGGGTCCCCCCTTCACCCCAACCCCTGGGGCAATGGGCACCCCGTTCACCCTGATCCTTGAGGCAATGGGCACCCCCTGCCCCCCAGCTCCTTGGGCAATGGGCACCCCCCTGCACCCCAACCTTCGTGGCAATAAGCACTCTCCTGCACCCTGACCCCTGGGGCAATGAGCACCCCCTGCACCCCCAGACCCTGGGGCAATGGGTCCCCCCCTTCACCCTGACCCGTGGGGCAATGGGTGCACCCCAGCCCCCCCGTGACCCCCCCTCTCTCCGCAGGGCAAGGGAAAGGTGAGGACGTACTGGCTTCTGGGGGAGCACGGGAGCAGCACCCGGGGCTGACCCCCTCCCCAGCAGCACCCAGGGCCCATGGGGCCATTCCCAGCACCACCGCCAAGGGCCCCCCGGGGACCGGGGCTAGGCCGGGGGGCACCGCCAGCAGCCAGGGGCTGGGCGCACCCCCCAATTGCACCGTGCTCCCCAAGCTGAACCCCAACTGTTCCCGGGGTGGGGAGGACCCCGTTCCTGAGCAGCCCCGTGGCCTGACCCTGGCGGGGGCACTGGACAAGAAGCAGGGCTGAGGCCGGCAGGGGGATGGGGGGGGAGATGGGGGGACGGGGACACCCCCGGCCCCCGGGCAGGGGTCACTAGAGCTCTAATTTTTGTAATAAAGCTGGTGTGTACGCACGCACTGTGGGTCTCAATGGGGTCCCCTTGCGCCCCCCCCCCCCCGGGTGTCCCCAGCACTCTGGTCCCACATTGGGTGGTCCCGGGGGTCTCCCTGAGTGGCAGCAGCCTCGCAGGAGCCCAAGCCCCTTGCAGGGACGGGAGGGGTCCGGGGGGGGGCTTTGCAAGAGGTTTTGGGGGGAGGGTCTTTTCGGGGGGGCTCTGCGAGGCCAGAGGTGCCGGGATGAGGCGGGCTGTGCAAGGCAGTGGGGGGCAGGGAGCTGGGCAGGGGGGCGAGGGCAGGAGGGTGTGGGGACTCTCCAAGGGGGGAGGGTTGGGGGGGGGTCCCGAGATTCCCGAGATTCCCGAGTGGGGTCTGGGAGACACCCCCCCACCCCGGGGTCCCGGCTGTGCCCGTCCAGGGGGAATCCCGGGGGCGTCCCGGAGGGGTTCCGGCGGGGTTTCCCGGGGTTCCCGGGGGGGGAATCTCGGGCGCGTCCCGGGGGGATCCCGGAGGGGTTCGGGGGGGGGGATCCCGGGGGGGATCCCGGGGGGTCCCGCCGTAACGGCCGCCCCCGGAGCTGGAGGGCGGGGCGTCCGCCCTGTGCAGACCCCGCCCCCTCCACCCCATTGGCCGAGCGTTCCTCCGTGTCCCCGCCCCCGCAAGACCGTCTCCCCGCGCTGTCACTCCGAGCCGTATCCCCTCTCCTATTGGCTAAACGGACGGTAGGGGGCGGGCGCTTCCGGCCTCCCCGCTCTTCCTCTTCCCGCCGGGCCCTGCCGTCCCTTTCCCAGTGACTTCCGGTCGGCGGCGCTGGGAGGGGGGTGCGGAGCCGCCGCTCCCCTCCCCCCCGCCACCGAGACACCCCCCCCCGCCCCGGCGGCACCGCAGCGCCCGCCCTGCCCCGCCCCGGGGGACCTGTCACCCTCCCCCGGCCCCCCGGGACACCCCGTCACCACAGGCCTCCCTGGGGCTTTCCCCCTCAGAGGCATCCCCGGGACCCCCCCTCACCACAGGACTCCCCTCCCCGCCCCGGTACCCCTTCCCCGCCCCAAGACCCCCCCTCCCGCAGCCCCCCGGGATCCCTTTCAGCCCCCTCCCCTAGCTCCCATTCCCCCCCCCCCCAGCACCGGGTCCCCCCCCCCCAGCACGGCCGCAGCCCCCAGGCCTGCCGTAGTCGAAGAGCAGCCCCTCCACCCCTGCGAAGGGGAGGCAGCCCACCGCCTCCCTGTACCCCCCCCCCCGACCTGGGGTGAAGCCCCTGAGGAGCAGACGGGGGTGCCCCCGGCCCCCCCGCCCCATTGCTCCCCATTGCAGGAGCGGGGGGTGCTCCGGAGGGGGAGGGTTTCCTATAAACACCCCGTCCTCCCACGAGGAAGAGCTGGGTGGGGGGGATCGCCAGGCAAAAAGGGGGGGCTCCTCTCAGGCCAAGTCCCCTGGATAGGGGCTGCCCCCCCGCCTCAGCCATGGAGATGCAGAAAGGGAAGGGGGGAACAGCAGGAGGAGGAGGAGGGAAGTTGCTGGTCTCCACTCTTCTGGATGCCAAGGATGAGTTGGAGGAGGTAGGTGCCTGGGGCTGGGGGCAGGGGGGCTCCAGGGGGTGGGATATGGGCTCGTCCCCCCGCAGGGTGCGGGCGGGGTGGTGCACGCTGCTCCCCTTGCCTGTCCCTCTGTGGGGAAGGGGCTTGCTCTAAGCAGAAACCACCCCCCAGCCGGGGTCTCCCTGCCCGCCTCACCCCGGCCATGCTCGGGGAAGGTGGCCGCAGGTTGTGGGGTGGGATTCCGAAGCTCCCCTCGTGCCTCCGCACCAACAGGACTCATCATTCCAGCATCTGGGAAACTTTATGACCTGTGTTCGCTCAGTTCACCCCAAATTATACAGTGTTGTTCTACTTCCCATTGAGCTTTTCTTCCTGCACTGGGAAAAGAGAGCTGGTTCTTTCACAGATGGGGAAGGTTTGGGGTCTCCCCAGGATAACCGGGATCTGCTCCTGGTGTGGAGGAGCTGCGGGAGAGCTGGTAGCGCAGGCACCCAGGCGAGGGGACATGTTGCTCGGTCCCTTCTGTAACGCTGATTTACACCCAGCTCCAAGCATCAACTCATCAAGTGTTCAGGGATCTTCCTAAAGCTGGTGCAGGGCTGGTTTCCCTGGTGCCACAGGGGCGGCGATGCTCTCGTGAACTGCTGCTCTTGTGGGAGAGACGGGTTATTTATTGTGTGATGGAAACGAATGTACTTGGGGCTCGTGAAATGGTGCAGACAGGAAAAAAAAAAATCATGTTGGATATCCAGTACAGGATTAAAACAGGGTGGTAACTGGAATAACTAGGTCTCAAGGTCTGGAAACTCTCCTTTGCCATTTGGAGTGTATTTATATTCCTTCAAAGCACTTGTCGGTCCCCGTGTGTGTTTTGGGTCTTGTCCAGGTCTGGACAGAATGTTCCCAGCCCTGGGCCCGTGCAACTCTGCAAGCCCGGCATGGCCGGGACCTTTGGTTGGGCTTGAAAATGGGCTCCAGGCCACCAAAGCGCTTCTCCTGGGGTCCGGGTTGCTCTCACCCAGATCTTTCCAGGTCTGGGAAGGAGCCACCACGAGCCAGCGAGCGTGGTGGAGCTCAGGTTTAGCGAAGGTGATGTATCTGAGCGAACACAAGTACCAGAAGACTTCCCAGTGACATTTTTATCTGGCAGGCCTTCCTCCTGTGCCTCTCAAACCACTGGAAAGCAGCGCTTTTGACTAACAACCCAGTCAGTTGGGAGAAGCTGGTTCGGGTGTTACACTCCCGAGCGCTGATGGATTTACTGTCACAAGTTTCGTGTTTCTTGCATTAAAGGCTCCAACAAACAGGAAGCGGAGCATACACAGGAAAAACCATGCGTGATCGTTGCACGTCGAGTTTCTGCAGTGAACAGGCTGCCATAATTAGGGAAAAACCTCCTCCGGCCTTTCCCGTTAGCAGTTGGTGGAGCTGCTGGTGGCAATAAGTTGGACATGTCTGGTTTGGGGAGAAAGAGGTGATTGGAAGGACTGGAGCTTGTGAAAATATAACTCATACTAGGCGTTAAGGCAAAGAAATCATCGTCTTGTTCCGCTGTGGGTTTTGGTAGAGGCAGCAGAGCTTGTTACAGGAAGGTGACCTGTTAAACTTGCTCAGAGGTAGAAATACTGTTTTCAAATAGCCACTGTAGCCGTCAGGAGTGAGTTAGTGCATCTCCCGTTCATCCCAAGAAGGGAAAACCAAACCCTGATCCTGCAAGTCTGTCAGCAGGTCTCAGATCAAAGACATTATTTGCCAGTGAACTTCCTTGCAAAGCTCTTCTGGTGGTTCATTGGCTGCATTATCTGCCAACAAGTTGTCTTATTGCTCACTGGGATTTTTCTAACTCTGTTTTTCAGCCGCTGGATCTTGTCCTCCCTTTCAAATAATTCATCTGCTTTAGATTTGAGATTTTCATGGGTTTTGCCCCATTGCTCTTTCATAATGCCATTGCTGGGCCTGGAACAAAGCCGGCTTCACAAAGGCATTATCTCTGCATTACTGACCAGTACATCTTCTTTCATATTGCCTTGGAGTGGAGAACTGTTGACCTCTTTCTCAATGGCTTCTTCACTGCAGCCCCTTTGATATGCAAAGGAGTCGCTAATCAGTTCCATAATCGGTGCGATGTGTTTGCATTTTAATCAAGAAGTGACTGGGTAGAAATAACCCTCTTGTAACCTGCTTATTGCCTGTCTTAGGCTGTGCTTGCTGCTTTTTCCTGGTGCAAACGGGTCACCGCTCCATTAACTGTAGGCTCCGAGGAAACTCCAGGAAAGCAAGACCTCGTTTTGCCGGCTGCCGGTGACCCCCAACTCGCTGCCGTGGCTGAAACGGTGCAGCCGGGACCGCGGAACTGGTGGCACTGGCAAAGAAGGCAGGGCGCATCTCCTTCACACGGCAACGGAGCTGTTTATGGAGGAGTTTAATTTAGAACAACGTCTCGCCGCGCAAGTCGTAGCGTGAGAGCGAGACCCTGGAGTTCTGCGCCCAAGCTGCTGTTGTGCTGACAGCCGGGACAGCCCGCTCTCTGCCTGTTTGCGGGCTCTCGGGCGTCATCGCTGCTGCGAGAGCACGTGGTGGGTCTGCGAGTCCAAGCGGCCCTTCTGTCACCATCCCTGAGACGGCGCTGCGAGCTGGGGGGAGGCTGCGGCGTGCCTGGAGTCACGATGCTCTGCTCACGCTTTCCCCGCACCATCGGCCAACGCCGGTGCCCAGCTGGCTGGATGGGAGAAACTATTTCTGCGTGGGGCTCCTCATGCCCTGCGTGAAGAGGGGGCAACTCTCTGAATTCCTGAGCGGAAGAATTTGCCATTTGCTTCTCCAGTGTTTTCACACCTGCGCTCTTGTACCTCACTGGTCCTGACTTTGTGGCTCTTCCCATCACCTCATCCCTCGGGGTGCTTGCAAACACCTGCGTGGGGTCCATCGCCTGGGGAGGAACAGCCCCCCGCACCAGCACAGGCTGGGGGGGACCTGCTGGAGAGCGGCTCTGCTGAGAGGCCTTGGGGGTGCTGGGGGGCAGCGGGGTGACCCTGAGCCAGCACCGGGCCCTTGGGGCCGAGGGGGCCAGCGGTGCCCTGGGGTGCATGGAAAGGAGTGTGGCCAGCAGGGCGAGGGAGGTTCTCCTCCCCCTCTGCTCTGCCCCAGTGAGGCCACATCTGGGGGGCTGCGTCCAGGTCTGGGCCCCCCAGTTCAGGAAGGACGGGGAGCTACTGGAGAGAGTCCAGGGGAGATCTACGGAGATGGTCAGGGGCTGGAGCGTCTTCCTGGTGAGGAAAGGCTGAGAGACCTGGGCTTGTTCAGCCTGGAGAGGAGAAGGCTGAGGGGGGATCCCATCAATGCCTATAAATATCTGAAGGGCGGGTGTCAGGAGGATGGGCCGGGCTCTTTTCAGTGGTGCCCAACGCCAGGCCAAGGGGCCACAGGCACAAGCTGGGACACGGGAAGTTCCACCTGAACATGAGGACAAACCCCTTCCCTGTGCGGGTGCCAGAGCAGGGGCACAGGCTGCCCAGAGAGGCTGTGGGTTCCCTTCCCTGGAGACATTCACCCCCCGCCTGGACGCGGCCCTGTGCCCCTGCTCTGGGGGTGCCTGCTCACGCAGGGGGTGGGATGGGGTGAGCTCCAGAGGGCCCTTCCAGCCCCACCATCTGGAAGTCTGGGATCTGCTCCTGCTGTTTATCTTCAGCCAGAAGTTGCTCAGATGCGAGGTGAAGAGAGCAGAAGGTTTCCAGGCTGCTGCCCTGCAGCCCAGGGTTCCCACGTCTCGGGAGCGGTGGGTCTTGCACTGTGGAGCTGCAGGATGATGAGCTCTGGCTTCCCTGCGCTGAGGGCCAGGGGCAGCTCTTCACCCTGGGGAGCAGCTCCGCTCTCAGAGCAGGGATTGACAACCCTGCCTCAAATTCAGCCTTTGCATGACTGTGTCTTGGCCTCATATCGAAGTGATGTCAGTATTAGTATCGCTGAATAATCTCGCATTTACTTTTTGGCTCTCTGAGCGGTGTCAGCAGAGTATTTAAAACCCAAACCTGTGAGTAAATGAACATTGATGAGGCGGTCGCTTCTCCAGCTGGCAGGAGGTTCAGAGCCTTGACACAAGCCAAGAACGGCTGTTGCGTCGCTGGCTGTTTTTCTGTCTGTCCAGGTGTTTGGGTTGGGGGTCGAAGCAGCCCTTGCTGTATCTCACCTTGGCAAGGATGTGCTCGGGTGTTCTTGTTCTTCCAAGTTTGTGATGTTTGGCTTTTCTCTGTTTCAGAGGCTGGAACGGTGCGTGGGCATCGTGACTTCGCTAACCAACGGGCTGTCGGAGAGGGAAGCTAACGATGCCCTCAATGCTCACGTAAGTGTCACCTCATTGAGAGGTGAGAAATCCTGCCTGGATGGAATAACTCATGGTATATTGTAGCTGCACAGATCTCTGCCTGAGGGAGCAGATATCAAGCCATTAGCAAGGTGCAAAGAACAGGTATGAAGAGGCAGGGGAGCGGAGCCTGCTGTGCTCTCCCAGCTCTCAGCCTCTCAAGGATTCCCAGAGCTATTACGGTTAAAAGACAAAACGAGATTGCGGCTTTAATCCTTGTCTAGTCACCTATTTGGAAGCTGACCTGCAGTGCAATTTCTTGCTGAGGTCTGGCTGAGCGTGCCTCTCCCAGCATACGTGCCCACGCGCAGGAGCCTCTCGCTATGCGTGCGCCGCTGCTGTTTGCCTTTCTCGTGTGTTTTTCTATTCCTGCGCTGCTCGGATCAGCTTTTTCCTGGCCTCCAAACAGCCAGGCTCCGGACCACTGGAAAGGGCAGGTTCAGCCTTTCTATTGAGGGATGGAGCATTTATTTCTAACTCTGCATAACCTTAAAATACTTGCCAGAAAGCTGCAGATGTTACCGTATAAGGAAAACTGTCGTGTGACATGTTAATGGGCTCTCGGACATGTTGGTTGCATTTTTTTTCCTCCCCAGAACACCTTGGGCTGTTGGAGTCAGTGGTACAGAGTTGCCTTCCCTTAATGGGAAAAGGTTGGCAACCCAGGCTGGATTTCAGGGCTCCGAAGCTCGTGAAATGCTTTCTTACTTGGATGAACAGGTTGTAGAAAAGCCTGCAAGGAGAGCCTGGGCAGGTCCCCAGCTGCAGGACAGGGCTCGGGGATCTGCTGCTGCTCTTGTCTGGGCCTTTGGTGCCCCTCAGTAATGAGATACCCTGAAGGGTTCCGACTAAAACCGCTGGAAAGCGCTTGGTACCGAGAGGTTTGCACCAGCATTAGCTTTGCAGTGGGGTAAAAAAATTAGAGTCACCCTAACTAATCACCCTAAGGAGTTGTGATCCTGCTTTGAATTCCTTGCAGGCTGCTGGGTGCTCCATTGACCACCCGTTCGGTGGGCTTGAGAGGGGTTTCCTCCTTCTGTCGTGTTACTGACCTTCCTCTAACATCCCACCTCACCTGCTCACTGACGGCTGTTGCGTTTTTCTCTCTCAGATATGTAAAGGACCCCCCCAGCACGAGGAGATCTGCCTGGGTCTTTTCACTCTGGTCTTGACGGAACCTGCGCAAGCACAGAAGGTAAGGCACGCCTGCGCCCGTCGGCGAGCGCGGAAAGTTCGTTGGCGAGAGATTTTAGCTTTCCAGGGAGGGGATTTGGAGCTGTGGAAGTCCTGGGTCTCGTGCAGGCCTTGGAAGGCGCCCGGCTGGAACCCTCCGCGCTGAGCAGTGTTTATTGTAGCAGGGCAGTGACTTTTGCTTGGACCGTTGCTGGTTTTGTTGCGTCCACGTGGCGCAGAGGCTGCAGCCGGGGAGCGCGGACGCTGCCACCAGGGAAGGGAGTTCAGCTGGGTTCTTTCACAGCCCTAGACTGAATTGTTTTTCGCTGTGGGAGGCCAGTACTGATTCTTCAAGAAACTGTAAGGCTTTTCCCAGTTTCTGCCTTGTCTTTGGAGGCCCGGAACGGATTTGCGTGCTGGAACCCAGATGTAGACGCCTACAGAAATAATCACCTAGGCGCTAGAGGAGGAACATATTCAATTCCTAGAGAAAATTGCTTTTCAGCAGTCCACCTCTATTAATTTCACAGACCAGATTTAATTTTTAAATAACTCTTTTTTTTAACAACGCTGCAAACTGCAATTTTAAAATTGTAGTTACTCACCCACGGGAAGATCAACGTTTTGTATTCTGAAGATCTTGGATGTGGATTTGGTGCTGTTGCCGCAAACTGGGGGCGCTCGGGGAGGGAGTTGAAAACGATGTTTTGTTATAGAAACCAGATCTATTTGTAGCAGCTACAAGGGGAAACAAAAGCACTGTTGGAAGTGCCGCGCGTGGCGGGCGAGACTCGGGGCGGGGTCCTTGTTTGGATGCTTTTCAGTTAACAGGTGTTGCACAGAATTTGAAAGGGTTGAAGTGGACTCTTGAAGTCGGCAGGGTCTGCCTCGAGCGCGGCTGAGTGGCGTGCCATTAGGGGTGCTCTGTAAATCCTGGCGCTGCGCTGAGCTGAAGGTGACTCATGCAATATTCTCTCTTGATTTAATCACTGCTATGAGGGCAGAGCTCTCTCCACCAAAGCAATAGATCCACATTAGCTCCCCGAACTCATAGCTGCCTTGGCATTGCTCGATGGGATGGTCCTTGTCAATGAAGGTACAGCTCCATTCCCCAGAAATCACCTCTTGAAAGCAAAACACGATTCTCCTGGGAGTCTTCAGGCCTGACTGCTTACGGTGCTGGTGTGAGTGAGATTTCTCTTTGGTTAGATGCCTGTGTTCTGCTCTGTTGGCTTCAGGCCTTCCCAAATCCTGACCGCCGAGTCCCCAGCCCTGCTCTCGTTAGGCTCTGGCCTGATTCTGCCTCGTGCGCTGAGCACAAGACTCGTAACCCTGGAGAGGCCGAATGCAGCTGAGGCTCGGAGCACCGCTGAGCACGTCCTTGTTTCCAAGACACTGTGGAAGCCAAAGAATATTTCTAGTTGCTGACTAGCAGCGCTCTGCAGGATCGATTTCCAGAGGGTGAACCTCATCCATGTCGAATAAAATGTCCTTCTCCTGCCTAGGATGTGGTGAACCACAGCTGGGATGTGGTGGGGAGTATCCAGACACCGTTAACTGGGCAGGAGACTCGTGGGGCGGGTGCTTCCGTGCACTGGAAGCAAATGGGACCGCAAGAAACCTGCGGGGCACGTTCCCCTCCATGGTCTCCCCAGACGAGGGGGTGAGCGGCCCGGCTCCTGTGCAGCCGAGCTGCTGACAGGCACCGACGCTGTCCCTCTGAGATGGCAGGCTGGAGGCATGCTTTGCTGCTCATGGCCACCTTAATTAGAGGTGGCTGGTCCTCCTGCTCTTGTCAGATCTGCTCTTCGGAGCACGTTACTTTTCTTAGAGAGTAATTGGATCTGCCAGTCTGCTGGGCTCTGATGTCATCTGTTGCTGCCACCTGCCCTGTATCCAGACAGCAAGGACAGGAAGCCAGTCGGCGATTTTCTGCCGGGCTTTGGCGGGGAGTTACTCCTTGCCTTTGCTCCCTGCCCATGAAGAGGGGTTAACACTTGTCTGACTGACAGTGCACCTTGTGAGACTCTTGAGAGAGCTCTGAAATGGCCACACAGAGGGCAGAGCTCTGCTCGTTCTCCAGCGAGAAGCCCCCGGGGTCCAGGACGCTGGGTGCAGCCAGCCCCGGTCGCCTGCAGTAACCGTTCCCGTATCTGGTGAAGATTCGCAGCCTCAGGTGTCGGCACAGCAGCATTGTGTCGGGGAGCGTTGAACCCAGCGAGGCTGGCGTGGAAGTGGTACGCCTCGGGATCAAGCGTGCCCCCCACGAGGCTTCACCATACTCCTGGGACCTGTTTTTTTGCCAATAAAAAGGATATTGTGGCTAGCCGTGTTTAGATCAAGGGGGTTTTAGCGCTTGTTGCCCTAGAAGCCGAGCAGGGGGTGCAGCACGTGCTCCATCCCAGCACGCCGGCAGAGGCATCTCATGCCACCTGCTTGGTCATCTTGTATTTCTTCGGTGGATGCCTGTCCCCGGCGCGCGGATCCGTCTTGTCTCGCGCCGTGGCCTCGCTGTCCCCCACCTGCGTCTGCTGGTGCAGAGGGGAGGTGAAGGTACCCCCTCATCCTCCCGGAGAGGCTATTTAAAACACATTACCCTTTCTTTTTGGGAGGGGGCTCGAGCTGCCCCGTCCCTCGCTGATCGATTAAAGACACGGTGGCAGAGCCCAGCCCGCGCCGCGGCGGAGGATCGGCTGAAGCCCGCGGGTTTCCTCCTCCCCCTCTGTTGCCTTGACGCTCCAGCCGGGAGAGATTAGCTGTGCTAAACTTGCCCAGCTGTGAAGAGGGACACTTGACCGCTTTCAAATATCAAAGTGACAGCAACTGATCCGTCAGTGCTCCCTCCTCCGCTTGGCATCTCTCACTTTAATTAACACCCTGCTCCCGGATCAGAGTGCACGGAGCCCTCCCCACAGATGAGCGCGGCGCTTCCCTGACTTCTCCTCCGGCGTCTGGCCGCCGTGTGCCCCTTCTGCCCCGGTGCTGGGCGGGAGGGGGCCTCTCTTCTCCACTCGATGGCTATTTTCATTTTTTTTGTTGTTGTTGTTTGTTTCTTCTCCCCTCATTTAAAGGGAACATTTATCATTTGTTCCTTCCTGTTAATTAAACGGCCTATGCAAGCGGCGGCTCCAATCTGCCGCGAGCAGGGAGGAGAGGATGGATTATTTGCAGCCTTGGCAATAATCAAGAAATTCAGGTTTTCTCCCCATCCCCCCAGCTGCTGGAGCCCTGAAGGTTTTCTCCAAGCACCTTTCTTTGGATTTTTGCTGCCATCCTCGTGCCGGAGGCTGCTAGGAGAGGGTCCAGCCTGACCTGTCTAAGCAACCGGTCGGTGACATGCCATACCGCTGTGACCCTGCTAAACTGGGACTGGTCCTCTGGCCAGTTGTGCTTTGGGCCAGGGATCAGCAACGTCGTAGGTGCGGTTCAAGTTCTGGTTTTCTGCAGTGTTTGCTTATGGGATTTAGGGAAATATGCAGTAAGTGAGGTGAAGAGCTGCCAAACTTCCCCAGGTAATAGGATTATAGTGTCCTTCCTCCTGGGACCTGAGTAGTGAGCTAGAAGTAAATCCCTCAGAGTGTCTCTCCTAGCTGCTTGTTCCAGCCCTTCCTCTGAGGATGCTCCCAGAATCGGGCCAGCCGGTCGGGAACTAATCCATGCTGTCAGGGCGGTACCACAGGACCTCGTGGTGGCTTTAAATGAAGATGTGGACACCGCACCTGGCAGAAAACCAGAGCCAGAGAAGCATGAATTCTTTGAACCCAGAAGCAGCTAGTGACCATCAAGAAAAGCTACTAAGATGAAAAATGTTCATCTCGTCGCTGGTCCTATGGGTGCAGAAATGCACCTGCCCGTGAGAGGGAAGCGCCGGGGCGATGGGTGGTTGTAATCCTGTCACCGAGCGCAGGAGGTAGGGTCCAGGCAGCTCAGGGACCTGAAACACACGAAACAAGTGAAGTAAAAGCTTTGTCCGAGTCCAGACAGCCCACAGGGGAACTGGCATCCCGCGCGCTCACTGAGCCCAGGCTGTGTCCTGGACCAGCTTTATGCCCTGCCTTTTCCCATCGGTGTGATGTATGTGTTTCCTTTTCAAAGCTGGTGCAGCAGAGGGAGATGCGCATTCCTGGCCAGGTAGTTGTCTGTGTGGAGACTTCGAGTCTGGCTCTGCTTTGTGGGTATTCATTTAGCATTTCAAAAGCAATTAAAGGCCCCAAAGAGTCTGCACCTCTTGGATTCTGGTTTGGTTTTTTTTGTTTGTTTGGGGTTTTCTATATACATTTTTACACAGTGCTATATGAAAAAGGGAGGGAGAAAGCCTGAGCACAGGGAGTCTAATCAAAGAGATCTTTTGAGGCCTCATTAACTCTAAAGGAGGATGCAGAGACCAGACCCCTGCTCTCTGGAATATCATGACATTTACTGGCACAAATTAACATTCATGCAGAACCACTTAGCAAATTACTTCCTAATCACCCTCCACCCCCTGCTGTCCTGAGCAGAAGGGAAGGGAGAGCCAGCACCTTTGCTCTCTGGCTCTCTGGTTTTGTCTGGCTGCTGGTGACAGACCAGAATGGAGAAAGTCCTTCCTTTCCCTACGATAGCTCCCTCTTCCCATAGCAGAGCCCCACCAAACCTGCCGCTTCAGACAGCAGGCAGGGCGTCTGGATTTCTAACCCAAAACGAGCCAACACAGTAGTGTGGTTTTGAGCCGGACAGCCTCCAAATTCAGCTCTGTCTGACCTCGGGAGTCTCGTGTGAGCAGGAGCAGGTGGCGCGGGGACGATCTGCCTCCACTCCTGCAGGCATCTTCGGTGCAGTTCCAGTTGCCACTGGGGCCGGGTTGATTGGAGCAGCGGGGGGCTTACGCGATCCAGGTGTGACTGTTTATTAACTGATCCTTCCTGAAAGACCGTTGTCCGTCTTTTCTCTCTAGCGTTGGTCTCTCCGGAGCTGCGACAGGTGCAGGGAAGGCTGGGATGAGGGGACAGGGACACCCGGCAGTGTCTGTTCTGGAGTGAGAAACCTTTGGCTCCTGGGGTTGAATGCTGTGAATCCAGCTGTCAGTTTATAGCACCCGGAGAATTAATGGCTCTCCCTGCCTGGCCCTGGGATGCCAATCCAGGTCACCCCATGGGACTCTGCCTGCCTTGGTGTTTTTATTTTCCCTCAGATTGCTTTATTTGCTGTTATCTGGTCAGGTCTGATAAAACCATTGTATGTTTCCCGTCATGGACCTTCATCTGTAACCACATCCCGCTCTTCCTCTCTGCCACAGTGCTACCGGGACTTGGCGCTGGTGAGCCGAGATGGCATGAACATTGTTCTCAACAAGATCAACCATATTCTCATGGAGAAATACTTGAAACTGCAGGACATCTGTCGGACCCAGGTGAGGAGAAAATCTTCTCCCCGGAATCGCTCCTTTGACACCAACCAGAGGATGAGCAGAGGGCGATTGAGCGTGGAGGGTTTGGGGGGCACTCGGCACTGGTGGAGCTCCTTTGCTCCGTGTTAAGGACTCCCTTTTGGAAGGGAAACGTGGTGGCGTTTGCCAGCTGAGGCAGCCACGGCGCTGGGGAGAGGTGTTGGGGGGATCTGTGGCCAAAGCTGCGCTGATCTCTCCCTCTGCCCAGCTGGTGTGGTTGCTGCGGGAGCTGGTGAAGAGCGGGGTGCTCGGTGCGGATGGCGTCTGCATGACCTTCATGAAGCAGATCGCAGGTGAGTTGTGCCACAGGAGCGAGGTGACCGCTGCCTGCATCCCCCCCTGCTCGTGCCAGCAGGCTGGGCTCTGTCGGTGGCGTACCAGGGCTGACTCGTGGCGTGCTGCGCTTGGCATCAGAGCCAGAGCCTGTGCTGCCGTGCAGCTGGGTCCGGACAGGCTTCCCGAGTGTCTCTGAACCCAGCTGACAGGCAGGAGCAGGGATCACTGGCAGGAACCAAGCCTGCCCCAACCTGTCTGATGAGGAAATCTCTCCAGGGTGGATGGAGCAGAGAATAAGCCTTTAAGAGTCTGTTGCTCCCAACAACCTCTATGAGGGGTGAATCATAGAGGGAGCCAGGAGGCTTCTGGCAAATGCTGGAAGAGCCAGGAGGAGTACTGGTTCCTGTTGCTGCCAGTTTTCACCCTGTAACACTGTGCAAGAGCACCAGGATCATCCTTAGCCCCCGCTCTGACCTCTGGGATGGCACGAGCCACGCATGCGGCTCCTTCTGTAACTCATCAGAGATGCAGGAGGCTGCTTCGCCCCACGAGAAGTCAGTAGCTCCTCCAGGGAGCTGTCTTTGTGGGAGCCTGTAGTGTGTTCCCCCCAGCCCTCGGCGTACGCACCCCACAGCCGTGCACACACACACACACGCCTTTCCGGATTCACAGGAATGGTGCCTCTTCCGTGTTCTCTACTTGGCGCTGGTGCCGGCCACTGACGTCCACGAAGGAGGAATTAACGTCCCACCGTAAAACCTGACATTGTGTTTTTATTGTAGTCGCCCGTGACACGGGGCTGGGCAGCCTGGATTGGAAATTGCCGTGTCTGCTCTTCAGGGGAGGAAGAATGGAGAGGGAGGGGACAGAGTCCTGAGTGCGAGCCAAGCTGCCCTGGCCCTGTTGTCACAGTGTAAACACAGAACGTTTTAAAAACCACTTGGTGAAGGCATCCCTTGTTTCCCCTTGGTTGCACCTCCCCGTTCAGGGCCCCTTCTGTTCTGGAAGGACGCCGCTGTCTCACTTTTCACCGCTTTTACGATGCCTTAATTGTTATGATCCCATTGTTTCGGCTTGCCTGCTTGAGGCGTTTTCTGTGCCCCTGCGAGCAGGAGTCCCGCTCTGCTCCCAGCGACCTTGACCAAAGGCTCCAGCTTCACGCTGACGGCCCACGCTGAGGGCATGAGACACCACTTTGACACCTGGCCTTTATTTGAGAGTCTGGGCATTCCTTGCAGATGCCGCTTCTCCTTTGTAGGCTCAGCAGCTGCAAATGTGTTCTCTTTTCCAGCTACTGAATCTCATCCCTTTCTGGCTTCTTTGCTTTCCAGAAGGATAAGTACTGACTCCGCATTATCACAGTTCTTTTGCAAGAATACTGCTGCAGCGAAGACCCCCTTGGTCCCCTAAGAGAAAGGCACCTGTGCTTAGAAATATCTAGGAACAGCCTGGGTGGCAGGCAGAGGGGACCAGCAGGAGCGTGTGCTCCAGGCAGGCAGCAAACTCCTTCATCAGCTTTGCCTTACTGGGCACGAAGCCGTTGGTGGTTCAGCTGAACCTGGCACCAGAACCGCACCCGTTCGTCTGACTGGCTTTTCACTTCGCTGTTGCTCTTTCGCTTTCAGGTGGGGACGTGACAGCGAAGAATATCTGGCTGGCCGAGAACGTCCTGGAGATACTGACTGAGCAAAGGTACGGCTGGTCAGGAGGTGCTGGCGGAGGCCGGTGCAGCCTGAAGAAAGCAGCGGCCGGGCACGAAGCGAGGGAGAGCGCTCGTCGCCCGCCTGCTAAGAGGGTGGTTGTCCCGCTCAGCGCAAGAGAGGCAGATTTTGGGGCGGTGTGTTTGTGGTGACAGCCTGCGTGGGAGTGTGTTGATGGGGTTTCCTGTGCAAAAGACCTCTGCCGTTCCCTTACTGTGGTGTTACCAAGCATATTTTCAAGCTGTGGCATGAATTTCTAGCTCTCGGAGCCCTCTTGCTGCAGGTTGCGTGTGGGAGAGTGTCCCGAAAGTCCCTCCGTTAGCAAACCTCTGCGGGGTTTGGAGAGGGGCTGCGCGTCACGTCAAGTGAGATGGTCAGCACAGAGCGATGCCTCTTCCCGAGCCGCCTGCGAGGCCACGGCTCTTCCCTAACGCTGCCACCCCGCAGGTGGCCAGCCCACCCTCTGGGCAGTGGGGTGGCATCGCCTCGTGTGGCTGAGGAGCGCACGTGGCTCCGGAGCAGCATCCCAGGAATATTTTCTTCCTGAGTTTCCCGAGCCGCGGGGGAGGTGTTCCTTTTGGAGGAGTAGAACAGAGTTAATTGCCCAAAAAACTTCCTGTGTTTAAAGAGCTCCTGCTTCATCAGGGCTGCAACTTTAATTTGTTGTGGACAGGCCATCTGGGAAGTATTGTCCTATGGGCTCAGCATTGTCCTTTGTTGGCAAAGCAGCCGCTAATTGATGATAAGCAGAATTGGAACTGCAGCCTTTGGCTGGGCAGAGTCATTATTTTTAAATAGCCTATAGCTTTTCACCGAGCGCTGTCTATAATGGCAGCGATTCTCCTAAAATCGCTTATTACTGTGGTTAACAATCAAGTTGTTAAAGCATTTATTTGGCCGCAGCTAACAGTCCTAGTGATTTTTATTCCGGGAATAGCAGTGCGGGTGCGTGCTGCTGCGAGTGCCATCTAGTGCCCCACCGTGCACGGGGAGGAGAGACCCTCTGAGATCATCTGGGCTTGGCCGACCTGCAGTTCTTCGCAGCATTGCCTTGGCTGCCTTTGTGCTAAGCTCAACTCTTCTGTCCCCAGCCGTAATTAAGCCCCTACCAGCCCTTGATGCGCTCTTCCCGTGTGCCGGTGCTACGCGCCGGCTGCCACGCCGAGCCTTGGAGCATCTCGGAAGCGCTCCGCATCTCGCCAAGGCACGTTGTGGTTCTTGTCTTGCAAAGGAATAACTGCAAACAGCTGGACTGTGGGAGAAATAGCAGCTTCTCAGTGGTGATCCAAAGCCGCATCTGGCTGAGGGTTTGCAGGAGAAAGCCCCGTGTGCTAAGTAACAGCTGAGCTTTGTCACTTGAGGACAGGAGTTTGTCAGAGGAGCAGATGTGAGAGGCAAAGGCTCGGCCCCTGTTGAAGGTATTGCTGGAGTGTCGATGATACGCACTGTACCAGCACAGAAACTGTCTGAGCACGAGGAGAGCTGAGGATTGGAAGGGAGCCCAAGGGAGAACCTGCAGCTCTTTGCTGGGATTTATGTGCTTTGATTAGGGGAAAGCCAGAGCTTTAATTAAAGCCACGCATGTGAAGATCTGATGCCACGTTCAGAGTGTTGAGTGCTTGGTTTAATTAAAAACAGTTACAGCAAAGCTGCTTCTCAAGCACTGCCCGCCTCGGAGAGGAGGCGACTCCGCTACCTCTCGAAAGCCGGGCGTTAATTTGGCTTCTTGCTGCTAACGGCGGCGCGAGTGCGATGCTTCCTCCGAGTGTTTTCATTTTCCCCGCCTGTCGGATCGATGAATCCTGTGGCTGTGGGTGTTTTTTTGCCCCCCCCCCCCTCCTTTGACAGCATTTTTTTTTCCTGCGTGTCCCTCACTGGGAAAAGGGGGAGATGCTGACCTGCCAGCCCCCCGGGATCCCGGCCTTAATTACTCCCACATCCTCCCTAACATAACCTCCGCTCGGCGCCGTGTGCCGCCAGGCCAGCCCGCCCAGCCGATTAATTAACCTGCTCCTAGCATCCAGCTAGATGCAGGGAGAAGAGCCTGGGAAAACAAACGCTTGTCACATCTTCCCAGGTTCCACCTTGGTGATTTAGGCAGCTGACTCATTTGCCGCCGGGCTGGTGTCTCTTCAGGTGGCCGTGGCGTTACAGCTGCGGTGGCACATCCACCGGGCGTCTGATTTACAGCTCGCCGAGCCGGGGGATGCTGGGGGTGATCAATCACGCTGGAGGCACCGCGCCGGCCTGGCCCCTTCTTGGCATCCAGCGCAAATAACCAAGCTGACGAGGTCCTTTTTATGGACTGAGAATATTTATTGTTGCGCTTAGATAAGGGAGGTTGAGAACGCGGCACACCCAGCAGACAGGGCGCTGCCGCACGGAGCAGGCAGGGCAGCACAGGCAGGAGACAGCGGCGGAGCAGCTGATGGAGACGCTTTGCCGCTCCGAGGGAGCAGGGCTGAAGTGCCTGCCTGCGCTCAGCACGCGAAGCCGGTTAGCTGTGAGAAAGAAATCTGCTTCCAGAAAGCCGGTGCTGGGCATAGAGCCCCTGTGCTGGCCCTGGCACTGCTTGCCCCGTCCTTCCCCGAGGTAGGACAGATTCCTGACGTGCCCACGATGGGGCTGCGATGTCTCTCCTGCCACAGACCCTCTCTATGCAACTACGTCTGCCCTCTCACAGATCTCGCTAGTATTTGGTCTTAAGCACATCTCTTTTTCCCTGGCTCTTGCCATGCGGTGCTTCCAGCTCCCCAGTAGGCACCACTGCTCTTTTCCTTCTGTCCCATGCACCGTTGCCTGGTCAAGCCGGGGCAGGGGCGGCTCTTCTCTGCCCCCAGTGCTGCAGGAGCTGCTGCCCAGCCCAGCGCAGGGCTCGAGAGCTGCCGTATCTCCCCAACAGCTGCCCTGTGTGACCTGCTGCTCAGGATGCCACTGATTTTGCTGGATTAATTCACTTGGCACTGGCAGGGGGGCATGAAGACACCTCTTGCGTGGGTGTGCGTGGGAGATTTTGGGGGCCTGATCGTAAGGGACAGTCCTTTGTAGCTCATCCTCATGCATTGTCTCTTGCCCGGTGCTGTTCTCGCTGTGGAGATGAGTAAAGAGGCTCTTGTGGCGGTTGGTGTTAGCATCGAGGTCACGTCTTGATGAAGCTGGGGCAGGGTCTGGAGCACACGTGTGCTGGGGGGTGGCTGAGGGGGCTGGGGGGGTTTAGCCTGGAGAAGAGGGGGCTGAGGGGAGCCCTTCTCGCTCTCTGCAGCTGCCTGAGAGGGGCTGGAGTGAGGGGGGGGCTGGTCTCTGCTCCCAAGTCACCAGTGACAGGACGAGAGGGAACGGCCTCAAGCTGCGTCAGGGGAGGTTTAGGTTGGGTGTGAGGGAAAATGTCTTCCCTGCCAGAGGGGTCAGGCCCTGGCACAGGCTGCCCCGAGAGGTGGGGGAGTCACCGTCCCTGGGGGGGTTCAAACACCGTGCAGCCGTGGCCCTTGGGGCCATGGTTTAGGAGACCTGGGGGTGTTGGGTTGGTGGTTGGACTTGGTGATCCCAGAGGTCTTTTCCAACCTTAATGATTCTGTGATTCTAAGTCTCTTCACAAGACAGCTGCTCCCTCCACTTGCTCCTGAGCGTTTTATTGCTTGCAGTTGCCAAGTACCTTAGATTGTTGTGAGAGTGAACGTCTCTGTGGCCCTGAAAATCCACTCAGTGCTTCACCTGAGTGCGTCTGCCACCCTGCCGGAGAGCCTGGGGTGCGAGCACCCAGACGGTGGACTCTGATGGGACTGTCCTGGGGGAGGAAGAGGTGGACCAAAGTGTAGCAAGTACCCGGCACGGAGCAGGGAATGATCTGTGGGTGATAATTCTCTGGGCTGGCACAACAGGCTGGAGTCCCTGTCCTTGCTGTTTCCTCTGTCCGGAGTCTCCGCATCTGTATCGCTTCTGGCTGTGGTTCCCTCATGGAAGTGGCTGAAGGTGTTTCTTTTTTTCTTCCTTTCCAGAGAGTGGGTGCTGAAAAGCAGCCTCTTGATAGCCATGGCGGTGTACACGTACCTGCGGCTCATCGTGGACCATCACGGCACATCTCAGCTCCAGGTTCTCCGTCAAAAGGAGGTGGATTTCTGCATCTCCCTCCTCCGGGAACGGGTGAGTAAATCAGGGGACTCAGGGGATGGCTGGGAAAAGAGACCTGCCTCTCTAGGGCATCCGTGTCTGCGTGTAGTAGCGTTGCTCATGTTCCTCGTGCAGCTGGAAGTGTGAGACACGCCGGTTCCTCAGAGTCACCCCCAGCTCGCACCGTGCAGGCAGTGGTGTGTGGTTCATCCTCAGTGCAGGCTCTGAATGGCTTTTGAACCCATTTACACCAGCTATCCCGTCAGGCTCTAGGCTGCAAAGAGGGGGAGAGTAGCTGTTTGGATGGGGCTGCTCATTTCAGTCTCTTTTATTCAGGCCACAAGGGTTGAAACCATTCTCTTTCTGCTGCTGTGACACCTCAGCGCTTGTGGCTGACTATAGCTGCCAGAACATCAGTTCCTCCCTTGGGGAGGCAGCCAGTGTCTTCGCAGGTTTAGAGAGAACACAGTAGCCAGCTCCAGGCCGCTCTTTGGTCCATATCACGCAGGAGAAGCCACCAAAGCTGGGTTTAGGCAGAAATCCTTGCATTTGGCGTCCTAGCCCTGCGGGACGCGATGGCCCTGCAGCTCCCCGCCCGCTGGCCTGAGCGCTGCCCGCTCTCCCCTTTCTCCTTGCTGGGCGGGAAGGAGCAAGTGTCAGGTCTTAGCTTCGGAGACTGGCTGTAGTCCTGGAGAGAAAATGTCAGATTTATGGGCCGATTGTTTGCTTTACAAGAGAGGGAACATTTTAAAATAGCTGCTGACCTTCCCGCCTGTCACCCTGCCTCTCAGAACCTGCTAGCTTCAAAAGAGGGGCAGGCTGCCAGGGGCAGGAGTGTAGATATTGTGCAAAGAGTGAATCATCTGGAGCCGGCGGTAAGGTTGAAGGACTGACTGTTCCTCCCTTCCCCTCCTCCTGCCCCCCCAGTGCCTTCTCCCTTCCCCCTGCTCAGGAGCAGGTAAACAGTAAATGAGATTTTTCCTCTCCTCTCCCCAGTTCATGGACTGCTTCATGATCGGCCGCGACCTTGTGCGGCTGCTGCAAAACGTTGCAAGGATACCCGAGTTTGAGCAGCTCTGGAAGGACATCATCCACAACCCGCAGGTCCTCAGCGCGCAGTTCACAGGTAGGCAGGGCTGGGGCCGAAGGGGCGGCCAGCTCCGTCCTGCCCTGCCCACACGCAGGGAGAGCCTCTGCCGGAGCCCCGCTAGCCGCAGGCGGCCCCCTCCTGCCTTCGCACGCCCTTGCGGCAAGGCTGTCATGACCGCCGGCCCGTGCCAGGGTGAGTTGGAGCAAAAATCCTGCGCAGCAGCTGTTTTTCACTCTGTGCATCCCGTCTGGCCCAGGTCAGGACCGTGCTAGAGCAGACAGGCTCTAGTGCAGCCCTACTAAAGCAAAACACGTTGGGTGTGTGGGTTCCTTCCAGATGCTTTCTTAGAGGAGAGCATGCCGAGAGAGCTATAATTACACCGTGTGATCCCACCTCCGTCAGCGTCAAGGCCCACGTGGCTGCTTCCAGAGCCCCTCTCGTCACTAACTAGAAGAAGATGCCTCCAAAAGCAGCTTTCTGCTGGCTGCAGGGAGCTTAGGAGCAGGGGCAGGGCCTGTGCCACTCTCCCATGCTCAGCTGGGGTGCTTGGCAGCTTTTGACGTGTTTTTTAAATGCTGCAGAGGCCTTGTTGGCGTCTGGGCTTCAAACCGTCCTGAAAAACAGATACTTCAGGCAGCTGTAACGACAGATCTTGAGAATGCGGCTGGGCCATGACCAGGGTCATTACGTTGTATTGCTTGTTCTGGACTTAACACTTCCATAACTGTAGTTGTTGCTTTTTTTTTAATAAGCTGAGATAAATTTGGAGCCTGAGTCCTTCAGACTGTCCAGAAAAGAGCCTGATGAAGCTCCGTAGCTCTAAAGCAACAAGTCCAGAAGATGCAGCAACTGACACTTTCTAAATGGGATTTTATTTCTCCCAGTAGCCTTGCACGCTCGGCGTGCGGAACACTCAGCTGTGGAGCTGTCTGCACAGCCTGGGTCAAAATAGACTTGATGGAGAGTGTTATATCTATCATTTTTATTGGTATAAATTATTCACTTCTCTAGGGGCTGTCACATCATTATCTGTCTGCAACAATCCTAGTGAGTCTTTAGAAATGGGGCTTTAAAGTGTTCTCCCCCCACCCCCAGCGCCTGCTCTCCTCACTTTATAGATCTCAGATTATGCTCGGGGAAATTCGCAGTGCATCGTTTGATTAAATGCTCCTTAAGCTCTGCCATCTCTGGCTTCTTCTCCATCTCCAGAAGCTGTCTCCTGTCGTTGCTGGTCTCTGCTGAGGCTTGCCGGCCGAAGGGCTGCAGTGACCCAGTTCCCCTCTCTGGATTACCAGGGTTAGCCCGTGGGGCTTGCGGAGGCAGACGAGTCTTAGCCCTAGACCTGAGGAAGGCTCACGTGCCACATTTCCAGGGCTATACGTTCACTAGGAGCATTTCTTAACTCTGCCTGGATCTTCCCAGCTGAGCGCTGAGCTTCCACATCCATGCTCGGAGCGTCATGAGGCACCTAACAAACATCCCTCTAGCTCCACTTGCTTCCTACGCCTGTAGGGGCAGCTGGTCGGGGTCAATTCCTGGTTTGCTGCTGGTTTTGGCCAAATGACCCAGCAAAACGATACCTACATCAGTGCTCCTGACTCCCTCTCCTCTGGCAACCAGCAAACTGCCCGTGGGTTTTGCCCTTTCTCCTCTGGTTCCCTTTTTCTTCTGTTTGACACCACAACCGGTGGCCAGTGGCGTTGCCCGCTGGTTCGCAGAGGCGAGAGGATGCCTGGGTAAGCGCACGCACACGCCAGCGTGTTTCTCCTTGCCGTTTCAGCTGCAAAGCGCTGGAGTGGGCAGGGTTCCCAGGACACCCCGGCGCAGGCAGCTGGGCAGCCCTCGGGGCGGCCGGGGGAGGTGGGCTGTGTCTGGCAGCGCACCAGGAGCACTCCTCCCTGTCCCAGAGGACCCCGCAGTTGGCTCTGGGGGCCGGCTGGGGGGACTCTGAGCAGAAGCTGGTCTGTCCAGTGGTGCCCTCATTCCAGCTTGCTCCTGTGGAGCCTGGAAGATCCCCTCCCCAAAATAATTCCCCCTGCAGTTGCTCATAAAAGAACTTCTTTGCCCTCTTGCCTGCTCTTGAGAGCCTGTAGTAATTGCTCTGCAAGGTGGCTATTATCTCTAGCAGCTGCTGGTCCGTGTGCTCTCGGGTTTGTACCGCTCTGTAACCTCCGATCCGAGTCAGTCTTGCTGAGCTCCGCGCTCCTGCAACCAGGACGGGAGCTCAGCAGCACCGAGCGTGAGGCAGAACCGCAGCAGGGGGTGGCTCCGGGCGCAGCACCCATCCCTCCCCCTGAGCAGCTGGGAGCTCTTAACAAGCAAGGTGCTTTTGTGCCTCTCTTCCCCTGATGCGCACCTCGCTCCACCCTTTCTCTGAGCTCCGCAGGAGCTGGCATCTGTTCTTGCTGCTTTGAAGCTTCCCTCCTCCAGCCGTCCCCCAGGTGTGACCCTCTGGCTGCGCAGCAGAAGGACGACTTCCAGTCGGCGAGAGATTGCACCTCGTGTGCGCGGCGTCCCTGGCGCCTGCCTGTCTGCGTCAGAGCTGCCTGCCCTGTAAATCCTTCGGGTCTTGTCAAGCAGCAGCAAAGCCTCTCTGCTCAGGTTATAAATTCCTCCTCTTGCAGCTGTCTGGGAAAGAGAGCAGGCTTTTGCAACCTCCCCTTCTCCTTCCCATCCTCCGTTCTCTGCACACGTGTGCACACACAAGTTTTATGTCTGATCTTCATTGTCTCATCTGGGTGCCTTTACTCCAGGGGAGGAATTGGACTGAGGTGCTGGCGCAGCCCAGGATGGGCGCTCTCTGTGCCGGTCCTGCGTTTTGGTGCCCAGGCCGAGGGGTGGGAGGTGGGGAATGTGCTCTGTTGGTTACGGCTTGGGACTTTCAGCGTCTGGGCAGTCTCATTTGTCCTCCAGATCTTGTCCTGCCCTGCTGCGCATCCTCCCTCCCTTTCTCCAGGCCTCCTCATTAGTGATCTCTGACAAAAGCCTGCTCTAGGTAGATGTTTTAGGAGACCTTTTCCAGCCAAAATCTTGCTCTCTTTCCACTGCCTGTAGCCTTGGGGAAACGGAGCTTAATGCTCCAAAATCAGCTGCTGCAGATGTTGGTAGATCTCTGCCCAGATCCCGTCTGTGCCGGGCCGTGCCGTGCCGTCCGTGGGGCTGTGCGAGCACGGACCGACCTCTCCGTCTCTCCCCAGGTGTCCTGCAGCTCCTCCAGTCGAGGACTTCTCGCAAATTCCTGGCATGTCGCCTCACTCCCGACATGGAAACCAAGCTGCTCTTCATGACCTCACGGGTAATTCCCTCGTGCTCGCCGGGTGTCCCGTGCCAGCGTGGGGGAGGAGGGCACTCGTCCCTGCCCGGTCCGCAGCGCTCCGGTCCCGTTCCCACGCTGGCCCTGGGCACGGGGAGGGAGGGCAGAGCACCTCTGGGCAAAGGGCAGAGCTTTACTGATGCGAGTATTTGTTGCTTCTGGCGTCTAACGGCGACAGGAGGAGAGGCTGCTCAGCGGGAGCTGATGTAGATGGGCCCGAGACATCCCTGGTATTCATTAAAAGGCACAAAACAGCTTTGCAGGGGAACATTGCTCCTGGCTGGCTGCTTTCCAAGGCAAGCACTTTCTCTGAATGGCCGCGATGCGGTGGGTTATCGGAGCTCCGACAACAGCAGCCGTATTCAAGAGAGGCCAGGAGCTGTGCAGTGACAGCACCGGGGTTAGCTGTTATCTGTGTTCGCACACCAGGCAGAGCTCGCTTCCCCCTCGCTCTGCCTCCGGCCCAGCCGCTCGCTGGCTGGCTGAGGCTGCTCGCAGGGGCTGTGCTGTGCCGCACACGCGGGGCGTGTGGTCCCGTCCGCTCAGCTGGAGGCAGGCCCTGCGCAAGAGCGCTGCACAATGTGCCTTTTTGCTTCCTCGGTCTCTCTGAAGATGCTGCCAGCACAGGGCTGATGGGGAGCGAAGCAGAGTTTGCCGCAAGAGGCAGCTTAGAGGATGGCAGACCGTGGCTGTAGCAGCCTTCCCCCGAGCCTCGAGCAAAACCTGCGTCTTTCCCTTTCCCTTCAGGTCCGGTTCGGCCAGCAGAAGCGGTACCAGGACTGGTTTCAGCGGCAATACCTGTCCACCCCGGACAGCCAGTCCCTGCGCTGCGACCTCATACGCTACATCTGTGGCGTGGTCCATCCCTCCAACGAGGTGCTCAGCTCCGACATCCTCCCGCGCTGGGCCATCATCGGGTGGCTGCTCACCACCTGCACGGTGAGTTGCGAGGGCCAGACCTGAAAGCGAGTCACGTCATTGCTGGGGATCTCTTCCCTTGGCGGGGACGCGGTAACCTGCGGATGCTGGAAGCTGCCGGCGAGGTTGGGATTAGGTGTTTGCCAGCTGGGCTGAAGGAGAGGGTTGCAGAGCAGCGGTCAGGCCATCAGCCTGTGTTCTGTGCTCTGGATTTTAGTCCTGGCTCTGCTGCTCGTTGGATCCTTTGGGGTCTGCTTTCCCAGCATAAACCTCACCTTCTCACTTTCAGCTTGTCGTGCCCTTTGTTTCTACTTTATGTTTATGGCCTGTCTACAACGTGTGGGGCCTCCCCTGTCCCAGCAGGGTGCGAGATGCCTCGTTACAGCCTCCTTGGCTTCCACCCTCCGCTTGGCCTGTCGTCCCTTGTCCCGTGCAGGGCTGTGGCCTGCGGCACTTGTCAAACAGGGCAGAAGCTGCCGAGGAAACGGCTGTTGCTGCCAAGGGACGTGCGGTGCCCGGTTGTACATGATTCAGGGTTGTAGCTGCGCTTTGCAGAGCACGTGGCTTGTATCTCCCAGCCTCGGGGCTGCCTTGGCCTCTGCCGCTCTGCAGGCTGCCCTGGCTGGAGCTGCTTTCAGAGCAGGCAGGTTTGCTCAAGGATTTCCCACCTTCTCTGAAAGCTCACTCCTGCGCAGCAGCAGCAGCAGGTACCCGGGGCGGGGGGGGAGGTTCGCCAGCTCTGCCCTGTCCTGCTGGTGGGAAGAGCGTCGCCAGCCCCCACCGCGCAGCACAGGGCCTGGCACGTCGGGCCTGCAGAGGGGATGGGGGCTCAGCACTGTATTCATCAGATAATTTGTATTTTTTTTTTTCTTCTCTAGTCCAATGTTGCTGCATCAAATGCCAAACTGGCCTTATTCTATGACTGGCTCTTCTTCAACCCCGAGAAGGACAGCATCATGAATATAGGTATTCCACGGGGAGTCTTTCTCTGAACGGGCAAGGGTCGAAGAAGGGGTTAATGCTTTCCAGAGCTGGTAGAGGTAGGGGGATCTGGTGGGGAAAGCCCAACAGATTATCTCCAAAGGGCATCAGTTCCCTCCCCTGCCCTGAACTCCTGGGATTTGCTGGCTTGCAGAAGAGCTGCTTTGACGGAGCCACTTTTAATTGTGGCTTTCCTGTCCGTGGTAGCAGCAAGAGTCTTCCCTGAGGTCAGCGGCTGCCTGACTGCAGGGCTGTCCCAGGGCTCAGGGCACACATGAGCAAGGACTGATGCAGCCAGGGGCGTTGCTGGGAGCCCCTGCCTGCAGGGAAGTTGGTTCTGGCCATTGTTTGAAGCCTAAGTGTTATTTAGGAGCTGGATGAGGACAAGGGTGGGTGTTGGTTTCTTCTGTGGGTGTTGGTCTCTTCTCCCAAGTCACTAGAGATAGGAGAGGAAATGGCCTCAAGATGCATCAGGGGAGGTTTAAATTAGTTATTAGGAAAAAATCTATTTCCTGAAAGAGTGGTCAGGCCCTGGCACAGGCTGCCCAGAAAGGTGGGGGAGCCACCATCCCTGGGGGGGGTTCAAAAAACACGTAGACGTGGCACTTCAGGGCATGGTTTAGGAGGTCTGGGAGTGCTGGGTTGGCGGTTGGACTTTGATGATTCTAGAGGTCTTTTCCAACCTTAATGATTGTATGATTCTATAAGGGTGAGTACAAGCCAAAAGAGGGGGGTTCCCTTTGTGCCCCAGGGGCAGAAGGCTGGGGCTGCAGGACCAGGGGGGCACAGGGGTGTGGTATGGGTACCTCTGGGGCTGTCAGCACAGGGCTCCCTGATCTCTCCTTCCAGAGCCTGCCATTCTGGTGATGCATCACTCCATGAAGCCTCACCCTGCCATCACCGCCACGCTGCTGGATTTCATGTGCCGGGTGAGCTCCCCCTCGCTTTTCAGGGAATTAGCTGCCTTGCCAAATGAGTTGCGTGGTGAGGGTGGAGTGACGAGGGCTGTGAAAGCAACTGCTGGGGTCCGCGCAGTCCCTCTGCCACCAGTGGGACAGAGACACCCCTCAGGAGTGTCAACAGAGGACAGTGTGGAGGGAAAGAGCCGCAGTTCCCTCCGCTTACATCAGCCAGCTGTGCTGAGGTCATGCTCCAAAGAGAGCTGCTCACTGTGTCAGCCTCGGGGGCTTGTCCTAGCCTCAAACGCTTGCCCGTGGTGCAGAGGAGTGGAAGTGCGCCGGCCAGGCGGTGCTCCCGTAGGGACTGCAGCCGGGCCCTGCAGCCGGGCTCTCCTCTGAGCCCTCCTCGCCGCCCGTCGCCGGTGCGGCAGCACGTCGGTGTTAGGTCAGTGCTTTTCCTTCTCTGCCAAGACAGAAGCTGGGAGCGGTGAAGTGGTGAGCTGCGCAGCCTGCTCCCGGCAGGCCGCCCCTTGCTCTGTGCTGACCACAGTAACGCAGGCTCAGGCAAGACAGATGTCTTCGCTCCCCAGAGAGTTCTGGGGCAAAGGCCTATTGCCTCTCCATCCTGCAGGAAGGGAATTTCATGCATCCCTAGAGCCAGTGATACCAGAGCAGCGAAACAGTGTCATCTCACTGCCCATTCTTCAGAGCCAAAAAAAACCAACCCCCAAAAAATAAACAAAAAAAAGCTGTTCCCCCTTCTTTTTTTTCCGCATTCCTCATCTGCTCTGCCCTGAGCCTCTTGATTGCGAAATAGCCTGCAGAGTAGCTCAGTATCTGCTGGCAGCCCTTTTAACCTCCCTTTACCTATGCTAAATTAAGGAGGGATTTTTCTCCCTGCTGATCTGCCAAGAGCAGAGTCAGGCACAGTGCTGCGGACACTCAGCCAAATGATTCACCTCTTGAAACCAGCCACCAGAGGCTTTGGGGAGTCCTCGTGGTCTCTTAGTAAATCCAGGGCCGTTCCTGGAGGTCGGAGCATTGGGCCCCCGTGACATACATTAATGGGAATGCCACCACAGGAACACGTATAAACTTCCCAACCCTGCAAATAAATCCTTCCAGAATGATGAGCATTAGTAGGATAAAGGCTTCTGAATTGTTCCCTTTAGCACCTAATGAAATGCTTTGGCCCGGTGTCATCCGCTGAGGGCAAACCGAATCTCGCTGCATCAGGGGACAAGTGAGACCCATCGTGTCCCTCTCAAGGGACAGCCCTCTTTGGGCAGGGAGCAGGGCTGGTCCTGCCCCTCGGTCCTGGGGGAAGCAGTGCCAAGACTTGCCAGGTCCGGTGATTTCGTCCCGGGGGGGCTGGTGTTTCTCGGAAGCAGGGTCTTCCCGTGGCATGAGCGTTGGAAGAGGTGCGAGTTGCATCACTCTCTGTGTGCTCCCAGCCCCAGGCTGCCCGAGTCCAAAAGCAGCTGCTGGCCTCTGGCAGAGGAACTAGGTGGAAGGTTCTTGGGATGACCCAGCTTTCAGGGAGGAGTCCTCTTACTCCCTCCAGAAGCAAAGGACTGTGTGTGGACAGAGCTGAGTGGTGTTTAGGGTACCCCCTCTCATACTCCCCCCGCTCCTGCAGCGGTCGCTGCTGCTTGGAGTGTGGCCCTGGCAAGCCCCAGAGCTTCTCACAGCTCGCAAGGCAGCATCTGTGCGTTTTTTCTCATCCCTGGGAGATGCACTGGCTGGCCCTTGGGGTAGCAAAGCCAGAGGCATGGGCTGGTGCCCCTTCTATCCACTGTCCCCGAGATGCTGTGCTTGGAGAGCTCTCCCACTGCCTCTCTTGGCCGAGAGCAGCTGGGATGTGGTGCTTGAGACGAGGGCGACCCAAGAAGCCAGCTGATGGCCTTAGCTAGTCCTCGCTGCTGACACAGGCCCAGCGGTCGGCAGAAGGGTTGATGGCGCTAACGCGGTCGTTCTCCTGTTTTCAGATCATTCCTAACTTCTACCCCCCGCTGGAGGCTCACGTCCGACAAGGCGTGTTCAACTCTCTCACCCACATTGTGGAGAAGCGAGTCCTTGCGTAAGACAGCCCTGAATTTTACTACATTTATACAACTGCTGTGCACCAGTTTTCCTGGGTCTCGCCGGCCTAGCCGAAACGACCTCCAGGCTCCCTAAGAGCTGCAGGGGGCGTTTGTGTTGTGTATGAGCCACGGAAGAAGCCATAGTTGTGTCTTTATGGTGTCAAGGCTTGTCCTAAGAGCTGTTCCTTGAAGCGAGGGCATGGGTGGATTAGGAAAGCTATAGCCACTCTGCTTTAGGTGAATAGAAATGTCCCCAGCCCTTTCTGATCCCCGAGCTGAATGGAGCAGCCTTGCTCACGGTGCTTCAGCCTGCAGACAGCTCCTGCAGCAGCCAAGTTCCCCTCCCGGGAGGTAAGACCTCTTCTCCCCTTCCCACGTGCTTTCTGGTGACACCGGTCCCGTTGGTAGCAAAGCGAGGGAGCCCCAGCTGAGCTGCAGGAAGGAAGGTGGGACCTCGTAGCTTGTGGTCCGTAACGCAAACCAAAGCCCTGACGTAAGAGAGGAGATCCCCTTGCGTGTCCACCGCGGTGAAGCTACGCAGCAGGGCACCGCATCCCGGCTCTCTCTCATCCCTTTCCCTTCCTACCCCCCAACACAGACATCTGGCCCCTCTCTTTGACAACCCCAAGCTGGACAAAGAGCTCCGCGCCATGTTGAGGGAGAAATTCCCAGAGTTCTGCAGTTCGCCCTCGCCCCCCATCGAAGGTAGGGAGCGGGGCGGGTGGCGGAGGGAGGCTGCGGCCGGTGCTGCCTTCCCGGAGACGGGGCTTTCCCCGGCCCTCCCGCAGCAATAGCGGCGGTTCGGAGGGTCGGGGCAGGAGCCCGGGGGGAGGAGGGCTCTGGGTGCTCGTATTTAATGATGGTGGTGGTCTCCCTTCATCTCAGCCCTGCCTTACGCTACAGATGCGCCGCTGCCCACGTCTCTCTCTGCTCCATAGGGGCTACTTAGCCTTTCTTCTCCGTAGGCTAATTGATTAACAAAATGAGGTTAAGGAAAGAGCAAGCATTTCTAGCCGGTATTTAACAGGACGGCGCGGCTGCTTTGCCAGATCTGCTGAAGGACTGTGCCTGTCTGTTTTTCCTGTTGCATCAGCTGCTCTGGCTGAAGGGACGCACCCAACCCAACAAATCCCGCTGCCCCAACGAAGCCTTTTGGCCTCACAGAGCTGGCAAAGCTGGGGCTCTGCTCAGGGACTCGGGCCCCGCTGCCGGCCTGGGGGAGGGATAGAGCACGAAGGATGCTGGGCAGCGTAGGTGGGGAATGACCCGGTCCTCCGCACTCGGCACCGGGTAGGGGTGGTTAAATGGAGTCACTGGGAGCGCCCTTCCCCAGCTTGAGTTTTCCAGTGTCCGTTGCTTGCCCAGACTCTTTCGTCCCTTTTCAAACCACTGTTATCTCCTTGGGGAAGCCTGTTTATTGGTAGAGGTGACTTGTAGGCAGAGCCTGCCCTGCTGCTCCGCTGCGCAAGGAGCCACCGTAGCCTTGCTTTCTGCTCTGACCCCTTTGCGTTCTTGCAGTCAAGATTGAAGAACCCGTTTCCATGGAGATGGACAATCATATGTCAGAAAAGGACGACAGTTGCTATGACAACGCTGAGGCCGCGTTCAGTGACGACGAAGAAGACTTGAACAGCAAAGGTGAGGAGTGCAGTCAGCTGGGCACCAATGCTCCCAAGTACTTCTGCATCGCCGCAGCGTGACTAGCTGCCGTTCGCCTCCGCGCCGGACGGTGTTTCCCCGCGGGCTCGCGGGCACCTTCCCTTCGTCATGGAGGATCCCCAGACAACCAGCTGTAAGCACGGTTCCCTCAAAGCCCTTTTGCCCACAAGCAGCGGGAATTGCACTCGAGGCAGACTCCCCGCCCACCTTTCTTGAGATCCAAGTTTCCTTCTGCAAGAGAGGGTGTTGAGGCCGATGCTCTGCTGCTTCCCAGTCCCCGACAGCCAGGCTCAGTAGATCTGGTACAGATCTGCGCTCAAAGGGAAAGGCTGTTGGGCTCCATCTCCTTGCCCAGTTATTCCCTAGAGTTTAGACCCTTCGAACGTAGCACTTTCTCCACCCACGTGTCCTCTCTAGATGTCTGACTAGTCTCAAGCCCCGTTGCGCTGGACGGTTGGGAATCCCTGTGGCAGATGCTGTGCCGGCTGGTTTATTTGGGAACAGGGTGTCTCTGTTCTCAGGCAGCTGCTAATGAGGCTCAGGCCTCTAATTGCTCAGCCACACGGTTTTCATTACGCTCGCTCCTTCTCAAAGCCGTGGGGCTGACAAGGCCAGAATCCCCTCCGCTCGCTCTCTGGGTCTAGAGGCATCTCCAGCTGTTCCTGGCCTTGGTGGTGGGACTGCTGTGGGCTTCCTGCCATGCTGGAGAGCTACCCCTGCGGTGGGGAGGGGCCACAGGCCCAGGATGGGCGAGAGGATGTGACACCGTGCTCTAGCACTGTCTTCAGTAGTCCCGTGGAGCGCTGCCGGCTGCTTGGGGCCCCTGAAAGGGACACAGAATCAGAGAACGTCCTGAGTTGGAAGGGACCCACAAGGCTCAGGCTTGAAAGCCATGCGCAGAGAGGAGTTGTACAAAGGGGGTCGGGCACCCTGTCCCATCCCTTAGTGGCAGCTTCTTTGCGAGCGCTTCTGCCTTGGCCCTGGCGCTTCTGGACTCTGCTGCAGTTCATTTTTGTGGCCTGGAATGAGCCTGGAGGATGAGGGTGTGGAAAAGCCGTTGAGGTGTCTCAGTCCCAGAGTCTTGAACAGAAGCGTTTGCGCCTCGGGTGGAGAGAGGCTTGCGAGCTAGCTACGTTTGTTGAGCATGTTGAAGGACAGGCAAAGCATCAGGTTTGGAAACTGGACTGAATGGGAACCACAATTCTGGACCCCCTCCGCGTTTGGATCCCCTCCCACGGTCCTGCTGTGACCTGGACGTGCCTCTAAAGGGTGAAGGCAAGATCTGAGGCTGGACCACACACTGGGGGCACGCTGCTGCTTCTGGGGTGGCAACTGGCCCTGCACAACTCCCGCTGCTAGGACAGAGATTGCCTCTGGTACTTCTTGGATGTAGCTGCTTGGGGAAAATAGACTGTTCCACTGTTATTTTCTTTGTTGCAGGGAAGAAGAGGGAGTTCAGGTTTCATCCCATCAAAGAAACCATTGTGGAGGAGCCTGTTGATATCACGCCATTCCTCGACCAGCTGGATGAGTCACTGAAGGATAAAGTCCTGCAGCTGCAGAAAGGAAGGTTGGTATCGTTTGGTTGGTTAAATTTTGCCTTGGTCTCTTCAGGGCAACAACACACAAGTCCTTTCAGTCCTGTTGCACAACGCTGCTTGCTCCAGAGCCCTTCTCTCAGAGCTAATGCAATCCTGTGGCTTGCCTCCCTCTAACCCGGAGAGGTCCTCTCCTGCACAGTTCCTGCAGGAAACGTCCAGGTGGTTTTGAAAGGTGCTGGGTTAAGAGCCTTGTAATTTGTCCTTGGAGCAGGCTCAGACCAGGACACAACAGCAATTTGCTGGCGGCTACAGCATTTCTCTGAATCACTGACAGGAAGGCAAAAGGCTCCGAGTTTCATCCTTCTCCGTTGTTGGATTGACAAGGGGAGGCTGCCCAGGCCTTCGGGGCTATCGCTGCCCGGGGGTTTCGGGATATCTCTGCATGGGACACGTTCACCGCAGACAGAGATGTACCTGTGTCTGCATGTTCTCTGGACTTCCCCACCTCCACTCTTGATTTTCAGTGACCTTGGAATTAACTCCATCTAAAGAAGGTTAAAAACCAGCTCTTGCTTTGCAGACCTTGGCATAGTGGACTGCTTTAATGTAATTTATGCCTTTATGGCTTTAAGTGCATTTAATCTTATGCTTTTAGTCATTTAATTTGTTTGTCTTGCTGCAGACAAGCTCGGGCACCTCTGTAAGCAGGTGCTGCAGCAGTGCAGCACGCTCTTCTGGGGCTGGCTCTCTGCAGTTGTGCCTTTCTGAGCCGTGCCTTCCTCTAAGCCTGGCACCAGCACAAAGCCGAGCCTCCCCCGCTCTCAGGTCCTGGGGGGCTCCCGAGCAGAGCCAGCTCAGCACAAAGCCCCCCTTGTCGCCGCTCTCGGTATCTTCCCATGTAACTTGGATTTCCTCTTGTTTTTGTGCTGCAGCGATACGGAAGCTCAGTGTGAGGTCATGCAGGAAATCGTGGATCAAGTCCTGGAGGTAACTGCACGGACCCGGGCAGCGCCGCTGCTGCCTGACGGTAAAACCAGAGCAGCTGGCGTGGTGTGGGCCGGGCAGCTCCCGCTCTGCGTGGCTCTGCCCCAAGACCTGCGACTGAAGGAGGGACACGGAAGCCTGAGGGCACTCGAATCCTCAATGAGTTCAAAATGGCACTGTGCAGCGATAGCCGTGGTTGTTAAACACAGCCCCAAGCTGCTGCTTGCTGGAAGGGTCTAGCAGGGGAAGAGCCCTCCGTCCGTGCTCTGTTTCCGCGCACCCCAGGCCTAAATGTCCCCAAGTAGTTGCTGCCAGACGGGACGCTGGGTGAAGCGCGCTCACATTTTAACCCTGCGTGGCTGCTACAGCGTCTGCAGAGCTTCTGGGGGCTTCTGCGTGTGCCGTGCATCTGGGATGCTCCCTTGCTTTTGGCCCTGGGCTTTGCGCTCAGGCGAGGCTGCAGCAAGCCCTACCCAGCAAAAGAGCTGCGGATGTTTTCCAGGAGCTGAGCGTTCAAGGGAGGTTGCATCCCCTGCCTCTAATCAGCTCCCTTCAGAGTCAAGTGGCCTTTTAGCATATGAGAGCTGCTTCTGCCTTCTGTGGGAACACTGGGAAAGGGCTTGTCAGGGTGTAAATCCTCGTTGCCAAGTGCCTTCAGGCCCTGTTAGCCCTTTGCAGAGGGAGAGCTGAGCTCAGTGAATTACTAGCCATTAGAGGATAAGTGGACCACAGTGATTGTGAAACACAGTGAAGTGTTTCAGAGCTGGACATCAATTAGAGGCTCGTCTTGCTGATGACCAGCTCCTGGTGCTGCAATATAGCAGCGAAATGGCTCCTGAGCCGTCTGGGGTCTGTTCCCCACAGCAGGGACTCTGCCATGTCCCTTCCAGCTGTACCTGTGCCAGGCAGGTGGGCTTGAGCTTGTGCTTTCTCTGCTCATTCCTTCCTTTCTCTCTACCAGGAGGACTTCGACTCGGAGCAGTTATCAGTGCTCGCATCCTGCCTGCAGGAGCTATTTAAGGCTCACTTCCGTGGTGAGGTTTTGCCAGAAGAAATCACGGAGGAGTAAGGATCTATTTTTTTGTGTCTCGTCCTTTCACACTGGGACTTGGGGTTTTCCCAGTAAAATATTCACCATTTTCAGAGCTGTGCTGAAGCCAGCAGCCTCCCCTGTGAAGCAATCCAGGGTTTACAAGCGGTCAGTGTGGAGCTGGTCAATAATTGTCATATCCAGGGCTTGAAAGAGGCCGTCTTCTTCCTCCCCACAAGTGCAGGGAGAACCTGCTGCCACAGGTCCTTGTGTCAGAGCTCAGGTTAGGTGACGCTCTGGTGAATTCTGTCTGTCCGACCAGGGCACGCAGGGTCCCACATACTCCATCTGTCCCTGCTGTGCTTGCACAAACCAGCACCGTACACTCTTCCTCCGGAATTATGTTGGAACAGGGCTTCGAGTCGGAGCTGCTGGGTTCTGTTAGCAGGGCTGTTCCTGGCTCCTCGTTAGCTTGGGCTAACCCTCGATGGCCCGAGGACCACGGCGAGAAAAGTCCAGGGCTTTTTCCCCGCCGTTGCTGAGGAGACACAGAGGGTGGGTGCACGCAGAGCTCTGATCATTGCCTTTGCCCCGCAGGTCTCTGGAGGAGTCGGTGGGGAAGCCTCTCTACCTAATATTTAGGTATGTCTGTTCTGAATTTTTTTAATAATTTAGCTAGGGCTTTCTTGTTTGCTTCCTGTGGGTCTAGTTCTGCCACGCCCCAGGGCTGATCACAGAATCAGAAGAGTTTATTGCTTCGTTCCGCTTATGTTGCGTTTTGCTTAGTAGAAAGACTTAAAATACAGGAAAATCACGGCTCATTTGGTCATTTTTGGAAGCCTGGGATCCCTGGGTAACTGAAGCTTGCTTGGCCCTGAGCCCTTTGTTGCTGCACGTCCCGCTGACCTCTGCAGCAGGGGTGGGAGAGGTGGCCCCTGTGTCCAGTCCGGAGAGCGAGTGGCCAGGACCACCTGGTACTGGGAGCTGGGTTTCCCTGCAAGCTGCTGGTCCTCGTCGCTACCGGAGGAGCTTGTGCGTGGTATCGCGTGTAACGTAGCTGTCTCCCCGTCCTGCTCTCCCCAAGGAACCTCTGCCAGATGCAGGAGGATAATAGTGGTTTCTCACTGCTGCTGGATCTCCTGTCAGAGCTCTACCAGAAGCAACCCAAGATCGGTTACCACCTCCTGTACTATTTAAAAGCCAGGTAGGCCCGCAGGGATTGCGGGGAAGCATCCGAGCTTGATCTGGCTCACGCTGCCTCCAAGAGACGGCTCGATGTCGTGCCACCACTGCCCCCAGCCCTCACTGCGGCACGGGGCCTCTCTCACCGGGGCACGTCTCCTTCTAGCAAAGCTGCGGCGGGGAAGATGAACCTGTACGAGTCCTTCGCCCAGGCCACGCAGCTGGGGGACCTGCACACGTGCCTGATGATGGACATGAAGGCCTGCCAGGAAGATGATGTACGGCTGCTCTGCTACCTCACCCCCTCCATTTACACAGAGGTAAGGACCCTGGTGAGCCCCAGGAACCCCCGTTCTGATGCACAGGCTGCGGGCAGGCTCGGGGCTGGGCTGGTTTGCTTCTGAGCTTCAGGCCTCTTACGCTGCAGCAGAGAAGCCATCAAGCCTAGAAAAAGTTCTAGGCTGAGCACAACACAGCCTCCATCGACCCCGCAGTTCAGCTTAATGGGGGTCCGCGTGCTGCCGTGGAGATCGATGTTCAGCTGTCATCCTACCTGCTCGCAGCCCTGCTAAAGCCTGATGCGCTCTGTGGATGCTCAAGTACTAACCTCGTGCATGCGCTTGGCTCCCAGCACCGCGTTGTCTGCGCTCCCCGGTTAAAGAGGTTTTTTGCTCTCTGCTGCTTTTCTTCTGGAGGGCAGCAGGTGAAGGCTCCCAGCAGACGTGTCAAAGCCTGGGGGAACCAGTGCTCTGAACGAGTTATGCTGCCTGCCCCGAACCCTTGGGTTTAATGAAAGGTTTTATTGCTTTCAGCACTCGGTGCTGAGGTGGAGCCAGCTGGACTTAGCAGAGAGCACGTTTGGAACGGGGAGCCAGGCATCTGCACCAGATAGGTCACAGCTCGGTCCTAATTCACGCGGCCTGGCTGGGTCTTGGACAGAGCTGCTGTTACCTTCCTGCTGCGGGGATGCTGCTGAGCTCTCTTGCAGCCCTGTGCGGGCTGCAGCCCTTTATTTGAAATGGTTGCAGGATGGAGGCTGCTTCCAACACGCATCCAGCGATCGCCTGGCTTCGGGGAGCAGTGCTGGGGGTGGGAGAGAAGGGAGGGCAACATCGCGCACTCTGGATACGCGGAGGGGTCACAGTTCTGCGTGTACTTTCTCATTCCCTGGGAGGAATGAGCTGGCCCTGCTCCTCCCTCCTTTCTGGCTGGTTCAGCAGGAACATCTGCTGGGCGTTGAGGCTGTCCAGCCCCGTTCCTCACGAGCGCTTCCCGGGGGCTTCTGTGGGGAAAAGGGGGGCACAGCAACAGCCTGGGGAGGGGAGAAAAACCCACGCAAGAGTAGGCATCGTAGCACACAGCAGGACCCGTGCTTTGGGGGGGGAACCTGGCGTAGAACAGCAGCTGGATCCCCTCCCTGGTCCTTTGGGTTTAACAGCTTCTCTCCCCAAAACGGGGTCAGACTGTTGCTGCCCCCGTGGGCGTAGTGACCAGCTCAAGTGAGGCAGAATGTCCCGAGAGCAGCCTGTCTGGACGGCCAGATCCGAACGGTGCAGCCGTAGCTTGCTGCCGCCAATTTTCCTGGCCTTTTGCCCTATGCGTTGGGTTTTTTTGCTTTATTTATTTTCTTGCAGTGCTACGTAACGCATGAGGCCCTGGAATGGCAAGCAAAGCTAGCGAGGATAGGGGAAAAATGGGGAATTTTAACCGCTCTGGCCTGGCTGACTTCAGCCACCTGCAATTGAGGCAGCAGCGTATCTGGTGCAGCTCCGCGCAGCCCAGATGGTTGGCGCCAGCCGCATCGCACAGATGTGCTGGGCGCCCGCTCGCCAGCAGCCTGCCGGTGTGCTGCCTTGCAGCCTTTGGCCCGCTCGAGCAGCGAGTGAACCTGCCTGCTCCGGGCTGCGCACAGAAAACAGCCTGTCAACCCTCCTGCGCTTTCTTGGCTCCTTTTCCCCGCTCGGCCACGTCCCCCGTTGCGTTTAGGAAGTGGTGCTGGTTCTGGCCCGGCCCTCGGGGAGCCGCCGGGTCAGGCAGGGCGATGCTGCCCCTTGCAAGGGGGAACACGTGCGTGTGTCTCAGCCTGAACCGAGGAGGAGTTTTGCCTCGGCTGTGGGGATAGGAGCTTTTGACTGGCCTCTCCCTCGTGTCCTTCCCTGAGCCCTGCCTTGCTTTTGTACTTTTCCAGTTCCCAGACGAGACCCTGCGAAGCGGTGAGCTGCTGAACATGATTGTAGCTGTCATAGACTCATTCCAGGTAAGGACGGGACCGGTGGCTGGGGTGGGAGGTTCCTGAAGCGGCACCGCTTGTCTCCTCCACTCCCAGGAGGTTTAAACCTGAAATGGCCCATCTGCTCTGCTTGTTTAGTCCCCCATGCCGCCGTTCTTGAGTGAGGCATTGGGCTTTGCGAAGAGGGAGCCCCAAAACCTCTGGCTGTCTCTTTCCCTTGAGGAGCTGTGGTGTCAGAAGGCTGAATCCAAGCTGCTTCTTTCAAGGGATCTCCCTGGCCGCCGACCTGCAGCAGGCACGCCAAGAGAGATTTGCCTGCGTTCGCTCTGATGCCTTCTGAGTTGCAGGCACTGGCGGAAAGCGCTGCCACGGCCAGTGCTGCTGCGGGCAATCAGTAATAATAGTTATCAATACTAAGCCCTTTGGCAGGGAGGTGCTTAATGCAGCTGGGGAGATGCAAAGCTACGGGCGGCGTCACAGCGGGCACGTGTGCGGGAGGGCGCAGGAAAGGTGCAGGCAGCGCGTCCCCTGCTGCCTGCGGGCCGGCGGGGCTGAGATCGCGCCCAGCTCTTCCCATCCTGGTGGGAGATCGGCTGCAGGCTCACAAGCGGAAGGCCAAGCCCTTGTTAGACCCTCCTGGAAGGAACCTTTTCCCCTGGTCACTCTGAGTTGCCATGAGCAACCCAAAAATAGTCATGGTGAAAGCCGGGGGCGGGGAGGTGGGCACCGGCAAGAATGCTGTACTGCGTGTTTCTGCTGTCTAGGCTTGTCTGGAGCGTGATCTGCTGATAACCCTTTAACTCACCCTATTTATACACCATTCCTGGCCAGTCGTGCTTTTCCCAGCTGCGCAGGGGCCAGAACGCCTCGCCAGCAAGTTTTGCTTGGCAGGCTGGAGCCGAAGCTGGGTACAGGAAAGGTTTGAGTCACGATGCCCTGACCCCCCCAGCTCAGCCCTGCTCTTACTCCTCTGCTCCTGGGCTCTGCCCCGTGCTGAAATGCAAAGGGTTTGTTTTTCCCAGCAGAGGCCCGTAGCGTTTCCTCTCCCCTCCCTCCTCCAATTCCTTCATTCCTTCCTGTTATTCTTCATCTGTTTCCCCACGATGCTCTGGCTGCGTGGCCCCCGTGCCCGGCCCACGTGGGGTCTGTGAGCAGAGCCATGGGGCAGAGCACGGGCAGCTCAGCCTGCCCTTGGGCTCCGCATTCCTCCTGTGCCCGAGCAGGCTGCCGTGGCTTGGAGCCAGAGGCCAAGGAACAGGGAGGAAGCTACATGAGAGCCAAGGTGCACTCTGTAGCTGAGCCTGTCCATGCAGGAGCGGGGAACGGTGCTCCTGAGCTCCCATCCCTGCTCCGGCACAGCCCGCACGGGCTCCCCGTGCGTCCCGTCCCCCTGCCTCTGCCTCCACCTCTCCCAGGGATGCAGGGGGTGAGTCAGTGCGGGAACACCACACGTCTGGGTAGTGTCAGCTCCCATCCTGCAGACCAGGGACGGTGCGGGGCCCCGAGCGGAGAAATCAGGAGTTGACGGAGCTTGGGTGGGCTTTGTGCATCTGTCGGCAAAAGCCTGGGTGTGAGAGCGCCTGGAGCACAGGGGGCAGGTCCCCAGCGCCTGTGCAGCAGTCGGGCTCTCCGAACGGGGCGACACCGTCCCACCCGCCCTGGCCCGGTCTGCGGGGATCTGCTGCCTGCCCTGCGTGACACTTGCTCCCCAGCCTGGGCGTTGATGTGTGAAACCATTAACCTCTCATTACTTCTTTGCCTCTGCTGGTCCCTCGCAACAGCTGCTTCTCCCTGGAGCCGCTTAACCCAGCTCTGATTTATGAGCCACCTGCAGCCCACGGGATTTCTGGGACTCCCTGCTGGATCCCTGTTCTTGTGGCTGATGTTGGCAGAGCAACAGCGTCCCCGCTTGTCCTCCGGACCTGCCCGGCGGTGCCCCGCATCAGAGGGCTTCTGCAGGGCCTGGGCATCCCGCTAACCCCATTTTCTCTGCTGCCCAGTTGCAGGAGCTGGTGTGCCACGTGATGATGGGGAACCTCGTCATGTTTCGGAAAGACTCGGTGCTGAACATCCTGAGTGAGTAGCGCTCCTGCGGGCACAAGCACATCTCCGAGAGGGCAGGGGTGAAAGCAGAGCGGTTCCGGGACACCCCTAAGCCTTCCTGCCCTTCGGGCCCCCGTTTTGCGGAGACACCCCAAGTCCCTGGAAAGGGAGAAAGCTGCAGCCTTCGCCACAGCTTTACCCTTTCTGATGGGGAGGGCTGTAAGCCGTGGCCGCGCCGCCATGGGAAGAGCCCTGCAGAAGCTGGCTGCTCATGTAGCATCCGAGAGAGGCTCTTGGGCTGGCTGTGTTACGCCGAGGTCTGGATTTCCTCATGGTATTATTGCCGTGGCTTAAAGGATCACTGCCCTAAACCGGATTGTCCGATTTAGCTGTGTGATCCAAGCTGTGTGCTCTAATGGGTTTTACCAGGCTGGCTCTACGATGGTTTGGGAGCCCTGGCTCCCCGCAGTGCCAGGCAAAGTGTAATCCAGGGCTCTGCACGCCCGCAGCCTGCCCAGGCAGAGCGGGGGGAAATAAACGAGAAAGAGGAAAGCCCCAAAATCTCCCCCAGCAGCTCTGCAGCCTCTCCACGTGGTCCCAGCTGCTGCGTCTCCGGGGATGTGAACTTGTCCTGGTGCAAACCCGTGGCTAGTGCTGCGCACTCGGCTGTTCCCTGCCACGCAGCAGCTGATGCGGCGGCGCTGGAGGCCAGGCCGTTCTGGGGACGGCCGTAACCTCTTCTCCCAGTGCAGCAGGGGTAGGGCAACCGGGAGGCGATGGCGAAAGGGTGGTCAGAAAAATTGGAATTGGGATTTCCCGTTCTTCTCTGTTGACTGTGACACCCCAAGAACAAAAAGGCCCTCGCTGCTGTTTAGTCTGGCCCTTGGACTACCCCGAACTAACAGAGTAAGTCTCCCAGATGGATGCCCAGCCCTTTGCCAGGACCAGGGTCCCCTTAGCTGCTGCGTAGGAAAAGGCTGGTGATCTCCCCCTCGTGGCATTCCTCACCTTCCCCCCCCAGGATCACAGGTGGTGACCCAGTTCCTATTGTAGCTTTTTAACGGCACTTCAGCTCGCACCTCTGCAAGCCGCTGGCTGCCGTACAGTGGAAAAGCCCTTTCAATCTCCTGCCAACGCTGCATTTTGCCCGTGTGTGTCCCGCGGCTCCTGCCCAGCCATTGGAGCTGGCCGCGGCTGCCACCCTCTGAGCCAGGGTGGCTTTGGGCAGAGCTCGGTGCACGGGAGCCAGCGTTTGGGCAGAGGAGCCCCATCACCCTGAGCCGACGGCTGCCTAGATCCAGCTTTGGTGTTACACAAGCTGCAAGCAGCAGTCTAAGCCCATTAATTAAAGAGCCTCGTTAATTCTCTTCCTCTGAGCCCCGAGCAGCTGCTTTAGTGACTTTGCAGCGCTGCCACCCGTGCCTCAGCTGGCAGAGCCTACCCCGCTGCCACCTGCCAGGTCCCGGAGCCCCCGCTCGGCCTCGGCACGCACAGGGCTCCCCGTGCTGCTCCCGCAGCTGCAAACCCCAACACCCGCGGCAGGGTTTAGGGCACTGTGCCCTTCTCCGGTGCCTCGCTCTGGGCTGGAGGGGTGGGTGTAAAGCCGGGCAGGAGCCACACCGTCGCTGAGCAGCTGGACCTCGCAGAGGGGCTGTGGCAGAGCTGCCTGCGGCGGCTCCGGCGGGTCCCTGCCATCCTCTGGGCGCTGTGCGGCCCCCCCTCACCATCCTGTGCTTCCCCGTAGTTCAAAGCCTGGACTGGGAGACCTTTGAGCAGTACTGCACCTGGCAGCTCTTCCTCGCGCACAGCATTCCTCTGGAAACCATCATCCCAATCCTGCAGCACCTCAAATACAAAGGTGAGCTGTCCCCTGCGTGGGAGAGGCGCGGCGCCGGGCCACGGCTGCCACGAGCTCCGTGTGCTGAGGGTGTCCTTTCCTTTGCAGACCACCCCGAGGCGTTATCCTGCCTGCTGCTGCAGCTGAGGCGAGAGAAGTGAGTGTCGCGGGGCACGGGGCTGCGCGACGTTCTGCAGGGGGTCCTGCAGGCTGGCGGGGCTCCCCCCGGCACGCTGCGGCTGGTGGCTTTCTTGACCACCGTCAGCGTGGCGAGGGCAAGGGGAGCTGCTTGAGAAGCGAGGCGTGGGGAAAGCCCCGCTTGCTGGCACTCCCCACCTCGCTCTGGGTGCGGGTCCTGTCCCGGAGCCCCTGGGGACACGGTAGGGTGGGCACATGCGACGAGACCCCAGCAGTAGCACCCTTCCCAAAGGCAGCGGCTCCCTCCCTCGGCTTCAGGAGCACCGTTTGCTGAGTGCCAGCTCTCAGCCCGAGTGCCGACGGGCTGTTTGTCTTTCACCTTGTGCGTCCTGGAGCCCGTTACTTAATGGAGAGCAGACTGTCACCTGCCTCCCGTGGGGCGCAGTGTTAGAGCTGCCTTGGCATTGATCTATGCTGTCTCTGCCTGCTCGGGTGGATTGGCCACATCCCTCCGCTCCGAGTGAAGAGCACTTTATTTGTTTTCATTAATGCAGTGCATGAGGCTGGCTGATCTAATCCCAGCTCTAAATTGCGTTAGTGAAAAGCCCGAGATGACGGAGAGCGCAGGGGCGAGCTCGGGCCGCGAGCGCGCAGCAGCGCTTTTCCCACGGTGGGGAGGGAGCGGGGCTGGCACGACCGGGTGATGCGGGCTGGGCGGGGAGCTTGGTGGCAGCCGGTCCCCAGGAGGATTGCTTGCCGGCAATTTTGGGGTGTCTGAACGCAGCCTGTCATCCCCTGAGCCTGGGAGCCGACGCCGCTGGGGCTGCCGAAGAGCGTGTGGGGCTCAGGCGGTGTCTGGGGAGGCTTGGTCCCACCCGAGCTGTGCCTGGGCTCCTGCGCCAGGTCCCTCCCGGCTCGGCAGCTCCGCAAACTTGTAATACCCAGGTCTGAGGCCTCCTGTCAGGCTCGAGTGGGCGGCAGTGGCTGCGGGGGGGACCCCAGCCGGCCGGGGCGCAAACCGCTCGTCCTTCCTCCTCACGTGCCCTTCCCTGTTTGCCCCAGGCCCAGCGAGGAGATGGTGAAGATGGTGCTGAGCCGGCCCTGCCACCCCGACGACCAGTTCACCACGAGCATCCTGCGGCACTGGTGCATCAAACACGACGACCTCCTGGCCGAGCACATCAAGTCGCTGCTGATAAAGAACAACAGCCTACCACGAAAACGCCAAAGGTGAGGGGCCGGGGCAGGCGCAGCATCTCCCGCTGCTTCCCCGGGGGCCGTCCTGCCACCGGGAACCGAGTGACGGACTCTGCCTTGCGCACCGGCCCGGCAGCCGAGGTGCCAGCCCGTCCTGCCGGTTACGCCATCATCTGCTCAAGGCCGGGGCGGTGCCGCTGCCCACCCACGCGCTGACACGCAGCCAGGGCCCCCGAGCGAGCGTCTCCGCTCCAGAGCTGTGCGGGAGGCTGCTCTTTGATCTCGCCTGTGCTGACATCCCGCCAGCAGGACCCTTTTATGCCCAGCCCATTACCCCAGCTATGTGGGGAAGCACTTTCAGCTGCTTGTGCGAGCAGTGCCAAGCCCTGGTGCTCCCCTGCTGCGGCACCGGCCGGGCAGGCCCCTCCGCTCGGCCCCGTGGATGTTTCCAGAGCATCTTTTGGTGGAAATAATCTTCCAGATGTGGTTCACTTACTCTGCTGGGACGCTGCTGCCTTTGGGGTGGATGGGATCGGGGTCCGTCAGTGCAGTGGGACTAAAGGACGTGGCTGGGCCACGCTGTGGCCTGTGGAGGTTAAATCCCAGCTCCCCAGGGCAAGGTTCATCATCTCCTGCCTTTGGAGGGAAGGGGCAGAGGGCTTGTGCCCAGCACGGGTAGAGCTCTGGGTGCTGGAGGACGCGGCTGGACCTCGCCACCGCGGCTGTGGGAGAGGAAAGGAGAGCAGCAGGGGATGCTGCAGCTGGTGCTGCACCGCTGTGCCGGCGCCTGGCCCGGGTGGCACATGGGACACCTCACCCCAACCCCAAGATGTCCCTCAGCAGGGAGACGGGAGCTCCCTCTGCTGTGCGCAGCCCCCGGGCCGTTTCCCACCCTTTTACCCAGCCTCAAAAACCAACATCAGGCCGCGGTGCAGCCGTCACTCGCCGGGGCAAGAGCCACCCGGCGGCGCGGGGATGCCCAGCCCCACCGGCAGCCCCTCGGCGCCAGGCTCTGGGTTAGAGGGAGGAGGAGGGTGGTCTGCTCCGGCAGCCCCCAGCCCGCTGCGCCGAGCTGACGGGGTCCCCTTCCCGGCTGGATGCCTGCGGCCCTTTGCTGGAGTAGGAAGGACATCTAGTGTCCTGGGTAAGCAGAGCAGCACCGCGGTCCCACCGCAGCGAGGGCTGCGGGTCCCCAAGGACCCCCACCCAGCACCCAGGGAGCCGGCCCCACCGCGGCACGGAGCTGGGTCCGAGCCTTCGGGTCGGACGGGGGCTCGGCAGGAGGTTCGCCATCGCCGGGACCTCGTCGGTGCTCCCGGCGCTCCGCGTGCAGGCCACGCACCGGCACCGGGAGAGCGGCCGGTCCCACCGGCACCCCGGCCACCTCCGGGTCCCCTCCGCTCTCCGAAGAGGCTGCCGGGGAAGGCTGCGCCTTCACCTCGCCCTCCGCCTTAATTAACGGCCTTTCACAGCTGAACAACGCAGCTATTTTCATTGTTTCTGTTCCGGGATCCAAGCCCTGTCCGGCTCTAATCCCCGCCAACTAACGCGCGGCCAGCTGAGGCCCCGGCTGTTGGCAGCGCCGTCCTGCGGCCGGGGCTCGGCGCGGGGCGCCCGGTGCTCCCCAGAGCTGCCGGCGATGGGGGTGGTGAACGCCCTGAGCAGGATTTACCCCCTTAATCCCCGGGGCTGGAACGGCACACGCAGACCAGCCCCAGGGGACCCTGCGTGTGCCGGAGCCGGAAAACAGATCCTCTGCTGCTCCCCCTCCCCAGGTCCCCCTGCTCTGGGTGCTGGGGGCACCCCGGATGGCAGCGTTATCCGTGCCCCACATCTCCTCGGGGGTTTGGGGGTGATGCTGCGGGGCCGTGGCACTCAGTCCGCCCACAAGCGGGGGGCTCCTGCAGCCTGTCTTTGGGGGGGGGAGGGGTAGGGGATGAACCACGGGTGGGCAGGAAAAGCGGGGTGCGCGCTAACGGGTGCTGCCCCTCTGCCCTCAGCCTGCGCAGCTCCAGCAGCAAACTGGCCCAGCTCACCCTGGAGCAGATCCTGGAGCACCTGGACAACCTCCGCCTCAACCTGACCAACACCAAACAGAACTGTACGTACCGCCGCGAGGTCCCCCGGGGCACGCACGGGGCGCTCTGCGGTACTGGGAGCCCCTTTGCAAAGCCTACCTGCATCCAAAATCCCGGCTGGGTGGGGGGTTCCCCTGCCTGGGGGCACCCGCCGTCTCTGACTCCCGTTTTCTGCCGGTTCCTCGACAGTTTTCAGCCAAACCCCGATCCTGCAGGCGCTGCAGCACGTCCAGGCCAGCTGCGATGAAGCCCACAAGATGAAGTGAGTCTGTCCTTCCCTGCCCGGCCTCGGGAGCGTGGGGCGGGTGCCCCGACAGTCCCTGACACCCCCCCTCCTCACCCCCGCACCCCCCCTGCTTCCTTCCAGGTTCAGCGACCTCTTCTCCCTGGCAGAGGAGTATGAAGACTCCTCCACCAAACCCCCCAAGAGCCGCCGAAAAGCCACCCTCTCCAGCCCCCGCAGCCGCAAGAACGCAGCCCAGCCGGCCAACAACGAGGAGGAATCGGCTTCCAGCAGCGCCTCGGTAAGCGTCCCCGGCCCCCCGCAGCCCCCCGGCCGCACCCGCCGGAGCTGGGCCCCCCCCCCCGCCGCCGGCGGTGACCCCCCACTTCCCCCTCTCCCGGCACAGGAGGAAGAAGACACCAAACCCAAACCGGCCAAACGGAAACGAAAAGGCTCGTCCGCCGTGGGCTCGGACAGTGACTGAGGCTCTGCCCTCTCCCCCCCGGCCGCCCTCGGGCCCCCGAGGTGCCCGCTGGCCCTGCCGCGCTCCCCTAAACGCCGCCGCCGGGATTTGGAGGAGAGCAGCCGTCCCCACCGGGACCCCGCGGGGACGGGGCCACCCCGAGTCCCGCTGCGGACGCTGGGCCTCCACCCCGACCCTCCCCACTTGAATTTTTAAGCTTCCTCTTTTTTTTTTTCTTTCCTCTTCATTATTTTTATTTTTAACCAACGGCCGGGGAAGGGATCGGAGCGTGTGCACTCCTCAGGACCTGGCTTGAGGGGGTCCCCGAAAGGGGGCAGGGGGTCCCCGAAAGGGGACACGGCACCACGGGGAGGGGAAGAGGGACTTGGGGGGGGGGGGGGAGGGGAGGGTTATATCACACAATCCCCTATTTTCATATAAGAAATGTAAATAAACAGTGCGAACTGACTTGCTGCTCCAGGATGCTTTGGGGAGGGGGGGAGTCGTGGCCCTGCCTGCGGGGGCGAGGGGAGGCCGAGCCCTGGGGGGGTGCTGCGGGACGGGGGGAGGCACCAGCACCCGCCGGGCACCCGCTTGGGTTCGCTTCGGCGGATCCTGCCCGCGCCGGAGCCCCTCGCCCACGTGGGAGGGGGGCGACGCTCCCCCCGTCACCCCCCAGAGCTTTATTACCGTGGTTTGGTTTTGGTTTTTTTTTTTTAAAAAAGTGTTTTTAAAAAAAAGACAATAAAGAAAAAAAACTCTCGAATGTTTTTGTACCAAACAGCACCTTTTTGTGCCGCGTGGCCCGGAGGTGGCCCCCCGCCGTGCGGCACAGCCAGCGGGCCGTGGCGTGGGGCTCCCGGGGGGCCGCGGCCCTGCCAGCCCCCCGCGCCGGAGAGGGAATCTGGGGCAAGGCCGGAGGCCAGGGGGTGGGGGGACGGGGCTTGGGGGGGGATGGAGACATGGGGGGATGATTGGGGGGGGAGGGGGGACCAGGGCAAGTGGGACGTGGGGGACCACAGTGAGGGGGGGGAGAAGGGTGAGGGGGACAGGGACTGGGGTGGGAGAGGAGTCGGAGCGAGGCTGGGGACGTGGGTGGGGGTGAGATGGGGGGGCTGTAGCGGGGACTGGGGGCAGGATCGGGGTTCTGGGGGGGACAGAGAGGGCTGGGGCTGGAAGGGGGGACTGGTATGGGTGGGGTGGGATGGGGAACAAGTGGGGGGGGACATGGTGAGGGGGACGGGGCTGGGGGTGGGAGAGGGACTGGGATGAGGGGGACGGGTACGGGATGGAGGGGACGGGGGTGAAGTGGGGGGGCTGCGGTGGGGAGGGTGGGGACGGACAGGGCTGGGACTGGAAGGGGGGGCTGGGATGAGTGGGGAGGGGGGGGATGTGACAAGAGTGGGTGGGGATGACATGGGGGGCGGGCTGCGGGGAGAGCGATGGGGCCAGGGACGCGATGGGGGGGGGGGGCCAGTGGCGGGGCCGGTGGGGGACACGGGAGGGGGCGGGGAGGGGGGGGTCCGCGGTTGCGGGGGGTGGGGAAGAGGGGTGTGGGGCGAGTGGGACGGGACGTGCTGGGGGTGAACGGGGGGTGTTGGTGGTGTCCGGTGGGGGGGCGTGGCCTCGGGGCCGTGGCCTCGGGGGCGTGGCCTCGGGGGCGTGGCCGGGCGGGGCGGGGCGGGGCGGGGGGGAGCATGGCGCTGGCGGCGGCGCTGGCGGCTCTGGCGGCGCTGGCGCTGCTGCAGCGGCTGCTGCGGCCGCACCTCTGGGCCGACCTGGCGTTCGCCGCGCGGGCCGTGCGGTGCCGGCGGCGGGCGCGGGGCGGCGGGGGCAGCCTGGCCGCCCGGTTCCTGCGGGCGGCGCGGGAGGCGCCGGCGCGGCCCTTCCTGCGGGCGGCGGGGGGCGCCGAGCCCTACGGGGGGGCGGCGCGGAGGGTGGCCCGGGTGGCCAACGCGCTGCGGGGGCGGCCCGTGGCGGGGGGCGAGCTGGGGCCCGGCGTCGCCGTGGGGCTCTTGGTGGGCAACGAGCCGCGGTTCGTGTGGGGCTGGCTGGGGCTGGCGGCGCTGGGGGCCCGGCCGGCCTTCCTGGGCACGGCGCTGCGCCCCGCCGCCCTCCGGCACTGCCTGCGGGCCTGCGGGGCGCGGGCGCTGCTGGCGGCGGACGGTGAGCAGGGGCGGGGGCGTGCGGGGGCGTGCGGGGGGGGGGTGCTTCGGGGGGACACCCTGGGGGGGGGGGGCGCTTCGGGGTGGGGGGGGCACCCGAGGAGGCGCGGACGCACCAGGGTCGGGGGAACCCCCCGGAATAGGGGGACCCCCGGTGGGGGACGGGCGCTGAAGGGTGGGGGGGGCGCTCGGGGTGGGGGCGTGCCCGGGGACACCCCCGGGATAGGGGGATACCCGGGGGAGACGGACGACACCCAGAGGGGGGAAACTGGGGTGGGGGGGGAACAGGGAGGGGCTGGGGAATGGGGCGGGGGGGTGGGGAGGCTGGAGGGGATGGGGTGGTAACCGGGGATGGCAAAGACTGCAGGAGATGGGGGGTACCCCGGGGCCAGGGCTCCGGGACACTCTCGGGGTGACGGCGGGTGACAGGCTCTGGGGCACAAGGGTGGCTCCGGGGGTGCCGGGGGGCTGCAGTGCCGCCAGCCAGGGAGCAAGGGATCCAGACGGCTTGGGGGTCCAGGGCGGCTCAGCATGGGGGCGATGGGGGGGCGTGGGTGGCCCCCCGCGGGTCCTTCCAGTTGTGCCATATTTTGGTCCCCCAAACTGGGCACCCCCCTCCACAGCCCCCTGGGCCGGGGTTTGGGGTGGAAGCGGGGCAGCCCTGCTCCTCATCCTCTCCCCACCCTGGGCCGGGTTGGGGGGCCCACGGGCCTGCCCCCATGCCAGCCTGTCCCCTGCACCCTGCTCCCAGACCTGTTTGCGGCGGTGGAGCCCATCCTGCCCAGCCTGCAGGAGGACGGCATCGTGGTGTGGGTGCTGGGCTCGGGGCCGTACCCCCCTGGCGTCGTGGCCCTGCAGGAGCTGCTGGATGCGGCCTCCGAGGAGCTGGAGCCCGAGGACGTCTGGCAGCCCCAGGACATGAGCGACACCTGCCTCTACATCTTCACCTCCGGCACCACCGGTGGGTGCCTCGGGCTGGCGGGACCGGGTGCCCTGAGTGAGTTGGGGGGCGTCGACACCATCTCCCTCCGCTTGCAGGTCTCCCCAAAGCCGCCCGCGTCTCCCACCTCAAGTCCATCATGTGCCTGAGCTTCTACGAGCTGGTGGGAGCCTCTAGCCGGGACGTGGTGTACCTGGCGCTGCCGCTCTACCACATGGCCGGCTCCCTCCTGGGCATCGTCGGCTGCATCGGCATCGGTGAGCGGGGCCGGGGACCCCGTGGCGAGCCCAGGGACGTTTCGGGGTGGGGGCTGATCCCCCCGCTCCCATCCCGGCTTTCCGCAGGAGCCACTTGTGTGCTGAAGGAGAAGTTCTCAGCCAGCCAGTTTTGGGATGACTGTCGCGCTGAGGGCGTCACCGTCTTCCAGTACATCGGGGAGCTCTGCCGCTACCTGGTCAACCAGCCGCAGGTCAGGGGGGGAGACAGGGTGGGCAGGAGGGGTGCAAGGGGGCACCCCCAAATCTGACCGTGCGGCCCCGCAGCGCCCCGGGGAGCGGGAGCACGGGCTACGGCTGGCGGTGGGCAGCGGGCTGCGCCCCGACGTCTGGCGGAGCTTCCTGCAGCGCTTCGGGGCCATCCGCATCGTGGAGACCTACGGGATGACCGAGGGCAACGTCACCCTCTTCAACTACACGGGGACGCCGGGGGCCGTGGGGCGCAGCAGCTTCATCTACAAGGTGAGGGGCTGGGCAGGGGGGTGCTGTGCCCCCCCAACCCGTCTCTGCTGGGACGCTGACGCCCACCCGGCTCCTCTCCCCAGCTCTTCTCACCCTTCGAGATCGTGCGCTACGACGTGACGGAGGGAGCCCCGGTGCGGGATGCGGCCGGGCGCTGCATCCGCGTGGGGACGGGTGAGTAGCGGGAATGGGGGCGAATTGGGGGGGGTCCCCGTGGGTGTCCCCTGTCACACGTCCCCATTCCCCCAGGTGAGACGGGGCTGCTGATTGCCCCGGTGACCCCCCGGACCCCCTTCCTGGGCTACGCCGGCAGCCGGGAGCTGTCGGAGCAGAAGCTGCTGCGGGGGGTCTTCACCGAGGGCGACACCTACTTCAGCACCGGCGACCTGATGGAGCAGGACGCGGCCCAATTCGTCCGCTTCCGCGACCGCACTGGGGACACCTACAGGTGCCAAAGGTCCCCACCAACAGGGGAACCCCCCAGTTGCAGCCCCACACACCCCATCCATTGCGTGGCTGGAGGTGGGGGGCTCAGCCCCGTCACCCCCCCCCAGGTGGAAAGGCGAGAACGTGGCCACCACGGAGGTGGCCGAAGCCTTGATGGCCCACGAGTCCCTGCAAGAAGCCACCGTCTACGGCGTCACCGTGCCAGGTACCGATGCCCCACGTCCCACCGCGGTGTCATTGCCCCCGCCCCCCCCACCCAAGCCCGGCGGTGGCCCCCCCACGCCCTCTGCCCTCGTCCGCAGGCCACGAGGGCCGCGCTGGGATGGCGGCGCTGGTGCTGCGCCCCGGCCGCCGCCTGGATGGGCCCGCGCTCTACCAGCACGTGGAGCAGCTGCTGCCACCCTACGCCCGGCCCCGCTTCCTCCGGCTGCAGGTAACGGGGTGGGCTGGGGGGGGGGGCGGTGCACGGGGGATGGGGGGGTGACCGGGGGGGTCTCCCCAACCCGCCCCCGCCGCCCTCCCAGGAGCGCCTGGCGATGACGGAGACCTTCAAGCAGCAGAAGGTGCGGCTGGCGCAGGAGGGCTTCGATCCCACTCGCGTCCCCGACCCCCTTTTCCTGCTGGACGAGACCACCAAAGCCTACGTGCCCCTCAGCCCCGCGCTCTGCGAGGGTGTCCTGGACGGGCGCCTCCGGATTTAGACCTTGCCCGGGCGCCCCGAGCCCGAGGGTCTCCCGGTACCGGGTGCCCCAAGCACCCCGTGTCCGTCCCACCAGCACTGGGTGCCCCCCACGGGTCCTCCACGTCCCTCCTGCCATCCCTGGGTACCCCACGTCCGTCCTGCCGCTCCCCACGTCCCCATAGCCATTCCTGGGACCCCCCACGTCTGTCCCCAGGTCCCCACGTCCATCCTGTGGCTCCCCATGGATGTTCTGCCATCCCTGGGTGCTCCAGGTCCGTCCTGTGGGTCCCTACGTCCGTCCAGCCATCCCCCGATCCCGTCCGTCCGTCCGGTGGGTCCCCATGTCCGTCCCACTGTCCCCGACCACCTCCTGGTTCCCCACAGCCATCCGTGCCCCCATCCCCACCCGTGGGCTGCCCCCTCCCCCCCCCCCCCGCCCCGGCCACTGGTGCCTTCCCCGCGCCGGGGTCCTCTTTTTATGTACAAATATACTTTTTTTAGGGTATTTTTTTTGTAAATAAACTCTTTTGTAGCAAGTGTCGTTGCTTCCACCACCCCCCACCCCCATCCCGCTGCAAGAATGGGGGGGGGGTGTGTAGGGTGGGGGTGTCACCTGTGGGGGGGGGGAATGTGTCACCCAAAAACCAAGGCTGGAGGGGGGGGACAGACACCCCTGGCCCCGGGGCTCTGCAGGGACAGGGTGGGGGGATGCGGGGGGGGGGGTCCCACTTTGGGGGGGGGTCCCACCTCCCTCCAGGACTTCCCCCCCCCCCCCAATGCACCACACCAGCTGCAGCAGAAGTTATAAACCATTCCTTTCTTTATTAACCGAGCGATAAATATTACAGAGGTTGGGGTATTTTTTTTTTTTTTTAAATTTTATTTTAATCTTTTCTCCAAAAAATTAGCTCATGCTTCACCCTCGGGCGCCGCAGCCCGGCTTTGTCGTGTCGTTAAACCAGATTCCAAGCACAGTGTTGGGGGGGGGGGAAGGAAAAAAATCGGGGAAACCACCCCCAAATCCTTAAATTTATGGCAAGGGCCTGGGTTCCTGCCCCCCCACCCCGGGCACCCCCTTTCTTGCAGGATGGTCGTGTTTGGGGGGGTCATTTGAGGCTGACACACCCCCCCACACCCCCCCCCCCAATTCCCAGGCTCAGGTCAGGGCGATGCTTATCCCCCCCCCTTCCCCAAAAGGCGACAGTGAGGTGGTGGGGGGGGGTTTGGGGTGCAGGAGGCAGCAGCAGGGGCTGGGGGGGGCGGGGGGAGGGGCCAGCGGTTTGGGTGCTGAGGGGGGGGTGTCACCGTGCACCCCAAAGGTGATGGAGCAATGGGAGTTGGGGGGGTGGTGGTGCAGGGACAGCCTCGCAGTGGTGGGGCCCCGCTGGGGGCACCCTGGAGGTGGGGGGGTGCAAATCAAAGGGTAGGGGGTCTTGAGACACACACCCCACCCCCAACCCCCCCCAATCCCCTGCCTGCCCAAGCACTGCTTGGGCCCGATCCTGGCACCTGGAAGGGTGATGGGGAACTGGGGGATGGGGGACACACACGGACCCAAAGCTGAAGCATCCAGGAATGGGGGGGGGGAGACGGGACACCCCACCCACCCCCCCCGATCCCAGAGCTGCTTTTGTGCTGCCTCCACACAAATTGGGACTAAAAACCTGCAAATCAGGCCTAAAATCCTGCAAATCAGGCCCAATATCTTGCAAATTTGGGCCAAAATCCCACAACTCCGTACCAAAATCCTGCAAATCGGGGCTGAAAGCCCCTAAATTTGGCCTAAAGGCCTGCAAAACCTGGCCTGAAATCACACTAATTGGGCCTAAAATCCTGCATATTATTTGGCCTGGAACCCTGCAAATTGGGAGGGACTGAAATGCCACAAATGGGGGCCTAAAAACATCCTACAAGCCCACAAATTGGGGCTGAAAGCCTGCAAATTTAGAACCAAGCTCCTACAAATTTGTACCAAAAAAAAAAAAAAGTCCCATAAAGTGGGCCTGAAATCCTGTAAATTGGGCTGAAATCCTGCAAATCAGGACAAAAACATGAGGCCTCTGGCCTAAAATCCTGCAGATCAGGCCTGAACTCCCAAATCTGGGCTGAAAGCCTGCAATGCGAGGCCACACTCCCACAAATTGGCATCAAAAGCCTGCAAATGTGGCCTGAAATCCCACAAATTTGGCCTAAAATCCCACAAATTAGGCTAAAAATCTTTCGTAACTGGACTGAAATACTGCAAATGGGGCCAAAGTGCTACAAACTGGCACTGAAAAACCCCTCAAAGGGGGCCTAAAATCCTTCAACTTGGGACTGAAGGCCTGCACGTTGGTACCAAAAATCTGCAAATCTGACCTGAATTCACCAAAAAAAGGGCCTGAAATCCTGCATATTTGCCCTGAAAAAAAATGTGCTAAATTTAGGTCTATATCCTCCAAATTGCTACCTACCTCCTATAAATTGGGCCCAAAATCCTACAAATTGGGCCTAAAATCCTGCAAATCGGGACTAAAATGTGAAATTTGGGCTGAAAACCCACACACTGGGACCAAAATCCTGCAAAACTGGCCTCAAAAAATCTGCAACGTTTAGATCTAAATCCTGCAAATTGGTACCAAAATCCTGCAAGTCAGGACTGAAATGCCAAAACTGGGCTAAAAAACCCACAAATTGGGTTTAGGCCTACAAAGGGGGCCTAAAATCCTGCAAGTCAGGACTGAAATGCCAAATTTGGGCTAAAACCCCACAACCTGGGACTAAAAATCTGCTCAATTTAGGTCAAAAGCCTGCAACTTGGTACCAATATCCTACAAATTCAGCCTGAAATCCTGCAAATTTGGGCTGAAAACCCCACCAAGGGGGCCTAAAATCCTGCAAATCGGGACTAAAATGTGAAATTTGGGCTGAAAACCCACAAACTGGGCTCAAAACCCCTCAAAGGGGGCCTAAAAGCCTTCAACTCGGGCCTGAAGGCCTGCACATTGGTAGCAAAAATCTGCAAATCTGACCTGAAATCACACAAATCGGTACCAAGAGCCTGCAAATTCGGCCTGAAATCCTGCAAATTTGGGCTGAAAACCCCAGCAAGGGGGCCTAAAATCCTGCAAATCGGGACTGAAATGCCAAATTTGGGCTGAAAACCCACAAACTGGGACCAAAAATCCTGCAAATCTGGCCCGGAATCCCACAAATCGAGCCCGAAATCCCACATCCTGGGACCAAAAACCTCGCAAATTCAGCCTAAAATCCCGCGAGGCGGGGCAGCGATCCCTGCCGGGGGGGGGGAGGTTTTGGGGGGCGGGGGGGGGGGCGAGGAAGGAGGCCGCAGACCGCAGGTTGTTATAGATGTATATTGTATATATGCCAATGCAATAATAAAAACAGTGCAAATACAGTTACAGTTTATAATACTCGTCCCCCCCCCCCGGCCCCGCTCCCCCCGTGCTCAGCCACCCCCCTCCCCCCCCCATGGGACACCCCCTCCCTGCCTCCGGGGCTGCTGGTGCCGCGGGGGGGGTCCGAGTTTGCGTGTGTGTGAAAGGCACAAGATTCGGGAGGTGGCCGCCGCCACCAGTGCATCGCCGGGGCCGGGGGGGGGCCGCCGGCCCCGCGTCCCCCCCCTCCCCAGCACCGTTTCGCTCCCCCCCCCCGCGCCCCCTCCCCGCCCCCCCCGCCCCCCTCCCCTCCCCTCCCCAGCCGAGCCGAGCCGCCGGGAACCCCCCTTTTTGCACGTTTCATGTCATACACACGAGGTCACACTACGAGAAGGACGTGACGACTTCCACAACACCCATGGCAAGGCGGGTTCGCTTTCCGGGGTGGTTTGTTTTCTTTTCTTTTCTTTTTTGTTTTTTTTTTGTTTTGTTTTGTTTTTTTTTTTCTACACAATGTACAATTTTTTTATTTTTAATTTTTTTTTATCCTTTTTCTTCTTTTTTTTTTTCCTTTTTTTTTTTTTTTTTTTTAATGTGTCAAGAAATAGCTTATATACACGAATGAGTCCTTGTTATAACATTTCGGCAGCGATATCGTAAGCTAATGAAGGGTCGAGGCCGGAGGGAGGTTAGAGGAGGAATGGGTTATGCCTTTGGAGGAACCAAAAAAAACCAAACAAACAAATAAAAAAAAAAAACCAACCACACACACACACAAAAAATAACCCAACACCCCCCCCCCCCCAAATAAAAGCGTTTTCACAAGCGGATCTAACCCTAGCTGTAAAAGAAATGCGAAGGAAAGCGGGAAAGAAATCCTTATTTCTGTATCCAGGGAAAAAAAAAAAAGAGGATTTGAGTTTTCTACCGTACGTCCCTGGGGCGGGGGGCGGGGCTCAAGCCAAAAAAAAAATTAATAATAATAATAATAATTAAAAAAAAAACCTGTTAAACCTGCGCAGGTCAGAGCCGAAGCCTCAGGGGGGGCCCCGGGGCCGCCGCCGCTCCCTCCACGGGACCCCCAGGGAGCAAAACGGGGCTCGGCAGCCCCCACCCGCGCTTTTGGGGGGGTCATATTTTCTTGGGGGGGGTGGGGTGGGGGGGGGAAACTGCCTGCAGACCCCGGGGCCGAGGCGCCCGCCCTGGCCCGGCCCCATCGAACCGCCCGCCTCCCCGGCCAGCTCCAAGGAACTGGGGGTGGGGGTGGGCAAAACCTGGGTCCCCCCGTCCCCGGGGCTGGGTTTCACTTGTAGCACCATGAAGTCGGCATCTTGTTCTCCACCGGTTCCCTCCGCCCGCCCCCCCCCCGGCGGGAGAGACTCGGCTTTAAGTATTGCACTTGGTTTGTGTTTTTTGTGGTTTTTTATTATTTTTTGTCTTTTTTCATAGGGTTTTTTTTTTTGTGGGGTTTTTGCCTTTTTTTTTTTATTTTATTTTTTAAAAAAATTTTATAATTTAATCTCAACCCATGCGCCCAGGTCACCTCGTACCTCTCGGTAACACCTGACGGGGGAGAATGGCACTTGAGCGAGGGACTGGGTTGGGGGGGGGGGGGCTCGAAGGGCCCTTGGGGGTGTGTGTGTGTGTGTGAAGGATAAGCCGATAAAAAAAACCCCAAATAATCCCCTAAAATAATCAAAAATTCAGGTTTAGCCAAAGAAAAAAAAAAATATATATATATTTGTCAAAGCGCTCCCGTGGAAACGGGGCAATAAAAGATTTGAAAAGGGTCTCAGCATCCTGGGGGGGGGGCGTGGAGGAGGGGAGCCAGCTAAAAAAAGCCTTAAAAACAAAAAAAAAAACCACACAAAAAAAATATATGCGGATATATACACGTCCCTACGCTTCACCAGCTTCCAAAAAAACCCCAAAAATTAAAAAAAGAGAAATCCTTTTGCCTCTGGAGGGCCCCGGGGGGGGGGTTTGGGGCACCCAGACCCTTCGGGGGTTAAGTGCTCATTGAATTGAGGGGGGGGCTGCTGGGGGCTGGGGGGTCCCCCCTCCCCGCCCACACGCGGGGTGGCATTTTGGGAGAGGAGGCGCCTCGTCCCCGGCGGCCGGGGGGGCTCCTGGGGTGCCGCGTCCCCCTCCCGCCCGTCGCGCGGGTCCCCAGGGGCGAGCTGGCGCTTCCGAATTGCACGAGAAAATGTTAATGTTGGCAGTTTGGGGGAGGGGGGATTAAAAAAAAAAAAAAAAAAAGAAATTAATAAAAAAAAAAAATTTTAAACAATGAGAAAACTCTCAGGAAACCCCGGGAGCAGCAAAACCTCCTCCCCCCCCCCCCCCCGCGCGGACGCTCGGTGTTGGGTGATTTTGGGCGCCGAGGCGGAGGCGGGGGGACGGGGGGGGCGCGGGGACGGCTCTGCCGGGGTCTCTCCGGCAGCCGGGGCGCGATTTTCACTGGCTAGGGTTGGTGTCGGAGGAGGAGGAGGAGGAGGAGGAGGGGAGGGCCCGTTAGTGTGAAGGTTAAGTGCAAATAGAGCGTTTCTCAGACGACTTTTCGCGACTTATTTCTTGCTTTGGGTTCGTTAACCGCCGGCCGGAGCCCGGGTGCCGCGGGGGGGTGGGGGAGCGCGGTGCCGTCCCCGTCGTCCGCGCGTGCCGCCGACCACCGAGAGCGGCTCCGGAGCATGCAAGAGCGCGGAGGGGAGCGGAGGGGGGACTCACCGCGCCCGAGGCCACCGGTCGTTCGCAGTCCGCTCTAGAGCCCGCCGAGAAGCGCCGACGCCGGCACGCCCCGCGCCGCCCCGCGCCGGAGGGGGCTCCCCGGGCGGCATCGACGCCCCTCTGCGCCCCGCCGGGCTCCTCGGGTCGGTCGCGGCGGGGTTTGCCGGCGCCGCCGACGGGCACCGGCTCCTCACCAAACCGGGCTCCCTTCCTCCGGGGAGAGACGGGAGCCGAGGCGTCGCAGTCGGCGTCTCCTGACTTCTTCTGCCGGGCCGAGGGGACCGTAGCACCCTGCCACGGGCGGCGGGGTCCGGCCCATCGCATCTCTGCGCCCCCGCTTCCCCCGGGAGTCAGCTTAGGCTGCCCTTTAAAAAACAATAACGGTCACTTAATGTCGAGTGGATGCCCTTACAAAGTCTCTGGAAAGGGAAAAAAAGGTTTAACCATCCGTTTAGCAAAGGAAGGGGGGGGGGGAAAAACAGAGAAAAAAAGGGGGGAAAAAAAAAACCACAACACAATTAAAAATTCTATGCTTTGTCATTACAAAAAATAGCATAAAACAAGCTTTAACACATGTAGAGTGCTGATTTCAAGCAGACATTGTTCTGACCTCGGGCAAAGGAAGTGACCTCTCACTGCTCTAGAAAACCAAAGAAGTTAAGGTTTGGAAAAAGGACAGGTCGCTGAAGGTTTGAAATGTTTGTTTGTTTGTTTGTTTTTTCTCTCGTTTCTTTGCTTTTCTCATTTGTTTTTGTTTCTTTTTTTTTTTTTTTGTCTTTTTTGTTTTGTTTTGTTTTCCCCCGTGTACGGTAGGCACCAGTACAGGCACTGCATGCGACGGAAGTGGGGAGGAAAAGGAAGCGGGGGGGGACGACGGTCAATAGGCGTTATTTCTGTCCGCTGATGGACTGCGATATAGAGCGGGGTGGGATCATATCCAAAAGGTATTCCCGCTGCCGGTCCGCCAAACTCGACGCTTTGTGGCCTCCGATCCCAGCATTCAGGTAAGCGATGTTAACACCTGGAGGGAGGGGAGAGAAAAGCAGGTGGGGATCCCTCCAACACGCCCCCGCCGCGCTCGGAGGACCCCGTTTTGTCACCGAGCCCCGCTTTTACCGAAGGAAGCAGTGATTTAACCCAAACCCACCCTCCGAAATCCGCAGGGGGAGGCAGCGCCGTCACCATCAGCCTGTGCCGGTGGCAATTCGCCCCCTCCCCGCCTCCCCCAGCTCCCCCAAAATAACCCGAGCGGGTGCAGACCGACCCGTCCCGCTCGCCGCCGAGCCCCCAGCCCCATCCCTCCTCGCGCTCGGGGGAGGTTACCTGGCATGCCGAGGAGACCGCCCGCCACCGACAGCTGGGGTGCCTGCGCAAAGTTGGAAAGCATGGAGCGGGCAGAGGTGGGGATGCCACGCTGCAAAGTGCTCTGGGGCTGCGGAGCCTGAGGAAGAGAAGGGACGTGGTAGGAAGGCACCGGCATCGCCCGGCAGCCTGGAAGCACTCGCTGACGGAGCCGCAGCCAGAGGGTGAAGAATCAGTCGTGGTTTTTGTTTTTTTTTTTTTAGGCGGTACGTGGAAAACCCGGTTTGCAGAGGTGCGTCATCGAGCGGCGGAGGCCAGGGCCGTGCTGCGAGCTCCCCCGCCGGATGGCACGGCATCGACAGGGGAGGGACCCGGAGGGAAAGGGGTGGGAGAGGAGACCAGCAGCGGCTACGGTCTCTGCTGGCAAGAGGAAACGGGGTGCAGGGGGCTCGGGTTAAAAGCAACCCTACAGTCCCCTGAAAACAGGGCAGCCGGACCCCAAAGCCGCCGTGAGAGGGGGCAGCGGGATGCTCGCACCGCCCTCCTCGCCGGGGAGCGCTTGCTGCGCCCACCCCGCTCCGAAGCGGGAGCTACGGGCTACGAGCGAGGGGCCGCGCGCTCCCCCTCGGCCGGGAACGCTGCGGGAAAGGAGCGCGGCTCACCTGCCGGAGCGTGTGGTGCCGCATGATGTTCTCCTGTTTGCTGACGCTGGAGACGGCCGGAGCTGCGGTGGGGGATAAGGCTGCCTGCTGCTGTAGCCTCTGCTCGATCTCCTGAGCGAAGGGAAGAAGCAGAAGCACCCTCAGAGGCGCGTCCGGTCAGACCTCGCCTCCGCGACGAGAGCCGGCAGGTCCCAGCTGACCCCTGCGGCGGCACGAGCAGGGCACGCCGGGGCTCACGCCGGCACCGGCCGCGGCGCCCCCGGGGAGGGGGGAAGCGGGTCCCCTCTCCCCACGCTCCGCAAGAGCTGCTTTATTTGAAAACCCGGCCGCTTTCCCAAGGCGTTACTGGAACCGCCGTCTTGCCGCAGCCAACACCAACAGCTTTTCTATCTCTGCACCCACTTGTTACAAACAGCCCAAAGACTCTTGCTGCGAAACAGGCACGTCCCGTTTGTCAGCAGCCAGGTTCCGCTTCGTATTTCGGGGTTTGGTTGTTTTTTTTTTACAGTTGACAAATGATGATTCCTGTTTATTTTACCCCAGGGCCTCTAAACAAGTTCTCCAACACCGATTTATCATGGGAATTTAGCGAATTCCCCCGCTTCCACAGAAAAGCGAGCAGGCAGCAAGCAGTCAAGTGACTTCCTGCGAGTTCCAGGGAAGTCAGCGGCAAAGGCGGGGAGGGAAGGCAGCTGTCCCCAGCCAGCCTCGAGCTACGAATCCAGGGGGAAAACAACACACGAAGGGCGAGGAGCAGCCACTCCAGAGTGCTCTGGGCACTCAGCACCGGACTTGCGCTGTTAGGAGCTCCACGTGCCGAGCTGGGCGTCCCCCCGGAGCAGCTCACGCACGGGGAACCCCGAGTGACCTACCGAAAAGCCGCGCGGCTGGAGAGGTGCAAGGGGGAGGGGAGAAGGGGGTCGCCCAAAGCTGCGGCGGGGAGCTCCAGGCTCTCCTGGAGCAAACGTGCCCCACCGGCGGAGCTCGCAGAAGGGCCGTGTACTTGCCTGCTCCTGCTGCAAAGCTTTCACGAAGGCGTTCTTCAGTCGGTTGGTGTGCTCTGCCTTCAGCGCCTTCTTCTGATTGGAAGTCATGCACTGCTCGCACAGGATCTTCCCGTTTTTCTCCTGCTTCCAGTGAGGGGTGAAGTCGGTGCGACACTGGGCACAGACAAAGGGTTCCACACGCAGGAGGGAGGCGCAGCTTTTACCTGGGAGTCACCAAAATCGGGAGTTAGGTGGGAAAACGGGACAGCCCTCCGCCCTCACACCGCCTCCTCCAGCCCGGGCACGACAGCAACGGGCTCCCGTGCGCACCGTGGGAGGGAAGGTCCCAGCAAATAAATGGATTTTCAGGACAGCGTTGCATCAAAGGCCAAGCTCACTCTGGGCAAGAGCTCAGAGAGATGGGAGAAATCCTGCCCCGGGGACAAAACAACCCGACGGTGCTGGGACCAGATCTACAAGGCTATAAAAATCTGGGGGTCTTGGTGGCCGAGTCAGGTGAGCCAGCGACGCACCGCAGCTACGCTGTGCCAAGCACGCCCTGGAAGAGCACAGGCTAGATCCCGGCCAGCTGGGAGGTGACAACCCAGAGGGAACGGTGAGGAGGGAGCTAAAACCACCACGATCCCACAGCCATGGGACCCCCGGCAGTCACAGCTCCGTGGATTTTACATCTCACCTCCCAAACATGCGTTCAGGGCAAGGGAAGGGCCTGGGAGACCCCTCCCCACGTGGGCAGAGCCCGACCAGCCCCAGGGCACAGGCATGGCTGCTCCAGGGCCGGCTGCAGGCTTGGCACGTCAAGGCTGCCAGCCTCGCCAAGCCGGCTCCGTGCCCACGGGGTCGGCACGCAGCTCCCTAGAGCCCAGGGGGGGCCCAGGCTCTGCCCTCCCCTCCACCACAGGCAGCCGCAGCTAGAAGGAGCAGAGCCGAGGGCTGGGTAAGACCAGAAACTGTTCTCTTGCAGCCTCCCGAGCTGTAGATTTTGGTGAAAAAAAAATAAAATAAAATAGGGAACAGCACGCTGGAGCACTGTATGAGGGCGGCTGAGGAAAGCTGCAACTCCCTGGGCTCACCTTGACTGTCGATAACGCTCTGCACCACCTCCTCCAGCCCCACCATGTAGATGAACTCGCTGTTGGCTGCGCTGGGCAAGAAATGCAGCAGGGGAGCGGGCGGCTTCGGGGGTGGGATCTCCAGCAGCGTCTTTTCCAGCTGCTTGCGCAGGGCAAGCTTGGCGGCTGCCTGGGAGTTGGCGGCGTCGTTCAGAGCACTGGGGCTGGGGAGCGGAGACGACACCCTGTTCACAGTGCCAGGCTGGATGTGAGAGGCAAGGTTCATATAGATGGCTGAAGACGACGTACGCTGGCAAGGAACAGAAGAACTTGATTGCTGGAGAGGAAGAGGAGATGAGGATTAGTATAGAAAATCAATACAGCCCCCGATTACGGCTCAGCCCCTAAGGTAACCTGGATGAGCCAGATTGCCTTCTCGCAACGCTCCGTCTGCAAACGTTCCCAAAAGGACCTGGGGCGAGGAGCCATGCTGGGACTCGGGAGCAGGGAGCTCATCTCGGCCCCTGCGATGAAGCAGTGCCGGTGCCGCGGAGCCTCCGGCGCACCGGAATCCGCAAGAGGAGTTTTGGAGTCTGGAGCAGCCCGGGGGACGACTGCAGGGGAGGGACCGCGAGCGCAGGGTCCGGCCTCAGGACCCAGCATCGGCCTCGCCGAGCGTAGGCAGCGCCGTGATTCACGCGCGGGCACCATCGCTCGCTGCTCCTCCACCTCTTGCTTCGCTGATCTGGCAGGCGCCCAGGCAGCATCCCCGCTGCCAGATGGTGTCCGTCCCCTCCCACGCAGGTGCTCCGAACGTGCCAATTCCCTCCTCTTCCATTTCCAGAAGCTTTCTCCTGCACCCTCCGTTCATTCGGATGCGTGGTCCCTCCCGCACGTGACGGTAGCAAAGCACAATGACTTCTGCCGACCCGAGGACGCAGCTTTTGCAGTCTTTTGCGATAAGAAGCCGTCAGCCTGCAACCCATTTAAGCCCTGCCTTTCGCCCAGCCTACCTGTTTCCCGGGGTAAGAACGCTGCCACGCACGCAAAGGGGAAAATCCCGAAGGGTACCAAACCCTCTCGGCGATTCAAACGGGGTCAGCTACCGAAGGTCGGGGGACACGGTCGTGTCGGCTGAGAATAACTCAGGGAAGATCAACCAGTTTGCCCCGGTTTTCATTTTTAAGACCACTAATACTTCGCTGACTGGGGAAAAGGCGGCAGAGAACCAGCTACTCCCAAAGCAGTTGTTCTAATGCAGGTCCAGGAAAACTAATGGCAGAGCTGATCCGGGATAGCTCACGCTGATCTAAATAAATAGCTGATGAATTAACACCCGTGAACTCACAACTCCTCTGTAAGAGTAGTCGGGGTGGTTTTTTTTAATCGAACACGTAATTAGGTCTGTTTGAGAGTTGTGCAGGTTCAAGACTTCCAGATTGCTGTGTGGTCGCGTTGGTGATGTACAAATTTGCACCATATTATCGTTAGGAGAGATGAAACAGCAACAACCCCTGAAAGGAATGAAGAGGGGTCGTCGCCCCGGGCCCGCACACCCCCAGAGCATCGCAGCCGAGCGCCGCCGTCTGGGACGAGGAGCAGAGGCCGCCCCACAGCGCGGGAGACGCAGCCCAGGATCCAAGGCTGTTCGCAGGGGAAAGGTTTGATTGCTCTACGCAGCACCAGTGCTAGAACTGGAAAGCGTTACTTTTTCCCACCAGCCCCCTTTCCATTTCCAGTCTTCACCGAAGTCTTTCCACTCTTCCAAAAGTAAAACAAATGGTTTTTAAGCATCCTGCTCCTCAGCTGCAGGGAGCTCGCTGCGCTCTCCCGGCGGAGAGGAGCGGAAGGAAAGCACACGCGAGCGAGCGTTGCTCCTGGCTGCGGGAAGAGGAACTGGTCCTGCTCACAAACCAGTCACGCCGCTTCACCGGGGTCTTCGCGTCGCTGTTGCAGCAGGAGGCCGAGCGCTGCTCGCACGACCCGGCGCCTTGGTAGCCCCAAACAGGAAGGTTTAAAATTATTTATCGTTTCATTCTTCCATCAGGTCAATGACAGCCATCTTCACCCACGCTTGGGATGTATTTCCACCTGCAAGCTTTGCTCTGACGTCTTCATGCTGAGCTCTGAGCACCTCCGTGGCACCAGAGACTCACAAGGCACCTCTTTGGGACCTGCCCTTGGGTCACACCAACCCCAGGCAGCGCCCCAGGCCCGGGGCAGAGGGGCTGGGAAGTGCCCAGCGGGGAAGGTCCTGGGGGTGCTGGCTGACAGCCGGCTGGGCATGAGCCAGCAGTGCCCGGGTGGCCAAGGAGGCCACCAGCCCCCGGGCTTGTGTCAGCACTGGTGTGGCCAGCAGGGGCCGGGCAGGGATGGGGCCCCTGTGCTCGGCCCTGGGGAGGCCCCACCTCGAGTGCTGGGCTCAGGTTTGGGCCCCTCGGGACAAGAAGGGCCTGGAGGGGCTGGAGCGTGTCCAGAGAAGGGCAGCGGGGCTGGGGCAGGGTCTGGAGCACAAGTGTGCTGGGGGGCGGCTGGGGGAGCTGGGGGGGTTTAGCCTGGAGAAGGGGGGGCTGAGGGGAGACCTTCTCGCTCTCTGCAGCTGCCTGAGAGGGGCTGGAGTGAGGGGGGGGTCGGTCTCTGCTCCCAAGTCACCAGGGACAGGACGAGAGGGAACGGCCTCAAGCTGCGTCAGGGGAGGTTTAGGTTGGGTGTGAGGGAAAATGTCTTCCCTGCCAGAGGGGTCAGGCCCTGGCACAGGCTGCCCAGAGAGGGGGGGAGTCACCGTCCCTCGTGGGGTTCAAACACCGTGCAGCCGTGGCCCTTGGGGACATGGTTTAGGAGGCCTGGGGGTGTTGGGGTGGCGGTTGGACCTGATGATCCCAGAGGTCTTTTCCAACCTTAATGATTCTGTGATATTCTATTTTCCCTTCTCGCGAATCCCACCAGGCAACTGTGCCCAAAACCCGGCGACAAGTTAGCAACCTACCGGCTGGTAGTTGATGGCTGGATTCATGCTTGGAGTTGTAGTGCGGATGAGGCCAGGTTTAGGAGGAACCCGCTGCCCTTGTAACTGGGCAGGGTTCGGAGCAATCACGCGCTGCGACATAAGCATATGGGGCAGGGTCGTATTTGTGGCAGACCTAATGACACTGTGACCCTGTCGAGAAAGCAAACAAGAAATAAATTTTTATAAAAGAAGGACTTGAGGCAAAGCAGAATTTTTAGTTCCCTGATGAGGCTCTGCGACAGCAGAGCGTTTCCATTTATCTGTAATTCCAGTTAACTTCTCACACGAGGCACTGCTCAAAGAACCGCACTTTTCCTCTAATTATCCTTTATTTTAAATAATCGCGGCCATTTTGCAGGGACAGAGGACGCCTCAAGTTAATAAACTCCTATTTTCTGTAGAGAGGCTGGAATTGCACCTGACTCAAGAAAAAGGGTAGCAATCTCGTGGAGGAACGGCTTCCCAGGAGGCAGCCAGCTCACTGGGAAGAAGATGGACCTCCCGGACCTCGGCTGGGATGTTCTGGAAGGTCATTTTCAAGACGCAAATTCAAGGCCTATCTTTGCATTAAAACCACCCCGTCAATTTGATCAATACGGAAAAAATGCAAGGGGAAAAGAGGGCATTAAAACAAAAAAGAGGCTGTTTTCCAGCTGCGCAGAGTTTTAAAGCCAGAACTCACACCGGTGCCCGAGTTCAAAGTGAAAGTTATAAGAGTCCTGACTAAGAGGGAGACGGGTGTTCGCTTTTGCTGCAGGAATGCAGAGGCGTGCTACAAACCTCAGTCCGGGCCGTCAGAAACATGACACCGGGATTGGAAAGACCTGAGCGCAGGCTGAGCCAGGGCTTGACCTGCCCAGGCTTCTCCTAACGCTCCGCTCACAGCGAGGCCCTCTGAGCGCCGCCAGAGCGGCTCCAAGGGGGGATGACAGGTAGAAGGGCTCAATTACTCTTTTTTAATCAGAGATGATCTTAAAATATTAAACGCCTCCTGTCTGACAATCTTCTCCTCCCCTCCTCCCCCTTCCTTTTTTATTAGGCTTGTTCTAGATGAGGTTCTTCGCTGTCACACATAAGAAAAGCTTCACAAAGACTGTGCAAACAATGCGTTTCCTCTTCTCCCAAAGCCCATTTCCTTTACCAGCCCGATCCCACTGCGAAGCCACAATAGACTTGACCCGGAATCGTTGCCATAGCAAAGAAAACAAATGCCACAAACAAAGAAGATGGTTAACGGAGGGAGTAAGTGATCAGCAAAATTGAAATGAAAGTCTTTTGGCAAAAGCAGGAGAGCGAGCGACGGGCAGAGAGAGACACGCCGGAGGATCACCTCCGTCCTCGTCCCACACAGCATCTCCCCAGCATCTGAGTTTGCAGCTGCATTGCTGGGACTTTGTATATTCTAATATATTATCAAAGAAATAGAACTGACAGCCGCCTGCTGAAAGGACAAAGTCCATTTCCCGATGCTACAGAGCTCGGGGATGAGGAACACGTGGGGAGGGGGCCGACCGTGCCCCCAGGGGACCCCGAGCCCTGCAGCAGAGCCGGACCAAGCCCCCCGGAGAGAAATCCCCACGGCCTGGCAGCATCAACACCCCGCTCCACGCACGCACGCCGCGCGCCCTCCTTCCAGTGAGCTCATACCGTTGGCTTCTTGTTTACCCGTGCAACGTTAAACAATCGTGTCATCTCGAACCAGCGTTCTTCCAGCGCACAGGCAGAAAGGTAGCCGTGTCAGTCGGCACCCTGCTCTGCCCACAGCGCTTTCCCAAAGAAGGTAAGCATTTCAATTCCCTGTTTTGTTTGCATTTTTTCTTCACCCCCTTCCTCTGACCGTTCTGCACCGTTTCAAAAGGCAGCTCTGTTGACCGGCCGTTCCTGCGGGTACGTGCAAAGGAGCGGTTTTTCTCCCTGCGGCCCCACAACTTGCGTTACCCAGCAGCAGGCAACTTTCTTCAGGGCCACCGCATCTAAATTCAGCTCCTTCCACCTCACACGACCCAAATCGTCGGCTGGCCTAACCTCCAGACCTCCCCGCTGAAAAATCCACCGCTTCTGAAGCAGGAGAGCACCCAGACCTCCCCGTGCAAGGGGCCAAGAGGCGGGACAGGCACGAAGTGTTACGGGGACGGCTCGGTCTCTGCTGACGGGCTTCAGAGATGACCTCGCCTGCAGAGAGAACTTCCCAGACCAACCGCGGGACCCCAGACTGCTCTACTCGCGGCGCTGAGAACTGCCAGCATTTATCTGCCGCTTGGAAGAAGCATCTCGGTCGGACAGAGACAAACGCGCAGCGTTGCCCGTGCGCCAAGCAAAAGCGTTGAGTCTTCTGCACAGACAACGGGTGTGAGGAAGGCTCACCTGTAATGTCCTTAAGTTTTGAGGCTCAACCCCCTGAGCTCCAGGCCTGGAGGGAAGCTTGGACAGTCCCTGCTGTCCCACGTGAGCAGGAGATGGCTGGACAATAGACACCGCATTCTGGACAACTGGAGTCTAGATTGAGAGAAAATGCGAACCGGCATCAGCGCATGGCACGCAGAAAGGAAATCCATCGAGAAACCCGACGCGGACCAAGCCTCATCGATGCGACATCAAATAACTAATACTTCAGAGCTGCATAGATTTATCTCCTCGGCTGGCCCGGAGGGCAGTGTGCTAGGTAGGATGGGCTGCGGATTTGCTACAGGCATGCTTTGGTAAGAAATATCACACGGGAGGACAAATGTGGAGTAAAGGGAGGCTCAAGAGCAGTGCAAGTCTCTGTGTTTGCCCGCTAACAGGCCTCTGCGAGGCCAAGGGCCTTCCCCCCGCGCCCAGCCCCAAACACCGCCGCTCAGCACTTCACCTTCTGTACCACGTTCTCCTTTTGCAGCTGACTTTGCCTCAGTTTCTTCAGCAACACAAGCCTGGCCTCTTCCAGCCGTAGCTCATCCCGAAGCTGCTTGATCAGCTGCTGTCGCTCCTCTATGCTTTTACCCTACAAAGAGGCAGAAAATCAGTCAAAACTCAAACAGCTGAAACCCGCTGCTCAGCCGTGGTGGCAAGAGGAAGCTTTAATGCAAGCAAGAATTTGCACCGTGGATAATCAAGGGTGCAAGAGCTGGATCGTCACACCCAGAAGTTACCGCATGGCTCAGAACCCTCCTTAGCTCCCAAATCCCCTGCGGCAGAACAGCTCCCTGCTGGAGCAGCCACCCGCGAAACCCCTCACCTTGAACATTTCAAGATTTGCTGCCTTAAGTCTTTCTTCCATACGAGAGCTGGAACGGGGACTGGATGCCTCGTTATCGGAGAGGACAATTATGTCTGGCGAAGGGGTTAATCGTCCCCTGTCCTGGTCACTGCGTAACAGAAGGGAGAAGAAGGGAAAAAAAAAAAAAGACTGAGCCACAACACCGAGGCATCGGCAGCAAACCTGGGAGCGGAACAAACCTCCCCCCCCCCCGTCACAGATGTGAACTGGAGCTCGGCGCTGCTCTCCAGGCCCGCAGAGCTGACGAAGACCAGCCGACTGCCGGCTTTAAGACGGAAGCATCCTCCTCTCACTCATCATAGACTGGTTTGGGTTGGAAGGGGCCTGAAAGATCACCTAGGTCCAATCCCCCTGCCATGGCAGGGACACCTTCCACTGGACCAGGTTGCTCAGAGCCCCGTCCAACCTGGCCTTGAGCACTGCCAGGGATGGGGCAGCCACAGCGTCTCTGGGCATCCTGTGCCAGCGCCTCACCACCCTCATAGCAAAGAATTTCTTCCTTATATCTAATCTAAATCTAGCCTCTTTCAGTTTAAAGCCATCACCCCTTGTCCTATCACTACATACCCTTGTAAAAAGTCCCTCTCCAGCTTTCTCAGAGGCCCCTTTCAGGTACTGGGTGGCTGCTATAAGGTCTCCCCGCAGCCTTCTCCTCTCCAGGCTGAGCAACCCCAGCTCTCCCAGCCTGGCCTCGTAGCAGAGGGGCTCCAGCCCTCGGAGCATCTTTGTGCCCTCCTCTGGACTTGCTCCTACAGGTTCATGTCGGTGTTGGGGGGCCCCCGAGCTGGAGGCGGCGCTGCAGGGGGGTCTCACAGAGCGGGGCAGAGGGGCAGAACCCCCTCCCTCGCCCGGCTGCCCACGCTGCTGGGGATGCAGCCCAGGGCACGGTTGGCTGCACATCGCCAGCTCATGCTGAGCTTCTCATCGACCAACACCCCCCAAGTCCTTCTCATTCAAAACCATTTTCTTCCCCAGGGTGAAAGGTGGGTTGTTTTAAGGGCGAGGTAAACAAACACACGACACAAACCCTATCTGCCAGAGGGCCGGCCAGGCGTTAATAATGAGCCATATAGTAACTGAACAGCGAGACACAACCGTAGCCAGGTGCCGAGATGAGAGGGAGCAGGGGCCGGTACTCTGGCTGGCATCGTTCATACTTACCCAGGAAGATCACCACGATGCTGGAGAACGGGCTAAGTCCCCCCTCAGTTAACAGAACTGTAAATACTCCCAGCCTATCTCAATACAAATCTATTTTAAAGGTCACTCTGTAAAGGAAAACCTGAATAAATAAGAGTCAAAAGATCCAATTGAACCGTGACCTAGAAATCAGTGAATGAAAGGAGCAGCAGCGACAACAGCGCATCACGGGGGAGGGGGGGAATTATTAAAAAAATATAATCAGTGCTATAATCCAGCAGTATCCAAGCACCGCGCTGTTGGCCGTGGCATCATTCAGAGTAAGGAGACGCTAATAAAAGCCCTTTGCTATCACCAATTTAATGTAATGGTGCTTGGAGAGCCTTGGAAAAATGCTAAATAGTCCGGCGTGAAGCAGCACGAGCGCTGTGGTTATAAAGGTGCCGGGCACGCTGCCACCGAGGCAGGCAGCGTTATCGCTCCCCGACTCACTGGAATGTCTTAGGTGCAAGGCTGCGGCAGGGGAGGCGTCGCACAGATTATCTTATCCAAAACTTTCAGCGTTGAACACCCGGGAGGAAGCACGGAGGCGAATCCCAGCTCCCAGGCTCGGCCGCTCCGAGGGCGGTGGGTCTGGAGAGGATGCTCGGAGCGGGACACAGCCTCGCGGAGGGTTTTGCCTTCGGCGGCGGCGTCTCCCAGACGTTACAGCCGCTTTTGCGGGCGTTTCAAAAGCACTGGTGCTGCGTAGCCGCTCCCTTCCCCAGCCGCTGCACGCCTGCTGCAAACCTCACCGATCACAGAGTTTGCTAGTCGCTCTTCAGCTGGAGAAACGCCCCCAGCAGCGCGGCTCCGAACCATCAAAAAAAGAAGAAATCAAAGCTGCGGAAGCTCTTGGCTGAGCCCAAAAGCACCGGGACACGGTATTTGTGGGCGCATTATTTCAGAGCCCTCAATAACCTCTTTGTGGGCCATCGCACACTTCAGGCATCACATGAACGCGGTATCTGCTGATCGATAGATACCCTGTTCCTGTGGATCTTCTCTCAGCATCCCATGGATGCTGCGTGTTGGACCCAAACCAGGGGTTTTCCAGCTGCTGCTCCCTCTCCGGAGCTGAGGAGGAGGTTCCTCACGTCACCGGTGGCAGGAGGGTCTCCAGCTGGGGCTCAGTTTGTGGGCAGAGAAGGTCCAGAGCATCCTACTGAGATAAGGTCAGCCCAAACCGGTCCAGGCAAACTAACCTACATCCGGGGAGGTTTATATTTAGCTGGCCAAGGACAAGAGCTGCTTTTAGATGACTCTTCAACAGCAGCTCTTCAGCGGCCCATTGCACTCCCACGGCATTTCATCTGCCTTCTGCTGCGAGCTGCCCAAGGTCCCTACCTCCCATCTCTCCGTTAAGGCATGTCTAGACAGAAAACCGCTCGGGGATAGACACGTCCTTGCAATGAAGCAGGTATCCCGGGTCAACTCGCAGCCACCATTTCCCAAACGGGGTTTCAAACGCCAAGGAACACCGCGATGCCCAAGTGGTTGGATTGGAGGCTCCCCAGTACGCGCCGGATCGCACGTCAAAAATAAAGGGCTTCAGCTGAGCCGTCCCTTCCTCCGTCACCTCAGGGCTGCTCGCACGGACCCCGCAGGCACCGAAACCAGGGCCCTGATTTTGCTGCAAGCCTCTGGATGCACTTGCTTTGAGTAACAGCTTCGCAAACTCTCGGACCAGAGAGACTGAAGGCAATCAAGCACCGAGCACAACAGCTTTCCTTGCCCCTCTTGCGTCCTCGGCCACATCTCGGGCGCACCCGGAGTAATAAAGCGACAGATTTTGGTTCAGGATTTTCCTAAACGCGGGCCGTCATTAGGGCTGCCGATGATTATTTTGCACAAGGATCCAGATACATCCAGGCTATTTTATTTACATTCCACCAAGGGGAAGAAAGTAAAGCCAGCATGAAAACCAGACAGGGGAGAAGAGGGCCACCTGCAAAGAGTTGCTGAATATGTCAGGGTTGTTTTATTTACTTTTGTCAAGGGAAGAGCATAATTACAGCAAAACTACTGGAGGAAGAGCTCCGCCGGTGGCGCGGGAGGCTGGCAGGGGTGGGAAGACGTGGAGCACCATCCCAGGCAAACTCCAGATCAGTGCTCCTTATCTGCTGGTTAGGAAAACCGAACACTCCCACCCTTATTCCTCTTGCTAGAGACGTTTCTGGCACTCAGAACTCACAGCAGAATTTTTCTACCTCTTTCTAGGGCCGATTTCTTTTCAGTCACGGTGATTCAAGTCTCTGCATCCGATGCTGGTACCTGACTGGATTCCCTGTGTCTTGCACCATATTCCAGCGACTCAGCCGAGCGGGCTGCCCTCCGCAGCGCCCGACACTCGCCTCCCAGCTTTTCGGGGAGAAGACAACCTTCACAGTAACTTACCCAGAGCCATGGTTATTCCTACAGCATCTAACACCTCCAGAGCTGAAACCCTGTTGCCAAGCGGCTGAATATTACCTGTGTTGTCTCACCCCCACAGGGCTCTTTGGGAGAACTGCACTTTTCAGAGGTGCAACCCCACAATGATGCACTTGGAGGAGGACACAAGTAAACCCCGGGCACCTAAAAAGGGCGTTGCTCGTACCCGAACGCTCCCACGAGCGCAGGTAAAACCCAGTAACACACAATAATAGTGCCTCTGCCTCACCACATGCAGTACTTTGGATTTCACGGGAGGCTGAACCATCAGCAGAGGTGACCAGTCAGATTTAAACCACATATATTGTCATTAAAGAAAAATAATCTGGGTGGGTTTTTTCTTCCCCACCTCCGCACTCCAGCTCTGTCCACCACTTCTGATGCTCTCTGCAAGCCAGGGTGTGACAGATCAGAAAGTGCCTCTGAAGGCATTAATCTAGCATTTACTATAGTGACAGCACCCAGAAGAGGTCTGAAGCGTTGACATCCCCTGCCTTCAAATCCCCCGTCCATCACCATCACTCACCCGCCCCCGCTGGGACAGGAGCCCCGCCGAAGCGCACGCAGCACCCCATCGCTATCCCAAAGCCACCACCAACACAAAAAGACCCCGATATGACGCATCAACAAAGACGAACGATCCCGGTTTTGCTGAATCACGATCCCGGTTCCCCGATGAACAGGGAGAGTGAGAAAAGAGAAGCCTGGCGACGCACTCCCCGCCACGACGAGGGCTCACCCTGCGCTCAGCCCTTCTTCGGACCAGCCAAACTTCCCGTACGTCCATGTGTAAAGACGTACTCAACCAGTAGGCGCTTATCTCCCGGCCCGCGGATGCAGCTCCTGTCATTGCAGGCTGCAGCTTTGCACAGGAATTACCACGGCCCCCTTCAAACAACGCTTCAACTGCAAATACCCGGCTCCTGAGCAAGGCGCAGTCATTCTTCTGAAGCACCCAGACAACAGACTTGTAGAAGGGCTTGGGTCGGAAGGGACTTTTAGAGGCCACCTAGTCCAACCACCTGCCACAAGCAAGGGCATCTTCCACTAGATCAGGTTGCTCAGAGCCCCGTCCAATCTGATCTTGCATGTTGCCAGGGATGGGGCATCGGCCTCCTCTCTGTGCCGGTGTCTCACCACCCTCACTGTAAAACATTTCTTCTGTATACCTAGGCTGAATCTCCCCTCTTTTAGTTTAAAGCCATCACCCCTTGTCCTATCGCTACAGGACCTACCAAAAAGTCTGTCCCCATCTTTCTTATAAGTACTGAAAGGCCGCAGCCTTCTCCTCTCCAGGCTGAACAACCCCAGCTCTCCCAGCCTGGCCTCACAGAGGGGCTCCAGCCCCCGGAGCATCGCCACGGCCCCCTCTGGCCCCGCTCCAGCAGCCCCGTGTCTGTCCCGTGCTGAGGAGCCCCGAGCTGGAGGCGGCGCTGCAGGGGGGTCTCACAGAGCGAGGCAGAGGGGCAGCACCCCCTCCCTCGCCCTGCTGCCCGCGCTGCTGGGGCGGCAGCCCAGGGGACGGTCGGCTTTCTGGGCTGCACGTGCCTGCTGCCAGCTCCTGGCCAGATTTTCACCCACCAAAACGTCACAGGGAGGTCTCAACACTTTGCACCTAATTAAAACAGGACTCCTCCATTCTGCTCCTCAGCCCCTTAGCCAAGCCTGCGCTGGCTCGGTATCCGAATCAAACCAAAAATCAAAATCATTAACATTTGTTTCCTTCTTCCTCCCGAGAAAGCCGAAATACGGACAGAGGCGGGATGTGCCGGGGCTGCGCAGCACACGGGACAGGCTCTCACGTGCGACCCTCCATCACCCCGCGCACGGAACCTGGCTGCAGGTATTGGCTGCGGAAATTGAGTTGCCGGAGGTCACCGATGATAAAAATCAGGTGTGTGAGCGCTGCACATACAGAGAGCGCAAAGAACGCCAAGGCTTCTCCTGGAAAACAGACTCACCAGCACTCGATCGCTCAGGCAACTGCTTCTCACGAGCTTTCTCAGGCTCAGCAGGAAAACCATTTACTTCTCCCTCGCAGAGGCACTAGCCCGGCCAGGCTCAGCTCTGAGAGCGACTCTCCGTGCCACTTGCATCAGATGTGGCCTCCAGCTAAATAAAGGACTTCTGCTGCCGCTTTTGTAGGTGCTAATAAAAAATCCTGGCTGGAGGGGAAGCCCTCCTCCTTCGCGCGCACCGGCAGGGTCTGCTCTGCCAGCCCCCCCGACGGTTGTAGCTTATAAAACTAAATGTATGGATAGAGGAAGAAACAAAATCTGTCTGGTTTTTGGGGGTGGAATAAGAAGGGCAGCAGAAGCAAAAACAATGAAAGAAAAGCGCCGAATGCCTTCCAGAGAAACTCTACTGGGAGAGCAGGCTCCGCTCCTCGGCGTTCAGCCAAAGGCACCTCGCAGACACCGGGAAGACTCCCCCAGGCCCGCAAAACGTCGATTTAATTTCTGACTTGGGTTCTCACATCTGGCAGAGCACAGGATTAACAACAGGCAAGCTACAGACTCTAGTCGTTCGGCACCTACCTTCTCCTTGCGCTCATATCCACCGGCTCATCATTAATGTTTTCCTTCCCTGGCCTCCCTGCAGTCCTGCCATCCCCATGGGGCCTAAGGCTCCCATTCAGCTTTTCTTCATAGACTTTCACACCATCCTGTTTCACCGGGAGCTCGTGGGGCACCTCAATGCCCGAGAGGTCTTTCCTCTTCAGCAGTGCCAGCATCTTCAGGCGCTCCATCGCCTCATGTCCTTCCATTTTCAACCTCTTTGCCAGGACGTCATCCCGATCATCTGCTTGGTCCAAGCTCCGTTTCAAGAGGTTCAGGCGCAGAGCATCTTCCGTCATTCTGTCCATCCTGCGGGGAACAGAGGTTGACATAAGGACACAATCAGTATCGCGGCAAACAGAAAACGGCTGCGGCAGACCCGGCTTAACTCCCCCCAGGGCCGGCGGGGACCTCTGAGCCCAGCCTCCCGCCTCGGGGAGCACCGGCCTCCCACGCGCCTGCATGCGGTGACCTGCCGGCAGCAGTGCTGCACGCTTTTAGTCCCGATCCTAAACCAGCCAGGCGGGGGGTTTCCCAAGCAGAAGGAACCGCACGCACCCCGATGAGCGAGAGCGCCCCGAAGCCCTTGAGAACGAGGGCACAATCCCCTGTTCAGCGTTAAAACACTGCCTGGTTTGCGACTTTGACAAGATTCACTAGAAAGGGGAGCTGGAAAATGCTCAAGTCATCCAGGGACACGACGAGGGCAGCTTCGCTCCTTCTCAGCCTTAGTTTTTGTCAGGCTTTGTACCACGGACTTTTGTTTTTTGAGGGGACCTGAGGCACGGTTTGAGCCCCCCGCTATCAGTACGAATGCCAGGGCACGCCAAGCTTGGTAGCAAGCTTCCAAAACACAGAAAATTCCCTACCGCACGGTTTTTCCTGCTCTTTCTACGCTCTCAGGCAAAGCCGCCCTGTTAGTCAGCGAGGAATGCGAGGCACCTCCGCGCTCAAAGGATGAAGGCACGCACAAGAGCATCCCCACCCATGCTCACCCTCCGTCTTCCCCGGCCGACCGCCTGCCTCTCCTCCAGGTGCAAAAATGCCCTGTGGCAAACAGATGCAGTAAAAAAGGGGGAAGAAGCCACAGAGCCCATCCCAACCCCGTCCCTCTGCTCCCAGGCTGATAAAAAAAAAAGCTACAACAACAAAAAAAAACAAAACCAAAAAAAGCCACGGGAGCTCCACCTGAAAACAAGGAAAGACCAGCTCGGTGAGGTCTTCACCTACCGACGCGCAGACCAGGGTGGGGGGCAAACGACCAGGGAAGGAGTCGGAGTTAAAACGTGGCCGTCTCAGGAACACCGATAACTTTTGTCATGCCGCACGCCAGCAGCTCGCGGGGGCTCGTTAACAAGGTCTGGAAGACAAGGTCAAAGCGGCCGAATCTCGGGCACCTCCGCTCCTCCACACTCGCTTCAGGTGGAGCTTCTTAAACTTGGCTCCAAGTCACTCACGAGATAAAGCTTCGCCAAGCCAAATTTCTGCCAGGAAAATGTTGTTCTGGCTCAGTTCTAAATCCCCTCTAATTACACATCTTACGAAGTACAGCTGTCACCCAAGTTCAACTACAGCATCAGTACGGTTTCAAGGGTACGAACCGCGCTAGAGAAACCTTACTCTTAAAACCAAAAAAGGGGTGCAGGCGCGGCAGGCAGCAAGGAAACAAATGCACATCTGCAACGCAATAGAAAAGAAGTCTGACCGAGCCTCTGGCCAGCCCCATCTCAAAGAGGCTGCCACGTTCAGGGTGAGCACCTTAGACCTCTTTCTACTTGACAGTCTAGTCTCTCTGCAGGAAAATGCACGTCTACGGCAACCAAATATAGAAAGGCAAGCACGGGCAGGCCGGGGAAGACACATGAAATGCTGCTCTCCACCCCCATCCCTAAGAAGTGACCCCAGGTTAAATTGAAGCTGTGAGCGGCGGTGGGTTATTTAAGACACCATGGGATAGCGAGAAGCCTCACCGCACCCAGCGCTGCGGTCTGGATCCGGCTGCTGGGAAAGCGCCGAGCTCCAATTAACTCAGCCATGAAAGGGCCTCCACGGCTGCTTCCTCCACTTCATACTCTCGGGAGATAAAAGAAAGCGAGGAGGAGGAGGAGGGAGAAGTCCAGATACCCGGCAGACAAAGGGTGACGCACGGGGAGGGCGCACAGGCACTTTCTAACCAGCCGACACGTCAGCGTTTGCTTGAGGACACGTTAAAAAAGCATCCCTAGGTAGTGGTACCCCCCCGCGGCGCGGCCAAGTCATCCTGCAGGTTCTTCCCTACTGGGAAGCTGCTTCATCCCTATGAAACGAGCTCCACGTTGATGCGTGAATATATCGCTTAAAAAAAAAACAACCCCAAAACAACACACGCCGAGCGCAGGAGAGCTGGTGCCACCGTGACTGATAAGCAATCTGAAGCGATTTCACTGAATTATCTCTCGGTACTGAAAAGCCTCGTGCTGCTTCACGCACGTGGATATTTCACATCGTGTGTTCTGACACCCAAGACAAACGCAGCTGGAATATCGGTGGCAAGTAGAAAAATAAAACGATACTAGAGCGCACGAAGGAGGTTCAGGCTTCCTGAGCGCGCAGCGGTCTTCCTGTGGCCTTCAGAAGGGTAGCGAGATGTACCTGCGCGAGGAAAACCATCAGAAGGTCGTAAAAATTCACCGGTTTTAAAATATATGAAAGGTGGCACCTGCACCTCAAGGTGCCGCGTCCAGCGAAGCCATGATGGATAAGAAAAAAGCAATGTACCCAAAGGGGGAGTTGCTGGGCTCTGGTGAGGTTTCAGACCGAGCCGTACCCCTTCGCAGGCAGTTATTTTAGCAAGGCAAAGCGCCGCCATGAAATGCGAGCGGAGTTGTACGTTTCCTTTAAAGACCTGCGGCCGCCGCTGTCCCTTCAAACTGCTACAGGGGAGAGGGGAAGAAATTGCGTGCCAGTAACTGCTGGTTTGGAGCTGGGCTGCCTCTGCGCACCTGCGAGCAGAAGGAAGCGTAAAGGCCCATCTGCAGGGGCGCAGGCGATGGGGAGAGTATTCTGGGCCGGCCGCAGAGCTGGGCAGTCACCAGCCGCACGGAGTTTAACAAGGACAAGCGCCGGGTGTTGCCCCTGGGGCGCGGCAGCCCTGGCTGTACAGGCAGCCTGGGGCGCGAGGGGCTGGGGAGCAGCTCTGCGGGGACCCGGGGGCTCTGGCCGACGGCAGGCTGAACACGAGCCCCCAGCGTGCCCTGGCAGCCCCGAGGGCCAGCCGTGCCCTGGGGGGCACCGAGCCCTGCATCGCAGCCGGGTGAGGGGGGATTGTCCCGCTCTGCCCCGTGCTGGGGCGGCCTCACCCCGAGCGCTGTGGGCAGGGTTGGGCGCCGCAGGACGTTAAGGATATAAAGCTACTGGAGAGTGTCCCGAGGAGGCCACGGAGCTGGGAAAGGGTTTAGAGGGGAAACGGTACGAGGGGCGGCTGGAGTCCCTGGGTTTGTTCAGCTGGAGCAGAGGGGGCCGAGGGCAGCCTCATGGCGCTCTGCAGCCCCCTCCCGAGGGCAGGAGGAGGGGCAGGGCTGGTCTCTGCTCTCTGGTGCCCAACGCCAGGCCCCGAGGGAACGGCAGGGAGATGTGCCAGGGGAGGGTTAGGCTGGGCATTAGGGAAAGGTCCTTCCCCCAGAGGGTGGTGGAGCCCTGGCACAGGCTCCCCAGGGAGGCATCACGGCACCAGCCTGGCGATGTTCCAGAAGCACTTGGACAAGGCCCTCAGAGACACGGTGTGAATTTGGGGTGTCCTGTGCAGGGACGGGAGCTGGGCTCGATGGTCCTTGCAGGTCCCTTCCAGCTCAGGGCATTCTGTGATTCTATGATCTCCGTGCTCGGATCAGAGTCGGAGCATGAAACAAAGCCAGTGCCGGCGGCGCCGGCAGGATCTGCACCCAGTGATGGAGTCGGCAGCAGGCAGGGTCCACCGCCACCACCGAGACCACAAAGGGGACGCAGCGGCAGTATGAAGGGAGAACAAACCTTTTGCTCAGCCTCTCTGCAAGACGGAAGGTCTCACTCTGCCTCCCCTTCCCTGCAGGAAGCCCAGAGACCTCCCGTCCCATCACCAAAGTGGGGTTTTGGGTGTCCCTCACCTACACAGACCCATCTTGCTCCATCACGAGAGCCGTACCACGTCACCGAGCACAACGGCGTCCCTGTGATTCTCCAGCTTTGCCACCACCCGCTAGCACAGGACCAAAGGATGAGCAGTTTGTCCTTTGGGAAGTTAAGGGAGCGCCGTCTCGGGACGCAGAAGAGGAACACACCAGGTAGGAAATCGAGGTCTTGGCCAACAAACACCGAGGAAAACAACACGCCAGCCTCCGAGAGCCGACGGCCACCAGGCAGCAGGATTTCGGCAGCATCATTTAACACATCCACTTGCTGCGGGAGGGAAGGACTGAGCAGACCATGAATGAAACCCCTGCTTGCAGAGACGCGAGTAGATGGTATCTGAAGGGTTTCAAAATGCCCTCCCCCTTAACATAAGTGGCTTCGGTACTAGAAACAAATCAAAAGCACTGTTATCAGAAACAGGTACCACAACTATTTAATCCTTTCAAGAGGAGGCTTTCCAGGCTTGGTGAGGAGCACACGCTTTCAGCCAGATTCAATAAAAATTAAATTAGGCTTCAGATTCTTTATTGAATGGGGCCCTTCAGCGTTAACACTCAGCTGCGAGGAGGGGGAAAGGGAGGGGAAAAAACTGCAGCTTAACTGGGAGCCCTGGGAGTTTCCAGAGCACCTCGAGTGCAGAACTGGGCAAGCCAGGGGTGAGCACACAGCTCCATCCAAAAATTAGCAGAAAAGAGCAGGAACTCTTTCAACCGCGGGCTATGCCGTGAGTCTGAAGGTCAGGAGCTTCAGCACCGGCCCTGCTCTGTGTCACGGTAACCAAAGGAAAAGCAGAGATTAAACCTCTCCGGTTTGACTCGTGAACAAGGACTGGATGTGGAGCATCTTTTTATCAGCAATCTGGGATTATAAACTAACCAAGAGCAGATTTTTTTCCCCTCCCGCCCTGAATTTTAGCCACTTTTCAGAAGAAACCAGCCTCGTTAATCAGACAGCAACAGGACCGCGTTAAATGGGTGCACGCTGAGCGACGCCGCTCAGCCGCGCCAGACAACGCGGGTGTGCTCGAGTCACACCTGAAGGACGGGAGGCAACAGGCACGGCGGCACATCTTCACCAACACGGCATCGCAAACCTGACTCGCCTCCCTCCGGCAAACCGCTCCCGGAGAGCTGGCAGATCCCAGGAAGCAGGCTCTCCCTCTCGCTTCCCTAAGGAACTTTATTTAAAAAAAAAAAAAAAATTGAAACAACATTCTCAAATGGTGGCAAAAACCCCCAGGGGAAAACAAGAGAGCTAGAAAACACGTTTTGTTTCTCACTTGATACAGACTGTAATTATCTCCAGTTGCAGCTCTGGAGGTGAGCGAGGCTTCCTGACTACCTAAAAAACCCCCAAAACCTCGTGTCAGTTTAGAGCCGACACTGAAGACGCTCCCAAGGGAGAAGGAGGCCAGGAGAGGGGACACCCTGCTCAGCCCCAGTGACGCAGGGACGCGGGGCGGTCCGAGAGATGAAACGCAGCATCATCAGCGAGACCAAACGGCCACATCTTCCCCCTTGTGATGTTGGGAGGAAAAATGCCTTCTAGGAATCCCAGCAAAACTTGTGCGGCCGAGCTGGAGAACCCGCAGCACCCAGCTGCGATGGGAGCGTCGTCCTTGGGCGCTGCCGACGGTAATTCCCCGATATAAACAGACACGTGCAGTTGCTTGGTGCACAGACGCTCTTCCCAAAGGCTTCGGGTCCCCAAATCCGACGTTCCAGCAGCCGCCGAACATCGCCGCCACCCAGGTGAGCTCCAAACCTCTTTCTCCACGCCAGCACCAGCCAGTCCCCCCGCCCCCTCCCAGTTTATAAGCACAAGAGCTCCCCCTTCCCCGCAGCCCCTCCAGTTTGAACCACGCATTTCCAGCGTCACTGGTTTCGAGGCTCACCTTCATTTTCGCTTCACACCGTCCCCGCGCCCGCGGACGACACCACGGGCACGTCGTTGCATGCGGAAACGCAAGGGCATCGCAGCCCGGTGCCCGTCTGTGCCGACGCTGCCTTCAGCAGCTTCAGCATCATGTGCTCCTCTATATGTTCCTTTAGCTTTAGGCGGTTTCGCTTCTCCGGTGCTCGAAAGACAGGTTTGCCGTTCCCAGACAAACAAAGCAGCAGCCCAGTTTTCCATTTATATTTGATACAGCACCCGCAAGGGGGGGAAAAGAAAAAAAATCAACAGAAACAACAAAACAACGCAACTATTTTAAAAAGTGAGTTGGGCCAAAAAAATGAATGTTATACTGGAGAAGCAAGTATATCCAGGGACTAGATACAGCCGGTTCCTAACGCGCAGCCTGTACAGATAAATATCCTTCTGAGATTTACCTGATAAAGGTGGGACCAAGCAACCAAAATCTGGCAGCATCAGCAGAAGTTAATTTCAGCTCGAGTTGCTTGAGAAGCTCCGGGAGGTTACAACCCCGTCCCTGGCTTTCTTTTAGGGTTCCTCCATTGCCTTATCCCATATTTTCGTCTTCCTCGACTCCTACGCGACCAACGGCATCGTCCAGCTGTTATTCCCGGCCTCAGACCCTCCAGAACTAGTCGATGGGTTGACCCGGAGCAAAGCTGAAAGGCAGCGCGAGATAACGTGCCATCCTACCTGCCCGCCGCGAACCAGCAGTACCCAGATGGAAGTGTCTTACAAAAGAAACCAGCAGACACTCAACAAAACTCCCCGGAGCCAAGAGGAAGGCTGCAGGTGAGAAGAAACAAGGCAGAAATCCTCCAATTTCTACCTCTGGCTGCGACCTGGACACAACCTACGCTTCTCCTTTCTCACAGGAGTCCGAGCGAGGCGCCCGAGGCCAAGGCCACGACATCCACAAGTCACGCCACCGCTGTCGGAGGCTTCCTCCAGCTCCCAGGCTGGAGCTTTCCGGGCAGCATCAACCACACCACGCGTGGAGCAGCAGAGATGGGACACGCTCCGAAGCTCCATCCCCGGCCGGGCAAAAGCAAAGTCTCCTCTTTTCCTCCACTCCGGATGCTCTGCCACGAGGGATCTGTGATCCACCTTCTCTCCAAACCATCCGGGGCTAGAACTTTTTGCAGCGTCCTCCAAAATCCTCCTGGCAACCCTACTCCTGCCTTCCTGCGAAGCTGTTTATACCGGCCGCCGTCACAAGCGTCCAAGGCGAGACGGACTCTACAACAGATCTCTGAGAGAGTCTTCCCCCAGCCACGTGGTTCCAGTGACACAAGGTCTCCCCAGTCCCATCCTGCCCAGTAACAACCAGTCTCTTTCCGCATCTCGGCTCCAGCAGCACAAGGAGTTGCTACGAGCAGAGATGCTGCGCAGAGGCAGCTGACAGCCCTGGTTCCTGCCTCCATGGGAGCGTGAGAGGAAAATAAAAGGACAAACCAGAGCCGGTGCCTGCTCTGCTCCTTGCAAAGCCCCTCGTCTTCCTCGGAGGAGAAGGGCGAGGACACGCCGCGCGCCACAGGCCAGGCAGCGCCTCCGGGTACCTGCGCACAGAGCAAAGGGATGCGCTCCGTGCGCAGATGGCGCATTTATTTCTTGTTTCTTTGCCGTCCAGGTAAAACATCACCATTATAACCCTGCCCGTACCCGCTGCTTAAAGCGACGCAGCTCCGGGGCGACACCGGCTGCCGTCAGCCAGCCCGGAGCAGCGGAGGAGGCAGCGCCGCCCCGGCAGCTCCTTCGCGGAGGATGAAGCACCGAAAGCAAATCTTTCGGCCTTTGCCTGGTTCAGGGCGCTCGCAGCGCTCCCCAGCTCACAGCTGCTCGCTAAAGCCTGCCCGGGCGCTCAGCGCTCGCAGCGAGGATGAGACCGGTGGCGAGGAAGTCACTCGGGGTAGTTCATCTCCAGAGATTACCCGGACAGAAAGCCAGGCTGTTCACGACGGCGTAGTACTGACCCCGCTCCACGTCACAGCATGACCACGCGATGACAGACACCAAAAATTCTGCGGGAGAGACAGCACGTGTATGTCCTGCACACACGTGGATACGCCTGTAAGAGAGAAAATCCTCCCCGCGACGAGCAGGTCGCTAAGCCAGAGCCTTACGGAGAAAGAAGAGCTGTACTAAAAGCAAGCTGGTCGCGCTCGAATGAGGGACGGGATCGTACAGTCCTTCGCGAAGGTTTTCAGCAGAGTTTGGGCGGGGAGCAGCGGTGAAGGGCGAGTGCCAGCGCCGTCCACCGAGAAGCAAGAACCGAATGCGGATAGACGGGCATCTGCAGCAGCCTCAGGAGACCAGAAGCATCCTAAACCCTCAGAGAAGGGCTATTTTCTAGAAGGATTAATTTCTACTCTTCCCAAGCGCAGCAAAGTCCATCGCGTGCACGGACCGCTACGGCCTAACGACGCTCCAGCAGAAAAGGACGACGCTTTTTTCTCCCGGCCCGGTAGGGAGGGAGAGACGTACAGAAATATCTCCACGCCGGCCCGGACTACGTGACATGGGCCAGGAGGGGAGAGCATCTCCCGCATCCCACGCGGGCAGGAACGGTTTTCAGTCGCCATCGTCAACTAGAAGGACGCCATCCTTCAGCCACCGACACATGGCCAGTAACACCAGTCACCAGTAAATCCCAGCTGAGAATTTTTTTTATCCTTGCAAACCATCCAAGCAAGCATCCAGGGAAGCCGATGGCTGCCCTTCCTCCACCCGAGCGCCAGACCCAGCCTAAATCGACGGCTCAGTGTTGCTTCCAGCTTCAGCCTAGGCTTCGTACCAGTCTTTGCCGCAGCTCTGCAGCAGGAATAAGCCCCGCTGGGAGGAGAGATCCGGAAGCGATGCGGGTACCCCCCACCCACCCCATGAAATAAAACCCGAGGGGAAGCCAGCACCTTCACGCGCAATTTGGGGCTGCGTTGGTTCAAAGCAGCAAAGGGGTCGATTACCAGAACGAACGCATTTATAACACGCGGGGTCGCACGGAGGAGATTCAGCAACTCAGGCGCCCGCGCCAGCAGCCGAACGCCGACGTCCCCCGTAACGTTTGCGGGGACCGAACGGCGGGTGCGTCCCCGCGCGCCGCGGCCGGCTTGGGGCGAAGGCGCTCCAAGCAGCTCCGCCACCGTCTTGGTTCCTCCAAACGACAGGAGCCGCGCTGTAATTTTGATACTAAAAACTGTTACGCCGGGGGAATAAAAGCTGTTTAAAGCCCCGTTCTGCTGGGCTCAGGGAGCAGAAATGGCATTTGTGTGCGCTGAGGAGGCGAGGTCCAACTTACCTGAACATGCTCCGCTCTCGCTGTTCAAAAGCCGCTTTTGCACCCCCCGAATCGCGCGATTCCCCTCACGCGCTTAAAAACGCGCCGAGCCCGTGGGCGAACGGCGGGTTTCGCAGGGTTTGGCTCCTCGTCCGGAGCCCGCCGGCGCCGTGGGATGAAATCGCGTGTCTAGGGGCTGCCGAGAGCCCGGCACACGCACCGCTCCGACGTCTTCGCTTCCATCTAGGCTGAATACAAACCAACATCTACGTCGTAAAATGCATTTCAACACAGCACACACAAAATGGCTGGCTCCCAAGACGAGCATTTCCATACAATACTATAAAAAGGATAATAACCTAAAAAGGTAATTATGACTTAACGGCTCGGCAGTCTGAAGAGAGATCTGCAAGAACACTGATGCAAAGGGTGGGGGGGGGAAACCACCCAAACCCCACTATCGAATAAAAACGTGCCGCTCTTTGAATCCTGATGCTACAGATTGTAAGTTGTCAAGAAATACTACGCTGGGCTCGGATTATTCCGTGAGCCGCAAAGAGAAATACTACGCTACAGCCCTGTGGAGGAATTTTTATGCAGGTAAGAAAGAAAATATGTAGGGCCCGTCGCGGAGATTTTATCAAGAGCAGAACGTGCACGAGGCTTTAAAGAAACACACAGCCCTAAATACAGCCTTAACAAAGAGAAAATAGCTGACAGAGTCTTTAAAAAAATATTCACCGAGCGTAAAAGGAGAGTTATTCATAAATTGGGGGCTTAAGCAAGGCTTCTCCCTGCCGTCCGGATGCACGAGAGGGGAAGGGAAAAAAAAATAAGACAAAGAAAATATTTTAGAAGACAAACCGTGAGGCTAGTTTTCGACAGGATCGGGGAGCTGTCTCTTGGTTGCAGCAGACCGTAAATTCTTACGGTCGTTTCGGCGCAAACTCGTTAAACAGTTCTGCTGTTTCCCCTTCCCATCCCCGGCTCCGAGCGACGGGAGACACCGGCGTGTGTCCGTCCCCCCCGCCGACAGCCCCTGCTCCCCACCCGGCTTCCTTCGCCTCTCCCCGACAAACCAGAGCCCCGTCGAGAAAGCAAATGAATAAACGAACGGACAAAATATTTGGCTGTGATTCTAAGAGCGCCGGGGTCGGTGCGGACACATCCCAACTTCCAAATCGACTCCGTCTCGCTGGATGAAACGCCCGTGGCAGCAGCGGGGGCTGGGGGGGGGTGGGGGAGCGGAATGACTGCCCGGCTCGTGAAATGTAACCCCGTCCCCGTCCCACCCCCCCACCCCGAGACCCCAAATCGCCGCTGTCCGGCTCGGAGCAGCCCCGGGTTTTGCAGCGCCAGGTCGAGTTTTGCACAGTACGAAGCTAACGGTGGGGAGCAGGCGCTGGGCAGAAAAAGTGCTTCTTTCCCTCTCCTGTCTTCCCTTCCTAAGTTTACATTTTTAGCAAAGTTAATTTATTAGGAGGAGGCAACCCCGGCTGCCGCATCCAGCGCCACGGACCTTACGCCTGAGCCCGTAAAATCATTTTCAGGGTGGGGGAGAGGAAGGGAAAAAAAGCTGCTTTTTTGCCCCAAACAAGGGGCGGGGGGGGGGGGCGGGATATGAAAATATTCCTCCTGTTTCACAGGGAATTTGGCTGCGATCGCACGCTTTGGGGAGAGCCAGCCCTGCCGGCTGGAAAACGCTCCCCACCCTCAAACCGGTCAGTTGGGGAAAAAAAAGGATGTAATAATAATAATAATAATAATAATAATAATAAGGGGGTGGGGGGGAGGGAAGCGTTCGCCTCCGTCCTCCTCCACCTCTCCTCCCCATCCGTCAGGCTGAGCGAGCCGGGGATGACGCAGGCTTCCTTATATAATGCGCCGCGATTTCCTCGACTGCGGGCCCTGCCTTTGTGCGCGCCGCACGCTCCTGCGCGCTGGCCGCGAGCCACGCGCGCCCGTCAGCTGGCGGCCTCCGCGCGGCGGGGCACGGGGGAATACTGATAATAATAATAAATGAAATTAAAAGGGGGTGGGGGGGTGTGATGCTGTTAGATCAAACCATCAGAGCTACAGACAAAAGGAAATAAAAATAATAGAGTTGGTTTTTTGGTTTTTTTTTTTTCTTTTTTAATACCCAAAATCCAGCCTTCCCTTGCAGCGGTAGAGCAGGGAGGGTTGGATTTAGTAATTCCAGCAGAATAGCGATGGTAGGAGCGTGGCGAGAGGCAGGGGGGGGTTTTTTGGGGGGAAGGGGGAAGGGAACCGCTCCAACAGCAAATACAAGCAACAGTGCTAGTTTTCTCCTTAAAATATTCTGTAAAGACATTACATTTAGCTGCCAAACTCATGTTTTTTAAAAAAAAAAAGAGAAAAAGCAGATCTGATAATCCATAAAGAGCCTTTTGTCTGTTAAAAAAAAAATAAAATAAAAAAAGGACAGTCTAAAGAATACTTACAGGTACAATATTCCTGCTGCCTCCTCTAGTTGTCAAGAAAATTAGGGAGAAAAGAAGGGGGGACGGGAGAGCCGGGGAGCGGGGACGGCGGAGCGGGAAGGGGGGAGAGGAGGGCGAGGAAGAGCCAAGCTTTTTTTACGAGGAGCCCTCTCGGAAGAGCATGGGCGGCCCCGCGTGCCATCCCCCTCCAGGGACCTGCAGAAACCCTGTCTCAAAACGGGCACTTCCCTGCCAATCATGCGCTGTACTGTTATATTAAACAAAAGAAAAGGGGGATGCTTACTTTTACCCATGATGCCTTGCAGGGCAGGGGAAAAAAAAAAAAGAGAGAAAAAAAGAGGAAAAAAAAAAAAACCAGTTGCAGCCGGTTTGTAACCTCAGGACATGGAATTATCTCTTAATTTTTTTTTTTTTAATTTTTTTTTTTTTTTTTAAAGTGGGTTGTGGTATAAGAGTCAGTTGGCTGCCGCCCCCTCCCTCCCCCCGGCCGCCAGCAGCCCCTGGCCCCCCGCCAAACTTTGTCTTCATTCATGAGAGCTCCTTTCCTCTGATGGTATTTTAACTGTTTCGCTCCCGAAAACGACGGTCGGGTCCCTCGACGCACGCGGCGGGGGGCTTTGCTTGCCTCCCCCCCCCCTCCCCAAACCCTTTAAAAAACCAGCTGTAGGGTGAGGTACCGAAGCGGCCCCTCCGTCGCCCGCGGCACGCCGGAACCAGCGGAGATGCCAAGGGACGCCGGCGAAGCCGGGCGGCGGAAGGGGCGAGCGCGTCCCTGCGCGCGGCGGGAGGGCGTCTCCGCACCCGTGGGCCAGCGGGGCCCCGACCGGACCGGCCGCCAACACCTGGCTTCAAGGACCCGCACGGTTTCGAAGAGGCCGGCTGTAGGTTTGGCATCTCATCTTCCCTCCTTCGTCGGAGAGGAAGGATCCGGTCGGGTTTTGGCCGGCGGCGGGGACACCGTGGCACCCGCGCCCCGGCTCCAGCGGAGAGCGGCTCTACCAAACCTCGGACTGAGCTGTTTTACCCAAACACCAAAGGCGGCCCATTCCTGCGGCCAAGATGAGGATGCCCTAAAGCCTAGAGGTGGAAGGAAGCGGCTAAAGATGAAACGCGGGAGGAAGCGGCAGTTACGGATGACGGTGACAAGTTTGAGGCCTAGTGAGGGAATTAACATGGGTTTTGAGCACCCAGCACACCGAGCCGCTCCTCCAAAAGCGACAAGGACAGAGACGATTTGCGTTCCTCTTAGTCCGCCCATGAGCTTTTTATAAAATCGGGATTACCAAAATCAGTTTCTTTATGCTGAAAGCAGAAATAAACCCGATACTCCCCTCCCTCTGCAAGCCAGAATAGAGAACCTGAGAGATGGAGAGCCCAACGCGGAAGCGAAGCTGGGCCTCGGCCACTTATCCTACCCAAACACAGAATCAGTAAGGTTGGAAAAGACCTCTGGGATCATCAACTCCAACCGTCAACCCAACACCCGCAGGCCTCCTAAACCATGTCCCCAGGGGCCATGTCTACACGTTTTTTTGAACACATCTACCAATACACGTCCAGAAATAGGTTAAAAGTTCAGAACAGAATTTTTTGAAGGACCGTATCCTTCTCACAAGGCATCTCCAATCCATTTTACCATTTGCTATTTATATCTCCAACTTACTTTAGCACTTAAAGTCCTTATCCAAAGGGAAAGGCCTAAGGCTCACCCGCGTCCCCACGCCGCTTCCTTTATTGGGACCGGTCTGGTCTAAACCCGCTCCGTTGAGTCGGTTCAAGTATTTTCCAAAGCTGGTACACGGACAGATTACCCCAAAACCCAGCACGAACCCGGCTTTGCCAACCACGGAACGGGAACCCGAGCCTCAGTGGTTCAGACGAAATCGGTCGGTGTGACCGGACGGCTGAAAAAACTGATGAAATGGGAACCATTTTGGGTTGCAAATCACAAAATGGTGCTAATCAAAGGTTAACAAGAGCTCTAGCGCCAGTTTGGAGAGACTCCCTGCATGTAATTAAGGATTGGTACTACACTTAATTTATTTGTGGAGCGAGCAGAAGCGACCGACTCACAAATGACATCTTTTTCGAGATAGCGCGCCCAGGTTTCACTGGTTTTACACGCCGAAAGCATTATCAAATCATCTTCTAAAAATAAAGCTATTACACAGCGCACAAATAACCATGTAATCTGTAATACCCAGTAACTATCATGTTTTTAGTCAACCCATGGGCTGCAGAGAATCTGGTAATTAAGGAGAGTTTCAATGCCACTCCAAGCACGGGTCCTACCCCGGTTTGCCTTTATTAGATAAAATGGAACAATTTCGTTAACAAAGGGGGAAAATAACTAATTAGGCTTTAATTACATGGTAGTTACCATAGATTTATAAACTAATGAGGTGGTAGTTTGGGCCCCAAGAGGATTGATTTCCAGGCCACGTCCACCAAAAACGTGCAGACCGAGCGGCAGGAGGCCACGGGAGAACGAAGGAGAGAAGCACAGGATAAGAAACTGGCAATTTTTTTAAAGAGAAAACCCAAGCACATTATAGCTGAGAAGTCTTCCGAGATCCTGAGGTTCTGCTTGACGAAATTATGTGTTTTGGGGTCTCTCAGGTGCAGGTATCAGATCAGGAAGCCTCTCTTCCACATGGTGTGAAGAAACCCGCAGCCTCCGACGCGCCACGGTTGGTGGTCACGGCTGGTGGGTACGGCGTCTCCACGCAGAGAGGGGCGAGCGTGGCTTCTCCTAGGGAGCAAACACTCGCCCTTCGCGGTATTTGTTCAATCCCTGAAGAAAAACGACCTCCTGACGATACCCGGCGATGCTTCTCAAGGGCGGCCAGGGCCGGAGGCAGCCGTCTCACCAACATCCCAGCACCTGTTTTCCCCTCCCTCCGCAGCCTGCCGTTACCTTGACCATAACGCTGCCTGGGTCCGGTTTCAGACAAAGTTGACCCTCTCTTCATTTAAAACCCAGAACTGACATATTTTTGAACTGAAATTCAGTTCCCCAACACCGGGTCCACATACGATGCTCAGTGCAGCCCCAGATACACTGGTACTCACTGGTATTCACCTCCGCGGGCACCGCAGGGAGTCTCTGCCCAGCCTTGCGGCTTGTAATTTCTTCACCATGTCATGGAGAAACATCAGCTGGTATCCAGGAGGAGACCACGCCACCTCAAATGGCTCCCTCTAGGGAAATCTCCATCCTCCGCTTTTTTAATCTCACCTCCTCGTCGACGTCAGCCCACCACGGCAAAAAGTTTCTTCAGCATTTTTCTCTGCCCTCAGCCGTTTCCATTCTGATTTTTAGGACGGTTACATGCTTTTTCCACACTCTCCATCTTTCTCCAGACCTCTCATCCTTGTTTTAAGGCATGCGGAGATTCGGCAGAGATTAAACTGTTTCCAACAAATTAGGGGTGGTTGAAGATGCTTTTACATCTCTCCTCCTGCCCTGTCCTTTATCCCGTTGTTGCAAGGCTTCTGAAAGATCTTTATGGCCAGGATGGGAAAAGGTATTGGTAAAACATCACTGGACTGTTCATTTAACTGAATTTTAGGGTCTTTTTACAAGGACCCATCCTCTGGGTGCTTCTATTTCCAGTATGAAAAGGCCTTTGACGAAGTCTGCAAAAGTGTTAACAATAGCTGCTTTTATGCGGCTCTGTTTCCCGAACCCAATTCATTATCTGCAGGTGATCCATCGCTGAGAAATCTCTCCCCATTCCCGTCGGCTCTGCTGGGTGATTAGCCCAGAAGTCCCCGTCTTCTCTTCATTTACGCTTTTACAGCGATTTTTATATATAATATACAAAGGACGGGTGGCAAGGGTCTCTAGGGCAGCAAACCTTCAAGCTTTCCCAGGTAACTAATCAGGAAGGTAAGAAAGAGGCGGTGACCAGAAAAGTAGGATGCGATCGCCCAGAGTTAATTTATTGGGACGAAATATTTGGAAAGTTTGAATTATAAAGTCACTTGTTAAAGGGCTAATGTAGCATGGTACCCAAGTGATGGCAGGCTGAGATGCAGCCCGTGATCTGACCACCGCGTACCGGCCCAGGAAACAACGACGCTGCCACAACCCCAAAATAAGTGGTAAAATTGGGTAATGGTCCCAACACTGGGGACACGTGACAAATCCGTCGCATTTAACTGCGCAGAGGAAGGGTGTAAGAGATGAAGAGTGGAGGGTGGGTTTGAATCACAGAGTCATTAAGGTTGGAAAAGAGCTCTAGGATCATCACATCCAACCATCAACGCAACACCCCCAGGTCTCCTAAACCACTCCCTGAAGTGCGCATCTACACGGTGTTTGAACCCCCCCAGGGACGGGGACTCCCCCACCTCTCTGGCAGCCTGTGCCAGGGCCTGACCCCTCTGGCAGGGAAGACATTGTCCCTCACACCCAACCTAAACCTCCCCCGACACAGCTTGAGGATGTTTCCTCTCATCCTATCGCTAGGTATTGAAGGTACAGGCTGGCAACGAGGTTGAGCTCAGAAGACTCCCAACACGGGGAAGGCTCATTTCATAACGAAACCTGTTGATTCTATGATTCTACAATACAGCAAGGAGAAAGCCCACGATCCAAAGAGCAGTAAACGTCACGATGGTTGTTGGGGAGGAGAAAAAGATGTAATTACAACATTTCTATTGAATTTTTAAAATTCAACCAGAACCAAACATCCAACGACAGACATAAATATAAGAAGAGTAACAAAGTCAGCAATTCCAAGCGATAACGTCCCTGTATCGCTAAAGGATGGGGACACCGGCAGCGTCACTCCTCAGCACCGCCCAAATCCCATGCTGAACCTCCAGAAGGAACCGAAGGATGAAAACGCAGGGCAGGATACAGGCTTACATCCACGCTGCTGGAATTTCAAATCGATCTAAGAACAACAAATCTCTCCTCATCATTTTTCTGGGAAACAAAAAAAAAAACCAAAACCGAGTCCCGTGGACGGTCGCTGCTCTTGGCTCTGCCGGGGAGCACCGGAAAGTCTCCAGCACAGCAGGACCCAAGCGGGACGGCTTCCTGCAGCAAAGCAGATGGGAATAGGGTGGGTTTCACCAGGACTCATCTCTTCCCTCGTTGCTTATTCCCCACCTGTGCTGTCCTTTGCTTATAAATCTGTCATCCGAGTCACCTCTTCTGCTCCAAAACAGAGGGATCCTGGACCAAACCCCCTCCTCTTCATGTTCTTCAGACTTTCTTTCCTTCCTTCTCATTAGCTAATAGCAAGCAGATGATCGCCATCATCATAACACAGCTACAGACTAGCAACAAGTACTTTGAAAAATATTTTGGTAAAACTAGAAGGCATGAGGGAAGGAATGAACTTTTGTTTTTTTCAACTAGAGACCTAAATTGCCACTCAATACAGCTTCAAAGCTTGCTAACCTCAAGGCGAAGGAACTGGTTAGCAGAGTTTCACCAAACTCAGACGAAGCAGAACGACGTTCACCAGGAAAAGACCGCCAGGATTGCCTCAGCGTAAAGCACAGTTATTTCATTTTCTGTGGGCCGGCCCCAACCCGTCCAACCCCGCTACCGAAATTCAGCCTGGATCTGGGGTTAACCCCTCTGAAATGATCAATTCTCTCTAAAACACAACACAACCAAGGTTCACATCCGTCCTCTGACCCCTCTCCTTTGAATTTTTCACCACAGCGCCACGGTTAGCTCCCCTCCCTCACTTTTAAAGGCAATTTTAACAGAGCGGTCACCATCCGCGGCACCGCCGCCTAGCTCCAACGCGGTATTTTCACCGCGGTGCTATCCCACCGGAAAGCGAACGGACGGCAGTCCTATTTCTATCCTCACCACAAAGCGTGGGAAGCTAACCATGTCCAGCAGCTGCTGCCTTCCCAGTCCAGTTATTTTCAACGCTGAAACGTAAAAAAGCGAGCGGCGCTTTGGGTCCACGTATTTCGGAGCAGCAGACTGAACGAGAGTAGGGACAAGTAGCATAAAAATGCCAGCATAAGGGGAAAACAACAACGAATTCCATACAGGGAAGGGAAAGCAAAGGGTCCGGGGGCTGCTGGTGGTCCAACCAAACCCCAATTACAAGCCATCAAAAAAACGGGCTCACCGGCACACCACGGGAAACACCTGAATTTGCCATATGGTGCCCAGCAATTTGTGAAGGCATCCTTGGTGGCTTGCAGCAAGCTTCCCGGCCCGTCCTTCCCTCGATTTAGCCAGATCTCAGCAAAACGCACCGACTAAACGCAGCTGAGGCCGGAAGGGGGGTTATTTTAAAACAGTTTTGCTAACGACATTCAGGATCTGGTCTTGCAATTAAAGCCATTCCTTTAAAAACAAGTCTTTTAGCACCTTTCCCCTATTTTATTGGACACGTGTGTTGTTCCAAACACGCAGCGTTCGTTAAACCGGTGCCTCTGAATCGAGAGCGGAGACTCCGGCCACGGACACCGAAGCGTCGCCTTCCTCCGCGCAGCTGCCGGTTCGTTGAAATTGTTGCAGGGAGTAAAGAAATAAGCTATTGAAGCGCCAGATCGGACTCACGCCGCGCTAGTAGGTATTTAAAATTGTCAGGTCTCCAAGATTAAATTAGAATCAGGGACTTTAATAAGCAGCAAGTTAAAGAGCGATTCACAGAAGGGGAAAATGCATTAAGGTTGGACTTATTTGACAAGGGACTATTACCAAGCAACCATTTTGAAACTCTCTGAAAGTCTGCATCTGATTGATTTCCTTTCGCTCAAAATTCCCTTTTAAAAACAAAAAACATCTAAAGAGCATCTTCTCTCAGCTGGTGACAAAGGTAAGCCAGACTAACCGATGTGTTTGGGGGGCAGATCACTCCCTTCCAGATACACCCCGCACACCGCCCGCTCCAGGTGATCGCCTACAAACCACCACCTAAAGGGCGGTTTTAAACTGGGAGCGGCCTCAGCTGGCGCCCAGATTCCCAGCTCCTCCCCAGTCCCAGGTGCAGGCCTTCGCTCAGCCACCCGAGACAACGATCCCGCTGTAATACTTTAAATCTAAAATTTAATAAATCTTAATATTCCCTAGGGTTACGTAGCAAGTTGAGCGGCGCAAAGGACGAGCGGGGTTTTCCGCTCGCTATCCCAGCCCCTGCCGACACACGGGCCGTCGCCGGAGCGCCGGCGCAGAGAGGTTTGTAAAGATGCCGCAGAGTTTCATTAACTTCACGCGGTTTGTTTCCGGATACGCTCTCAGCGACCGACTGGGAAAACAAATATATATATAAAAGAACCATTTTTAAATGGCAAAGTGTTTAAATTTAAAACTCCAGATTACAAAAAAAACACCCTAAAACATTATGATTGGTAAAGCATATGGGGCCTTGGAGATAATGTCCTGCCCCCTCCCTCCCTCAGCTCCTCTCAGCAGCGAGGAGTTTCAGCTCTTTTGTCTTTTCAGGGACTAAGTTAATTTTATTCTACTCAAACAGTGACTCTGCTGCAGACAAAAGGAAAAATGAAGACCCACTGCAGTGAAACAAGTTTTATAATTCATTAAAGTGAATTATCTTTCCTCTCCTACAAACTGCGTTAGGCAGTCGGGAAAAGGAAGGAAAAAAATGACAAGCAAACTGTTAAACCCAGAACTTGTCAGCAGTGAAAGCCTCGGCGACGGGAGGATTTCAGGTTATCCATCTCCCTTCACGTCTCCCCGGCTCCTCAGAGGGAGGACGCGATACCAGGGCGGCACAGGGCGAGATCTCGCCCGTTTGCTTTGCAGGTTTTCGTGCCGGGATATCGACGAGAAAGCTTCTTGCACGGACCGGAGGAGCCGGAGCCGCCTCGCACCCCAAAACACCTTGCCAGGGAAAGAGCTTGGGGGTAAAGAGCTCGATTTAGTCTCCGAGATGCATTTCAAGAGGAGACATCCTCCTCCCTCGCTGGGAGCTTGAAGAAACATGCTTCCATCTGTTTCCCTGCTGGTAGGGACGCAACCAAGAGGTATTCAGGCTCGGCAGAGGAGGGATAAAAAGCTTGATCCCAACACATGAGCTCACCGAGGCAGCAGGGAGAGGTCCGGCCTCTTTCCCCCAAAATCCCAGTTCCGTGGCTTCCTTCTTGGGACCCCCCTGCCCTGGGAAGAGGAGGGATGTGCCCGTCTGCTCCCCAGAGGAGCCCCAGCCACCCAAGACCGCGATATCAGGCCCGGAAAGATTTGCATGGGGAAAGGCAACGCTTCAATTCACTGCCTGCGGAAGGGGTTTCTGTTCCCTGCAAATATTTATCTTTATGCAGGTTTGGCGATAAAGATCCCGTTGCTAACCCCCGACACCGAACCAGAGCGTTAACTGGAATGAAAGGTAAGTATTTGAACGTCTTGGCTTTGTGTAGCCAAGCACACAGATGCTCCGCTCCCAGCTACAGACAGGGCACAACCCAAAGCTGCGGGTCTGGGAGGGGGCAAACAGGCAGTAAGGAGCAGCATCCTCTTCCCAAGATGACAGATGGGTTTGGGTTAGGTCTAATCCCAAAGAAACGGGATTCTAGCATCCATTTGCTGAGATTCAATGAAAATGAGGCCTTAATCCAGGATACTCCGGAAAAATACACTTCCTGGCTTCAGGCGGTTTGAGCCCAGGTCCAGCAGCAGCACTGCCTCCGCTGACCCGATGGGATCCAAAACTGGCTGTTTCGAGGCATTTTTACTTCTTCCATTGAACCAAAAGGCGCACGGCCACAAGTTATTTTATTGTTAGCACCGCCTGGCCCCTGCGCAGCCGTACTGAGCTGCTATTTCGACGCAGGCGCCCGAAAAGCGCCGGTGCACGGCTCCAGCAGCCGGCGCGCTGGGAGGGCGCACGCACCAGCCGCCCCGCGCCGTCGCACGTTCAACAGTGGCGAGGTTTGCCTTTAAAGAGCGGGCTTGAAAAATTTCAGCAGGAAAAGAACCGCTACGAGAATGCCAACCGCTGCGACGAAAACCAATAAACAGGAGGAAACGCACGTCTCGGGGCAGATCCTCCGGCTCGTCCGAGCACAACAGGACATCTTTCCTCCCTCCTTGCACCGCAGGACCGGAGGAGACACAGCTCATTTCACCCCGAACCAAGAACTACTCCGGTCTTTGCTTTCCGTCACCGCCTTAATGGTCTTTTAATGCCTCTCTCTCCCCTCTTGCAACTCCTTCGATCATCCAGCAGGACGCTGCTCCACCCTTGAGGAACCAGGCAGGGCTCTGTAAGCGAGGGCTGCCTCTAATCCACCGGCAGGACTCTGAAATGGGACAATTTCAGGGTTCAGCCCCCAAATACGCACTCAAACCTGAGCAGTGGCATCCTCCATCCAGTGAAAGCCCACGAAGCCATCCTGGCACATGCACCGGCGTTGGTACCACCTCCCTGGAAATACCTGCTGTCGCTGCCACGAAGCCAAAAGACTTTGATCGAGGGATGAAATAAAATGGATGCGGCTTCGCGGGCCTGACGCGCAACGGTCACGTCGATGCTCTGCAGAAAAAAAGCCCCCAAGGCTCTTTACAGACTCCTCCGCGCCGGTCTTCGGTCTAATTTTAGAGAGGAGGCTTGCAAGCGCCTCTCCTCACACCCTCCAAATTCCAAATGCTGGTGCTGGTCTTCAGAAGGATTTCAGGCATATTCCGGATACCATTATCGCAAATAACCAGATAATATTCCACGTCTAAGGAGCAGAGTTGCAAAACTAATTGTGATCCGAAGTTTAGCGTTATATTGCCCTTTCCTCAACGCATCTGAAATAATCCCATCTTTGCGAGGGCTGAGAGGGAGCAATTAGAAGCGAGATGCTGCGTTTATGTGAAAATCAGGGAGAATAAAAACCAGAAAGCATAAACCCCAGCGCTGTAGCCTCTTTCCTGACCCACTTCCCACGGCTGGGGATGAACTTTGAGGTCTGTGCACGCAACGAGGCGCTCGACAAACCTAAAAACACCCGACCTGGGCTGACCACCCGCTCTGGTTTTGCACAAGACAAGACCGTAAGGAGACAGGAGGGCACCGATGCGTCACACCAAGGAAGCCCCGGTACCTTCGGGCAGTATTATCAGCAAAGGGACCAAAGCTCTACCTGAAAACGGCGCAGCAGTACCTGGAGTTGTTAAACCAGAGGAAGAACCTGACTCTTGTACGGAGCAGAGCACATTGCCCCGGTTACGTGGGGAAAAACAACAAAAATACCCCTGAAACTCCTTAGGTTTTACTTGACTCCATGAAAAAAAGAAATCCTAATGGCATTCTTTAAGATTTTGGGCATCTGAAGGGGAGAGAGCAAAGGGCGAGGAATGCCTCCAAGGAAATATGTGAGGTGAAGAAGCCGCCCAGCGCAAGGACGGGGCCTGCGATGCCCAAACGAACCCCCCCGCGCCGGGGGGTCCCTCCCCAGCCCGAGGCGGTTTCTCTCTGTAGCCGAGCCACGTCCATCGCTGGACCCAGGCACCACCACGCCAACGCCGGGACGCCTGCCATCCTCTGCCCAATTAAGCTGGGAAATCGTTTCTCTCCAAATCAGGGAGATTAGGAGAAGCTTGGGTTTGCCCACACGCAGGCTTGGGACGCTGCGCTCGGCAGGCGATGCTCAGGGGAGGGGGAACCTCACCGTCAGCCTCAGCTGGAAAGCACCAGGACAACCACCAGGTACGCGGCTCCGTTTTAAGGTTAGCTTAACTTGACGTCCTTTCATTTCCAGCTTTAACAAAAAAAAAAAACCAGGAGGAAAACGAGAAGCGCTGCACGTCCAGGCATCGCTCCGGCCGGGAAGCTGTGTCGTCCGCCCCAACCCCACGGTGAGAGCACGGGCAAGGCGGGCTGCCCGAGTACCCGAAAGCAAGACCGGCACGCTGGGCGGGTTGACGTATTCATCAAAGTCCCGATTTCAAAGGAATGCTCTTTAAGGGTAAAAGAAATAATAATAATAAAAAAATCTCTTTTTCAAGTGACCCAGATAAGCATTTCAACTCCACCTCTCACAATAACTACGCGCCACAGCAAAACCAGCCTCTCCCCAGGCGGACGGTCCACCGGGACGCGCGCGAGCACAGCTCCTCGCTCTTCCACCGCCTGCCACGGAAACCTCCTGAAGAAAGCGCAGCCAAGGCCGAAAATATTTGTCTTTTAACAGCCAAATTACCTGAAATACTGAAACCGAAATAACCTGAAGTCTATTCGTAACAGGGAAAGGGAGAAACACAGGCTCATCACATCTCGCTTCCCAGGCCCCGTCGCTCGGTGCATCACCCCGAGATGACGGTTACAGAACAGCGATATATCATCCCACGTGTTTAAAAAAAACCTGCAAAATAACCTACATGCAACTCAAAAGAAAAAAAATAAAGTCACAGCAAATGAAACCCCAGCCATCTGTAACCGGGCTCCTCTGAACCCGCTCGAGATTAAGGAGCAGAAATCCACAAGTCCCAGGGCAAAACCCAACCCCGCCGGCTCCCCACGGCAGGATCGCCGGCGGCACCGCGGAGCTACGGAAGCAAACGGATCCCCAAACGGCGGCGGCGCAGAGGCGCCGGCGACGTCTCGCCGTAAAAGTAAGTTTCTTCTCCATCTTCCAGCAGTCGATCCAACGCTATAAAACTGCAGCGGCATGTGGCACGGCCTGATAGGTTGAATTTCTGCGCGCGAGGTGGATAGCTTTACACGGGGATTAGATTTATAGCCAATCTCTGGGCTTTTTTTTTTTTTTTTTTTTTCTTAAAAAACAGAAACGTTTTGCTGTTGTGCCTCGGCACAACCACGATGCAGAGCCGCGCGTGCGGTGCTCGCGGGCCAGCGGCTTTAAACACCACCTGAACCGAACGCCCCTTTTAAAAAATAAAAATTGCTCTCCGTGGGGTAACACGCTGGGTCACAAAGAGAAAAAAACACGCAGGGATTTTTTATTTCTTTTTGTCCCCACATCCCTAGTTCTTTGTTATTGCCAAAACGTTTTAAAAATGAGCGATTCTTACGACCGAGCGATGCAACAGGACTCCTTCCGAGCCGGGATGAGCGGGGCCGCTCGCCAAAGCCTCCCCTCCCGGCTGGCTCCCAAAAAGGGGCGAGTTATCCGCTGTGCAGGGGCCGCAGCCCATCACACCCCCCACCCTGCAAGATCAGGGACCAGTGGGTGGTTTGTGGTTGGGGGGGGGGGGGCAAGCAAAAAGCACAGAGAATTGTCAATTAACAGGGAAATAAATTTTAAAAAAAGCTTCAGTGACTGCTTTTCCTTAAATGCTGAAGGGAATAGCGAGCGATGAAAGCAGCTCAGTGGAGAAATCCGGGAAGCTCCTCTCATTTAACCCCCCAGCGTCTTGCAAACAGTTGATCACGAGCCCCGCGCCACTCCCTCAGAAGAAAACATTGGCAGGAAAGACACTTTCAAGAGCATCTTAAGTTTAATTAACTCTGCCAAGTAGATATTTCTACTCTCCCCCCTCTCAGAAACATTTAAAAGGAGGGAGCGATCCCCCCGCCCTGCGGTGGAGCAGCCGGGAGCACGGCGTGGAGCGGGATACTCCGAGCGGAGCCGGGTGCCGCGACCGGCGGGGAGCCCGTTAGCCGTCGGAAGAGGAAGCCAGGCCGCTCACGGCGCGGGCAAACCGCAGCGCTGCAAAGATGGATGCTCCCTGTCAGCTGCACGTCACATTTGGTTTCACGCAGCCTCGTGATCAGGAAAAGCGCCGAAGCGAAGGTTGCACCTCGCGTTGAAAATCTTAACGGCTCGGAAATCAGGTCGTCGGGCCCCTGAGACGGGTCTTTTTGGCTGCTTCCCACCACTAGGCAGCTCCGATGCGCCCGGGAGAAATTCCAGGCACGCTCCTAAATCGCGGCGAGGCGGGGGATCCCTACAGACACCCATCCCAGGGGACAACGAACCCCGTTTCAGATCAGGTGCGAACGTGGCGTTTCACCCCGAGGGCGCGGGGCCCCGGTGCGACGGCTGCACCGAGCTCCCCCGACGCCCACGTGAGCTGCAATCGTGTTTGCCCCCGCCGGTGACGGGATCATCACGGGCCGTTTAAAACCCAGCGCTATGGCTGAGCAGAGCGCCAGAGCTTCGAGGGGTTGGGGGTGGGGGGGGGGCTCTCCCTGTGCACCCAGACAGCTCAAACACGGCCGGCCCTCGGCTCCCTGGTGAGACACGCGCTCCGCTGCCGGTAGCCAACCACGCACGATCCTTAAAAACCACCGTCCTCTTGAACCGCTTGTTGTTGCAATCATTCCCCAACCCCCACCGAAGAACACCGAGAAATAAGAGTCAAAACCTCCCACACCTTCTTCCAGAAGGACGCCAGTCCCCACGGGCTTGTACCCCCCCTCCCTCCTCCAGCCTGTCAGCAGCCAAGGCAGGCTCAAAAAAAAATAATATAAATTAAAAATATTTTTTTTAAAAAAATCCCTTTTCGGGGGGTGATTTCAGCAAACAGAAGGCAAGGCAGCTAAAGCGAATCGATACGATCGCATCCATATGCTGTCGCTCTTCCTCCTTGCTTTCAGCTACCCTCCGCTTGCCCAAACCACCTCCTCCTCCTCTCTTCCTGGCACAGCACCCCCCCGCCATCAAAGAGACCCTTCTTTCGAGGCGCGGAGGGGAAGGGAGATCGTTCTTAAACGCCTCAAACCCTCTCATTTTGGGAAATAGTGCAAAGGGGAGAGGAACCGTGCCGCCCAGCTTCCCAAACGCCGACAGAGGAAGGGCCTGGGCCTCCCCAGAAGCGACGTTTTCATCCCCCTCCGCCCGGCAAAAAGGGGGTGCAGGCAGGGCTGCGGGCAGGGCTGCCTGCGCTGCCCACGCAGAAGGAGGAGGCAGTCGCCGGACTCTCTCTTGCTCCACGTTAAAGCAGAGATGTGAAAGTTTTCCTGGCTGCTGCCCCCGTCCTGATTTTGACGTGGGGAAGCAGCATCAGGAAGGAGAAAGGAGGGAGAATCCCACAGGGCCGAAATCCTGGTTTCCCAACCGGTGGCGGAGCGAGGAAGGGATGGTCAATCGCCCATTCCCATCGCTTTCCTAACGAGGAAACGCCGTGATGGCAACGCAGGAGGAAACGGGAATGGCAGGAGGAAACGGGAATGGCAGGAGGAAACGGGAATGGCTCCCAAAACCCGGCAGAAGAGGAGGGAACAAAGGGGGGGGTGGGGGGGGGTCCCTCCGGTTGCCGGGGAGCTGCCAGCCCCAAGCCCCCCCATCGAGGAGGGCTGATCCATCGCAGCGTCGCGCACCAGCACCCCCCACAAAGCGGCGGTACCCAACCCCGAGGATGGGGGGGGACACGGACAGACACACAGACCCTGCTTCCCCTCCCCCCCACCCCCAAAAATCTTCCAGGTGCGCGGAGAGGCGGCTGCTCCCACCCCGGCTCTGTCACCTCTGGTTTGGGGGAGGCGGCCGCCCCCTCCCCGCTCCCCCCCTTGCCCTGGGGACTCCCCCACGCAGAGCAGGCCCGGAGCCAGGCAGCGCCCGCACCCCGCTTCCCCCCGCCGCCCCCGCCCCGCCCCACCCGGCCCCCCCAGCCCTGGAGGAAGAGCCAACACCCCATTTTACCACGGGGGATCCCCGCCCCCCGCCCTCCTCGCCCATTCCTGAGGGTTGGGCCAGCCCCTGCCCCCCCCCGAACCCCTGGGGCTCTGCCCCCCAAACCCTGAGCTCTATACCCCCCCAAGCCCCCCCCGGGCTCCTGAACCTTCCCCCCGCCCCCGAGCTCTGCACCCAGCTAGCACCAATCCCAGAAGCCCCAGTTCCAATCCCCCAAACCCCTCTCCTCTGACCCCAAAATCCCTCGGCTCTTCCCCCGCCCAAATCTCTCCGCTCCCCTCCCCCCCAAATCCCTCGGCTCTGCCCCACAAAGGCACAGCCCCCCAAACCCCTCTGTTCTGTACCCCCAAAGCCCTAGGGCTCTGCCCCCCCAATCCCTCTTCTCTGCCCCCCCAAACCCCTGGGCTCTGCCTCCCACAAAGGCACCCCCCCACCCCCGTCCTCCCCAAACCCTGGGCTCTGCACCCCCAAATCCCCCTGCTCTGCCGCCTCAAACCCCTCGACTCTACCCGCCCCAGATCACTGGGCTCTGCCCCCCCAGATCACTGGGCTCTGCTCCCACAAAGGCAACCCCCACCCCCTGTTCCCCCTAACCCCTACCTCTGCCCCCACAAAACCCCTCTGTCCTACCCCTCCAAATCCCTCCGCTTTACCCACCAAATCCCCTGGGCTCTGCCACCCACCCCCACCCCCCTCAGCTTTTCCCCCCCAAACCCCTCTGCTCTGCCCCCACAAAGGCACACCCCCCCCACCACCCCCGCCCTCCCAAACCCCCAGGCCCTGCCCCCCCCGCCCCCGCCCAGGCCCGGCCCTGCCCCCCTCACCCCCCCCCCCGCCCCCGCAGCCCTCACCTGGCTCGGGGGGCGCCGCCCTGGGGCCGGGGGCGCCGGGGGGTGCCCTGGGGCCGAGCCGGGGCCGAGCCGGGGCCGGGCCGGGCCGGGGCGGGCGGAGCAGACGCGGCGCCGCAGCCACCAGCCGCCGCGGAGCGCAGCCGGCACCACCACAAACAATGCCGCTGATTGGGCAGCGGCACCGCCGCTCGCTCCCCGCCTCCCGACCCCAAACGCGACGCGCATTGGTGCGGCGCGACGACGGACGAGGCGCTTAACCAATCGAACCTCCAGTCTCCACGCCGGGCCCGCCTCCCGCTTCTCACTGGCGGGCGGGCGCGAAGATTGGCGCGCGCCTCCACCAATGGAAAACCGCCGAGCTTCCCCGCGGGGCGCCTTTAATGGGTCTGCGAGCCTGGACATCCGGGTATCTCCAGCCGCGCGCGGTGTCGGCGGGCAAAAACCACCCCCCCTTCCGCACACGGGGGAATTTGGGCCCAAAGCGGCCACCGTAGCCGCCCGGCGCCCGGCCCACGTGGCGCCCGGTACCGGAGGTGCACGTGGCCCGGCGCGACGCTGCGGAGGGGGGAGGGAGGAGCCGGTAGCAGTCAATGGGCAGGGCCGCGCGTTCCCCCCCCGCGCCCGAGGTCGCCGTCACCAAGAAGGGCTCCAGCACTGAGGAGGCCTCGCGCCATCCCTGAGGCCTCCACCAGGCCCCAAGATGGCTGCCGTGGCCAGAGGCCACTGCTCTCTCACCTCTTTCCCCCCCGTCTCTATGGTGCCCTGGGGAGTGAGTCCTCCAGGCGTGTCTGTATCCCCCCCCCACAGGTGTCTGTGTCCCCTGGGGGGGGGGGGATCCCACTCCCCCTCAACACCCCCACAAGAAGGCGCCCAGGGAGGCAGCAGGGAAAATACCGCAGTGGCTTTTATTTACAGACCCCCCAGGGCGGGGGGCTCCTATTGCACAGTGGGAGGTGGGGGGGCAGCCCCCCGAACCCCCCCCCCCCCCCAAACCCCTGCGATGGCCCCCAAACCCCCCCCCCAGGGCACAGGCAGGCAGCAGCAGGGTGGAGATGGCGGGGGGGTGGGATACGCACAGCCCAGCCCAGCGCCAGCAGAAGCGAGGAGGCGGCGTTGGGAAGGGGGGACAGGGGGAAATAAATAAATAAAAATATATTAATACTGACATATAAAACCCTTTGTGAGGCAGGGGCTGGGGCGGGGGCTTCCCCCCCTGCTGAGGCTGGGACCCCACCTCTGTCCCTGGGGGGGACCACCTCTAACACTCCAGGGTGGCCCCAAAACTCTTGCGACAGTCGATGGCTTTGGAGCTGGGGGGCTGCGCCCGCCGCCGCCGCAGCTCCTCCTTGCCCAGGCTCCCCGCCAGCTTGTTGTAGGCCGACTTGTATTTCTTGTCGAAAGCGGCTGTAAGGCAAACATTTGGGTGGTGGGAGAGACACACCGGCCATCAGCATTGCCCCAGTCCCCCCCCCAGTCCACCCCCCAGTCCACCCCGCACCCGCCATACCTATGTCCACATGGTCCCTGCCCAGCGCTGCCAGCGTGAGGAAGAGGATTTCCCGGTAGATGCTCCTGGGGAGGCAAGAATGGTGATTCGAGGCCGGCACGGTGCCAAAAGGAGGGGTTTGGGGGGGGTCAAGCCCCTACCTCTGCAGGTTCTGGGGGCCGCCCGGGGCTGCCGGCGTCTCGAGGAAGAGGGCGATGGCTTTGTGCACCTCGTTCAGTCCCACGTGGCTCAGCACGGCCTCCAGGAAGGTCAGCGAGAAGGGGTGGCCGGGGGGTCGCTGGGACCGCAGCAGGGTGGGGACGCTACCTGGGGACAAGGGGACACACAGGGACAGACAGCGGGGGGCTCAGCAGCACCCCGCCGCTGCCGTCTCCCCCTCCCCGCCGCCCCCCAACTCACTGTGACGCCGCCAGAGGACGTAAAGCGGGGGGCAGGCGTCACCTTCGGGGGCCAGGACGTCCCACAGCAGCCGCACACGCACGCAGGGGGCGTCCGGGGGCTGCGCCTGCGGGACAGGGAGGTGAGCGCCGGGCTGGCGGACCCCCCAAAACCCCCCCTGTATCCCCCACTGCCTCACCTGCGGGGCCAGGGCGACGTGCTGGGAGCCCAGGAGCAGGCGGGGAAGGTTGCTGGGCAGCTCCAGGCGCTGGAAGTACCAGACGAGGTTCCAGTAGATGATGGGGTGACTGTCCACAAGCTCCGGCTGCGCCAGGAACTCGCCGCCTTCGTTCTCCACCAAACTTTCCAACTCCTTCCGTAACACCAACGGGCTCAGGTAGGCGAAAGCCACCCGCTCTGACCGCCGCGGCACCTGCGGGAGAGGGGGACACACCGTCGCTGGGACAGCCGGGCCCCCGCGGGGATGGTTGTCTCCCCTCTCCGCGCCCGGCGCCGTACCGCCGTGTCCGGGCAGCCGTTGCAGAGCTCCGGTTCGGCCTCGTCCAGGGCCAGGCAGCGGCGGCGGTCGCTGAGAACCGGTCCCTGCGCAGCGGGAGGAGGGAGGGAGCCGTCCCCGGCGGCACTGCACGGGAAAGAGGGGTGTTATGGAAATGAGGGGGGGGCACTGGGCATGTTAGGGATTTCCCCGGAGGAGGGAAGAAGGATGGGGGAAAATGGTGGACAGCAAAGAGGGGGTTTGGGGATACCGGGGGGATGCGAACATCAGGGTTTCCCACAGAGGAGGGAAGGTTGGGGAACAGCAGTGGGCAGCAAAGAGGGACATTGGGGACACCAGGAACACCAGAGAGGATGTGGGACATTGGGTTTTCCCTGAGGACAGGGCAGGGGACGCTAGTGGGCAGCAAAGAGGGGTCTGGGGACAGCAGGGAGGATGGGGGACAGTAGGGTTTCTCCCAGGGCACATGGGGGGTCCCACCTGGGGGGCAGCTGGAAGTCCTGGATCTCGATGCTGAGGAAGGGGACGAAGGAGCGGCTGCAGAAGGGGCAGGTGGTGTTGAGGTTGGAGTCGTCGGAGGTCCAGCCGGCCATCACCTCCTCGTCGTACACCAGCGCGCCGCAGCCCTGGCACCGCGAGCAGCTGGACAGCAGGACCTGGCCGCCGCCGCCGGCACCGTCAGCCCCCACGGCACCGGCAGAGGGTTGGGGAGGGGGAGCCGCAGCGGGATGGGACCCCCCCCAACTCACCTCCACGGCGGGCGGCTCCTGCCCGGCCGCCCCATCAGCCGGCAGCTCGGAGGACTTGGGAACGCCGGTGCTGCCCACCGACGTGTCCGACAGGTCCAACTCACTGCCCAGAGAGACGGAGCTCTGAGGGGGGACACGCGCTGTCAGCAAGGACGGACAGACAGACGGACAGGCACATTCCCCGGGGAGAAACCGGGTACCTCGGAGGCGGTGGATTCGGGCCGTTCCCGTGGGCGCAGCAGGGTTTCAGCGGGGCTGCGGCGCGGCGGGGGATCCCCGTCCCGCTGCTCGGAGCCCCTGCGCGGGCAGGCAGCGTCAGCGGCATCGCGGGGGCCGGCGGGGAGCTCGGCGCCGGCGGCCGGCCGCAGCGGGGACCGTTTGCCGGGTGACAGGAGCTGCTGCAGCTTGGCGGCCAAGCCCCGTCGCGGCGTGCCACCCGCCGGCCCCTCGTCCGCCCGGTCGCTCTCGTCCGTGGCGAAGCTGACGTCTGACAGGCTCCCATCGGCCGAGCCGGGGGGACCCTGCAGCCGCGGGGGCAGCGGATCCGGGGCTGCGGGAAGAGGTGGGGGCCGAGTGGTTGGGGGCTCCCCCAATCCTCCCCGGCCCCCCTCACCATGGGTGCCGCCGGGGAAGCTGAGACTGCCGCTCTTCACCAGCCGCGGGGTTGGGGGGGGGTCCCGCAGGCTGCGCCCGGCCCAGGTGGTCTGCCGCTGCAGGCTGGGACGGGGCGCCGGGGGGGCTCGGCCGTCTGCAGGAGGGGACGCGGGGGCTGTCAGGGGGGGGATAGCGACCCCCCCCCGGCCCCCTCCCCATCCCCACCTACCTGGGGGGGCGGTGGCGGCAGCGGCGGCGGCAGCCTGGCGTTCCCGCTGCCGCAGGGGCTGCCGAAACTGGGCCGCCCCCAGCACCACGTTGCGGAGCTTGGCCCAGCGCAGGCGCCCGCTCTGCGTCCCCGCTGGCCACTTGCTCTCCAGCACCGCCTGCGAGGTGGGGAGGGGGTCAGACGCTGATGGGGACCCCCCAGAGCCTCCCCGTGCGCCTGTTTCCCCCCGTCACCTTGTTGTAGTAGCCGTAGGTGATGGTGTTGGGCACGATGCCGGCACGCTTCATCTCCAGCAACACCCGCACCGACAGCACCGGCTCGCCGTACTGCCCGCAGAGCTGCATCAGGATGCGGTAACAAACCTGTGGGGGGCAATGGGGAACAATCAGGGGTGGTTGGGGTCCCCCTATCTCCCAGCGACCTCCCCTGCCCCAAATGCCGCCTACCTCGTCCGGCAGCACCACTTTGTGAGCCTCCATCTTGCGCAGGACGTCGTAGGCCAGCTGGAGCGCCCGCAGCTTGGCGGGGGCGGCGCGGACGTGGGTGGGCAGGTAAAGGAACCAGAGCCCGTAGCAGTGCCCCAGCAGGCACTTGGCCCACATGTCGGGCACCGAGGAGTACTTCTGGGCCACACGCTGGGCCACCTTCATCTCCTGGGGGTGGGGCGAGGGGAGGAAGAGGAGGGAGCTGAGAGGGTGCAGCCGGCATCCTGCACCCCTCGCCATCCTACCCCCCGCTGAGGCCCGGCCAATTCATCGCACCGTTGGCCCCCGCTCACCTGCTTGGTCCTGCGTGGGGCCGGGCTGCTGGGGGCACTGCTCCTGGCCTGACACAGCTGGGCCACCAGCGGGTCCCGGGGGGGCTCCAGGAGCTCGGGGCGCAGGGTGGGGAACCCATCATAGCTTGTGGGAGGGAGCAGAGGCTGAGCTGGGGGGACCCGGGGCGGGGCGGCGGGGCTGGGGGGGTGGGGTGGGGTCTCACCGGTACCGCGCAGGCAGCTCGGCGCCGTCGGGACCCGCCGGCTGCTCGGGGGGGGTGATGAAGACCGTGTGCTCACCCCCCCGCGGGTCGTCCAGCTCCATCAGGGGGGTGTCCTCCGGCTTCTCCAGCTCCGCCTGCACCTGGGGAGGGGGTGCGGGGGGTCACCGGGAGCGCAGGGGGACGTGGGGAGGCGAGGTGGAGCCGGCGGGACCCACCTTATCCACGCAGGTGTCAAAAAACTCGAGGCAGGGGTCTCGGTCGCTGGCGAAGGAGCAGTCCTCGATGAACTGGGTGAAGAGCTGGGTGCGCAGCAGCTGCCCGTAAAACCGGTGGTACGCCCGCTCCCGGGACTTGAGGAACCCTGAGGGGATGGAACGGGGTGGGTTAAACCCCGCCAACCCCCTCCCCGGCCACCCCCCACCCTTTTCCCCCGCCGCCCACCCACCCTGCAGGGCGAAGAGGCTGCCGGCGTCGCGGCCGGCCGGGGCGGGCGCCAGGGCGATGGGGCACAGGAAGGAGCGGTAACCCCGCAGGACGCAGGCCATGAAACGCAGGAAAGCCGCCCGCGCCTCCAGCTCCAGCTGCGCTCGCCGGCCCCGCGCCGCCTCCGCGTCGCTCAGCAGCAGCTCCAGCGACGCCTCCTCACCCGGCCCGCTGTACACTGCCAAAGCAAAGCGGCGGGGGGCGGAAATTAGGGGGCGGGGGTGGGTGGGGGGATGCGGGAGGCTGTGGGGTTCCCCCCGGACCCGCACTCACTCTCATCCAGCTGCTGGGAGAGGCTGTGGAGCGAGGCCAGCAGCACCTTGCAGGGACGGCGGGGTAGGGAGCGCGGGGACAGCAGTTTGCGTTCCTCACTCCTGGAGTGGGGGACACACAGAGGGACGAGGGGAGGGTGGCCGGTGGATCCCCGGCACCCCCCAGGCATCACCCCGCTGGTGAAGCCCACCCTCCCCAGGTAAGAATCGGGGGCCACTCACTGGAAGATGGTGTTGGTGTCCAGATCGACGAAGATGACGTCCCTGGGGGGCTCGTGGAGGTCGAAGTAGCTGGAGTGGATGCCTACAATGAAGGGCACGGGGGCACACAGCACGTCAGCCAGCGCCAGCGGGCACAGCGGGATGTAGGGGCACTGCCAGCGCAGGGGGAAGATCATCTGGGGACAGGACAAGGGCTGTCAGCGCCACGGGCCAGGGGTTCCCCAGCGCCGCGGCGTGTGTGTGTGTGTCCCCCGCCCCCGTGGCGTCCCCTCCCCGGCACTCACCGCCACCAGGGCTTCGCCGACGCTGGTCAGGACGTCGGGGCGTAGGGAGTGGATGAGCAGCTTCTGTTCGGTCAGCACGGCCACCAGCAGCGCCACCGCGTTGTCGGGGCCCAGGTTCTGCAGCAGCGTCAGGAAGCTGGCACCGCTGCGGGGAGGGGACGTCACTCAGCCGTGCCGCGTCCCCCCCGCCCCACGCAACCCCAGCGCCCCACAGATATCCCTACCTGAGCGGCAGCGGGGAGGACACGGGCCGGCACAGCAGCAGGTTGTCGTAGGGGGACATCTGGGGGGACACAGTGGGGTGGGGGGGGCCAGCACAGGGATGAGGACGGGAGAATCATAAAATCATAGAATTATTAAGCTTGAAAATGATCTCTAGGATCATCAGGTCCAACTGCAAATGGAGAGTGGCTTGGCGAGCTCCTCCGCCTGCTCCCTCAGCACTCTCGGGCAGATCCCACCCGGCCCCATAGATGTGTGTGTCCAGGTGGCTCAGCAGGTCGTAAACTGCTTCCTCCTGGGTTACGGGGGGTTTATTCTGCTCCTCGTCCCTGCCTCCCAGCTCACGGGGCTGAATACCCCGGGGATAACTCGTCTGACTATTAAAGCCTGAGGCAAAGAAGACATTAAGTACCTCAGCCTTCTCCTCATCCTCATAGCAATGAGGCATCCAGGAAAGGCAGGAGATTCTCCTTGGCTCTCTTTTTGTTGTTAATGTATTTGTAAAAACCTTTTTTGTTACCCCCTACAAGAGCAGCCAGACTGAGTTCCAGCTGGGCTTCGGCCTCTCTAATTTTCCCCCTGCAAGACCTAAGGAGGTCTCTGTACGGTGGGGAGGGACACACAGTGACTCACCTGGACCAGGATGCGCGGCCGCTGCGGGGACGGGAAGGGGACGTTGTGCATGAAATGCGAGATGTGCCTGCAGAGAGACGGGCCCGTCAGTGCGGGGAGGCGACGGGGCCCTTGTCCCCCCCCAACCCCCAAAAACCTCCCCCCGCCCGGCGCTCACGTCTCGAGGGGCAGCACGTGGGGCCCCGAGATGGAGTAGCGGTAGATAAACATGAGGAACTTGCGGAAGACGTCGAAGAAGGGCCAGTGGGAGAGGACGCAGATGCTCTTGCGGGTCTGCAGCGAGCGGCCGGCCACGGGCCGTCGATCCACCACGCTCAGCAGCCCCAGGCGTAGGCTCTGCTTCTCCGACAGCCGCTCTCGGGGAAACGCCTCGTGGAACTGGATGGCCGCTCCGTAAACCTGCGTGGGGCGGGCGCTCAGGGCGGGACATCCCCCCCCCCACCGACACCGCTTCTCCCCCCGACACCCCCGAGCCCCCCGCCTCGTCCTGCCTTGTCGCCCGAGGCGCCGGTCAGCACGAAGGTGGAGAAGACGGGCAGAGGGTACTTGGTGTCGGCCGGCCAGCTCTCAATGGTGGCCCCCATGGGCAGGCAGAAGACGGGCACCGATTCGGGAAGGGGAAAGGACTCGCTGTCCTGCTCGGGGTAACGTCCCAGCAGCCCTGGATGGACAGACGGACAAAAGGATGAGCCTCATCATATCATTTCCCCCATCCAGCTGAGGAAAGGGGAGGGAGGGAGCGGCTGGGTGGGCGCCTCACAGCCAGCCAAAGCCTCTCCAATCACCACAAGAGACCCTACCGGCTTCGTAGACCAGCGTGTTGGCCTTGGCCATGGCGATCTTGTAGCACAGGAACAGGGCAGGGCCCCACTGCAAGGAGGGAGCGGAGGGGGGGGGGGTCAGCGTGGGTCAGACGACGGCGGGGACACCCCGGCAGCGGCGAGAGGGGGGACCCTGGCACCCACCATGCTGGTGTTGAGGTTCTTGTCCACCCGGCAGAAGGTATGAGGGGTGCTCTCGCCTTTGCTGGGCATGATGAGGCAAATATCAGTGACCCCCAGCGTGTTGTGGCCGTGGGGCTCGGCCGCTCGCCGGTACGTCAGGAAAGTGCGTTGGTGTCCCGGCCCCCCCGAATTGAGGTTGGCCGAGCGGCTGTAGGGCGTCGTGTCCAGGATCTTATAGCCCGGTTTCGGGCGGTCCTTGCCCTCGTAGTGCACCCTGCGTGGAGAGGAGGGGTGAAGGAGACCCCCGGGGAGCTCATTCCCCTCCCCACAGCCCTGGTCACAAAGCCTCACCCCAACTCGATGAGGGGGGGCTTGTCCCGACCCCGCTTGTAGCATATGAACATCTGGGGGTTGTTGAGCAGCCCGGCGTTGAGGTCAACAGGGTGGCCCGAGGTGGTGGTCTCGATGCAGGTGAAGCCGTGGGGCACCTCCTCGCCCTGCGAGCGGATGATGACAGCCACGTCCGTGATGGGTTCGCTGGGGCGGGCCAGACGGTGCTGCTGGTTCTCCTCCTCCAGCGGCCGCGAGGTGTCCGTCAGTCCGGCTACCACGAAGTAGTCCACAAGCTGCGGGGGCTTCTCGTCCGACATGGCTCACGGCATCTGGAGGGGGGACAGCGGGATGCGTGACACCCCAGCCCTGCCCCACAGCCCACCCGAACCCACCGTCCTGAGGGCCCCACAAGCTCCCCTGGGGCCCCGTGGAGCTGGGAAAGCTGCTTCACCCCAGAGGATGGCAGCGTGGGGTGCCCCATGGCCCAACTGGCAGCTGTGGGGCACGGTGGAACTGAAGGGGGGGGCGAAAGCACCGGGGACGGGAAGGGAGGAGGCTTCCGGTCACGCCACAAGGCACGGGGCGATGGGGACCCTCACGGCTCGGGAGGGGCGGCAGCACCCCACCCCGAGCACAGTGGCTGGGGGGGGGACAGCCCTTGGGCAGCGCCTCTGAGACAGGACCCCCACCCCGGCTCGGTGGCCCGCAGGTGGCCCCTCAGCCCTCCACGCACCCCCTCCCCACCCCCAAGTGCCCCCAGCTTGCCCAGGCGCCGCAGGAGGGGTCCGCGGAGGCCACCGGAGAGCTGCGCGGGGCGGGCTGGAAAGGGGAAGGAAGCAGGCGACGAGGCCCGAACGCCCACGTCACACCCCTGCGGCCGTCACCCCCCTTCCGCGGGGCACTGGGGCGCGATGCTGGCTCTGCCCCAGCCGCACCGGGGTTCGGGGCGGGGACACAAACCAGTCCCAACCCCGAACATGGAGAACACGAGCAGGGACACAGCGGTGGCTCCACCGCCCCAGGAGGGCACCCCCTTAGCCAGGGGGGGTCACACCCTGCCGCGGCCGTGCCAGCATCCCCCGTGCCGGCAGAATTAGGGCCGTGGCAGTGGCGGGAGCCTGTCCCCGTCCCCAGGCCGGGGACCCCGGGACCCCCCAGCCCCACGGGCGGCCACCCCGGTGTATTTTTAGCCCAGCGCCACGTGACGACGGCCAAGCCGCAGCCCCAGCTACCGATTTAGCTTCCCGCCACCCACCTCGGGCGAGGAGAAACAGGCAGGGGGGGTCCCCACAGCCGTGCCCCACTCCCCATTCACCATCCCTCATGCAGCCTCCCGGCCAGGCCCCAAAGTGGGGCACCCCACTGAGAGCCAGCAGAACACGGCAGGGTCCTGGATGACGGGTCCCCTGGCCCACCCTCATCCCCACGGACCCCACCGGTGACCCCCAGCGTGGGCAGCCCCACGGAGGAGTCCCGTGGGAGGGGCAGGGCTTTGCCCCCAGCTGCAGCGAGAGCAGGAACCGGCCCCACAGTGCGGTTGTCAAAGGGGAAGCGGCGACTGTGGGGGGGAGCAGGACACCCCCCTCCCCGTCAGGCTATGGGGCGAGCCTGCCCCACGGCAGTGCCCCAAAGGCTGGGGAGCAGCGGGGGTCCCCAGGGAGGTCCCCACATCCCTAGGAGCCCCTGCCCCATGGTGCCTGGAGACCCTGCCCCGCTGCGTGCCCTCTGCCCCACGGCTCCCTGCACCCCACGGGAGCTGTGGGGCTACAGCCCACCCCACAGACCCCCCCATCGCAGGCTGCAAACCTTGGGGTGGAAGTGGGGGTGTCAGCAAACGTCAGCCTGGCCGCAAAGCCACCCCACAGCCGGCCCTGTGCACCCTACACACATGGCCGGCCCCACAGGCCCTATAGCCGGCCCTATAGACTGCACAACTCCCCTACACCCACCCCCAGCCGGCGCTATGCACCCCACAGACGGCCCTATACACCCCACAGCCAGCCCTATACACCCCACACTGGCCCTCTACACCCCATAGCCGGCCCTATATACCCTCTATCCGGCCCCATACACCCGACACTGGCCCTACAGACCCCGTAGCCGGCCCTATATACCCGATAGTCGGCCCTATATACCCCACAGCCCACAGGCCCCATAGCCGGCCCAGGCCCTGCCCCGGCCCCACAGGCCCTATGGCCGGCCCCAGAGCCCGCCAGCCCCCCGGCCTGGGGGTCCCCAGCAGCCCCCGGCCGCCCCCGCCGGTACCTGCGGGCCGGGCCGGGCCGGGCCAGGCCGCGCCGCTGGGCTCCGCCAGGCCGCTACGGAGCGCCCGCCCGGCCCCGCCGCCGCCGACAGCGGCCCCTGGCGGCCCGGAGGACCCTCTGCACCCGCGGAGGGGGGGCACCAGGACCCACGGGGACACCTCAACACCCTCAAAACGGTCAGGACCCCCAGAAGCTCGAGGATCCCCCCAGCACCCCCAGAAGATGCCACCCCCCCCGGCCACCCCCCCAGCACCCCCAGAAACAGTCAGGACCCCCCCAGGACGCCCCCCAGCACCCACCACCATCCCCCCAGGACACTTCCAGCACCCCCAGAAACGGTCAGAATCCCCCCCAGACCCATCAGGATGCCCCCAGCACCCCCAGAAGCTGCCAAGACGCCCCCAGCACCCCCCAAAGCTCCCAGGACACCCCCACCAGCAAACCCAGCACCCCCCAAGTCCCCCTCCTAGGACCCCCAAGAACTTCAAAGACCCCCCCCCAAGCTCTCCGTCCCCACCCTACCCCCCACCCCAGCACCCCCAGGAACTGTGGGGACCCCACTGCACCCCCCCAGCACTAAGGGACTCCAGCCCAAAGGGCCTGACTGCCCCCCCCCGTGCCCCCCAAACCTGCCTCCAGCCTCACCCAGGGGGTCCGTGTGTGTGTCCCCCCAAAATCAGCCACACGCCATCAGAGGGCATTTAATTAACATATAATATATTTTAAAAAATAATAATAATAATAAATCACTCTGGCTCCCTCCCGGGCGGGGGGGGGAACGCGGGGGAACGTGGGTCCTGGGGCCCCAGGTCCCCCCGCCCGCGGACGGGGCCCCCCCGCGCTCCCCCGGGGCCGAGGCGGGGGTCGGGAGGGGGCAAAGTTACAAGTGCTTTCTACATGTCCCGTGGGGTCCCCGGCGGCTGGGTAAGGTCTGGGGGGGCTGGGGGTACATACGGGGTGCAGCTGGGGGCGGGGGGGGAGCGGGATTTCTCCTTAAACATGGTGATTAGCCAGAAAAAACAAAAATATAGAAGCAGCCCCCCCCACATCCCCCCCTCCTCCCCGGGGGTCTCTACCTACGGGGTTATGTACAGCTGCCCCCGGGGGGGCGGGAGCCCCCTCTCCGCCGGGGTTTGGGGGTGCCGTGGGGCCGGAGAGCGCCTGGCTCGCGTGTCCCCCCCCCCCGCCTCCCTTTCCACCGGCTCCAGCGTCCCCCAGCCCCGTTTTTCTGGGGAGCCCCACCGTTTTACCGGAAAAAAGAATGAAAAAAGTAGAAGGGGGGGGGTGGAGGGGAGGAAACTGAGGAGGGGTCCGGAGGTGGGGGACGGGGGTTCGCGGGGGGGTGGGGGTGCTGGCGGAGCCCCCGGCCCCTCACTGGAGGCGGTCGGTGCGGAAGGAGTCCTCCACGGCCGGGTCGGTGAGCAGCGCGTAGGGATCGCTCAGCATGTTCAGTCCGTCCAGGGTGAGGGGTTCGATTTTCAAATCCTCCTCCAGCCCCAAAGCCGTGGCGTCCACCTCGAAGCCGGGGACGCCGGCCAGCGCCGTCGCGATCTCCTTGGAGATGCCGGGGGGAGAATCCCCTGTGGGGAGAGGGGTGGAAATGGAGGGGGGGAGGGGTTCAGGGCTCAGCACCCCGCTACGCGACGTCCCGCTCGCCATGGGGAGGGAGGGGGCTGCCGGCGTCCCCCCGCCCACCCACCTGTGAGGATGATGTTGGGGATGGGGCCGTGGCGGCTGCAGTTGCTCAGGTTTTGCCGGTTGAGGACGTGGGGGTCGTAGGCACCCTCGGTTGGGGGGTAGCTCAGGGTCCCCAATTCCTCGGGGAAACCGCCGCTGTTGCCGGTGGGGCTCTCCCCCATCCCAAACTGCTCGAACTGTGGGGAGAGGCGGGTTATGGGGACGAATACCCCCCCAATATCCCCCCCACAACATCCCCATCCCGGGAGAACTCACGCTGCCCAAGCCGAAGTCGCTCAGGGGTTGTCCCAGCTGCTGCTGCTGCTGCTGCTGCTGCAGGGAGGCGTTAGGCTGGTAGTGGGGGCCGTACGGGCGCTGCGCGGCCCCGCTCGGCGGTGCCGGCGGCGGCGGAGGCCGTGCCGGCGGGGCGGCGGCGGCGGGGGGCAGCGCCGGCTGCGGGGAGGACTGCACGGGTTGGTGCAGGGCTTTCTGGCTCGGTTGGGATTGCAGGAGCAAACCGGGCTGGCTGTAGGAGTACGGCGGGAGCCGCTGGTCGGCCGGCAGCTTGCTGGTGTCCAGGGGCACCCCCTGCGGAGAGAGCAGAAAAGAGGGGGGGGTCAGCGTGCACCCGCCCCCGTGCCCGCCAGGATCTGGCCCCTCTGCTCAGCGCCCCCGTCTCCGCCAGCCCCCCCCCGGTGCATCCCCCGGCACCGGCAGCGGGTTGGGGAGACCACGGCGATCCAGGAAAACCCCGAATTTCAGCCCCGCCGGCAACACCCGGCACCGAAACCCTGCACCCAGCACCCACCGCGGGCCGGGCTCCCCCTTCCGGAGCGGGAAGCGGGGTGGGGGGAGCCCCGGGCTGGGACGTGCCGCGTCCCCCCTCCATCCCTGACCGCGCGGAGCTCCCTCCCGACGGAGAGGGGTCCGCGGGGTGGGATGGGGGAGCGAGGGGCTTCCCTGGCGTGCGGCTGAGATGAGGATGGAAACGAGACAAGTTGAGGGAGGAGGAGACGGAGGCGAAGCGCGCGGCGCGGGGCCGGCGCGGGCGATGGACCATGCATACCTGGGTGATGGAGGACAATGTGGGTGACATTGTTGGTGAGAACTGTTTGGGGTGCTGCCTTCTGGAGTCGCCACCCATTGGGAGGGTGAGGGGGCTGAGCGGGACCCGTCGGCGGGGCGAGGTGTTTATGGACGCCTGCACCATGGGGGCGTAGGAGGAGCCGCTCAAGCCGGAGGGCAGGCTGGGGTTGCTGGGGGAAGATTGCATGGGCTGGCTGCGGGGGGACGTGGGGAGGGAGGGATTGCTGAGCGAGGAGGAGAGGGAGGAAGGCAGGGACTGGTTGGAGAGCGAGGAAGGGATGGAGGAACTGCTCTGGGACGACTGGAGCGAGGGGTTGCTGAGGGAGGACTGGAGCGAGGGGCTTCGCAGGGAGGCCTGGAGGTTGGGATTGCTAAGCGAGGACTGCAGGGACGGGTTACTCAGGGAGCTCTGCATAGGTGAGGTAAGTCCTGTGGGGACAAAAAAGAAGAGACACCACCGTTACCCACGGAATCGCCCCACGTCCCAGGCTCTCCTCCCCGGGCCGGGCTGGGCTGGGGCTCCCCGTCTGCCCCGGGTGGGATGGAAGGTGACGGAGGCGACCAAAACGATGGAGACAGAGACAAGAAACACACACACGCACCCCGGGACCGGGACCGGTGGCGGCGCAGGATGCTCCGGCTCGGCAAGCAGAGGGTGCCGGGGCAGGAGCGGGGTGGGCGGCGGGCTCCCCGCCGGGGCCGCCACCCCACACCCCCGCAGGACCCCCCCCCCCCGATGCCATCAGACCCCGCAGCTCTCCCCACCCCGCTCCCAGGCTGCGGCATCTCCATCCCAGGCCGGGATGGCCCGGACATGCTGATTTCTGCCACAGCGAGCACCGGGATGCCGGCCCAGGGGGGTTCCCGTCTCCCCCAGCCCCACCAAGCACCCGCTGCAGGCAGCTCCCCGCCACAGGGGACCCTCTCTCAGCTCCCCGCGGCTGGCGCGGCCACCCCGGGACGTCGGCTCCGGCGTCTCCCTGCCCGCCAGCGGCAGGACGGGGCCAGCCCTCACCTGGCGAGTCGTAGCCCGTCCCCAATCCCATGCTGCCGCTGATGCCCAGGTGCGTCATGGTGTTGGCCAGGTTGCTGGTGCTGTTGCCCCCGCTCAGGCTGGGGTAGGCGGTCTCGTCCGGGTCGAGAGGGGTGGGCAGCGGGGAGGGGAAGTGCAGGTTGGTGAGGTCGGGGAGGGAACCGCCCGTGTTGAGGGCCGAGGGGATGAGGGGGACGTTGGCAGGCTGATCCGGGGATGGAAATATGCTGGGGGAAAGGGAGAGACACGCTCAGCGCGGGAATGCCGCTGCCTCCCCAGCCCCTTTTCCACAGCCGCCCGTGGGCTCGGGCCGCCCAGCCCAGGACTTACTGGATCCCAGGGACCTCGCAGGAGCGCGGACGGGCCGAGGACGACGAGAGCTGTGAAATCAAAGAGGAGATGTGAACTGAGGCCAGGATGCTTAACCTGCGCTCAACCCAACGCTGGGCCGGCCATGGTTTGAGGGCAGGAAGGAGGCAGAGCCACCCTGGTGTCGCAATGCCCCGCGGGCAGGAAGCGGGCACCTTGGGGAGGGGGGCAAAGGGGTGACTTCCTCACGGTCCTTCCTCTGCACCCACCTTTTTGGTGTCCCAGGGCTTCAGCGAATGCTTGTTGTCGTCGAAGGTCTCTTCAATGGGAGGCACTTGGAAAAGAAACACTGGCAAGGAGGGGAGCAGAGAGTCAGGGCAGGGAGAGCGGCACAGCCCACCCGCATCCACCCCGGGGGCACCGAGCCGCCACGAGCGGGGCGTTACAGACCCACCCGCCACAGAGGGGTCCCCAACCACCGGCCCCCCGCATCCCACCCGCTTCCCCAACTCTTTGCATTCTGCAAGGGGGGGGACACAGGGGTCCGCGCCCGCTGCTCACCTTTACTGTCTGCGTCCCCGTCCAGAAAACCTGCAAGAGAGCGGGTGACGGTTAGTGGCTGCACACGGGGGCGCAGCAGACATCGGCCACCACCGCGGAGCAGAGGCTGGAAGGGGGGGGGGCTGCTGCATGACCCCACGGTCCCCCCCCAGAGTCCTCGAGGGGCGGAAGGGTCCCGGGGGTCCCGAGGCAGGTGGGTGGAGATGGGGAGCGGCGGGGTCCCGCTGGAGAAAGCGGGGCGCGGAGGGAGGGAAGAGACTCTCACCGCTCCGGCGGCCGGGCGGCGGGGCGCCCTGCGAGGGGCCCAGGTACGCGTCCTGGGGGTTGGGGTTCATCACGCTCGTGTGAAGCGCTGAATCGGAATTTGTTCTAATTGGAAAAGGAAAGGTGATCGTTAGATGGACCCAGGCTCCGCCCTCGCCCCCCACCACCCCCCGTTTACAGCCCTGCTGCCATGACAGCCCCCCACGGTCAGCCCCAGGACGGTGGGCAAGAGCTGGGCCGGGGCAGCAGGCAAAAAAGGGGGAGGAAGAACACGGAAGGTTTCACTGGAGCGACAACCATCTCCTCCAAAGCCCTCCATGCCCAATGCCCACCATGCCAAGGGCAAGCCCTGGAGGCAGATGCCAAGGGGGCCTGTGGGGACCCCGTCCCCTTCTGCCAGCCCTGGCCTCCCCTCCCCGCATGATGCTCTAGGGGGATCCCTCGCCCTGTGCTTCCAGACACGCTGGGGTTTGCTCCGGCCCCATCTCCTCTGAGGGATGGCTCTGCCACCACAGCGAGGACCCCGGAAGGCCTCACGGGGCAAGATGGGCTCCCCCGGGGACCCTTTGTTCTCCCCCGGGGCCCTGGAAGGGCTAGGGGCAGCAGACCCGGGGATATTACACCCATTGTGTCCCCAATTAGTTGGTCTGAAGCGGATGAGCACGGGGAGGGGCTGGGAAAAGGCCGCTCGAGCTAATGACGCGTCCTGGGACCGCACAAGGGGGATATTGTTCAGCTGCGGCGCAGCTGGGAGGCAGGAAGCTCCCCCCCGCCGCCCATGGGACGCAGGCCCCTCCTGCACGGGGCCCGAACGGGGAGCGACGGGCACCCGCCCGCAGCACAGCCAGGGCCCCGCCGCTGGCACCCAGCCCCAGGAGGTGCCAGCACCGCTCCCGGCACGGCCCAAGGGAGACAGAGCGGGGACCGCTGTGAGCAGCATCGCCAATGCGCCAGTGCCGAGCCCTGGCTCGCCCTACTTAGACCCTGCTGTGTCCCAGCCCGGGGAAGGGGACAACCCCAAATCCATCCCGGCTCCTGGGGGGCAAAGCCACGTCTCTCTGGGGCTGGCAGGGGCAGCTTGTCCCTGTGCCCGAGCCCAGCCACTGGCTCAAACCCCACGGGGAACCCTTGCTGTGCCCCGCAGAGGTGGCCCGATCCTCTGGGGCTGTGCCAGCTCCTGCTCCCTGTGCCGTGCTGGGGTGAAACCGAGCAGCGGCAGCAGCGGGCAGAGCCAGGTCCTTGCCCCAGGGAGCCAGCACCACGCCAGGGCAGCCCTGGGGGACACCCTGCCCTGCATCTCGGAGCCCTGTGCCCCCAAAAGCAGCTCCTCGGGGAGCTCGGAGTGACTGCGGGAACACACAGCCCACAGGGGCAGGAGGGCTGCACCAAGCCCAGTGTGCACAGGATCACCTCCTCCTGAGGACCCCAGGGCCACCTCCACCCGAGGAGTGCCCCTGTTCAGTGGCCAGGGCAGCCTGGAGACCCTTCCCCTTCTCCTGAGGGACTGGAGTTGGTACAACCAGGGCCGTGCCCACCCTGGGGGTCCCGGGAAAGGGCTGGAGCCCAGTTTAGAGAAAGGGAGAGAGAGAAAATGGAATCAAAAATCATTCACCTGTTGAGAGCCGACGGCAGCCTAAACAAATGTCCTTTCTCCATGGGAAAGTTACCCCAGGGCATGGTCCTTTGTAAGGAGAAACAGCAGGGTTACTTGGGGGGCAAGGGAGGGGGCACAGGGCGGCACTGTCCCACAGGAGAGAGGGTTAGGAGCGGGGAGGCCAAGGGCAGGAGGAGGATGCAGACAGTTCGCTGCCTTGCGTGGACAAGCCAGGGTATCTCTACGGCCCTGGGGGAAACACCTCAGCACCGGGTCGGGGCTGATCCGTGAGATCCTCACCCTATTTTCCCTGCCTTAGCCCTCTGCCCCGCAGCCCAGGCACCGCGGCGATGGGCAGCTTGGCCTTGCCAACCCAAAACACGGCCACTGACCCAGCCCGTGCAGACCAACAGCCAAGATTGTTTCAGTCTTGAGGTTCCCGTGAAGGCACCCATTTGGAAGATGGATGAAAATCCCCCCCGAGCCTGGAACGAGGAATCTGCAGCGGGATTTGCAGAGACATGCTCCTGAGGATGGCTCCCCAGAGCCCGAGGTCCTGCGGTGAGGGCTCGCTGCGGCGAGGTTTTGACACAACCTCTTCTTTCAGGGTGAAAAAAGCCAAGGCTTTGCCCCAGGAGGTCAGGGAGGACAGCAGAGAGAGCGCCCGACGGCTGAGCTCAGGCACGGCGGGACGGGGAAAGATGTGCTGGGATACAAGGCCACGGCCCTCGCACTCTGGACTGACCGACGCCAAGGCTCATCACGGGGGACAAAGTGCAAGATGCAACATGAACCTCCAGCAGAGGCCTGGCATCGCGCAGCACAACCCAGGGCTGCCACCTGCCGCCGCTCGTGTCCCCACTGGGCCACGGAGAAGGGGCACGCACGGCCCCTCAGGCTCCCAGCGCACCGAGACGGCTGCCGAGCCGCGCCAGGCACCGCGGCACAGACACAGCAGAAGCATCGGGAGCGAGTCGCCCTGGGAGGACGGTCCTTGGGCTGGAGGAGAGCACAGCGCGTCAGAGCAAGGGCAGCCTTGAAAATAAAGCCCAGGAGCCTCAAGTGACCTCTAAAAGGGCTGAGCTGCACTGAGCTGAGCCTAAACAGCTCCTGCACAGAGCTGCAGCTCACTGGGACCTCCATGGGATGGAGCCGATGCTCGGGGCACGCTCGGGCTTGGCCCGCCAGCCCCATCCTCACCTGCACCTGGGGCCAAGAGCCAGTGATTCACCTCAGCAGGATCCCTCTTCCCACTGCCACAGTGGGTGGGTGCCACCCCACGTGCCAGAGCTGGCTCTTTTGGGCACAATGAAATCATTTCTCCTTAAAAATCCCCACTCTGTGGGACGGTGTGGGCAGCACCCGAAATCAGAAAGAGGGGGGAAACCTCCCAGCCCCATTCCCAGCATCTCAGCGTTTCTCTCTGCCCCCCCAGGTCCAGTTTCTGCCCCGCAGACTGGTAAGGGAAGCTGCGTAAATCCTCCCAGGAGGGCTGCCCGTTGTGAGGGACTCTTCCATGCTGGGCTCTTGCCAGCCTGCCTGTTTCCAAACCTCCGGGTGCTCTTTAACACAGAGCAAGCCCTGGGCTCCAGCGACCCCGCAGACACGGGGAGGCAGCGGGCTGGAAACGGGCACCCGGAAAATAAGTGCTGGGAACCAAGAAACCACGGGGCCTTTACCTCCTCCAGCTGGGCTCGGGCGGAGGCGACAGGTAGGTCGGTCCATAGGGAGAGCTGTCGATGTGAGAGGCATGTTAAGGACCAAACAGAGAGCGAGGGGCTGAGCAGCCAGCATGCAGGCACCCCGTGCAAGCCTGCAGACAGCCCAGGGCAGCACGTGTGACGAACGCTCAGTAATCCCAAAAACCATAGAATTATTGAGGTTGGAAAAGACCTCTTGGATCATCAGGTCCAACTGCCAACTCAACACCACCATGTCCCCTAAACCATGCCCCAAAGTGCCACATCCACATGGTTTCTGAACCCCCCCCGGGACGGTGACTCCCCCACCTCTCGGGGCAGCCTGTGCCAGGGCCTGACCGCTCTGGCAGGGAAGACATTTTCCCTCACACCCAACCTAAACCTCCCCTGGCGCAGCCTGAGGCCGTTCCCTCTCACCCTGTCACTGGTGACTTGGGAGCAGAGACCAGCCCCCCCCTCACTCCAGCCCCTCTCAGGCAGCTGCAGAGAGCGAGAAGGGCTCCCCTCAGCCCCCTCTTCTCCAGGCTAAACCCCCCCAGCCCCCTCAGCCGCCCCCCAGCACACTTGTGCTCCAGACCCTGCCCCAGCCCCGCTGCCCTTCTCTGGACACGCTCCAGCCCCTCAAGGCCCTTCTTGTCCTGAGGGGCCCAAACCTGAGCCCAGCATTCGAGGTGGGGCCGCCCCAGGGCCAAAAAGACAAGCACGTGCGGCAACGGGATCGGGGCAGGAGCCCCAGCGGTGGGAGGAAAGGCTGCCTGCCCCCACCGACAGGGCAGGAGGGAACAGGATAAAGGATATCTGTCGGACGTACCGGCGAAGGGGGGACATCATCCGGCGCGGGTCCCGCTGCACTCGCTCCACCAGGCCGTGGTGCCGGGTGCTGCGTGTGGAGTCCAGCGGCGATTGCAAAGGGCCCTGCAGGGAGGAGACACCGGGGTGAGCCCACCGTGTATCTGCGAGGGAAGGGGGTCTCAGGATCGGCCCTCCTCAACTGCCCCGTCGCTGGCAGCGCTGCCACGGCGATGGAGCTGGGGCCAGGCAAGGTAGTTAGAGAACATCCCCTCGTCCCAGTCTGTCCCCAGCAGCAGCCCATGCCAGAGCTCTTCGTCCTCTCCCTTGATGCCCAAACTGAGTCCTTATGCAGCCCCTGATCCTCCAAGACACCAAGGGCGGCTGCCGCTGTGCCACGGGGGGCAGCTCCACCCAGACCCCCACCCTGGGCAGCCCCTGGCTGGCAGAGCGGGCGCTGCTTACCTGGAAATCGGAGACGCCACTGCCGATCTGGTTGACGTTGGGCAGGGAGCCGCTGTAGTAGGGTCCCCGGCTCTGCCTCAGCTTCTGTGCCTGCATCTGGGCCAGGGGAGGGGAGGCAGGTCAGGGGGAGGCAGCAGGAACCCCGGCGTGCTGGGGCTCCTCCGAACTGCCGCGTTACATCCCCATCCCAACGGGTCATCCGCACGCTCTCCCTCCTCCAGTCTGGCCCCACGCTTGCCCCACACACAGTATCAAGCCCCTGGGGTGTCCCACAGGAGGAGGTGGCCCCCGACAGAGGCACATCCAGCCTGGTTGGCATCAGGAACCATGCAGAAGTGGGCCAGGAGGGCTCGAGGTGTCTGATACCTCTCTTTTTCAAAGCCACCAAGTGCGGAGGAGGCCCTGCAAGGGACTTTCCTCCCTCTGTGGGTGCTCCAGTGCAGGAAGGATGCTGAGCCCCCGCTGGGTTTAGCAGCTGAGAGTGGGCAAAGCCACATCTCTCACACAGGCTGCTGCACCCACATCCCCGGAGCAGTGGCTGAGGCCAGCCTGGCTCCCCCTGCAACAGCCGAAGCCCCTGTGCCCCCCCGAGAGGGCTCTGGGCTCCCTGGGCACCCAGCGGTCGGTGGGTCAGCCTGTCCCCTTCAATCCAGAGGTTCTGGGTTTTGCAGCAGGCACCTTGTCCACAATAAAGACAGTGCTGGGACTGTCAGCAATGCGAGTGGCACAGCCCAAAAACCGGGGGAGATCCCAGCCTGCAACCGGGGTTCCGGCAGGGTGAGCAGGAAGGGCTGCCTGCTCAGCCATGGCACGGCAGCCCGTCGGCTCCTGGCGCTGCTCAAGGCTGAGGGAAGGAGCCACAGCAAACCGCAGACGAGAGATAACCGGGCCTGGGCACCCGCCCCCAGCGCTCAGGGGCAGAAGAAAACCCCACAGCAGATGGGAGCTGGGGTCCTGGGGCAGCACCAGCACCAAACCAGCCCCGAAAGCCCCCACCTGTCCCAGCCCCGCAGGCAGGAGCCTGCTCATGGTCGACCCGGGCACGGGCTTGACCCGCCATGAGCAGCACAGACTTCCTCATCCCGACAGCAGCAGGAAGGCGCTCTGCTGCCCGCATCCCGGGAAAGGGCACGGCCCCGTCATCCCCTCTGGCACAAGAGGATGTCCCACTCCTCCGCTCCAGCATCCCACTGGGGAAGGAGGCTTTTCCCCCATCCCAATCCACAGTGCCAAGGTCAAGCACACATGAATCCACCTTCCCTTTGGATGCAGGGTGGTCCCTGAGCAGCCCCATGCACCAGCGCGTGTCGGATGTGGACAAACCCCGGGGAAAGAGGAGATGAAGCGCAAAAAGCAGCTTGGAAACAGGCTGCAGCCAGGAAACCTGCAGCAGCAAATTCCCAAGCTTAAGACCAGCAAAATCCAGATCCAGGGGAAGAAAAACAAAAAAAAAACAGAAAAAACAAAAAAAAAATGGGAGATTTAGTCAACAGCTGGCTGTGCTGGCACTGCAGGATTAGTGCGGGGAGTTGCGCTGGGGCTTAAGGTCTTGGGATCCTGCTCTGTTCTCCAAGCCAGGGTCCCTGCGGGAGCCGGCAGAGCCAGACGAGGCTGAAATCAGGCAGCAGCTCACAAGTGGCCAGAAAAGACTCCAGGAAACACACAGCAAAGCTTGAGGAGCTGCTAGATCCTGGCGGCGGGAGCGGGGCTCCCCAGAGCTGGGCTGCAGCCCCCCAAGCTGTGCTGACTGGGGGCAGAAGCCTCTCCCCCGGCAAGAAGCCACGAAACAGAGGCGCCCGTGTGGGGCACAAGCTGTCAGTGCGACGGCTGCTGCCAGCTCCTTGCCTGCAGCCCTGTGGGTAACAACAGGGGGACCCACGGGGCCAGAACCCCCCTTGGGACCAACTCCTCGCCCAGGCCACGCTGCTCTGTGCCTCTCCAGGGCTGCCGGTCCCCACGTGCGGGGAACAAACTCCCGGAGAAAGCGTCCCGGGGCAGGGATTAGTGGGGAGGACAGTCCTGCTGCCTCTCTCCCCGGCTTTGCTGCACATTAACCAGCTGTTTACTGTGCAAACACGGTGCGGGAGGCTCCAGCCCACTTCCAAACTCACCGGCGATGAGCAGGTCGCGGCTCCCGCCTGTCATCCCGGCAAGAGAGGGAAAAAAACCTCCTCCAGAGAGCGGGTGTCCCCGCTCAGGAGCCCTGCCTGCCGGGGATGGGGCTGCTCTCAGCTCGGCACAGAGAGCCGCACATCGCTCCCTCGGGGTTGGCAGCACCGTGTCCCTGTCACCCTCCTGGCGACACCCTCGGCTCCGGGGATGTCAGGCCACCGCTGCCTCACCAGACCTGGGGTGCCAGCGGGGTTCTCTGACCAAAACACCCCCTTTTTTTAAAGGTCTGATGGATTTTGCTCCCCGTTCTGCCAACCCCAAGTGCAGGGCGACACACAAGCCTCCTGTGTCACCTGGAAAAGCCTCTCCGTGCCTTCAGCTCTCTCAACTCCGCACTCCTCTCCCTCACTCCTCCATGCCGTATCTCTGCCGGGAAGGACAGCGCTGGCTGCCAGACCCTGCGGCTGCCGGCACAGCGACCCACTGCACTGCAGAGCCCCGTCACAACCCATCTCTCCAGAAGGTGAAATCTGGCCAAACCCTGACCCTGGCAAACAGCCACGCAATCCCCACCGACTCCTCGGGGCCGGCGCAGAGCGAAACGCAAACCGGAGCCGACCATCTCCTCTCGACGGCTTCCCTTGCTGGGGAAACCGCAGTCCTGGAGACACGCCGCAGCGTTCCCAGTCTCCCCGCTCCACCACCAGCCCCCAGCACCCCGGAGCAGCCCTCCTGCCACCAAGGTCCCGCTGAGAAATCCTCGGGGGGGGACGACTCCCCCAGAAGCTGGCGAGCAGGGTGGTTTTGCCAGCTCAGATCCGACGCACTCATCCGCACTCCCAACTCTGCGTTTTCTCAGGCTCCAGCTGAGCTAAATTTAAGCATCTCCAGGGATGAAGCATCCGCCGCTTCCCGCGGGAGCCGGCTGCATTGTCGGGACGGAGCAACCCAACCCTCCTGAGGGTCCCCGGTGCTCAGGGATGGATGCCCCGAGTCCCAGGGCCGGCGGAGGATCATCCGGTAGAGGCAACGCAGGGCTGTGCCATGGTGGGAGCCTGTCCCGGAGCTGTGGGCACGGGGGATCCGCTCCTCACCCCCACAGCAAGACCCCCTGTATAACCCTCAGGTGCCGCAGCTGGCGAGTCGTTTTATCCACCCGGTGCCCGGGACACGAGCTCAGAAGCGGAGGAGGCGCAGGGTGTGCACCGGGACCCACGCACGGTGGCCACGGGCCGGAGCGAGCCACGTGCGAACCCTTACCGAGAAACCCGCCGCCAAAAAAAAACCCCAAAACACATCAAAATAAACCCAGGTAGAGGAGGAGCAGGGTGCAGGTGGGCACCCACGGAAGGAGCATTTCTCTTGGTGGGGGGCCCTTCCCGGACCATCCACACCCCCCAGCACCCGAAATGCAGATCCACCCCGGCCGGGGGGGGGTGCCCCATCCTATCCTACCTCCTCTACACCCCCAAAACGCCTCCCCAGCCCCTCTCGGCACCCACCTGATGCTGCCCACACACACACCCCTCCTGAGCTCCCCCATCCCACCCTGCACTCCCAGCAGAGCCCCCAGCGCCCCGCTAACCCACAAACCCCCTCTCCCCCCTGCACCCCCCGAACCCCGCCCGCTCCCGTCCAGCCCCCCTCCCTCTCACAGCTACGCCCCCCCCAGGCCTTCCTCATCCCCCGGCCCACTCACAGCCCCCAGGTTCCCCCCAGCCCCTCACGAACCCCGCGGCCCCTCGCAACCCCCGGCCCCTCACACAGCCCCCAGCCCCTCACACAGCCCCCGGTCGTCCCCCCCACCTCGGGCCCGTCGCGCATCCGGCAAGGGGGGGGGGAGGCCGCGGCGGCGCCGCTCACCCGGGTGGAGAAGATCTCCATCATCACCTCCTCGAAGGCCGCCGTCTCCTCCGCCTGCCGCTGCTTTTGCAACGCGATCTTCTCGCTGAACTTCCTCGGGTTAGAAGCACCGGTACCCGTTGAAGAACCCGCACCGGGGCCGGGCCCGGCCCCCGCTCCCGCCGCCGCCATCTTCCCTGCTCGGGCCGCTCCGGCCGCCGCCGCCGCCGCCGCCGCGCGGGGCACGCTGGGAGAGGGAGTCCGCGGGCCTGGGGCCGCCGCTGGGCCGCTGGGGGCAGGCGGACTACAACTCCCAGAATTCCCCGCAGCGCGCCCGCAGAGGCCGCCGGGAAATCGAGTCCCCCGCCTTCCCCCTCCCCACACTGAGGGGCGCCGAGGGCGGGCCCGACTACAACTCCCGGCGTGCACCGCGCGGCCTCCGCCCTCCCCCGGGGCGGGGCGGGGGGGCGGGTACAGCAGGGTCATCCCCCTCCCCCCGCCAACGGCGCAGACCCCACCTACACCCCACCCCACCCCCACCCCCCACCCCCCCCCCCCAAAAAAAAAAACTGGAGGGGTCCGCACCCCCCCCAGCCCATATAGACCTGGGACCGGGGGGGGAAACTAGGGACGCCCTTGGGGATTGTGACCCCCCCCCTCCAAAATTGCAGCCCCCCCCCCCCCCCCCCCCCCGCCCCCAGTCCCAGCCAGAGGCAGCACCATCGTGTCCAGTCCTTTATTTACTTCATCCATCCAACCCCATTTCTGGTCTGGGGGGGGGGGTGGGCTGGGGCTGCACATCCCAGGGCAACACCACCCCCCCACCCCCCACCCCCCCGCGCTAAGGGCACTTGTGGTGGTGGTGATGGGAGGGTGGTGGTGGGAGACACACACCTCCCCACCCTGGGGGTCCCACGGGTGGGGGGGGGGGAGGTCAGCACGGTCCACCTATGCAGGTGGGGAAACTGAGGCACAGGGACTGCCCTGGACAGGGGGCCCCCGCGGGCAGACCCCCCCCTCCAGGGTGTGTGGGGGCCGGGGAGAGTCTCCTGAGTGACGCTTTGGCACTTGCACAGAGGGGAACCTCCTTCCTGGGGGTCCCACGTGGGGAGGGGACGCCTCAGATCTTGATGAAGAGGATGGCGGTGACAAGGGCAAAGCCGGCGAGGAGCAGGATGACTTTGGGGACGCGATGCTGGGGGACGCCAAGTTCCTGGGGTAAAATCTCCAGGAAAGTGATGTAGAGGAAGGTCCCGGCCGCCAACCCCTCCAGCACCCCCCGGCACAGCCGCTGCCGCGGCCCCGCGCCCGCCGCCACCGCCGTCCCCAGCCCGACGCCCAAGGGCGACATCATGGCGAAGAGCACCAAGCAGGCGGCCACCGCCGGCGCGCGCAGGCGACCCCGCAGCAGCTTCAGCGCCAGGCTGAAGGCCACCGCGCATTTATGCAGCAGCAGGGCCAGGCAGACGCGCAGCACGGCCCCCTCGGCCTCCTGCAACCCCAACGCCAGCCCTTCCAGCACGGAGTGAAGCGCCAACGCCAGCACCAACAATCCGGCGCGAACGGCACCGCGGGCACTGGGAACGGGGGGCTGCGGCAAAGGGGTTTGGATGGAGCCGGTGGGAAGGAGGGCTCGCGTTTCCTCCGGGATGGACGACGGCTCCCGCTGCGCCAACGCGACCTGCTCCAGCACCAGCACCAGGAAGAAGCCCATGGCCAGGATGAATTCTGCCAAGGGGAACTGCAGCTGCGAGGGGAGGGGGAAAATGGGGCTCAGGGCCTGCCTGTGCCCAGCCCTGCCTGCGCCGCCGGCCCTGGGGAAGGAAGCTGGAGGCGGTGGCTGCCGGGAAGCCGTGGGCAGGAGGATCTTTCCATGAGTCACAGCAGCGGGACACGAGGGCCTCCTGGCTGGCCCGGCCCTGCCGTCCCCTCCCGGCTGCTCCGCTGCCACCAGCCCAGCCCTGCCAGCTCCCTCCCTGCTGTCCCATCCCCGCTCGCGCTGTCCCAGTTGCCCCCATTGCTGCTGTCCCCTGGCCACTGTCCCATCCCCACCGCCCCCATTCCTGATGTCCTGTCTCTGCCATTCCCGTCCCCATTCCTGATGTCCCACCACCACCGTCGCCTCCCCACCACCCTGTCCCTGCTGTTCCCCTCCCTGCTGTCCCTGTTGCCATTCCTGATGTCCCCCACCACCATCCCATCCCCACAGTCCCTGTCACCTCCGTTCCTGCTGTCCCCCCTGCACTGTCCCCCTCCCCACCGTCCCCCTCCCTCTTGTCTTATCCTCACCATCTTGTCCCAACTGTCCCCCTCCCTGCTGTCTCGCTCCCGCTGTCCCCCTCCCCTCCATCCCATCCTCTCATCCCCCTCTTTTCCATCCCACCCCCGCTGTCCCCCTCCCCACTGTCCCCTCCCCACAGCCCCATTCCTCCCACCCCTTCCCTGCTCTCCCCGTCCCCCTCCCCACCACCCAATCTCCACCACCCCCTCACCACTGTCCCCACCAGCTGTCCCCTCCCTTCTGTCGTCCCCCCCCAGCCATCCCCTCCCCTCTATCCCAGCACAGCGGACGCCTCCACACCCAGCCAGAGCTCCTGACCCTCATCCCCAGGGACAAGGACACCAGGAACCCGCCGGGGCAGAGCCAGGGTCCCTGGGGGGGGTCCCGGGGGCTCACCGTGATGCGCAGCCCCTCCAGCGCCGCGCTGATGCTGGCCAGGTAGTCGGGCAGGAGGTCGAGCAGGCAGGTGGCCAGGAAGACGCCGCCGGCAAAGCAGCTCACCAGGCTGAGCACCGGGCTGCGGGCGTCTGCAGAGCGGGGGGGGGCTGAGACCCCCGCCACAGCCCTGTACCCCAGGACCCACTGAGCCTTTTGGGGTCAGCCCTGCTCCGGGTGACAGCCCTGTCCCCAAGCTCATCCTGGGACCCCTGGGATGCCCCCCAGACTCCCCAGGACCCCCAAACTCCTGAGACATCCCCTTTCCAGTCTCCCTGGGATACCTTGGACCCCTGAGACCCCTGGACACCCCCCTCAGGCTCCCTGGGAATCTTGGACCCCCCCCAGACACTCCAGGACCCCCACCAGACTGCCCAGACTCCCACCCCTGGACTCACCAGGACCCCTGAAACCCCCAGACCCACCCCCCATACTCCCTGTGACACCTCAGACCCCCCCAGACTCCCCATGACCCCCTTGACACCTCAGACTCACACACACCCCCCAGACTCCCTGGGATACCTCGGATTCGCCCCCCAAGACACTCCAGGACCCCCACCAGATTCCCCAGGACACCCCCCCGGACTCCTTGGGACCCCCCGGACACACCCAGGCTCCCCCCTCAAATTCCCCAGGACCCTCCCAGACCCTTCCTGAGCCCTCCGGAATCCCCCAGACCCTCCGAGACCCCCCCGGGATCTCCCAAACCCCTGAGACCCCTGAACTCCCCGGGCCCCCCCGGCCCCCCCGGCCGTACCGGCGGAGCTGGGGGGCTGCCGAAAGCAGCAGAGGGGGGCGAGGCCGCAGGCGAGGGGCAGCAGGAGCAGCAGCACCAACGAGCCCAGCTTCGCCTCCAGCCCGGGCGGGGGACGCGGCGCCGTCCCGGGGCTCCAGGCCAGCTCCTCCGTCCCGGTGCCGGTTCCCTCCGCCATCCCGCCCGGCCTCCGGTGCGGGAATTTAACGTCTATCGAGGGGGGAATCACCGACCCGCCGCCACCTCCTCGACGGTAATTCGCATCCCCGGAACGATCCGGAGCTACGACGGGACGGAACGGGACGGTCAGAGCGATCGGTGCCGCCTCCCGTCCCCGGTGACTCACAAATCCCTCCCGTCGGGACCGAGCCCTGTCCCATCCCGGGAGCCCTCGGTGCCCGGAGAACGGCGGTGGGTTAGGGAAAGGAGCTCCGGGAGTCCGGGGAAGCGCTCCGGTAACGGCGGAGGGGGCTGGACGACCGGCACCGGGATCGGGGACCGGGACCCGGTCCCGGATCGCGGTCCAAGGTCCCCGATCCCCGATCCAAGGTGCCGGTCCCGGTCCCGGTCCCGGTGCCCGCCCCCCCCCGCACTCACCGCTCGGCCTCGGCGTTCCAAAGAGGCGGAGCCTACACGGCGCGTCTCAGCCAATAGCGACTCGAAATCCCCCCTCCGGTCCCGCTGAGTGACGCGCGTCGCAACCAATAGAAAACGAGAGAAGCGGGAACGCGCGGCGGTAGCGATTTCCTACGCGTCTCCGGTTTTACCGGATCGGTCCCGTTAACGGGAGGGCACCGACACGGGTCTGGAGCCGCCCTTGGCCGGTAGCGAAACGATTCCCGGCACGGCGACCCGTTCCCCTGCGGAACCGCTCGCTGCTGCTTCCCGGTGCCTCCGGGACGCGGTACGGGACCGGTAGCCCTCCGTACCCACTCCCCCCCTCCATTCCCTCCGGTGCTCCCGGTGGAGTCGGAGGGAGGCCCCCAGGCCACGCCGTGGGCGGAGAAACGGTCCCTTCTATCGGTGTAAAGCTCCGGGGGTGGGACTTGGCTGGGTTTGTCCAGGAAACCGGAGATCCTGGTGCACAGCCCCGGGACCGGGCGGAGGCGGCCGCGGAACCGGGGATCCGAGGTGGGGGTCGGGGACCACCGAGGAGCACGAGGTGGGGAGTCCCCATCCCCGCTGCATCCCGGTACGGAGCTGGTGGGGTGTCCCACCACCCGTCACCAGGAGCAGCACCCACGACACCCATCCCGGGAGGGTCCCCAGGCACCCACCGATGGTCCCCGCTCGCCCTTCGACCCAGGCGATGGAGCCAGAGCTCCCGGACCCTCTCCAGGAGCCACCGGACAAGCTCTTCCCAGGCAGCGTCATCCCCGATCCCCCATTCTCTGGCTTGGTCCCGTCTCCCAGCAGCTTCGAGCCAGCCTTCGAGGGCTGGACGCTCCCCGAGAACGGCGTGAGTTGGTGTCGAAGGGGGAGCAGGGCAGGGAGGAGCCCCCCGCCCCGAGGGACACCAGGGTTCAGGGGGGTGCCATGGGGGCCTTTGGGGTCCCCATCCTCCCCTCACACATCCCCTGCCACCGTCTCTCCAGCCGCAGGGGAGCAAAGCCGAGGAGCTGCTGCGGTTGACGGTGAACCCCAACGACGTCTGCGGCCTGGGCCTCGCCCCCGCCCCCCCGGACGCTACCCCAGAGTGCCCCCGGCCTGATGGGCCCCCCGCTGCCGCCACCACCACCGCCGCCACGCTTTACGAGGTGGTCTGCGACCTCAGCACCCCCCTACACGGCAGCGTCGTCTCCATCCAGCTGGGTCCGTGGGGTTCAACCCCCAGCCTGGGGGCTGCATCCTGCCAGCGGGGTGCAGGGTGGGGAGCAGAGCGGCTCCCTGGGTTAGGGCAGGCAGGAGCAGGCAGGGCATGGCCACCTCTTCCCCTTACAGACGACTGGCTCTGCCCCGCGCTGCTCCCCAGCTCCTGCATCGTCAATGAACTGCCCGCCAGCCCCCTGCCTGCTCTGCTGCCTGCTGCCCTGCCAGCGCCCAGCACCACGGTGAGTCCCCACAGCCCCCCGCTGCGTCCCCCCGACCCCCAGCCCGTCCCCACACACGCCCCATCTCTCCGCAGCTTTCCCTGACAGAGGAGGAGAAGCGGCTGTTGGCACAGGAGGGGGTGACGCTGCCCGGCACCCTGCCCCTCACTCAGGTGCGTGTGAGGTGGGTGGGTGTCAGTGGGCAGCATGGGGCAAGGGTCACCCCTCCACTCACCCCTCTGCACCCCCAGGCTGAGGAGCAGATCCTAAAGAAGGTGAGAAGAAAGATCCGGAACAAGCAGTCAGCCCAGGACAGCCGGCGGAGGAAGAAGGAATACCTGGACGGGCTGGAGAGCAGGTGGGTGATGGTGGCACTGAGCGCCGGCACGTCCCCGGCGTCCCGGTGCATCCCCGGCCACGCATCCCCTCACCCGTCTGTGCCCGGGCAGGGCGGCCGCGTGCTTGGCCCAGAACCAGGAGCTGCGGAAGAAAATCCAGGAGCTGGAGAAGCGCAATGGGTGAGCGTGGAACGGGACACGGTGCCGGGACAGGGTGCCAAGACGGGCACAGTGCCGACCCCTCGTCCCGTAGGTCCCTGCTGCGGCAGCTGCAAACACTGATCAAGCAGACTTCCAACAAAACAGCCCAGACCGGCACCTGCATCCTGGTACGGCTCACACATCGTGGTGCACCGGGCACGCCGGCGTCCCCTGGCACCGCTCGGGGATGCACCACTCCTGTCCCTCCCTGGCAGATCCTGCTCCTCTCCCTGGGACTCATCCTTTCCCCCACCTACAGCCCCTTCCGCCAGGGGCCAGGGGGCAGCCAGAATGGTGACAGGCCCACCGGAGGTAACGGGGAGGCTGCGGGAGTGCCAGGGGGTTCAGCGGGGGCTGCTCCACCCCCCCACCCAGCACTGCCCTTCCTGGCATTCCCTGTTCCCACAGTGATTTCCAGGAACATCCTGACACAGGGGGAGCCCCTGGGATCGGCCGGAGACGCCCCATTCCCTGCACCGGGGTGGCTGCAGGTAGAAGAACCCAGACCTGTGGCTTCCACGGAGGATGGAGGCGAGGGGGGGCACGGGAGGACCCCCCCTGACTGGGAGCCGGGCACCAACTCCTCAGGCCAGGCTCCTCTGGGGGATGCAGGGGCTCTGGTGGGGACAGTGAGACGGGGACACGGGGATGAGATGTGACAGGCTGGGGTGGGGGCAGCAGTGGGGGGGACACCCAGCCCGGGCAGGGGTTGCTGGATGTGCCTACCTACACCCAGCCCCAGCAGCTCTGCGTGCCGGTGAATAAACCTGCGCTTGGTCTGCACCCCAACACGCGTTGGAGGGTCGGCACTGAGCCCCGCGTCGCTCCCGTCCTCCCGGGGACAAACGCCAGCATCACTCCGGTGACAACGATCAGGATTTATTACGCGCCACGCTCCCCAGGCACGGGCAGGGGATCGGCCGATCCCACGGGATGCCCCGGTGGCACCCGAGGCAGCGGGGGCAGCTCCCGGCAGGGCTCCACGCCCTGCCCCAGGCACTGTGTCCTCCTCCCACCCAGCTGGGAGCAGTGGATGAGCAGAGTCCTCCGCTCCAGAGCGGCCGTGCTCTGCTAAATAGACTCGATCTGCTTGCGGACCTTCTCCAGAGCCTTCCTGTCCAACACGCGCTGGCGACACACCACCAGCACCGCGAAGACGGCAGCCACGCACATCATGGTGCCCACAAACCTCCAGAACACGTGCGCCTCCATCACTGCCGAGTGACAGCTGCACCCACAGGGAGAGTTAGGAAGGCCAGAGGGAAGGGGGTCACCCCCAAATTCCACACCGTTTCCCAGAGACTGCACCCACCTCTTGTACTCTTCCCTGCTGGAGGCAGCGCAGGTGATGATCTCGATGAAACCCGTGTGGCTGCACTCCACTATAGTCTTCTGCAGCAGAGAGGGGTCCTTCAGCTGCTATGCCGGGGCAGAACTTGCCCCCCGACCCTGCCGGCCCCGGGCAGGGCACGGTGCAGCCTCCATCCCGGTCAGGGGGGCGAGGGCAGCCCCGCCGCTGTCGGTACTCACCGCCTGGAAGCTGGAGCAGCGGGTACACTCCTGCGCCACCACGAAATCCTCCACCCGCCAGCACTGCGTGACCGCCACCGGGCTCGCTGCGGAGAGAGACCTCGGCTGCTGAGTGTGGGCCCGCCCGGGAGCTCACCGGACCCGGCCCGGGCCCCCGCCGAGCCCGGCCCCGCACTCACCCGAGCGCCGCTCGTCGCTCGCCGCCATCGCCGGGCTGTGAGGAGAGCAGAGACGCCGTGAGGGCCGCGGTTCGCCCGCCCCATGGCCGCCCGGCTCGGCCCCCCCTCGCCCCTCACCGGGCCGCCCGGCTCGGCCCCCCCTCGCCCCTCACCGGGCCGCCCGGCTCGGCCCCCCCAACCTCCCGCTCACCACAGGCCGCACACCAGAGCGCCCAGCACGGCGTAGAGAGCGCAGCAGCGCGGCCCGGCGGGGCCGCGGGGCCCCATCAGCACGGCGGGACTACCGGGCCCGGCCCCCCGTCACCGGCAGCGCCACCATGTTGGCGCGCGGGGGATCGTGGGAAGAGCAGGGGATGACGGGAAGGGCGAGGGCGGAGTTTCGCTGGAGGGCGGGGCTTAAAGGATGGGGCGTGAATTGAGCGACGTCGAGTTGATAGAAGGGGAGTGGCTTCCGCTCAAAGGTGCGTTGCTTTGAGCGAGGGGGGCGTGGTTTTACGCGAAGTGGCGTACTTGGGGGCGTGGCTTTGGACAGAAAAGGGTGTGGCTTCAAGCGAGGGGGCGTAGTTTGCTCAAAGTGGCGCGCGTTTTAGTGCGGGGGCGTGATTTTTGCTCGAAGGGGCGTGGCTTTTGAGCGAGCGGGCGTGGTCTTACGCGAAGTGGCGTGGTTTTGAGGGAGGGGGCGTGGTTTTCTGAGCGAGTGGGCGTGCGTTTTGTCCGATTGGGCGTGGCTTCGCCCCTCCCGGGCGCTCGGGGACCCCCCCCCGCCGTCCCCGTTCCCCCGCCTTCCCGTCCCCGTTGCCCCCCCCCACCCCCCGCATCCCCAACAGAGACACCGGAGCCGGGACAAGGCACAAAGTGGGCTTTATGGCACGAGGTGCAGATCGGGAGAGGGGGGTCAGCCCTCTCCCCCGGCCCCCCAGCCTCCCCCGGCCCCCCGCCCCGGAGAGGCGCCCGCGCTGCCCCGGGCAGGCGGGGGGAGCGGCGGCGGCGGGGGGGGTGGTCGGTGGTCCTATGCCAGGGAGCATTTACCCCCGGCCTTCCGGGGGGGGCCGGGCTCCAGGAGGGGCCTGCTGCTGCTGGGGGCCTGCAGGAGGGAGGGGAGGGGGTCAGGAGGGTGGTCGGAGCTGAGGAGGGTGGGGGGGTCCCTCGCCCGACAGGCCCCCCCCGGCCCCACTCACCGCTTTCCGGGAGTTTTTCTGCAGGATGTCTCGTGCCAGCGTGCTGAAGGCCTGGGGAGAGGGGACAGTGAGCAGGGGCAGCACCCGGAGACCCCCCCGGGGCCGGGGTAACCCCCCGCCCCATGCTGTTCCCATTGTGGGGTCCGCAGCCCCGCCCCCCCCCCCCCTCCGCATTTGGGGCTCCCTCTCACCTCCTCCACATTCACACTGGACTTGGCACTGGTCTCGAAGAAGCGGATCCCGTGCTCCTTCGCCAGCTGCGGGACAAGGGGACTCCCGCTTTGAGCCAGGTGCCAGAGAAGGGCCCCCCCCCAGCCCCAGGGTACCCCCTATTTACCTTCTCAGCCTCATCCCGCTGCACTTTCCGTTTGCTCTCCATGTCACACTTGTTGCCGATGAGGAGACGCTCGACCCCAGCGGAGGCATTCTGCAGGCAGGAGAGGATGGGCAGGACCCCTCACACCAGACCCCCCCCTCCGCAATGTCACCCCAACCCCAGTGCGCACCCACCTCCTTGATGCTTTTCATCCAGTTTTGGATATTTTCGAATGATTTCTCATCGGTGATGTCGTACACCAGGATGATGCCCTGCCAGCATGGTGCAGTCAGTGGGGCTGGGACCTGCCGCCCCAGGTTTGGGGGGGTGGTCTAACCCCTAAATGGGGACGGTGTGTGTCCCCCCCCAGCTGCCCCAGCCCTTTTTGGGGCTGCTGGCACCCCCATTCCGTACCACAGCTCCGCGGTAATAGGCTGTTGTGATGGTTTTGAAGCGCTCTTGTCCCGCCGTGTCCCTGTGGGAGAGGCAGAGGAGGGGGGGCTCAGCAGGAAGACGGGGGGGGGGTGTTTCCCCAATTCCATACAACACCCCCCCACACTTACCAGACCTGCAGCTTGATCTTCTTCCCATCGATGTCCACCGTCCGGATTTTGAAGTCAATTCCTGGGATGGAAAAAGAGAGAGAGAGGCTGGTGACGCTGGGGCTGTGCCGGCACTGGGAGGGGATGCCGGAGCAGGGCAAGGAGCTGCTGTAAACAGCTCCACTCCCAGTCCCAGCCTCTTAAATTCCCAGTAACCATCTGGCATCGTGAAAAATGGGGGGGGGGGGGCAAAGTCCAGGCCTGACACTGGCTGCAGCGACTGGGAGAGGGTCACCGGCGTACCCGAGCCTGTGCCGGATACAGCATTCCTGCCGGATGGCATCACCCCGCACGGCTGCCTGCGATGCTGCCCTCAGCAGGGGTGGAAAGGGGGGAAGAGATGGATGGAGCTGCTGGACACCCCCCCCCCAAAAGCTGGCTGATGTTTCCCCCCCCCCGCCAAAACTCCCACTTCCCTGCACCCCCCTCCCTGCTCAGCCCCATTTCAGGACATGCTGGACGCCCCATTTCAGGGGCCGAGGAGGAGGAGGAGGAAGGGCTGGATGGGCTGGGGGGCAGCCCCCAGGCCAGGGGGACGATGGTGGGGCACAGCAGGGACCCCAGCCCAGCCAGCAGCTGGCAGCCGGCATGTCTGCACCAGAGTTTATGGCATGGGCCGTGCCGGGGCGGCTGCTCCAGCCTCAGGAAATGGCTTTACCAGCGCGGTGGAAACTCAGAGGAGGAGGAGGAGGATGGGGCAGCGGACACCAGGGTCCCGCTTGGTGGTGGCTGCGGCGCAGTGTCGGGTCTCGTCCAGCACCACCAGCACCGTGCCAGCTTCCCTGGCCATGCAGCCCCTAGAAATGGCTCAGACCCCCTGTTCACCGGCCGGGACGAGGCACAGAGCGTGGTGCAGCTGTGTTTGTTCCTGGTGGGGTTCCCGGTGGGGCTCCCAGTGGGGTCCCCGCTGTCCCATCGTAGCTGGGGTGCGGGCAGGGACCTGGTCGTTGTCCGGCCGCCTCAGGGTGCACGGTGGGGAGGAGACGGGAGGGGAGACACCGGGGCCAGCAGCCCTGGTGAGTCCCCAGCATTGGGGTAGGGAGGTCCCTGGGATGGGGGTCTGCGGGGTGGGGGGGTCCCTGGGGTGGGGGGTCCCTGGGGTGGGGGGTCCCTGGGGTGGGGGGTCCCCGTGGGGTGCCGCTCACACACCAATGGTGGAGATGTAGGTGCTGGTGAAGTTGTCCTCGGCGAAGCGGATGATGAGGCAGGTCTTGCCCACGCCACTGTCCCCGATCAGCAGCAGCTTGAAGAGGTGGTCGTAGGCCTTGGCCATGGCCCCCGCCCGCCGCCGCCTCCGCCACCGGGACCCGGCCCCGGCCCCGAGCCCGGACCGCCCACCCCCCGGGCGGGGACTCTCCCGGAGCCCTGCCCCGCCGCCATGACGTCACCACCACCCCCCGTTACGTCACCGCAGGGGGATCGGCCAACGTCACGACTCCCACCCCTCCCCTTAGGCGCCCCTCCCAAGATGGCGGCACACGGAGCGACCTTCCCAAGATGGCGGCACCCAGTCTGACCTTCCCAAGATGGCCGCTCCGCTTTTCCCTACCCGCGACTTTCCCAGCATGGCCGCCCGGCCGCGACATTTCCTCACTTCCGCCCGTGCGGGGGAACCCCCGTAGCGGATATAGCGGCTCCCGCTTCCGGCCGCGTCCCTTTTCGGTCGCGGCTGCCACCACGCCAACATGCCCGTGAGTGCGGGACCGGGCACCGGGCGCCGGGCAGCGACACCCGGGAGGGGCTGGGCGGGGCCGGGCACCGCCGCACGGCGGGAAGGAGGGCGGGAGGGTGGGAGGGAGGCGGCAGGGCCCGGGGGGCGGCCTGGCGGGGTGGGCCCTGACTGCCGCCATCTCCCCGGCGGGGGCCCCAAGATGGCGGCGGGCGGGCTGAGGGGGGGGACACACCGATCGCTAACCGGGCTTGTCCCCGCAGCTGGCGAAGGACTTGCTGCACCCTTCCCCCGAGGAGGAGAAGAGGAAGCACAAGAAGAAGCGGCTGGTGCAAAGCCCCAACTCCTACTTCATGGACGTCAAATGCCCGGGTAGGGCGGGCGGGCGGACCCGGGGGGTGGGCAACGCAGTGCCGCTGTCCCTCCCGCGCCCCTCAGAGCTCGCCTTTTGTTCCCCGCCAGGTTGCTACAAGATCACTACGGTGTTTAGCCACGCTCAGACCGTCGTTTTGTGCGTGGGTTGTTCGACCGTGCTGTGCCAACCCACGGGGGGAAAGGCGAGGCTGACAGAAGGTGGGTAGCAGGGTCGGGGGCAGCCTCCTCAGGGAGCTCCCGGGGCAGTCTTGGCACCCGAGGCAGCTCAGAATCATAGAATCATTGAGGTTGCAAAAGACCTCTAAGATCCTCAAGTCCAGCTGTCAGCCCAACACCCCCAGCCCTCCTAAACCATGCCCCCAAGTGCCACATCTACACGGTTTTTGAACACCCCTAGAGATGGTGACTCCCCCACGTTTCTGGGCAGCCTGTTCCAGTGCCTGAGCATTCTTTTTCCTAATACCCAATGTTCCTAATATCCAATCCAGACAACCCCATATCCAGGCATTTTCCCTCATCTCCAACCTAAACCTCCCCTGACGCAGCTTGGGGCCGTTTCCTCTCACCTGTCACTGGTGACTTGGGAGCAGAGACCGACCCCCCCCTCACTCCAGCCCCTCTCAGGCAGTTGCAGAGAGCGATAAGGTCTCCCCTCAGCCTCCTCTTCTCCAGGCTTGTGGAGACATGGCTCCTCTGGGCTGAAAAATTACAAAAGCCACGCAGTTACAGGTGCTTTCAGAACCAGGGTGGTTTTTTTCCTCTTTAAAACAAGTCAAAAAGTGCTGAATTTGGGTTGGTGAGACAAGCAAATCCTCCTACAGGCGGGATTTAAAGAGGCTGCGGCCTTTCTGACCGCTCCGTGTGGTTTTTTTTCTCTCCCTTCCTTAGGCTGCTCCTTCAGACGAAAGCAGCACTAAGCGAAGGGAGCGAGGGATGGATGGGACTCCTCGCGCAGAGCACGAGAGCAGGGGCTGCCGCCGCAGAGCTGCGCGTCCAGGCCTGACCCGAGTGCGTGGGCAGGCGCCCGCGGAAGGACCACCGCAAATGTGACTGTCACGCTGTCCCCGTAGCCTCACCCGTCTTGCTGTCAATAAATTTTGGATAAAATACACACAAATCAGTTTGCTTTTAATGCTCTCATTGTTTGCTGTGAGAGAAGGGTGGTTTGGCAGCAGTTCTGATGTTTTTTTTGGTTTATGTGATGGAACTTGACAGGTATTAACCTTTGAGACAAACAAAACGCTTCCTTTTATTCAGGCCAGAAACAAAACTGTCTCTTGCCACTGTAACGTCACGTTCTCAGCGTGTAGGGATTTACTTCCCTGCACTCAGAGCTGCGGCCGAGTCCTGTTTCATGCTGGGAACCTGCAGGAGGGGAGGAGTATCCTGGAAGTAACATAATAAGGAGGGAAATAGAGGGAGGCTGCTCCAAATAGCTGAGTATTCCCAGTAGCTACCTTCAGCTAGCCATACTAGAGTCGCTAGAGTTTCCTTTCTCGTCACCCCTTTCCTCTGGCCGAGGTTCGATCGGCTCCGAACCGAAGGGATGACGCCTCGAGGGAAGCGGTCGCTGTCATGGCCAGTCTATCCTAGAATGACACAATTTTGCGTTCTGAAGCGCGGAAATGTGAAAAGCAGATGTGCCTGACTGGCCTTAGAGCTTACAAAGGGAAAAAGTACGCGTTTCTGCTGTCTGTAAATGTTAATTACTGAACTCTAAACCTCTTCTCTCGCTTACTGAGGAACACGCCAGCCGTGGACGCGCGAAGAGCAGAATCCGTTGTGTTGAGGGATTCCCACTTCACTGAGCCGAATTGCGAAGGAGAGGGTAAGCGCTGCGCACGGGGAGCTTCCCGTTTGCGATCGCTTCGAAGCAAAAAGAACCCTTTAACTGCCCACGTTAAGGGTGTTTAACGCCCTTCGGAGGGGCGGAACGGGGACAAGGGAACGTTCCCCTGCTCCATTCGCCCATTCCACTGTGGCAGGAGCAATAAGTCGGGGTGAATTTGAATCTTGTGACTGGGGTTTTGCCGCTACTGTTGGATCAGGTATTTTAGAGCATCACGGGAAGTTCTGGGTTGGGGGATGGGACGTTCAAAGACCATCTAAGTCCAGCCCAGTGCCACGAGCAGGGACATCTTTAACTAGACCAGGTCGCTCAGAGCCCCGTCCAGCCCAGCCTCGGGTGTCCCCGGGGACGGGGCATCGACCACCTCTCGGGGCAGCCGGTGCCGGCGTTGCCACCCTCAGCGTACGGAATTTCTTGCTTTTATCTAGCCTGACTCTCCCCTCTTAGGTGAAAACCACCACCCCAGTCCTATCGCTACAGGCCCTGCCAAAAAGCCTGACCCCATCTTTCTTATAAGTATTTTAAGCACTGGAAGGCCGCAGTAAGGTCTCCCTGCAGCCTCCTCGTGGCCAGGCTGAACAGCCCCAACCTCCCAGCCCGGCCTCGCAGCAGAGGGGCTCCGTGAGGAGCTGCTCTTTGGCCTGTGAGAGGGCAGGAAACGATGATGAAACAAGAAAACCCCAGGGATTTTAACATGAAAAACGGGAATGCCTCAAATTCTGTGCTACTCTATGTACACGGAGGTTTTAGTTGCCGCGGCTGAGGGACGGGATGCCGTCCAGAGGGATGGGGATGGGCTGGTGGAGTGGGGGCAGCCCCCCCACCCCAAACCAGCGCGGGCTGGGGAGGGGTGGGTTTTGGGGGCAGGAAAAGGCCTGGGGGTGGTCTGGTGGGTGAAAAGCTGGCCAGGAGCCGGGAGCTGAAAAGCCAACTGTCCCCTGGGCTGCGCCCCCAGCAGGGTGAGGGAGGGGATTCTGCCTCTCTGCCCCCGCTCTGGTGAGACCCCTGCAGGGCTCAGCGCTGGGGGCCTCGGGACAGACAGACACCCGCTGGAGCCGGACTGGAGGCCCCAAAACTGACCTGAGGGCTGGAAAACCTCTGCCACGAGGGCTCTGAGCAACCTGGGCTGGGGGAAACTCCCTGTCTGGGGCAGGGGCGGGACCGGGTGGTCCTGGAGGGTCCCTCTCAACCCATACCCTTCCACGATGCGTGACTGACAGGCGGAGAGACAGCCTGGGGGTGGGCGGCTCTGGGGAAGGATGGACGGATGGACGCCAGCTCTGGGAAGGGTGGGCAGTAGGTGGCTGGAGCAGCCAGGGGCAGGTGGATGCAGGGAAGGATGGACTCGGGTTGGAGGAGGAGGGGGGGGTGGTCTGCTGGGAGCCCCCCATATAACCCCCGGGACCTCCCAACACCCCCCGGACCCCCCCAGGGACCCCCAAATACCCACCCCGGGACCTCCAAGGGACTCCCAAACACCCCCATGGGAACTCCCCGAATAGCCCCCTGGGACCCCCAAACACCTACACAGAACACCCTGGAACCCTTAGGACCACCCCACACCCCCCCAAATACACCCCTGGACCCCCAAACACCCCCTCAGACCAGCATCCTGTGCCAGGGCCTCTGAACCACCCTGCCCCCCCCCAGGACCCCTCAGGGACTGTGTGTAGAAAATGTGTGAAACTGGGGGGGCCAGAAATATGGGGGTGCAAATCTGGCATGCAAAAAGGGTGGGGGGGTAAAAGGAGGGGCCAGAACCAGTGCAAAAAAGAGGGGTGCAGCTGTAAGACCAGGGCAGCCCCCCTGCCCAGCTGCCCCTGCCCCCCCAATTTCCCCACTTGTGATCAAGGGGGCAGCGGGATGCTGTGGGGGAATGGGGGGACACGGGGAGAGCCTGTGGGGGGCATAGGGACACCTTGAGGGGGGGAAGGGGGGAAATGACATGCCCACTTGCCCCCCCAAATCCTGGGCCCCCCCCCCAGGATCCCTGTGGTGATGGGGTGGGGGGGGTGTGCACCCCGATATACAACCGCACCGTGTCACACCTGGGCCCTGACGCACCCCGCCACCACCAACACCCCAAACCCCAGCCCCACACCCCGACACACCCCGGAGCTCGCGGTGGGGGGGGGTGCAGGGAATGGGGCTCTGTGGGGAAACTGAGGCACGGGGGGGGACGACGACACTGAGCCCGTCGGAGATGACGCCACAGCACCTTTATTGCCTCCCTTGGCACGAGGGGGGGGGTCTGGAGGGGGTGGGGGGGGGTCACTCATCGTGGCTGAGGGGCGGGGGGGGCCACGGCGGCCCCCAGGGGCACCTGGCCGAGGTACGCCGTGTCGAAGCAGCGGCGCCGCTCGGGGTCCCCCCGCGAGCAGCACCCCTGGGGGTCGCGCCAGGCGTCCTGCGGGGTGGCGCAGAGGGTGGCGATGCCCTGGGACAGCTGTGGACAAATGGGGGGGGGGGAGTCAGGGTGGCTGTGGGGATCCCCCAGAGCCCCTGGACACCCCCCCACCCACCCCCAGCACCCACCTGCTCCTGGGCACAGGTGCTTTGCTCCTCGGGGGGCAGCGGGCAGCACGCGGCCGTCACGGCCCCCAGCAGCTCCGGCACCGGCCGCCTGCGGGACACAGACACGGGGGGGGTGGGGTGGGGGTGAGTTACCTCTTGGGGGGGGGTGGGGTGTGGGGGGTCCCAAACCCCTGGGTCCCCTTTCTGATGGGGGCAGTGGGGGTGTCATGCGGGGCTTGGATGGCTGGGTCCCCTCTGAAATGGAGGAGGAGTGGTCCTGGACCCCTGGGTCCCCTCTGTGATGGGGTGTCGTGGGGTGGGACGGGGGGTCCCAGACACCTGGGTCCCCTTCCCTGCTGAGTGGGGGGGATCACGGGCTGGGCGGGGGGCTCAGATGCCTGGGTCCCCTCTGAGATGGGGGTTCCTGGACCCTGGGTCCCCTCCCTGATGGGCGGGGGGCTGGGTTACAGGGGAGGACCGGACCTCTGGGTCCCCTCTGAGATTGGGGGTGGGGTGATCACAGGAGGGTCCCAGACTCCTGGAAGTGGGGGGCACCCACCTGCACTCCTGGGTCCCCCCTGCAGTACCGCCCGCAGCCGTTCAGGGGGCAGACCCCTCCCGTGGGGGGGGGGGTTGGGGCCACCCATGGGGGGGGTGGGGGGGGGCACCCACCTGTCGGTGAGCAGGCGGGTGGGCCCGCAGAGGGTGCGCAGCAGCGCCGGGCCGGGCAGCACCAGGCTGACGTTGTGCAGCTCCCGGTCATAGGCGGGGTGGGGGGCCATGGCGGCGAAGCAGCGGACGCGGGCGCGACCCGCCCCGCGCTGGCAGCACCGGTGCTGCCTCGTCTTCACCGTCGCCTCCTCCCGGCAGAACCGCTCCAGCCCCTTCTGCCACTGCAGGGGTGGGGGTGGGTGGGTCAGGGCACCCACACACCTGGGTGGCCCCCCCCCAGCACCCAGGTCCTCCCTGGGACACCTGTGTCCCCTCCCCGGATGCCCGGGTCCCTCCCAGATTCCTAAATGCCTGGATCCCTTCCTGGATACCTGGGTCCCTCCCCGGACATCTGGGGTCCCCCCCCAGGCTGTGGGTGCCTGGGTCCCCTCCCTGATGTGCGGGGATCACAGGGTGGGGGGCTTGGATGCCTGTGTCCCATCTGAGATGGCGGGGGGGGGGGGGCATAGACCCCCGGATCCCCTCCCTGATGGGGTGTCATGGGGTGTGTGTGTGTGTGTGTGTGTGTGGTCTCTCCTGGACACCTGAGTCCCTCCCAAACACCTGGGTCCTATTCCCCCCCCCCCCCCAGACACCTGGGTCCCCCCAAAACAAACACCTGGGTCCCCCCTGCAGCACCCAGACGCCTGGGTCCCCCCCAAAACAAACCCCTGGGTCCCCCCTGCAGCACCCAGACGCCTGGGTCCCCCCCAAAACAAACCCCTGGGTCCCCCCCCAGCACCCAGACGCCTGGGTCCCCCGCAAAACAAACCCCTGGGTCCCCCCCCCAAAACAAACCCCTGGGTCCCCCCCCCAGCACCCAGACGCCTGGGTCCCCCCCCAAAACAAACCCCTGGGTTCCCCCTGCGGCACCCAGACGCCTGGGTCCCCCCCCAAAACAAACCCCTGGGCCCCCCCTGCAGCACCCAGACGCCTGGGTCCCCCCTGCGGCACCCAGACGCCTGGGTCCCCCCCCCAAAACAAACCCCTGGGTCCCCCCCAGGCACCCGTCCCCCGGCACTCACGGCGCTGTGGGCGCAGGCGAGGCTCCCGTTGCGGCAGCAGCGGCCGTAGTCGCGCTCCAGGCGCAGGTGCAGCCGGCCGCGGGGATCGGCGGGGCCAGGAGGGCCGAGCCGCAGCTCCCGCAACCCGCAGATGTTCTCCATGTTGGCGGCGGTGGGCTCGCCGGGGGGGAAGGGTGCCTTGCCGGTGGGCTCCCAGGCCGCCACGACGGCGGCGGCGGCGGCCTCGGCGCCGTCGGGGTCCTGGGTGAAGCAGCGGCGGCGCGCCGCGCCGTGCTGGTGGCAGCAGTGGAACTGCCGCGTCTTCACCCCGAATTCATCGGTGCAGAAGTTATCCAGCACGTCCTTCCACTGCAGGACAGTGGGGTCAGACCCCTCCCCTCTCCGTGTCGCCCCCCCACCCCGGCGTCCCCGTCCGACCCCCCACCCCGGGACTCACGGCGTGGCGGGCGCAGGGCAGCGGGGCGCGGTGGCGGCAGCAGGTGTCGAGGCGGGGCCGGAAGGCGTCGAGCGCGGCCGCTTGCCGGCGCAGGTGGGCGAAGGCGTTGGGGGGCAGCTGGGGGGCCGGGGCGGGCGGCGGGGGCTGGCGGCAGTGGCGGGAGACGGCGGCGGCCTCGGGCCAGGCGGGGGGGAAACCGTCCAGGGTGTTGGCCCAGACGGTGGGGACACGGCCGGGGACGGGGGCGGCGCCCCCCGCCAGGATGTCGGGGAGCGAGGGGGGGGGCAGCTCCTCCTGCAGCACTGAAAAGGGGGGGGGTGTGTCCCCACGTGTGTCCCCACATTCCTATTCATTCCCTGTCCCTCTGTCCGTCTCCCCCATCATGGTGTGCCCCCCCATCTCCAACCCTGGCTGTCCCCCTATCTCCCCTCCCCATGTCCCCCCCTCCCCAACCCTGGCTGTCCCCCTGTCCCCCCCTCCCCATGTCCCCCCCTCCCCAACCCTGGCTGTCCCCATGTCCCTCCCCCTCCATTCCCACCTCCCCATGTCCCCCCAGCCCCAACCCTGGGTTCCTCCCCCCGTCCCCCATCCCGGGGTGTCGTCCCCCGCCCATGTCCCCCCATCCCCAACCTTGGCTGTCCCCATGTGCCCCCAGTCCCGGGTGCCCCCCCACCCCCCATCCCGGGGTGTCCCCCCCCCCACGTCCCCCCATCCCCAACCTTGGCTGTCCCCATGTGCCCCCAGCCCCGGGTTCCCCCCCACCCCCCATCCCGGGGTGTCCCCCCCCCACGTCCCCCCATCCCCAACCTTGGCTGTCCCCATGTGCCCCCAGCCCCGGGTTCCCCCCCACCCCCCATCCCGGGGTGTCCCCCCATCCCTGCCCTCACACTGCTCCATGTGGGGGTGCTGCAGGACCAGCCTCTCCTGTACCATGGGCTCCGGCGCCACCACTGTCACCGCGGTGTGGGGGGGGGGCACACGAAGGGACAGCAGGTCAGTGGGGGTCCCCACAATGCGGGGGGGGTAGGGGGGTACCCCCCGATCCCATGGGTTTAGAGTCCCACAATGGGGTGGAGACCCAGGCACGCAGGGAGGGGACCCAAGTGTCCGGGGAGGGGACCCAGGTGCGTGGGCAGGCACCCAGGTGTCCGGGGAGGGGACCTGCGGCATGCGGGTGGGGACCCAGGTGGCCGGGCAGGGAGCCCAAATGTGTGGGCAGAGACCCAGGTGTCCAGGAAAGGGAACCCAGGCATTTGGGTGGGGACCCAGGCATCCGGGAAGGGGACCCAGGTGTCTAGGGAGGAGGCCCCAGATGTGTGGGCAGGGACCCAGGTGCCCTGGCTGGGACCCAGGTGTCCAGGAGGGGACCCAGGTGTCCGAGAAGGGTCCCAGGCATTTGGGAAGGGACCTTGTGTCCAGGGGGGTGGCTCAAATGTGTGGGCAGGGACCCAGATACCCCAGTTGGGACCCAGGTGTCTGGGAGGGGACCCAGATACACGGACAGGGACCCAGGTCTGGGGAGGGGACTCAGTTACCCACAGAGGGGACCCAGGGCATACAGGTGGGGACCCAGGTGTCCGGGGAGGGGGACTCAGGTGTCTGGGGAGGGCACCCAGATGTCTGGGAGGGGGACCCAGGTGTCTGGGGAGGGCACCCAGATGTCTGGGAGGGGGACCCAGGTGTCTGGGGAGGGCACCCAGGTGTCAGGGAGGGCACCCAGATGTCTGGGAGGGGGACCCAGGTGTCTGGGGAGGGGGACCCAGGTGTCTGGGAGGGGGACCCAGGTGTCTGGGGAGGGGCACCCAGGTGTCGGGGAGGGCACCCAGGTGTCGGGGAGGGCACCCAGATGTCTGGGAGGGGCACCCAGGTGTCCGGGGAGGGCACCCAGGTGTCCGGGGAGGGCACCCAGGTGTTCGGGGAGGGCACCCAGCCACGCAGGGGGGACCCTGCCATGGGTCAGGGCCGCGGGACTCACCAGCGGCGCCGAGGAGGAGGAGGAGGAGGCCGAGGGCGGCCATGGCGTCGGGCGCTGTGGGGCTGCTGCCGGCTCCGCCGCTTTATGAAGGGCCGGGGCGGACGCGGGGCCGTATCCTGCGGGGCTGAGTCACGGCCTGACGTTGTGGTTGGGCCGGGGGGGGGACGGACGGACGGGACTGGGGGGTGGGGGGGGGGGGGGCTGCGGGTGCTGGGCTGCGTCCTGCATCCCCAAACGGGGTCACGGTCATGACCCCAACCCCCACAGCCCCAACGAGGCCTGGCGGTGCGTGTGTGTGTCAGGGACACTGCGGGGGGTCCTGTGTCGTGTCTTCCCCCTCTCCCAGGGGCCCTGTGCCCCCCCCCCGGTGTCCCCAGCCCCCCCCCAGGACCCCTGCGTCAGAGCAGAGGGAAGCAGCCAAATGTTTGTGGTTTTTGCCCCGTTTTGGGGCTTGCCCCACCCGGTGAGTCACACACACCCCCCCCTGCCCGTACTGGCGGGACCAGAGGGGGGATGGGGGGGGCCACCCATGGAGGACCCCCCCCGCGGGGGGAGGCTCAGCTCCTGTCTCCACACCGCACTGGAGGACCCCCCCAGGTGTGGGACAGCGGTAGCAGGAGGCTGTCATGGCCTTGGTCACCTCCCTTTGCCCCAGGGCCTGGGCTGGGGGGGGCCCCTCCCCCTCCCTGGCACGCCTGCATCGTGCCCCGGGCAGAGCCCAAGTTTTTGGGCACGTGCCTGGGGTGGTGGGGGGAGGACAAAAATCCCCGTCCCCCCCCATCCCCCCCCCCCCCGCGATTGCCCAACACCGGTGGGGACGTGACACAGGTTTGCGCAACAACCCCCACCCCCTCCCCCCAACCCTGCCACCCACAGCGGGGGGGGACGGACACGGGACCCAGGCGTGTGGGCTGAGCGGGGGGGCACGAGGACCCTCGGTGCCTGGCGTGGGGGGACACACGCACCCCCCCCAGACATCCTGCAGCGCCCCCCCGGGACACCTCGGGGTGCTCCCAGCAGTGAGAGGGCCGGGAGATGCACTGAGTCGCCCCGGTCTCAGCTCCTGCCGCAGCCCGACGCTGTTTCCCAGCACTTTAATGGGTGTTGGAGTCCGTGGGGGGGGACACACATATGGGGGGGGGGGGAGGATAGGGAGTGGGGGGCACGCCGCGGGGGGGGTCAGAAGCGCTCCTCAGCGTCGGGGACGCGGGCGTCCCGCAGCTCCCGCAGCCGCCGCAGCACCCAGCGCAGGTCGCGCTCCCCCAGCTGCCGGTTGTCCCGGGTGCGGACGCTGACGGTGCCGCGCTCCCGCTCCCGCCGGCCCACCACTGCGGGGGGGGGAGACACGGGTGGGTGGGGGGCCCCTGTCCTCCCCGCCCCCGTGTCCCCCCTCCCCTGCACAGGCACCCCCCTACCCCGTGCTGGGCGCACCCACCCGCACGTGCACCCACTGCCCCCCCCCCCCCATCCTGCAGCCTTCACGTGTACCCGTCACCCAGGGGGGTCCCACGGGGGTCCCAGGGGGGTCCCAAGGAGGGGGGGGGCCAGAGTGTCTTCTTGGGGGTCTGCAGGGGGGCTCAGAGGAGTCCTGAGGGGGTCCCAGAAGATCCCAGGGGATCCCAGGAGGGTACCAAGGAGGGGTCTCAGGATCTCAGGGTGGGGTCCCGAGGAGGGGGCTCAGGAGGGATCCCAGGGGGTCCTGGAAAGAGCCCGGGGGGTTCCCAGTGCCCCCCAGCAGCTCCCAGTTTCCAGTGCAGGGTGGCTGGGTGTTGCTGACAGTACAGCTGGTCCCAGGGAAGTGGGGGGGGCGGGGGGGGGGGGGGGGGGCGTGTCCCAGGGGTCTGTGTCCGTGTGTCTCCCCCCAAATCTTACCCAGCTGGAAGTTGTAGTGGGCGAGCTGGGCCCGGCGGATCTTCCTGGCCAGGGTGGCCCCCGTGTCGCCATCCAGGTCAGCCACCAGGCCGCCCCCCCGCAGCACGGCCTGTACCTGCCCCACGGATGACACAGGGGGATGGGGGACATGTGGGGGGACACAGGGAAATGGGGGGGGGACACACGGACGGACATGAGAGGGGACACAGAGCAGGACTCACTCACCTCCCGGGCGTAATCCTCGACTTCGGGCGCCTGCGGGATGACCATCGCCTGCAGCGGGGACAGCCAGAGCGGCCTGGGGGTGTCAAAAGGGACAGGGGTGACCCAGGGACTTTGGGGGTGTCCCTTTTACAGCCCCAAGGTGAGAGAGATTTATTCTGGGGGGTGGGTGGGGTGGGACCGTGTCCCCAAAGGGTCCCCGTTTGCCTTCGGGGACACCCCCTGCCTTACCACCGTCCGCCGCAGCTCTCGGCCAGCACGGCCACCATGCGCTCGACGGAGCCCAGCACTGCCCGGTGGATCAGCACCGGCCGCGCCGTCCCCGCTGTCGCACTGTGGGGGGGACACCAGGGGTCAGGGGAACCCCCCAGCCCAATGTCTAACCCCCTCCCAAAGCCCCAGTTCTCACCCCCCCCATACCTGGCGTACTCCAGCCCGAATCTCTCCGGCATCTGGAAATCCAGCTGGATGGTGCCGCATTGATGCTGCCGCCCCAGCGCATCCCGGATCCGGATATCGATCTATTGGGAATAATTTGGGGTGGGGGGTCCTGAAGGGTCCCGGTTTGCCTTTGGAGACCCCCCCGCCCCGAAATCTCTCACCTTGGGGCCGTAGAAGGCGCCGTCGCCCGGGCTCAGCTCCCAGGGCTGCCCGAAGGTGCGGAGGCTCCGCTCCAGCTGCTGCAGGGACAGATGTGGGGGGTGTCGGTGGAAGGGGGGGGCAACGCAGGGGACGGGATGAGGGGACAGGACAGAGGTGACAAAGTGCAGACGCAACGTGGGGACACAGCACAGGGGACACGACGCAGGGATACAGCGCACGGGCGCGACATGTGGGACGTAACGCAAGGGGTGCGATGGCACAGCCCGGGGGTGACACGCGGGGGACAACGCGGGGACACGCCACGGCAGAGCTGGGTGGGGATGAAAGGGCCAGGGGGATGTGGCGGGGAGGGGACGCGACGCGGGGGGACGCGGCAGCAGAGCTGGGACGCGGCGGCGAGGCCACGTCGCTGGGGACACCGTGGCCAGGCTGGGACGCGGCGCAGGGGACACGGGGACAAAGCTGGGACAGGCAGCACGGGACGCGATGCGGGGCAAGGCGGGAGGTGACGCGTGGGGCGCGTCGCAGGGGACGGAGCGGCAAAGCGGGGACATGACGCCGGGGACGGTGCCGTGCTCCCGTCCCCATCCCACCTCCTCGGCGCGGTCCCAGGTTTCGGGGTCTCCGAGGAATCCAGGGGGACGCGTGGCCAGGGCCAGGCGGAAGGAGAAGCCCAGGACGGCGTAGACCGTCCGCACGAAATCCAGGCAGGCGTCGATCTCACCCTCCAGCTGGGGACAAGGTGTCAGCAGGGGGGCGACGCGGCGTGGGGGGACACGGAGAGGGGACAGGAGGGGACGCTCGCCTGCTCCAGCGTGCAGAAGATATGAGCGTCGTCTTGCTGGAAGCGCCGGACCCGCGTCAGCCCCGTCAAGGTGCCGGGGGGTTCGTTGCGATGCAGCACCCCGAAATCGGCCAGGCGTAACGGCAGCTCTCGCCACGACCGCGGCCGGTGGGCAAACATCAGGCTGCAGGTGGACAGACGGACGGTCAGACGCAACGCCAGCCCCCCCACCGTGTGTCCCCCGCCCCCCCCCCACCTCCCCACTCACCAGTGGGCTGGGCAGTTCATGGGTTTGAGGGAGAGGGTCTCGGTGCCGGCGGTGAAGGAGAACATGTGGGTGCTGTAGTGCTGCCAGTGCCCTGAGAGCTCCCAGAGCTGCGGGCTGAACACGTTGGGGGTCACCACCTCGTGGAAGCCCCTCGCCTGGTACTCACTCTGCGGGGACGGGGACGGGGACGTCAGCCCAGCCCCACGGCGCCCATCCCTGGAGCACATGTGGGTGCTCCAGAGCACAGGAGGGACGGGGAGCTGCAAGGACGGGGCACAGCAGGGTGCGACGGGGTGCAGTGGGGACAAGGCAAAGGGCAAAGACAGGCCCTGTTTTCTCCCCCCAGCCCCCGGTGGAGGTGACGGTGACACCCCCAGGGACACTGGGGGGGCTGTGGGGGACGTCAGCAGGGGCTGTGGGGGCCGTACCCTGATAAAATCGACGAGTGTGTTGTAGATGTGGGCGCCGCGGGGCAGGAAGAAGCAGCTGCCAGGGCTGAGTTTGTGGAAAAAGAAAAGCTCCTGCTCCTGTGGTGGTGGTTGGGGGGTCAGGCGTTATTGGGGGGTCACTGCGGCCCCCAAGTAGTGTCCACTCTCTCCCCCCTTCCCTGCGCGGGGCTTACCCGACCGATGCGGCGGTGATCCCGCAGGGCGGCTTCGTCCTGTGCCTGCTGCCAATCGGCCAAATCCTGGGCGCTGGGGAAGGCGACGGCGGTGACGCGCTGCAGCGACTGGCGGCCCCCGGCCCCTTGCCAAAACGCTGCCGAGCTCTGCCGGGGTGTGGGGCAGGGCGGGGAAATCAGTGGGGCCCGGATGTCTGGGTCCCCATCCCCTGCCCCCTGCCCCCCACCTAAACTTACCGTCAGGACGCGAAGGGCTCCGATCAGCCCCGTGTGCCGGAGGAAGGGGCCGTGGCAGAGCTGGAGCAGCGGGCCACACCTGCGGGGACGGACAGATGGACACGGGGACGGACACGGGGCCCTCATGGCCCTGTCTCTGCCCAGATGCACCCCCTCCCCAGAGCCCCCTGCCCTCACCTATAGACGGTGGCCATAGGTGACGTCACCTCCTCCTCGATCCGCTGCAGCTGGAAGCTGTTGTGCTGGCGGGGGGACACAGCGAGGTGGGTGACATGGGTGACACCAACAGGGGTGACACTGGTCCTCATTAGCATCACCCTGGTCCGTAACCCCAACCAGGAGGGTCCCGATGTCCCCACACCGGGCTCCCTCGTCCCCTCCTGGCTCGGGGAGGTGACACGCTGCAGGAGTCTCACCTTGAAAAGCTCGAGCAGCTGCTGGCGGGTGGCCTCGAGGCGCTCAAAGCGGTGCCCGGCACGGGCGAAAGCCGCGCAAGCGTCCTCCAGCGCCGGCAGCTCGCCGCGTTGCACTGCCCTGGGGGCGTGGGGACGGGCTGGGGACACCGCGCTCCACGGGGGACACGTGTGTCTGTCCCACCCCCAGCTCCCTCCTTACCTCTCGCCCATGTGGACGTCGCAGAAGAAGCCGTCCTCGGTGGCCTGGGCGCTGCAGAGGGTGGCCCCGTAAAACTGCTCGGCCACCGCGCCCAGGACGCAAGCGCCCGACCGCCAGAAAGCCTGGGGGGGGGGTGACAGGGAGGGGGGGACATGGTGGGGATGCGCCACGAGGGGAGCGGGGCGCGGGTCCGGCCCCCCGTGTCCCACGAGACTCACCGCTCGACCCTCTGGCGTCGAGAAGTCGAGGAGCTCCAGGTCGGTGTCGCGCTCCAGGGGCCGGTCGAGGTCCTGAAGGGTCCCGTTCACCCGGGCCACCAGCGCCGCCTCCGCAAGGTCACCCCTGCAGGGACACCGAGAGGGCATGGTGGGGACCATGGGGGGCTGTAGGGACCTGGGGACACCGTGGGGGCCCTGTGGGAAGCCTGGGGACCCTGTGGGGAGCATAGGAAGAGTGTGGGGACGCCGTGGGAATGCTGGGGACCTTGTGGGGACACTGTGGGCACCCTGCAGACCTTGTGGGGACGCTGCAGGGACACTGGGGACTCTATAGTGACCACTGGGACAGTGTTGGGAGTCTGTGGGGATGCTGGGCTCCTTGTGGGAACACTGTGAAGACAATGGGGACCCCATAGGGACAATGGGGACACTGTGAAGACTCTGGGGACCCCATAAGGACTGCGTGGGGACCCTGCAGGGATGCTGTGGACCCCATGGGGGCACTGTGAGGACCCTGGGGACCCCGTGGGGAGCATAGGGACAGCGTGGGGATCCCGTGGAGGGGGCCCACCGTACCCCAGCTGCGTGGCCACCTGGAGCGGGGTGGTTTGTAGGGCCCGGCCGGGCAGGCGGCGCCCCCCGGGCAGAGCGATCTGGATGGGGGTGCCCGGGGGGGGGCGGCAGTCCCCGGCCCCATCCCCGTCCCGCCGCTCCTGCGCCGCCCGCAGCCGCTGGAACAGCCGGAGGCGCTCGGAGGGGTCCGGCCCGGAGACCTGGGGGGGCGGTCACAGGTTAACGTGGGGTCAACATGGGGTCGGGGCGGCTGCGTCCCCTCGGGTGCCGGTGGGGAGAGGCAGGCGGGGGGAGGGGGCGGGGCGGGGTCCCGGGAGGGGTGGGGGGGCCCCGAGCGCACCCGGTGTCGGCGCGGGAATCCCGCGAAGAGCAGCCGCCCCCCGGCGCGGGCGGAAGGCATGGCGCGAGGCTCCGCCCCTTCCGCCGCACGCCGGAAGTCTGCCTTTCCCGCTCAGAGGCGGGGCTAAATGCCGAAGTCCACGCCCAGGGGCGGGGACAAGCGCAGAAATCCCCACACAGAGGCGTGACTAGTGGTCTGAGTCCCCGCCCAGTGGCGTGGCTAAAGGCTGAAATCACCGCCCGGAGCTGGGGCCACCCCTCACAGGGGGGCGTGGCCTGCCGCCTCCGTCCCACCCCCCATTTTGGCGGGAACGGCGCGTGCACACCCACCCCCCCCCCGGGGAGGAGGCGTTGGTCTCGCCCGCCCGTGAGGGAAACCCGGCGGTAGGACTGAACCACGGACACTGCAGGGGGACACCTGGACAGACACCGCTCCCCACACGGACTCCCACAGCGCCCCCCACCGGTGTCTGGAGGAGAACGGGGGCGTTTAACCGACCCCCGCCTCGGTGCGAGGCCCCCACGGCTGCGGGGGGGCGGGAGGGAGAAGCCTCCCCCCACCCCGGATCCCCTCAGAGCTGAGGTAACCGAGCCCGCCCCCCCCCCCCCGAGCGCACAAATGAAAAGATCTGCCACCTTCTCGTTTTTTTGTAATTTTTATGTAGATATTTTAACCCTACACCTTTATCAAACATATATGATGGATTCTAACAACTAAAAAAAAAAAAAACAAAAAAAAAACCAACAACAAAAAAAATCAAGTAAAATTCCAACTTCATATAAAAGCCGCCGGGGCGGCCCTGGGCGGGGGGCAGCGCCCCGAGCCCCCTCCGCGGGCTCCGTCTGCGCGTTTTGAAACAATCCGAGGTGGAATTAAAAAGTGATTATTATATACACACACGTAGAAAGTCAACAGTGTTCCCAGGGGAGGAGGAGAGGGGGGCAAAAAAAAAAAAAAAAAAAACCCAACAAAAAAAATATCCCAAAATAAACCAAAAAACCAACCAACAGACGACAGATTTTTGTCCCCGAGGCGGGTGGGGGGGGACGGGGGACAGGCTGGGGACCCCTCCTCGCTCCCGGGGCGCCGGGAGCCCGACAGTCCAGGCGGCAGCCGCTGAGATCACCCTTATGTGGACTCTTTTTTATTTCTTTTTTGTCCTTTTTGCCTTTTGTTGTGGTGGTTTTTGCCCACGGGAGGGGGAGCGGCGACCGTCGCTGCAGAGGAAGGCACAGGAGGGGTGCGTGGGGGTGGGGGGGTGTCTCGGCCACCGCCAGCACTCGGACCCTTCATCCTCCCTGCAGCAGCAATTTGGTAATTGGTTAAAAAACCCCGTCATCCCAACAGCACGCTTCACCTTTCGGTTTTTTAGTTCTTTTTTTTTGTGTGGTTTTTTTTTTTTTTTTAAACTTTTTAAACTACTACTGGGAGGTTTTATTTCAACAGCAATGCTTCTTTTCATTAAAACTTTTTTTTTCATTTTCCTAGCTTGGGAAATAAACGATGGGGGGAAAAAAAAAACAAACCCCAACCAACAAACCCCAGAATATTTAATTTAGGAGAAGGTTATGGGGCTGTGGAGGGAAAGAAAAAAAAAAAAAAAGAAGAAAAAAAATATAGAAAAAAAACCAAGTGAAAGCGCTACTCCGCTGCTCTCTACAGCGTCCGGATGCCTTCGCTCGGGAGCTGGGCGTCTGCTTCAGTACCTGGGGGGGAAGAAGGGGCGTTTTGGGGCAAAGAAGGGGGATCCCCTCCCAAATGGCGGCCGGGGCCTTTTTAGGCTATGGAAGGGGTCTCTGCTCACAAAGGGCTCTCGCGGCCTGAAGTCGGCGCGGGGGGTCCTGACCAGCACCCCGCCACGGGTCCCACCGTCCCTGTGAGCGGGGGGACCGAGGCCGCGGGCCGTCCCCAGCTGCTCCCGGGAGAGAGGGGTGAGACCCACGGCCTCGCGGGTGCGGGACAGGGGGGCTGCGGCGTGGTCCCGCTGTTGGGGCTGGGTGACCGTTTCCCGGGATCCGGCGTGCACGGAGAAATGCTCTTTCATCGTCCCTTGGTGGATCGTACCGTGCTCCTTAGGAAAGGCGCCGGAGCCGTGCTCCACCGGCATGGGGGGTGGCGCGGGGAAGGGGACGGCGCTGTGGTCCCCGGCCGGCGGCGGCTGGGCGGGGAAGGGGACGCCGGCGTGCTCCCCGGGGACGGGGGGCGGCGGGGGCGTGGGGAAGGGGACCCCAGCGTGCTCCACGGAGGGAGGCGGGGGGACGCCGTGGGGCAGGGAGAGCGGAGCAGAGGTTTCCTTCGAGAAAGGGTTGGCGTGATCCACCGACGGCATGCGGGGAGGGACCGAGTGATCCCTCGGGAACAGGCTGCCATGGTCCTTGGGGGGAGCGGCCGGGGGCCCGGCGGGAGGACCCACCGGATCCCGCTGGAAGGGAGTCCCGTGCTCGATGGGAGGCGGCGCGAGGGTTGGCGGCGGTGGCGGCGGCATGTGGTGCTCGAAAGCAGGGCTGAAGTTATTTGTTCGGAAGTTGTTGACGCTCTCCTGGAAGGGCGGCACGTGCTCCTTGTACGGCGTCGGGAAGCCGCCCATGCCGGGCAGCTCCGACGTGCCCGAGGGCCCGTTATCGAAGGCGCTCCCGCCGCTGCTCATCTCGAACCAGCCCGCCGCCGCTCGGCTCGCCTCGCGCCCGTGTCCTCTATTCCCCTTTCCCAGAACGCGGATGGATTCCACGGTCTGGATGGGCTCTCCCGACATCCCCCGGCTCGAGGCGTTGTGGTAACCCAGCGTTTCGATGGGGGCCCCTTTCTCCTCGGTGCTGTCGGGCAAGTCCAAGCAGGACGAGGAGACCCTCGTCTCTATGCGGTAGTGCTCCTCCTGCGGCTGCGGCTCTCCCTTGGGAGCCCCGGCCGTGCTGTGGCTGGACAAACTCACCCCCTCGCCGGAGCTGCTTTTGGAAATTTGACCAAAATGCTTCTCCTCGGAGGGTTTACGGGAGGCGTTTTTGAGCATGTTCTTGAACTCGATGGTTGACGTGGCGGAAATGGAAGAACCCAACGATTTCTCCACGCTTGCCGCCGGCGCTCTGCCCGCAGGGCTGGAGAGGGCGTTTTGAGAAGAGAAAAGCGAGCGGTGGGGAATCGAGTGGGGCGAGTCCGGGTATTGCTTCTGCGAGAGGCCGGAGTGCACCACCGATTTCGCTAAGTTGTTGTGATTGGAGTCCGCTGCAAAAAACACCTCGTTCTTGCTGGGCGAAGGGGAGCCATCCGAGGTGGAGTCGTTCCCCCTGAGGCCGTAGCTCCCATACATCCCCGGAGATGACGCCAGAGGGTCGCAGCTCTCGCTCTGATCAAGAATAGACCTCATCGACTGAGGGAAGGACGACTTCACGCCGAACTCCTGCGATCTTTGACCGTAGCTGGACAGAACCGGCTGGTACTCTGCCGCTTCAGAGAGTTTACTTGATTTCAAGATAGATTTGGCGGGCTTCTTCTCCAGGTTTAACATGGCCGATGGTGGCGGCCCGGAGTAATCGAAGTCGCGGTAATCTTCATCTTCTTGAAAAGAGGTGTCCGGGTAAAACTTCTCCTGGGAGGAGTCCATTAAAGAGGAGGGGATCTCCATGCTGTCCGCAGACTGCTTGTACAGGCCGGCCGGAGACTCTCTGCCGAGGCCGAAGGGTCGGTAGGCGTGCACGGAATTGGAAAGTTCTTGGGGATATCCGTCATCCCGGCTCTGAAGAGGTGACCTCGTGCTGCTGGGAGTTGAAGAACCAGGGCTCATGATTTTTGACAGCAGGGAAATAGTGTCAACGTTGCTCGATGTCGGTTTATCCATCATCTCGTCCTGGGTGGGCGTCCCGCTTCGCTCGTCCCGCACCGGCGTCCCATCCACATTGTCCATGGAAGTGCTGGTAGGACCGCGCTGGAAGTCAGACGCGTGACTTTCCGTCGTGATGCTGGACCCTAAGCTGCTGAGAATGGGAATATTCAAGTTCAGACCGCTGAAGCCGGGATTTCCCTTCAAGAAATTGTGTATCTTCATCTCCAGGCTCGGAGAAGGGGGTTCCGATTCCAGCTTGGCTTTTGAAATATCAGAGGATTGACCCAGTGAGGTTTCCGTTGGCAAAAGGGAAGAAGGGCTGGTAGGGTGGGAACTGGAAAATCCCAGGGAATTGGTTGGCGGCTTAAAACCGGAGCTTGACAGCCCTGGGGTGTGTCCAACGGGAGTCTTGCTAACTGAAGTTGAGGAAACCTCAGCGGTAGATGAGTTTGGAGAATAACCAAAACTCTTGGATATAAAGGACTGAGAATTGGAAGGGATATTCCTCCCCTTCACACAAGGAACAGTCGTGTTGGCCGGCGATGCCGAAGTGCTCTGTGACGCAGTTTCGCTTGACTGAACGGGATTTCCAGCAACACTCTGAAGTAAGGATGACAAACCTGGAAGACAAAATAAAGAACGCTGCGGTCAGACATTCAGGCAAGAGGCAAGACATCCTGAGCTGCTGTCGAGGGAAAGGTTTCGGTACTTGCACCGCAGACATCGTTCACGTTTTAGCCAGGAAAATGAGTGGATTTTGCTGCATTAATATTGACTTTAGCACCCGCCGAGGCGCAAACTTTCACCAGAGGCTCAGAGCGATCTATAAATCTAAATTATGTCTGAATAAGTCAGGTAATATTTCATCCCAGCTTTGAGCCAGGTGTGAAAAACATGGCACTGCTGACCGGGGTTATGTGTGCAAGGTGCGGAAGCAGAAGCAGCACCTCTGGGAAGTGTTCTGCTCTAAAAAACATCACTCTCGGAAGCGCAGGGAAACCACAAAGACCGCTCGGTCTCCTGCCCGGTCAGGAGCATTCTGGGTAAGCAGTCTTCGGTCATCGCAAAAATACAAAGATGGAGAGAATAATAAAACTCACTGGTCCCTAGCACGTCTGCTACCTGAGAAAAAGTCATCTGCATTTGCCAAAGACGCAACACATTCCAAAGAAGTTTTTCTCCCTTCATTTCCCGCTTTAGGATAGGTGCAGCGGCACGTTCCACTGCCATCAAACACACCGTTAGCCACGCCCTCAACGCCCGCTCTGGTACCTTGCAATGCTGGTGCAGTCTGAGTCTGGGTTTTGGAGAGAGCAGACAAAATACTTTCAGGAGTTATTTCAACTTTGGAGAGAATATTTGCTAATGGATTTGAAGGAGCAGATGGAGTCCCCATGACAGGAGTCTTCAGGCCGCTTGTTAGAGCTGTTGGGCTCGTCGGGGTTCCCGGGGAAGGTCTCGAGGCGGGACTGACACCTAGGACGGAAGCACACACTGCTCACCTACGCTGCTTCGTTAACGGAAGCTTATTTTTTTGCCTCAGGTTTTCCGCAGATACAACTGTGGCAGAGCCTAAGCAAGCAGAGGCTCGGGAAGGTGACAGTCGTGTGTCAGGAAGACCGAGCCAGATCTTTTAAGTAGTAACTCATTCGTGTTTATTTGGAGACAATTAAAGCTTTAAAAGATTACAAAACTCCGTTAACCGAACACCTGGGCTAGCACCGCTTCAGCACTCACCTGTATTTTTCATGACAGAAGTTAAACTGCTAAGGATGGAGCTGATCTTTGCCAGGTCCACGTTGGCCAAGTTGGGCAAGGCAAGCGCCGGCGACGGAGGGACGGGCGCCGCGCTCGCCGCCTTCGGAGGAGCCGGAGGAGCCTGGGCAGGCGTCGTCACCGTCGCCGAAGTTGTGCCTGCCGCGGCGGTAGACGGCACCGCTTTGGGGACGCTTTCGGTCTTCGCGGGTGCCGAAGCTGGAGCAGCCTGCTTCTCCTTCCTCTCTTCCACTGCATCAGGGAAGGGAAGAACAAGACCAGAACCGTCACTCTGTCCCCGAAGAATTTAGGGCACGGGATTTTCAATGGGATCCTCACCGTTAGGTCTGATTCCCATAGGTTATGTAAAAACGTATTTCGATGAGTGGTCTGGGAGATGAGAACCATCACAGCTAGATCGGGACTTCCCTGCTTGTGTCAGGGGACAGGGGCAGGAGATCGTAACCCAACAGCACCAAACCGCAGCCCAACAAGGGCTTTGCGCATCCGCTGCGTCCCAAACAAATCTATTAGGAAAAAATTTCTGTATTAGGAAAAAAATTTCTTTACCGAAAGAGTGGTCAGGCATTGGCACAGGCTGCCCAGAGAGGTGGGGGAGTCACCATCCCTGGGGGTGTTCCAAAAACGTGCAGACGTGGTACTTGGGGACATGGTTTAGGAGGCCTGGTGGGATCGGGTTGACGGTTGGACTTGGTGATCCTAGAGGTCTTTTCCAACCTTAACAATCCTATGAAACGAGGCTTGAAAGGGCTTTTTTGTCCCGATGTAATTCCTACACAATTACTCTGCTCCTCCCACAGAACATACCAATAATTTTAGACGTATCGTCCTCCACGTCAGAGAGCTCCATGTCTTCCACGTCCCGATTATCTGTCACAGGCTCCGGAGATATTGTCTTCCGGCTTCCGACCACCGGAGATCGGGAGTTATCCTCCTCCCCCATCCCCTGAAAAGGGGACTCGGAGCCCGTCGGAGATGGGGCGTCCATACTCGGAGAAGGGACAGGAGACTCCTCTGGATCAGGAAGCGTCGCTTTCAACTGGTCTAGCTTTTTCTTTAGATTGCTCACCCGATTAGCAAACGTTTTATAAGCCTAAGAAAGAAAAGCCATCGGACTGAGTATCTTCTATAGGAAGAGCACGTGCCTCAATCACTTCCCCACCAAAGCAGCACACGGCCTCAGAAAACCATTTATTATGGTTCGTTACTTATAACAAACATTCATTTTAAATAAAAACAGATAATTTAAAAAACTGTTTATCATTTATTATTATAATACCGATTACCTGTACCCTGCAGTGAGGAAAAAGGAAAAAAATGTCGTCTAACAAATAACCCACCTGTTTGGGGTTGGGTTTTTCTTTGGGTAGGGCGGGGCGGGGGGTGTTGGTTGTTTTTACAACACTTTACTGAATTCTTTCTTTGGTCATCTAGTTTGTGTATTGATCACAACTTGTGCAGCTTCTAGAATTCAGAATTTCTTAGGCTAACTTTGTCCTTGTTTAAAAACGCAGAGGGGCTACAAAATTGCAGCAACATCCAAGGACCGAGCTTCTGACCCATGGATTTTTACAGCGCCTCCTTTTCTTGCCCGACGCCACTCCCTTTTGAAACCGTTCGTACTGCAAACCACCCCAAACCTCTCCATTTGTGAATAGTGAGAGGACGCGTTTTCTAGCCTCCGAGACGCTTAGCGAACACAGGCGGAACATCAGCCCCCCTGAGGAGGATCGAGGAAGAGCGTACTTACGTTTGCTACCACCTTGACTTCCTTATACTGTGCTTCGTAAAATATACCGGCGTTCTCCAGGGCTTCGGTGAGAGAGGGGCCATTCTTCACTTGCTTGTCCAAGCCATTTACAAACTCTTCCAGCTTTGAACTTGCTTCTTCAAACTCCTTGGAGAACTTCTTTCCTCCTGTTTTGTCTGCAAGGAGATTAACACCACGTAAGTAAGCTGCCGTCCGCCAGACGGGACATCAGAAGCGCGTCCTGGACGGCAGGAACCGGGGAGTTCCGACACCGGATGCTGCGTCACGCTGGACGCTCCCCAGACCGCCCCGTTCATCCAGTGGTAGCCACTGAAAAATAGAGGCCAAGTGACTAGCAGTATGTGTTGGTTTTCAATTAATTCTTAGTGATAAATAAGTCCAAGACACAGAAGTGTAAAATTTTTACTCTTTCAACCACCCAGAGAGTGTAATTTTGGAACAGACAAAAATCCTGAGTTTTATTTTTCCTTTGTTACCGCATTCCAAGGGTTCCCAAGGTCATCAGGGCTCACAACATCTACAAGTTCCCACAGGCATGATCATTTTCAAAGACTGCAGTGTTGGATTACCAAGCACAGCCAGAGCTACCCGCAGTTTTACAGTTAAATTTCCTGTTAATACGGCTTAACACAACTCAGTTCATTTATCCCTCATATGCGCTGCCTGCTGTCGGACTCGCAGTCGGCATTCCCAAACCGTAGCCGTGGATGGATGCCTTCATTAACTTAAATCCAAAATCACTGAAGGAGTTCTAAGTGCATTGAGAGCAGTGCATGTTTTAACGAGATACGAGGGCATGACTGAATACTACAAAATACATCTTCGTCACTCCTCTGTGATGAAGATTCACTCCCACTGGTTTGTTTGAGCGCCACACCTGCGGGTTTCTACAAACAGATTCAAATTAAGAAAGGTTTTAGGCTCCTGCTTGGTGGTTCTTAACTGCGCTTTGAAATTCTGAATCAAACACCGTCCAATTTCCACTCTGAGGCTCAACAGAACCAAGGAGCTCCTAGAACTTGTAGGGTACATATTTGCACCTCCTCCAGTTACGCTGGGTTTTGCACGTTATACGCTGTCTTTACCTTTTAAGCATTTAAGTGTTTCAGTGCTGCAAACATCCACTCTCATAGTGGAAAGCTGCTTCTCTTTCAGTTCTATCTGGTCTTCCGAGCGTTTATATAATAGCAGTTCATCAATGAGGGACTGTGGCTGAAAAAAAAAATCAAACAAGAAAAGCACCCTCATCACATTCTGCGGAAGGGAAACCCTGCTGTGCAGAGCTGGCAGCCCAGACCTGCTTCAGCGACAAACGACACTCCAGTTCAAGACCATTTTCCGAACGAGAGCTAAACGCAGCAACGAACCGTGCGAATCTCTGTTATTAACCTCATGTCAAACAGACCAGGGGGCTCAGGCCCGAGGGGGGCTGTAATTCTACAGGTCTCCTGGCTAGGATGGTTAAAAGTAGGGACAGGCCTTTTTGATTGTCTCTCTCTTTATTTTTTTTTATTTATTTTTTTTTTTTAAAGTCTAGTAGTGCCCATGCGTTCTGTTAACACACCGCACTCCTTTGGGGGACCTAACTGAGATAAATTTCTTGCCACCAACTCCTCAGCCACCCTAAACTCCTCCTTCCCCAGGACATCCTGACCGCGTGCCTCACGCGGCGCCCTCCGTAACAGCCGCCCCCTCTAAGCGTAGGAGCCGGGGCTTTCACAGGAAGGCAAACCGCCCTCTCGTATGAGGTTACCCCGAATGAAACCCGGCGTTTCCGCGGGGAGCCCCTGCACTGCTCTGAACGCCTTCCAGCTGCCTCGTTGTCTGTAACAACGCACAGGAGGGGCGGCAGCCCTAACAAAACTCACACCTCAAACGTCCAGCACACATTATACTCCAAAAAGACACCGAATGCTAGAGCTTCCCATCAAGCTTATGCTGCTGGTGGACGTCAGCTACACAAAAGCTACAGCCTGAGACGGAGGTTAGTGCAACAGAACATTTCCACTTGCAGACTTACTCTGAATTCGGCAACAATCTTGGATTTCAAAGCAGCTTTCGGGTTTGTGGATGCTGTTGGAATAAAGAAAAAGTATAAAGAAACCAAGGAACTACACCCCGACTAAAAGTAAGTCACAAAAGGCAGTCCTAATAAGAAAATATTTTAACGTAAATCAACGGAAGACTTGCAGGCTGTTGTTACTCAGTGCATTTTCCCCTCTGCACGGATGTCCCTCAGTGCTCTGGCTTTCCGTTAGCTAAACGGGACAGGGTGACGTGCACTTAGACTGTGACTGAGGTCAGATTACACTATTACTTTTTATGTTTTTTTTTAACGTTCTATAAAAATTTACTGGGTGGTACCTTTTCCAGCCCTACTGTCGGGAAGACAAGTCCCTGCAAGGGCTGATCTAAGACAATGATGATTTTATGATCACTTTATCCCTCTCCACAAGGAAGGCAATGTTATTTCCTAAGCGCTGGACTTAGAGCTGACACACGCAGCCCAGCGTTTCCTTCGGACAGGGTCTCCCTTTGGTACTTCCTAGGCCTAACCACGCTCTCAAGCTTAAAAACTCTCACACCTCTATTCTGACATCTTATTAACAGAGCAGGGGAAACAAATCCTACCGTCAAGTGACCCTAAATCCACTGGTTTCTGGACAAAACGGGAGAAAACATCTATTAAGGAGAAAAATGCTCAACCCTTTGTCCGTGCTGAATATAGCCCAGTTTCGTTTGGGAAAGCAGCCTGAGACATGCCGGGGTTTAAGCCAGCAGGCGGCTGAAACACCACACAGCCGTTCGTCTGCTCCCCCCCGCAGCGGGATGGGGGAGGGGGAAAAAAGTAAGATTTCTGGGTTGAGATAAGGACCGTTTAATAGGAAGGGAAAGGAAAAATAATACTAATAATGGTAAAAGAACATACGAAATAAGTGCTGCACAATGCAGTTGCTCCCTGCCCGCCCGCCGATGCCCAGCTGGCCCCCGAGCAGCAGTCCCCAAGCCAGCTTTCCCCTCGTTTATATACTGAGTGTGCTGTGGTGTGGTATGGAATAGCCCTTTGGCCAGTCAGGGTGGGCTTGTGCCCCCTCCCAGCTCCTCCTCAGGCACCTCCAGCCTTCTCAGTCGGTAGAACATGAGAAGCTGAAAATTCCTTGACTTCATGTAAGCACTGCTCAGCAACAACTAAACCATCAGTGTGTTACCGACATTATTCTCATCCTAAATCCGAAACATAGCGCTACACCAGCTACTAGGAAGAAAATTAACTCTATCCCAGCCAAAACCAGAGCATGACGTTAAGCCAAGCAATAAATGCTTCCAAACGCTTTTTGTTAACCTTCTGATCTCAGCACTTGTACAGGCGGGCACACGCCACGTCTTACACCTAACGTTCCACCATCTCGCTTTACAGACCATTCAAGGCTTTAGTGTATAATGAGATTAAGTAAGATTGGTGATTTATAAATGCATTTCCTGCTAGACTGCACTCCCGGTACTGTCGGACGCCAGAGTTCATTATCTGCACTGCCAGCTTCCAGTTTTCTTTTATCCTAGCACCTAGTTTGCTGCTGAAGACGTGTTCCTGAGCACGAAGGTACTGTCCACCTCCTGCTGCCAAAGTACACCGTTCTGTCTGTCTTCTCTCCATCTCTGCATAGTCTAACGCCAGTTTCCAAGAAGTTCCACCAGCTCTTTCCTCTACTGTTCATAACCTCTGCTCTCATAAAGATTTTTTTTTTTTTTTTCATGCTTCATTCCTTTAAAAAGTGGTTCTCTAGCAACAACTCCTTGGTGCTTTACATATTAGTCTGTAAGAAGCTTTACAAGCCTGGAAGACGCATGCTGGGTCATGTTTTAGTCCAGGTACTTTGCCCGGTTTGGGCTAGCCTTTCTTCTGTTCCTCAAGAAGGCAATTTCTATATTAGTTCAGAGAGTTCACATTGTTTCCTTACTTTGCGATTTCTTCCACGGCTTATTCGGTTGTTTGTTCAGAGTTTCTTTCAGCTGCTTCTGAGTTTTGAAAGTGGTACCTGGAAAACATTTCATTTTTTGCAGTCTGGCATTATGGGATTCCTTTAAGAATCTGGTTTTGGTGCCATACGGTTGCACGGTAAAAGAGTGAACAGAAATTTGTTTTAAAATACCTAGACCAACTTCCTTAGTGGAGCTGCTGGATGCCCAAGAGAACCTAAGGTTACTCAGGAATACAGCAACCTGTGGGATGGTCTTCCATTTTTAAATCAAGTTTCTGTTTGCCCTTACACTGAGACAGTTTAAAAAAAAAAATTAAAAAAAAAAAAAATCACAGTAATGACCAGAGTAAAAAGTGAAAAAAACACAAAGGCATCTAAAAATAAAACTATACCGCTTGGCTTTTTAGGCTTTTACAAAATCAGCATTCAACAGGCAAGTAATGCAAGTCGGGAAAATGCCGCAATACCTAATTTACAAGTTATCTGAAATGTTTTTTAAGTTACCAAAATTAGAGATTTCAGAGGTATGTGTAAACTTCGCTTCTCAACATGCAACACCCAGCTAAAGCCTTTTCACGTGCCAAAGCCCGAACCCGAGACACCGTGTTTCTCCTGCCTTGATGACGACTGGCTCTCAAAAGCGCACGTGAGGATTTCCTGAAGCACCTTTAGCTCTTAATGATGTAACCAAGTAAAGCAGAAACGTGGACTAATTTCCTTCAAGTATTTGAGTATCGGCTAATTTCTGGTTTTGGCTGACTACTCGTGTTTCCAGTTAACATTAGCCATTTCAGCTTTTAAGCAGAGTTCTTTCGTAAGTACTCGAGGACACTTCACCCTCCAGCTTTCCTTCCAGCCTCTTTCCTCCACCACAAACGTTATTAGTAAAAACAACTTTTTGCTAAAACAGACTCTAAGGCAGAGCCAGGGCCACAAAGGCAGAGCCAGGGCACCGTGCTCAGGACTTGTAAGACCACTTTACCTTCATGTCCTGCTTAATCTCAGCTGGAACAATTCCAGCTAACGTGAAAGGATTCAGAGCTGTCTTTAGAAAGGTACAAAAAAACGTGAAGCAGGTGAATTCAGCGCTGCTCACGTGCAACACCTCGCTACTTTAGAGCCTGCGCGAGGGGCAAAGGCGACAAGAACAGATACGCACAATAACCTCGTTATAGTCAGCAATTCCAGGCGCTTTCTTTAGCCTCACCAAGCTCACGCGTTAGTTCGTAAGGTAAGAAACGCGAAGGGTAAGTAACTTACTCAGAGCTTCTTTCAGTGCCAAAATGGTTTCCTCGGGATACACGTTTCTGTCCTCCCAGATTTTGAAGATCCTTTCGATAGATTTAGAAACAGATGGATCCCTGAAAAAGAAAAGTATACTGGGTTTTCTTTACCCCCACGCTGTATTTTCTCTTGATTCTAAAATGGATAATAGCGTAAATAATTATGTATTTAAACCAAACTTCAAAAGACCCTTCAGACCAGGAGGTTCTCTGTCCAGGTGATGACTTTTGTTCTGCTGCAAGGGGTCCTGGCAAGACCAAGGCAGCAAGTCCACGTGCTTGGGGTTAAACATTCACACGCTGCCATCTCGTAACGGATCAGGGACCTTTTTTGGGTAAAATTAAAGGGTTTCAGAGTGGTAGGAACACCAACAGGATTTCTCTGAAGCCTTTCTTCATGAGGAAAAAAATTTACTTCCAAAGTAACTTTGTTACTTTTTGCTCTTCCAAAGCAGATTTCTATCTGGATGCCCTGGGAAAAAAAGTGATTATTCCAGGGTGAGTGGGGGACAGAAATAAAACATTACTCTCTTGGCAGAGAAGAGCAACTACTTCAGAGAGCAGTGACTGCCCAGCAGGCCACCGGTGGTGTTGAACTTCATCAAGAAGACGAGCTCTCCCACTCAGCCCTGATCACACATCCCCTCTGTGCCTAGCAGCAACGTCATCTGTAAGAATCTCCAAAGAAAGAAAGAAAAGGAGATGGTCTGGTGTCAAATAGCGTTATCTCGTCCAGGGGCTTCTGTTTCAAGGGAAAAAATATGGACCAATGAACATCTGTAAGCAACGCCTCTCAAAGGGCCTTCTCCCTAGAGGCCCGAGTCAACACAAGGGTGCAGAGGCAAGGGACAGCCTGTGGGATAGGAGAGGAAAAACTCACGACCAGACCAGCGTCACCCCGCTAATCGCCCACACGAAGAGCGCTTCCCGCGAAGCAATCCAAACTAAAGCTCACACGCCCCGAATTTAGCACTCCGAGGGCAGCACGTGAGCCCGAACCCTGCCAATAACCAGAAGCGACTGCCCCAGAAGACTCGAGCTTGGAATAATAAACTGTAATTGGAAAGTGGAGCTGCCACCTCTGCTCCCTGTGCGGCAGCTGGCACCGCAGCACGGCTCCAAGCCCGGAGCAAAGGGGCTGCTCAGCACCCTTGGGTGGTGGGTGCTCTGCTGGGCAGAGCTGTAGAAGGAAGGGTGCTTCACAGGACCGTTTGAGTCAGGAAGGGCCTTTTAAAGGCCTCATCTGACTCAACTTCGAGCCCCACTGCATCGGCGTTCCAGCCCAGTGCTCCAGGAAAGAGCGAAGCAATTTCTGGTGACTTTTACTGCTTTTTAAACCGACTGGGAGAAGGCTGGTCACTGAGATTCTGCTGTGGAGAGACGCTGCCATCCCCGGCCACGCAGAGCTGCGCGGAGGGACAGACAGAATGCCATCACCTGTCAGGGCCAGTGAGGCGCACGTGGAAGAGACAAAAATCTTCCATTGGGATCCATAAAAGGTAGCCAAGTCACACCCCTGTGGTACACAAACACTGGAAGATGGAAGCAGCAAGTCCACAGAACTTTAGCCGTTTAATTCTTTCTATACCAACGTCTGGACTAGGATTGGGCTTGGTAAAGCCTGTTGGGGCTGTCAAAGGATCGGTAACTTGCAATTCTTGCTGTAGCTCTTCCTCCTCCCTTTTGCTTCGGTAGCTGATACTCCCAGAATTTTTTGTCCCTCCTCCTCATTGCTGGCATCCATTAATGGTATTTTCAACTGTCTCTTCTAGCGACTTACATTTAAATATAAGCTAATGAGCAGTCCAACTTTAACCTTTCCCCAGCCTCACGCGACGTTCAACCATCTGCCGCTTCAAACTCCCTTCCAAAGCCACACAAACCAGCAACATCCCTTCACTACTAAGGAGCTGCTTTGTATTTTTACTACGTCCTGTCCCTTAAAGACCATCTGGTTTGAGGAAGATTCGGAAACCAAAACGGAGGGCAGTGAGGCAACCTGCCTGGCAGTGGGGGAACACCACCCCACGGGGACGCGTGCCAGCACAACATCTTTTCATTCCGTGTTTCTCTAATAAATCTCTAATAAATCAATTCTCCAATTTCCAGTGGAGCACAAAAAACAGCCTTTAAGAACATGTTACCTTGAAATAACGTTTTAGTGGATGGGTCCGGCAGCACAGGAGCCAGAGGGAAGCTCGTGGAAGCCAGGCAGGGATTAGAGGCACAAGCACGAGGAGGGCAGAGCTACGGGGCACGCACGTATTGCTGCAAGACCGCCCGTCGCACCACTTCACGTGATAATTTTACTCAAATGAGACCCCCACGCAAATTAAAAACCGACTCTACGCCCGCTCTAGTGCACTCCTTGTGGAGAGGCTCAAACCCACACAGTCATTCAAACAAAACCCTTGAAATTTCACTCATGTTTCTACAGAATTTGAGATGTTAGAACAGAAATTCACATTTTTGAGACGTTCGACCTTCAAACACATCGTTACTTACTTCACTAATGAAGCAGCTTCAGGAAGCACTTCTGCGAACGTATCACGAAAGACAATCGCGTTTTTTCTCTTGCAGTTCTGTATGACGTCGTTGGCCAAGTAAAAAAGGTTCAGTCGATGAGGAAAGGCAGCTAAAGACAAAAAGAAAATTCAGATTCATTGTCAAGTAGAAATGGTCACATCAGCCGCATTTTGATAACAACATTTAAGTGCCTGCTTTTGGGGGGGTGGGGGTGTTTCACCATTTCCATCAACATTTCCAAGGGCAACTGCAGTGGTCAAAACCGGGGATGGAGAGGAGATCTTGGATTTACAAATCATTTCCAGATCTTCCCAAAACCCGCATGTTCGGTAACGTCAAGCCTCGACTCCGACTCTGGCTTCGAAAGGACGCAAAAAGCCCTTGACTCCGCGCTAGTTCTACAATACCCACGCAGCAAGAGGAACTGCACAGCCAGAAAGAGCAGCAGTGCCTGTGGTCAGAGCCCAAACAAAATGCCACGAACTTCTGTGGGGGAAAAAACCCCAACCGTTCCAGAGCATGTACCTGGTCCCATCTCTGAAGCTTCACCCCATTTGGCTACTGACTCAGTGCAACCTCCTGTTTAATAGTTTAGAAGCCACTTATTAATATTTTTTAAGAACCATCATGTATAAATCTCCCTTTTTAAAAGCTGTAATGGCTTAAAATGGTCTCTAAGATTGGCAGCTTTATCAGGGAGGTTTTGCCAGGCACGTACTGATGTCCATAGCTGTCCAAGAGGGCACTTACTACAGACAGGGAGAGTCCTTCTCCACATCCCTTTAAATGCCTCCTATTAATAAACCAATGTTTATTAACACGTTTAATAAGCGCTGCTGGTTCCTCGAACCTGGTTGCCTGGACGGCCCTTTCTGACGTGGGATTTAAACACCAGCCAGGCACCAGCTTTTGTGCAGCACACAAAGGACCCCGGATCCCCATCCCTTCTCTTGCAGGGATCCATTTCTCCAAAAAACACCTCCGAAAGTCCCTGCTGAGATGGCACAAACCTTTGCACCCAGACCTCCCACCCTCAGTCGTGCTCCAAACGACACACCTCTCTGATCTTCCTTAGATTCAGCTCCAAATTTTGTTATTTCATCAAACCTCTTCTCCAGCGCTTGTAGTGCAGTAAGCTCATCCACATGCTAATTAGCTTCTTCATTTAATTTAACGACACAACACGAGGATTTAAATATAGGAATGGTGACAATAGACCGTTTTGTTTCACGTGCCCGTGAGCTCTACCAGGCTCCCACCTTCCCTGCGTTACACCCCCTCCAGCTGTACCCCAGCTGCATTAGTAATCAGAGTTTTAACCTACAAATCCCTTAATTATCTATCCCGCTTCATTTTCCAGTTGTCCCCACCTCCCCAGAGCCTCCTCCCACGGTGTGGCTGCACCTTGCGGCTCTCCAGGTTTCCCATCGGGAAGCTCTTTGCATCATTCCTGACCCAGAGCCCTCGGTGGGAGCTCACCCTTACCGACACCGCTCCTGCACTCACGACCTGTTGCAGAATAACCCCAAACCACCCCACTGCGGCGACTCAATCTCCGGCAGCTCCGCGCTCGCCTCCTGTCAAAGCCAACCAGAAATAAAGCCAGGATTTTCACAAAACTCATTCGCGCCTTAGACCGCACCTAAGGAAAAGCCACTGCATGAGTATTTTCCAGCCGACAATAAGCTCGCACGCTTTCATTGGAAAGTAATTGTTAAATATTGCCTCCCTCTTTTCTAACGCTCCTCTCTGATGCGGAGAAGAGGTTCGGTGGCCACTGACGGGCTTCTGGCGAGGAGCCCATCAAAGGAAGATCGCAGCCACAGAAGCGCGGGGTTAGATCATTTTTAACATACTGAATGCAATTATTCAATAGCCTTATAAGAAGGCAGAGAATCCCTGCTCACAAATGACACGGCAGGCTCACACATGGGAAGCCAGGCATGAAATGCTGATGCTTTCTGGGACTCCCCTCTGTACCCAACTCGCACACGTGCTCCCGCACGCCCCTCCTGCGGAAGGGCTCGATCCTGGACGAGGAACTGGCACCAAGCAAGCAGAGCTGGGTCCAGCACCCGCCTAGCATGGGAGTCCTGGCATGCAGCGAGCCTGGTTTAAAAGCTCACCCCAGCTCTACGCTGACCTACCGATATTAAGGGATAACTCAGGAAGCTGTTTGTTCAAAACGAAGACCTTTCACAGATGGCAGCCTCTTTGGGAAATCAAAGTTGAGCGTACACGCAAAGGCTTAGTTTGGTTTGACCGTCAAATCCTCAACAGGTGGGTGCCACAAAGCGGAGAGCCTCCATGACCACCCCCCCACAAGTGGCAGCGATTCTTTTCGCTCATTGCCGGTGCCCTCCAAGCGTCACTGCAGACCGGAGGGTGAGCAAAAAGCACCGTCCAACCCCAAACCTGGGGCAGAGACCCCGGTGGTGGGTCAAGTGGGCAGCCAGCCCCTGGGACGTCCCTGCTCCCCACGGCTCCAGCCCCTCCACCACCCCTGCCTGCAGCCACCACCAGGACACACAGCCAAAGGTGGGAGACCAGAGCCAGGCACAGCACAGCCGCCGCCTCCACCAGCACCGCAGCCGGCTTCTCACCTGTAACTTTGCTCCTCACATATTTTCCAGCTATTTTTTTACTGAAGGACCGAAGGTATTTTTCATCGCTCCCACCAAGCTACTCCACCACTACTCTAGCAGCTGTCGTGTCAAGCAGCTTCAACTTTTATAGCAACAAACACAATAAGCCCAAGGATTCGTTACCAGAAACTGTTATTTACAACCTTCACCCTAAACGTGCTTACGCGGCAGATCAGGGTTTGTTGGAGCGAGGAGCGCTCCGCTCTGCCCAGAGGGCTGGAAATCCAACCAGAGCGGTGCTGCGCCCACCTGGCTTCCCGAAACAATCAGAGCCAGCTCTCCCCAAAACGCCAGCCTCGATAATGTATCGGATTGTCATCCCACCAAAAGGGGTTTTCTGTGATTTAATTAAACCCAGCACTCCACTGCTAATCCCCCCGCTGGTCGCTCTTTTGATCTCAGCAATGTTATTTGCCAGCAGAGAGAGTGCTGATTTCAGATCTTATAACACAAAATAGATCTTGAAGATACATAAAATCTTTGACTTACGTGATTCAACATATACAGAGCCTTCAAATGCAACAGAAAAACCCAGGGCCAACTTCAAGACAAACGCCATAAGGAAGGAGCACAGCTTGCGCCATCACCTCCGCCACGCGGACCTCAGCCAAGGCAAAATTAATTTAGCTCCTGAATTTAGAACTAGTTTTTATAAAATTAGATTTACCCAAACTGCACAGTAGGAAAAAATCCATGCTAGACCAATTCCTAGGCTACAGACAAGCTGCAAGAAGAAAACTAAGCGCCTTTGGGTCTGAGATGCACTTTGTACAAGGGGTTTCAACCACATTATGCAACTGGCTGTATGTGACGGGTGAACGGCTTCTTAATTACTCTTAGACCGCCTCGGCTTAAACCAGAGAGGAAATATAGATAAAAACCAAGAAATTTTATAACTGAGCCCACCCCAGCTTTTTGCTCAGCTCCAGGAGAGCCGCCTGCTCCACTGATCGACATCTCCAGGCAGCCACCGGGCAACACGTCCAGTTTAACTTGCACTTAAGAGCTGCTCGCATGGACATGACAATGAGACAACCCTCCTGCACAAAGGGTCTTGATACACAAAACTTGCCAGAGGTACAGTTATTGCAGAAACATTTATGTTGTGAAGCTCGTGGCCAACAACTGCAGCTGTGACCAGCTTGTGCTCAGGACAGGGAAGGGAGATGCCCATGCCAACAGCAACATATTTAAACACCAGCACTCATTGCTTTTTTTCCTGAAAGGATGAAATTCTTTATCTGAATAGCTGCATCTTTGGTTAAACTGGACATTTCACATCAGCTGAAACAAATATCTAATGGCAAAGCGCAGAAAAATCCGTCAAGATATGGTAGAATGTGGGACCGACCACCCCCTGGGGCAGGAGCACCCACAATGCTCAGGCAAAATCCCTTCAGAGCCCGAGGCCGGAGCACCAACCGCCCCGCAGGCCAGCCCAACGCCTACTTACTCTGATTTATAGAAGAATAAAAAGGCCAGTCTTTCACACACACACACACACTTGACATTTTCTACGAGACTCCTGCAAGAAACTGCCCTCAGCCCAACGCTGGCGTTGCTGAAGAGAGACCACGTGCCTAAGAGATAGGAAGGCACTTCTCCCCCCAATTAAACGCAGGTGCCTTCATCTTCACCCAGGCAGAGTGTCGAGATAAAGCCCTCGATCCCACCACATCCATCCTTCGCAAGGAGTTCCCTGGAAAAAGCAGCTTTTGCCCGTTCTTAGAAGCTTTAGACTTAAAATATTTAAATGTGGGAAAATGAACACAAAAGCAAGCTGTACTTGCTCTTGTTATTACTCTTCTGGTTGGGGCCATGACTTCCCGCTGCGTGAGAGCACAGAGAGGCTGCGAGGTCCTTCGGGCAGAGAATGAAGCGTACCAGGAAGGGAAAAGGGAAAAAGTCCCACATAAGCGGGAAGTAACCTAATAATCAGGGGTCAGGGCACAACAGCACCACGGTGCTGTCAAGGGTTGTTTTAGCTGCTACCTCAGATAAGGTGCTGAAGGAGGCACCTGGACAAATGCGAGGGGTGTTGAGAGGGGATCCTTGCGAGTGCTGAGCATGGAAAGCCTTGAAAGCGCTCGTACCAAAATAAAACAGAAAGTCCAGGCTGGTGCCACGGGCTCAGGGGCAGGAGCCGAGAGCCCAGCGGTGGAATTGAGCCAGTAGGGCAGGACCAGAGTGTCAAGAACCCTGCAAGTGGGAACAACTAAATTACTCTTAAGCTTGGGAAGGAGTAACAGAGGAGTGCAAGGGAGAAGGAAGGAAGGGGCAGCGCCAAAGCAGCCTCTCTGGAAGCTCGACCGCCATGGCCAGGAGCTGAAAGACAAACATCAGCCACGGAGGAGCGGCAGGAGTCCAGGGAAGAGCCTCTGCTCCACATGCCAGCAGGACGATAGCTGCAGGATGATAAATATGGGGGAGTTGCGCTGCCACAAAGGCTCTGCGCTCCTGGCGAGCGGCCGGGCAAAGTGAAGGCCCGCCCTGAGGTACAGGCAGGGAACGGGGAGCTGCATCGTGCTGAGCCTGACCTACAGTGAGATGGTCACCGAGGTCCTAGAGAGGAGCCGAATGGCAGCTGTGACAAGAGATGCCAAATCCAGAGGTGTCTGCACATCCCAAGGAGAGACGAGAGCTGGATTTTGTTCAGAGGGGGCATGCTCGGAGCAAGAGGGCAAAGAGAACCAAGGACAGTCCCCAAGGATCCCCCTGGTGATGAGGGCTGTCAGAGGGAACAGGATTTCCAGGAGAGGTGGGCAACAACAGCAAGGCAGGAGGGACCAGGGCCAGCTTCTCCTCACCAGGAGGTTGGTACGGAGCAGAGAACAGCCCTCGGGCTCTTACCTCGCTCTCTTTAATCACACAGTGTGCGGACAAGAAAAAGCTTAAATCAAATCTGGGGGAAGAGGGCTCTCTGCATTTTGCAGAAGGGCCTCCATAGAGAAAACAAACTATCCCAAACTTTACAAAAGGTTTAGCACAAACCGGAACGGCGCTTTGGGATGGGAACATTATCTTCGTGTCACTGCAAAGCTTACTTTAACTCTTGCGACAACAAGCAAAAACCTTCACTCGGCAGCGAGACAGAGGAGATAACTCCGCCTCGTTTAGACTCGTGAAAACATTAACTTTCCCACTCTCGGGTCACCGCTGCGTCGCCTGCAGGCGCTCGCCAAATCCGAGCGTTGGCATCCAACACTTATTTGTGCCCACAACAGGCTGCTGCGCCCGCAGAAGGGGACAGCGACAGTCTCTCGGCCCTTCAGTGCTGAAAGCATCTCTCAAAATAACGTTTTAGGAGAGCACACGCAGGATTCAGGAGGTTGAAGGCACCACCATTCAGGTGCAACCACACAATTTCTGTTTGTTTTTTTATTTTTTAAGCATGACAGGTTGATGCTAAACAGAAATCCTGCCCGGGGGCCGCACAACACCGACAGATGCCCGAGAGAACCTCCGATTTCGCTCCACTGCCTGATGTCAGGTCCAAAACCTCCATCACGGCCGCCTAAGCTGCACCCCATCTCCCGCCCCGCTGCGGACCCCCCAAAAGCAGCCAGTGCCAGCCGACAACACCTTGTCCCAGGCTCTTGTCCCCGACATGCACCGAGGGAAGCGGGACGAGGCCATGGGGAGGCAGACAAGCACCTGCCCGAGAGCAAGGGACGGTCCCCCCCGTCTGGGCCGCACCCCCCCACACACACTCACAGCGGCGCAGCCACTTCATCCAGTGGTAGACGATGGTGCTGTGGTGTCGCTTGTTCTCCAGGCACCAGGAGGAGAGGCCCTGGATGGACTCCATCGTGTTAGTCACTGCCTGCAGCTTCCTATCGAGCGAGGCCTCCAGCGCGCCGGCCGAGGAGGAGGAGGCGGCGGCCGAGGAGGAGGAGGCCCGGCCGCCGCCTCCGCCGCCCGCCGCCATCTTCCCGCCCTTCTCGCCCAGCCGGGCCGCGCGGAGGGCGGCGAAGCGACGTTCCCCGTTCCGCTCCCGGCCCGGCGGAACCCGGACGGCGGCGCCTCAGGAGGAGGCGGCGGCGGAGGCCCCGCCGCGATCGGGGCGGGGAATACGGCAAACCCGCCGACGCCTGATCGAGGAGAGGCGGGCGGGCGGACAAACGGCGCCGCCCCGAGGGCGATCGTTCAGGTCTCGCTCCCTCAGGGCCCGTCCCGTTAAGCCCCAGGCGGCGGCTGGGAGCGGCGGCGGCGGCGGCGCGGTCACCGGCCGGCCCCCCCCGCACGCAGCGCCCGCCCCCCCGCCGCCATTTTGTGCCGGGCTCCCTCACACGGGTCGCCGCGGCGCGCCGCTCCACGCATGCGCCGCCGCCTCGCCGCGCACGCGCCGACCCGCCCCCGTTCCCTCCCGCTCCCGCGCCGCGCGCCCCTCCCATTTGAGCCCCTCCGTGCAAGATGGCGGCCGCCCCCGGCCGTGGGGGGGGGAAGCTTGTCGCGCTTGGTGACAACCCCAGGGCTGGAAAAGAGCTACGGCTTTAAGGAAATAAACAGTATATGGTGTAAATAAAGGAGAGGGAGGCGCCTCCTCGTCCAAGCGCCGCCTGCGCTCGCACAAGCCCCTCAAACACACGCTTGACAGCAGGTCGTCCCCCCCTTCCCTTCACAGACAGCGAAGGCAAAACCCAGCATCAGCCAGCCTCCGCCACCCCCTCCCTTTATCCCGAAAACAAGCATAACGGTGATTTGTTTTAAAAAATATGTCTTTAATCGCTGCACTGAGGAGAGCAAAGGGAGGAAGGGGCTCGTCCGAGATGGGGCAGTGGGGTTGTGGTGTGAGGAGGGGAGCAGCAGCCCCCTCGCCTCAGTCTGTGGACTCCAGCACGGACTCGCTGAGGGCCAAATCCCAGTAGTGCTCAGCGCTGTGCTTCTTAAAGTGCTCCCGTGCCATGTTCTCCGTGGGGCACTGCTTAAATTTCATTTCTCCAAAGCTGCGGTCCTTCGCTGTGCCCTGGGGGAGGAGAAAAGGGACCTTTTCCGACCCAACTCTGGGGGAAAGTCATGGGAAACACGGCTCCCAATGACTCGGGGTACCCGGGAATAAACCTTTTTTCAGGCTGACACGTGACTAAGGGGAGTACTGTGTGGGGGAGAGGCTCCTTGCCCTGCTCCAGCTCAAGAAACGCTACAGAAAGAGCCAGAGGAGCAGGTTTGCATCTGATCCAATGCCTCGGAACATCGGTTCTGCCTCAGCTGCTGTCAGACGGGGCTTGTTTCCCTCCAGCCTAAGCCCCCGTGTTGAACTACGCCCACCACTCACCTCCCAAACCAGAGAGCATTTGTTTGTTTTCTTAACGGACTCCTCATCGGACTCCTCATCATCTGAAGGAAAAAAAAAACCAAAACACTCAATCAAGCTATTTTTAGTCCTAAAGGCAGAAGAAGAGCGGCTTCACCACCCCCTCCACTCACACTATTACACTTACCCTCTCCCTTTGTGTTCGATGTTTGCTCGTCCCATTTTATTCGATGAAGCATAAGACGTTTGAATTTCTTCTGTGCTTTCGGGCCTGGGGAGAATCAAGACAGCGTTCACAAAAATTCCTTTAACTTTCAGTTTTTAGGAGGTTCTAAAAAGAGCAGAAGCCAAACGACGCCCTCAAACTCCCCATCATGCACAGCCAACCAGGCACAGCAAGCAAAGCGCGGCCAGGCCGACCCAGCACTAATATCCCCGGGATGGCCGAGCCTTTCCCGCATCCTTTGGCACAGCACTCAGCTCTCGGCCACCTCGGGATTTCCTGCTGCCAAACAGGCTCTTCAACACCTCACAAAAATCACTTAGAGCTGCGCAAACCATGAGGAACCACACCAGACTGAGAGCTGAGGCTTTCCTCGCTCTAAGCCATCTGCTCAGAGCATCAAGGATTCAAATCAAGTGCTTTTCCCTTCAGCATTGAAGGGTTTCCTAACTGGATTACAGTGTGCTCTCTGCAGTCAGCGCTAACCCCATTAGAACCGTAATTAAAGGACTTTCAAACAGCCTCCTTACTTCCTTGTCCTTCCATAACCCTCAGTCAACAATTTGCACAGTAATTTTTGCTAGAGGGAAGCTTTTGAACGCTATGCCGTGACCAAAAGCCTGCCTCAGAAGTCCTCACCTCCTTCTACCACGACCACGTTGACATCTTTGTGTAAAACCACCACGCCTGTTAAATACAGCTGACCAGCGTTCGCCTCGATTTTGAATTTTTTTGCTGGGTTGCTCAAGTTTCTGACCCTATGGGTAGGATAAAAAAAAAACCAACAAAACACATTTGTGGAAAAACAGAACTATTATCCCCAGCCATAAGAGCTCCCTGCAGTGCCTTGACTGGGCCCAGCATTTCCTCCTCCAGCTCCTCAGGGGCTTTATTCCCACCTCATTTGTTATCGGACCGCTCAGAGAGGCTGTGTCTGTCCCCTCCCATTCTCATTTCATTTAGATCTTGAAAGGTTCCCAATTTCTGGGTATTATCGTACCAGGTGAGCTCTGACAGCTGGGAAATGGCTCTCCTCACCAGAAACTTTAATCCCAGCTGAAGTGCTCCAAACCTGATGCATTTTTAATGCTCAGCTGCAATGGGATGAGTTAAGGACAGAGCTAATGGACATGACTTTTGGGACAGCGTAATTGCTACAGGCCGGGATTCTTTCATGCTTGATGAAAACCCGACGAGCGGGTGCACAGTCCTCCCACTGAAGGTTGCTCCTCTCCATCAGCACGTTTCTATAGGGCATTTGTCAGGTTTATTAAGAAAGAGACGTACGGCGAAGCATCCGCCGAGGGCGCCCAGCCCGGCGCTCACCTGTACACAGCTATGTGAACTCCCTGCGAGACGTCTTCTTTCAGCTTTTTAACCTTCTTCGCTTTTCGCTGTTCTGCCGTGAGCTTTCTCGCAGCATTTGCTTCTTCGTGAGCTCTAGATGCAAAGAGAGACGAAGCGATAAGCAAAACGCAGCCTACGGCGTACCCATTATGGCATCGCAACGGATCCTTCTCTTCCTAAGCACAGAACGTGTTCCACGGATCCCAAAGCAGCTGCAATTCTTGCCCATATTTCTGCCTGCACCTGCCTGAATTAGAAGCACGTGGGCTTTTTTCATCCAGTCCGATTCATTCTCGGTCACTTCCCTGAAAACATTCATTAGTAACAAGTGCGATAGTGATCATCATCGCAGTAAGAAACTCGTTTAATACAGGGTACGAGACCACCCTCCAGTGGCAAGAGCCGATCTCCAAGCCCCAGCTCCCCCCAGGCCTCGCGGAGGTTGTTCAAGGCAGCTGAAGCAGGCTACAAGAGCAACACGCAGAAAAATCACACTGTTCCTGCTTTCCTGCATCAGTTCAGGGCTTTCATTCTCTACAAAGGCAGCACCAGTGCTAAATCCATCTAAAAATGACAAAAAAACCCCAAAGGCACAACGAACCACCTACTTCTGTCTCTTCGCCATCTGTGCTCTAACGTGAGCTTCGACTTTTGTTGGGTCCTGAACAGCTTCCGTCCCCAGTACTCGCATCAAATTTGAAATTCTTACTGCAAGGGAAACGGGAGAGGAGCTGAGCGAGGCTCCTTCCGGAGCCCGGCCTGCCGACACGGTAGAGCACGGAAACACCAGGCACGTTTGCAGCCTCGTAAACCGACTGTAACGGGTCGGTATCGGATCACACCAACGCACAGATCCGGGCAATCCCACAGAGGCCGCGCTGCCTGCGGCATTCCCCAAAACACCCCACGCTTGGCCCAAGCCGCTGGTTTGACGGCTGAGGGCCCGCGTTAGCCCGCAGCTCTGCTCGCAGCCTGCCTGCCGCAGCCGTCATTTACCTTTGGGCTCTGGCGGTGGCATCAGGCCCAGCCTAACCTTCTCCTGCAGCTCCTTCTGGGCTTCTCTCCGAGTCTGTCGCCGTAATTTCTTCTGCTCTTTCTTAGTTAAATAAACCCCCAGGGTCACTGGTGTGTCACTGTCCACTGGGAGGAGAAACCAGGTGAGATAATCATAAATCTGCTTTTAAATAAGAGAAAATACTGCCTGCAACCGTTACACCCGTACCACGCTCCGTTACATCCACGCTTTATCCACAAACCCAACCTCTGCACCGCTGTTTGCACCAAACACAGAACCAGGAAAACGGGTTTTGGCTATTTTTTTGGTTTTACTGAAAAGTAAAATGCTCTGTGGTTATTTTATGTCCTTTCTTCAGGGCAAGAAGGTCAAACCCAACCTGCCGGAGATGAGGAGCTTGTGTGCGCACCGCTACCCTGGCGAGCAGAGAGCAGGCCATCGCAAGCTACTAGTAACCGCTACAGGGCTTATATCAAGGTTCCAAAAACAGGGCACAGACTCTCCCTCCCAATTTCAGCTATCTTTGCAGAGCTTTCCGACTTATCTTTGCACAATTTCTGCTCCTCACGGGAACAAGAGACACTGGGCTGCGGCGCTACAAGCCAGGGCTTGCGTGCCCTTTTGCCCCACCAAGCGCCAGTTGCTCCGAGTATTTGGTGTCTAATTTAATAGCAAGGTTGACCAAAAACTGGGGCAGTACCTGGCGGGTTGAGCTGCGCTGGGTGCTCGACGAGGTTTGTGATCCCAAAGTACTCATCTCTCTTTGAAGACGTTCCACCTTTTCTAGAAAGGAGAGAGTTGGGCGTCATTGCAAACCTCCCAGCCTGAATTCCTGCGTTCCCTTAAACACAAACCATGAGAAAAGAAAAAGAACAAAAAAGAGTAACGCTTCCCTCGGGCCAGCCGTGGCGGGTACGTGACACGCACAAATCCCTACCCGAAGCACAGATCAGAGCTTGATGTGCTGAAGGAGCCACGCGGTGACATAGTATTAATGCGTAGGTGTCTCCCCTGGTGGAATACCCACCCACATCTCACGGCTAGGAGGCAGGCTTCCCACAGCTCCGCCGTGAAGAACTTGTACAGAACACGCGCTCGTGCTTGAAAAAAACACCAAAACCGAACCACACCACCAACTTTTGGGCCAAAAAGATCCCTCTAGCTCCAGGGCAGTCACCTTTCTCAGTCGCTGGAGGAACAGCGACGAGGGAGACGGGCAGCTGCCTACCACCAGCCCCGAGAGAGACTTTGGGAGCAAACCTAGGGCCCACCCGAATCTCGGAGACGAGGGAGGTGGAATTCAATAGCTCAAGCACATACATCTGGCCCGATTCACCCAAGCACTCAACAAACCACCGTGTCACCCCCGAGAAGCTCCCCGAGCTTCCTCCTGCGGCAGAATGCAAAACCCAGCAAGGAAACTACTTACAAGTCGAGGCCGTTAGGGATGATGTAGGAGTCCCACCACTCTATCTCCGGGATCTCCCCCTCTTTCAGCTCCTTCTTCGGGGTAATAAGAGCCAACTTGGTGGAAGTGTGTATCCCCGTCTTCCTGGCAGCCTGAGAGATCTCTGCCTGCAGTTTTTCTAGCTGAGCCTGAGAACAAGGAGAGGAAAATGGCACATAAAGGTCATTCCAAGACAGCACAACCTCCAGGAAAAGCACAATACGTATGCACCTGCCGAATTATTTAGTGGGGTTTTTTAAAGCAATCTGAAGCAGGCCGCAGAAGAAACAACACAGTGCGTGACCGTGGAGTGCTTTTGCAGAAGCTCATAAACTCTCCAAAAATCCGGTCTTACTACTGAGCCTTCTAGGAGCATGGAGCGATCCCAAAGGAAAGTCTCCCTAGGCATCGTATCCCTGGGCTTTTCTGTCTAATGAAGCTGTTCTCTCCCCAGGAACTTGGGCATTTTACCAAGACTCCTTCAGAATTTCCACCTCTAAGGTGACCACCTCTGGGGAAAGAGCACTCGGCCAGAAAATTAACTATTCTCTTTGGAAATTTTCAATCTTTTTCCAAAAGATTTTGCCTTTCATCAGGTGAAGACAGCTGTAAGAGAACGCTTTCCACACACACGTTCTAATTTGGATCCCTGCCTTCCCGACAGGAATGGCGTTGACAGAAAAGTTTCACGTGACTTTACTGAAAAGCTTCTAAGTCAAAGCCAACACGGCATCCCTTCGCTTCCCAGGAGAGGAGAATCAACTCCCATCCCGAACCGAACCCTCACTTCCGTGCTGTCAGTTAGCATGGCAAGACCTCAAATACCTTCGTTCGCAACCTCTGGGCAATTTTCTCAAATTTGCCTTTTTCATGGAACTTAAAGGTGCGTTTCTGACGCTGGGCTGGGGTTATGGAGACCCGGGGGTCAAAGTAAGTGTTCGACTCCATATCTTCCGAGGGCTTTTCTTTAAGCTGTTGTTTGAACTGCTCTCTCTTCACAGCTCTGATGTTTGCTTTTAGGGTTGGCATGCGGTGAGTCAACTCAATCTCTTTACCAGTCGCATCAACAGTTCGGCCTTGCTCATCCAAGATCAGAGGCGTAGGCTTTGTCTGATCCTTCAGCTCCACTTTCCTGGCGGCAAGACGAGAAACATTGTGTTAAAACACGAGCGCGGCGTGAATTCAAAGGAAATGTCAGCCTTATTTCCACGGTAAGCACCAAACCAGCCCTCGTAACCTCAAATCCCAGTCCCGAAAGGACTCAATTCTCATGCGCGGAAGCTGGGAGTCTTACCCAAGGAAGGGGCAACCTCCTTTTTGCCTCTTTAATATTAAATTTGTTCCTTCAGGGGCCCTTAAGGCCACTGCTAAGGAAACCAACAGTACTGGAGAATCCTGTCAGGATTACACGGCAAACGGCAGGTACTCACGGCGGCGCGATGCCCATCGCGTGCAGGTTGGCCAGCCCCACCATGTTGGCGTTGCCGATGAGCCCTGGTTTCAAGGCCAGCTGAGCCTGGATTCGAGCCTGCAGCTCCGCAGCTTTCCTGGCCTTCTCAATGGCATCGTTCATGAACGTCGCGGCCTGCGAGGGCTGGATCGTGTTGCCGATGGGGAGACGTTCCGATTGGGATGAAGACGAAATTTTTGGCTGTTGACAGAGAAAGAAGTTTTGTCACGTGCCCGCTCTGGCACACCAACACGTCGTAGCTGAAACGGCGACCGCGGGGTTTGCCCGTTGCTTCCGGTACGTACCTGCGGTGTTGGAGGACTGATGAAACTGAGCTGCTTTTTCCTCTCTTCAATCTGCCGGGTGGCTGCCTCCATCATCTGTTTGATCTGTGGAAAGAAAATTGGACAGTGAGTTTTTCTTCCCTCTATCAGAAGGAGTCCTCAGCACCCTTTCACAGCTGCAAACGCATGCAAAGCCACCTTAGTGAGAAAAGAATTGTATCAAACCACTCTCCGATTAAACCAACAACCTCCAGCTGCAGAGGACGACGCTACCAGGGCAGGCACCCTCTACCAAGACCATTTTCTCCAGCTTAGTGGAATCGAACATCCAAACTTGTGTCCCTCAAAGCCTTCCCGTTATCGTCAGCCTAACGCACAAGCGGCAGCGAGCCTTGTGAAGTGAACGCAGGCAATGACCGCAGCAAACAAAGGACAGTCAAAAGCAACTTGCCATTTGCTTGCTCAGCTTGTGATACGAGTTACGATAAATGCTAAACCACGCTGGGATTCAAGATCTCAGCCGCGGGGCCCTGTGTTCCGGGCCAGAGCTCACGTAGCACAGCCGAGTTAGACTGACCTGGAGCTTGGTCAGCATCCCAGGGCTCTCTGACGGCGGGCCTGGGATCACCTCAGGCTCATCCTCAACCTCCTCAAATCGCGGTATGCGCCGCTTCTTGACGCCGGAAGATTCCTTGGAAACCTCAGAGTCATCACCAAACACATCCTAATGCAAAAGGAGAGAAAGAGAAAACTGTGGTTAAAACCAAAAGAGTTCTCCTTGCAGCCACTGTTTTTAGATGAGAAACCACTGCGCGGATCAGATCCGGCACCGTGCTGCGGTTCGGAGTTTCCAGGGCGGCACACGCAGGCTGATGTACCGGTAATCCCGTGTGAAGCCTGTGCCCTAGTCCCTCACCAGAGAAGCACCAATGATGATCCATCCAAGAGTCTGAAGGACAGGAGACATCACAGGGATGTGCCTGTGTAAAAGCCACCACGGTTCTCTCAGGTGGTCAATGTTGGGGTTTTTTTGGCACTGAGGAGATACAAGGTCTCGCTCAGCTACCCGGAGAGATGGAAAATAAGCCTGCCCACAAGCTGACCCAACTGGGATAAAATGGTTTTCATGTCTTCCGCCAACTTCAGAGGGTTTGGTGAAGGAAGCCGCGCTGTCCTACCACGTCCTCCCCAAAAGGAGGGTGCAGCCCCAGAACCGGGGCTGGCAGGGACCCCCGCGGCAAGCAGGGACCCCCACGGCATTGCCTCACGCTCCAACCCGGCCGATTCCAGCTCGGATCCAAAGACGCTGCGCTCAAACCGAGCCGCTCCGGAGAAGCACGGTTCGGAGAGCAGGCGGAACAACGACCGCGCTGAGGGACTCGCGTGCAGCGTGAGGGTCACAAAACAAGAGGCGAGGTGCGCTTGACGTGGGGGCTCTGTTCAAGCACGCCCCAGCTCGTGAGACTGCGGCTGTGGATTTCGTCTAGTCAGCGCCTGTTTTGGGTACGGCTAACTGGATTTGTCCGTGCGACTGGTGTTACTGTAGAGCGTGTGTGTGTGTGTGTGCGTGTGTGTGTCAAGGTGTTATTTGAAAAGAAAATATACACACCGGTTGTAAGCGTTAGTTGCAATCCCTTCTTCACTATAACGGTTCATATTCTACAAGGACACTTCCTCATCCAGACACAGGTACTTCTTGGAAAACCTACAAGTTCAAGAGAAAGGACTTGCCCATAGTATAAAGTGTGTAAACCGTTACGTTTTAGTTCCTGAAACTTCCCAAGCAACGACCTACCCCACAAGAGTTAACCAAGGAGAGCGCAGGCAGGCCTGGCGGCGCGCCGAAGACGGCTAACGTGACCAGTAAGCGGCATTCTGAATTAATCCACTGCTCGTTGCTACAAGATCTAAGCGGGCGAGCACAAAATCAACCCTAAAACCTGCACTGGGTTGGTGGGGGGTGGGCAGTCCGCAAGTACGACCGTGATCTGACAACCATCTCATGTTACAGGAGGGTCAGGACATGTCTAGATCTTGATGGAGGACCTCCAAGAAAGGTAATTCCCAAGAAAGGGTTGATGATTTGGCAGGCGGGACGCCCGTCCCCGCTCCAGGAGCCAAGAAGAGAGGATAGTTCTGCTCTGCCGCTTCCCAGCCCTGCTTTTGGGTTAGCTGGGAAGCCAAGAACACCGTTAACCGCCTGCGGTCCCGCGAGACACCCCGGCGGACGCTTTGCTGGAGAAGAATTGCCTACTCCGGCCCCATCCCTGCTCCGCTCTGCCAGCGCAAGATCCCCTCTGCCACGGGATGCTGCTCCTTCCCCCTGTCCTGCAGCACACTGGCCACGAGGAAGATGAGGGGACAAGACAGGCTGAAGGCGGGCACAACCCGGATTAAATTTGTGAAGAAAGGCGGGATCCACACGCCTCAGCGGTGCCACGGGGCTGCAAGAGTCACCCCGCCAGGCTGCAGCCTGCAATCCTGCTACCGCGAGGCCCTGAGCGGCGATGGGATTGACAACGTCCCTATCTCTCCGTCTCCCCGAGAGATCAAAAGCAAGAGGGTCGAGGGGAGCAGCGAGGATCCACCACCCTGGCTGAAACCTCGCTTTTCTACCAGCCCCGTGGCTGTGCCAGCCCAACATCCAAATTAAAGTGGAACCGCAGCATGGAAATACTTGAAAGACACTTCTTGGCACCTCTGTTGTGACCAAGAAAGGCTGAAGTCCTTTTAAGCTACCACCGCTCTCAGAGGGCTGGGAAACGTGAACCCAAACCTCTGCAGATCAGTAAATTGGGTTGCGCTGCTGCTCCCGGGCTGTACCGGCTCTGCGGGACGGAAGGCACCGTTCCCGAGCCGGCGAACGTACCCAGGCCTGGAGGAGACCCTTCTCCGGCAGCGGTTACAGCCTCAGCCAGACAGCGGGGGAGAAAAAGCAAGTTTCTAACAGAAATGAGGGAGCGACAGCAGCTGCCTTCCAACACACCTGAAGAGATCCAAATCCCGAGCAGGGTTATTCTATCTGAGGTTAAGTGCCGACTAGAACTGTCAGAGAAACAGATTGCCGTAAAATAGGAACCTCGGAAAAAGCGAAAGGCAACTTACTTTGCAAGCGGGGAGCAGCGCGGAGAGTAGCCCCTTTTAAACCCGGTATGCGAGTGATGGAAAAAATGCAATTCCAGAAGATGGCGAGTAAAGTCTTCAAGAGAAGAAAGGAGGTGAAAACAGGTTTGGTCGCACGAGACTTCCACCATCCCAGACAAACGTTAGGTGGGAGAAACACCAGAGAGCTGGTAAATCCCTGCCGTAATTAACCTTGTGCTACGACGGGGCTTGTTAAAAACCACCCTCTGTTGATTCCGGATGGGGGAAAAAAAAAAAAAAAAAAGAGAATGGAAACCCACCAGATCACCCACCGCAGAGCCCCGCTCGCCCGCTGACGGGGAGAGGCGCTGGCAGAGCAAAACGCAGCGCCTCTGGGCAAGGAAGAGCAACGGGGATGTCGCCGGGAGCACCTACCCCCGCCTCCCAGCTGAAAACACAGCCCCGCCAATGCAAGGGTGAAGAGCGCGGAAGAAAAACGGGAGAGGTGGAGCGTTTGTGACGTTATTCCGCTGCACGAGCCTGGCAGGGATGGTTAAAGACGTGAAAAGGCCAAGCTTCCACCTCAGCCGCCACCGAGGACAGCGTGGCGCTACCTCGTCCGAAGGTAAAGAGAACCGAAAGGTAAAGGCTCACACACTTCGTCATGGAGAAGGGTCTTTTCTCTTGAACTTTTAAGCAGTACGAGATGTACCTCTCTGGAAGAGGAAAGTGTGGCAGAGTACCGGTGCTGCCTCCACGGCCACCAACGACAGAGAAAAATAAAATAAAAAAAAAAAGAACCAAACCAAAAAGCAATCAATAATCAATAATCACCTTCAACTCTCGCTTCCGGTTCCGGTCGCTGTTGGATTTGGAGTGCCTGGAGCTTCGGCCTTCCTCCACCGCTTCAAAGAGCTTGTCTACAAATCGCAGGGTGGAATCGTCAAGAAAAGGCTTGAGGTGGTCTGGAAAAGAGAAGTCGCCGCGTAAATGGCAAGAACTCGCCGCTCGGGGCGAGGAGGAGGACGGAGAATTCGCAGAGGCTTCCGCGGAGTTGCAAAACGCTTATTTAAAGGTGGATTTAACCCTGCTGACACGGCGGGGCCTGCGGCCTGGGCGCCGAGGCCTCCGGGATCCGCGGATCCTGCTCTCAGAGCATCACACTCGGAAGGGTTAAGGCAGTCCAGGCCTCGGCTAGAAAAAATTAGGGCTCTAATGGTCAGAATCCCCTCCATGGGTTAAATTCTCATTCTCAACTCCTTTGGGGGGGGGGAAAGAGGCCTTAAATTCCATTTTAACGGAAGTTTTTGTAACGGTTTTTGTAACATATTCCAAGGCTTTTGATCGCGTCTCACCTGCCTGCGTGGATTTGCGTAGGTACTCACCTCCGCCTCACCGAGCCTGGGTCAGAATCACCCCCGCGTACGCTCGAGAGCTTCCAGCTTTGAGGGGGGTTTGTTTGTTTTATAAAACTAACTCAACACAGACCCAATTTCACGCCTGCAAGGACGGTGTTTGCCCCCCTCCCCCCCCAGACACTGCCAGCGGCGACAGCACCCCAACCTGCCGCGCAGCTCAGCGTCAGGTCAGGCTTCTGGGAACAGAGGGAGCGAGTTTAAATCTGATTTGAGGCTGTTTCAAGGCTATTTGAGGCTTTGTGTGCACCTATTTTCTCTGTTGAAGGGCCTGGCGGCCTCTACGACGAGCCGCAGGGGCAGGGGTGGAGCCCACGGGACGTACCGGCTGCTTTCTTTTTGTCCATGCCCTTCCCGACGCAGTTCAGCGCTGCGGTGACCACGGTGGGCTCCGAGAAGCCCAGGACTCGCTTCACCGTCTTCTCGATCCATGGTTTCAGCTCATCCAGTTCCCTTTTGGAGAGCGACATCTTTGCCAGGAGCTGAACTGAATTCTGTTGCTCGTACCTGTAAATACGACAAGAAAACCACAGGCTAGTAAAATAAAGCACCAGATTTTCGCTGCTTCGGTGATTTCTCCTTCCTGAGCAAGCGGTGAAAGCTCTCGGAGAGGCCTTTTGCTCCCTTATTTTTAAAACACAAGCTGAAATTAGACAAACCACGTGCGCAGGAAGGGCCTCGGCAGCGAGGAGCCCGCGACCCGAGCAGTTGAGACGCAGCATCAGGGCCCGCCAACGGAAATCTCGGGGCGTCCCTCCACGCCTCGGCTTCTCTCCGAACTCCTCCCAGTCCTTTTGCACGGCTGCTAGGCCGGTTACCCGCACCTCCAGACCCGCACACCCGCGCTCGATAGTTTCAGAAGAGCAACCCCAAGCCCACCTCACTAAACGTCGGCTAAACGACGCTTCGGGCAGACACAGAAGACCCTCACACGCGCCACTTCGCCCATACTTCAAAACTCAGCACGTGCCTGGCGGCCTCCGCTGTTTAAACCCACGGGCGCGGCTGGCAAAGCCAAAATTTCACGTATTTTTCCCATTTTCACAGCAAAAAACAACTCAGCGGTGATCGTTAGCGGTTCTCACGCCGTGTCGGGCACGGCCTGCAGACGCGAGAACGTTTAATTACGCGCCCGGGCTCCCTAATCTGATTTGGAAACCAAGTCTCCTTTATCTGGAAACAGGAGAAAATCTTCTTAAGGAAATATGTTTGACCTCGGCCTTTCTTCCCCACAGGAAAAAGCCTCGACGTTAACGTGAGTTTTTTTTAACAGAAATCCCATCAAATACCGTTATCGTGCCTGAAATTGAGGATTAAGAGCCTGAGCGTTAGCCCTAACGAAGCATTACTCGATTTGGGAGCCAAGACATATAAATCGACAGCTTTAAAGTGGCGACGAGGGGGCCCGCGGCGAGCTCTTACCTCTCCGCGGCCAAAACCCTCCAAACCTTCGCCATCTTTTGCTTTTCACAGACAATTTCTCAAGAGATTTATTAAAAAGTAGCATCAAATCCAGCCCGAAGGACATTTATTATTACAGAATTTCACCTCTAAGTTCTACCTTTGCAACATATTGATGCTCCGGGACAAAGCCAGAGGTCGAAGGTGAGTGGAAATCGTTAATTACTGCGCTGACACATCAACAGCTCCGTGCAGGCGTGGTATTAAATACAGAACTTTGGTAATTAGCGCTTCTTTTAAACTCTAGATTAATCTTAAACTTCTGTATTACCGTACTAGGGATAATACGTGACACATTTAACGGTGTTTTCCCTCAGAACACCGGGAGAGCTGACGCCGTTCGGTGTCTGGAGGGACCCGGGGCTCGGCCCGTGGGGGCTGCTGGCGCGCAGCGAGGCACCCGGGAGGAAACTCCGCCTACGGGGGGGCTTGTATTATAGATATATATATACATATTTAGGCACTAACCGTCTGCGCTACGCTGCTCCCCGGAGCGGCGGGGCCCCGCGCCCGGTGCTCCCGCGGCGCTGTCCGGGGACGAACTGCTTCTTTTAGAGAGAAAAAGAAAAGATTTTGGGTTCGTTGCCTCAAACTCGCCCGCCTGAGGTCGGAATTCCCGGCGAGGCGCCCGCGGGTGCCCCATGGCAAGGACGCGCCTTCCCGCGCCGAAGCCGGTGCCGGGGATCCCCGGCGGCCCCCGCGGCCGGTACCGACGGGGCCCGGACACCTCCCGCTTCCCGCCACTACCGGGGGCGGCGGCTTCGTGCGGCCCGGAGGAAGCCGCGCTGCCCCCGCCGGCCGCTCCCCGCTCCCGGTGCGGCGGAACGACGGCGGCGAAGCGCTCCGCGGCGGCGGGGCCGGCGCCCGGTCACGGGGCCGCCTCAGGCGCGGCCTCCCCGGTACCGCCGTTCCCCCGGCCGCGTCCTCTCCCTCCCGCCGCCCCCCCCCAGGCGCCCGCCGCCCCCCCCGGGCCCCCCCGTCCCTCACCGGCGCGCGCGGCGCGGGGCGCGGCCCCGGTAGGCCCCGGCCCGGTCAGCGGCGGGCCCTGACGGCGACGGCACGTCGGGGCGGAAGCGGAAACGGCCCGTGCGGCGCCTGCGCGTGCGGTGGCGCGTGCGGTGACGGGAAGGAGGAGGGTGGGGCTGAACGAGAAAGAGGCGGGGACGCAAAGGAGGGGCGGGGACGTGTGGGGAAAAGGGGCGGGGCAGGCAGAAGAGAAGCAGGGCGTGCATGGAAGGGGCGGGGCATGCAGATGAGGGACTGTGTAGGGGAAGGGGCGGGGCCCGTGGGGCATGCAGGTAAGGTGCTGTGCATGGAGAAAGGGGCGGGGCATGCAGATGGAGGCACTGCGTGTCTGGAAAGGGGCGTGGTATATAGGAAAATGGGGCGGGATATGCATATTAGGGGCGGGGCGTGGAGGGAAAGCAGCTGCGGGTGAGGGCAGTGAGACAAGGAAAGGGGTGGGGCATGCAGATGAGAACCAGTGAGTTAATGGAAAGGGGCGGGGCATACATATGAGGGGGCGGGGTATGTAGGGAAAGGAGCAGGCATGCAGATGAGGAGGCAGGGCATATAAGAAAAGGGGCGGGACATGCAGGGAAATGGGCGGGACATACCCCCAGCACCACCCACACCACATGACTGGAGACACACCCCCTCCCCCCCTTTTCCCACCCATGGGAACCCCTGTCCAGTCCCATCCCACACACCCCCCATCAGCCATCATTAATTAACACGAAATTAAATCGCCACCAGAGGGGAGGGGCCTTTATTGAGGGGGGGCGCCCCTAGCAGCCTGCCCAGGGGTCCTGCCGGCTGCCCCGTGCCAGGAAGGCGATCTTCCGCCCCATCTCGGCGTTGTAGACCTGCCGGCACGCCTCGTACGCCAACCGCTGCCGCCGCCGGCACGGCTTCTCGTAGTACCGCCGCCGCCGCACCACCTCCACCAGGCCGTCCTGCGAGAGGATCCTGCGGGGGGGGGAGGAGGAGGAGGAGGAGGAAGGGGGAGAGAAGAAGTGAGACACCCCGCTTTCTGTGGCTGCGGTCCCGGAGCTGAAGCCTTTCCACGGCAAGGGTTTGGCAGCTGCAGGGTGGATCCTGTGAGGAGCTGCTTGCAGCTTCTCTCCACACCTTATGGAGCCAAGGGTGGCCGGCTCCGGCACAGACGCACCACCCGCCATGGCTGAGCCGGCACTGGAACTGCCGCTGGGGCAATGGATTCGGGAAAGGGAGGGGAAAAAACCTCCTGGAAGAAGGAGGAGCTGCACAGAGGAGTGAGAAAATGGGAGAGGAAGAGCCCTGTAGGCACTGAGGAGGGAGGAGGAGGACCATGGTGAGGCAGGCCAGGCTCCTGCGGTCCGTGGGGATCCTGCACTGGAGCAGGAGGACGCTCTGAAGGAGGCCAGGACCCTGCAAGGGACTGACATTTCCAAAGGCCTTCGGCCTCCCCAGCTGGTTCTCCTCATCCTCCGTCCCCCTGCGGCAAGCCGAGGGTAAAAAGGGCACTCCTCATCATCCTCAGAGCTTCGTTAAGCCAGGACAAACAAAGGTAGGGTCATCTTCCTCCTCCTCCTCCGCTGCCCCTGCGAGGAGCCGTCACCGGCGGCACCGCCTGGTTTTGCGCCAATTTGGTTTTTTTAATTCATTTTAATTAAATTTGCATCTGAAGAGGGAGAGCGGGCAGGAAAAGCCCTCCCGTCGCCATCTGCGCTTTAGTATAGAGAAAACCCCTAAAGATGTACGTTTTGAACCCAATTTGGGGGGTGAACTGGAACGGGAAGTCCCCGCGGCTGCAGCACGGGGTGGGGGGGTCAGGAGGGCCTCAACCGGTGACTAATTACACCTGGTTTAATTAGTCCAATTGTTGCATCCTCAAGTGGACGGTCCTGCGGGACCCTGCGGCCGGACGCAGCTCGGGAGCCCCGGCACGGCCCCGGTGTGTCCCCCCAACCCCCCAAGGGACCCCCCCTCACCTGTTGAGGGCCCCATAGGCCGCCTCTACGTTGCCGTTCTGCACCATGACGGTCCGGCCCACGAACCGGAGGTGATTCGCCATGGCGGCGGCTGCGGGACCGGGAAGGGAAGCGGGGGGAAACACGGGTGGGACGGGGCGGCCCCGGGCCCCGCAACCGCGGCGGGGCGGATCTTCCCCCCCACCTCCTACTGCGGGACCCGGTAGGGCCCGGTCCCCCCCTGCAGGGTCCCGGTGGATGCACCCCCCCCATCCGCCCCCGTAGGGTCCCCGAAGGGTCCCGATAGGACCCGGCACCCACCCTGCCCCGAAGGGTCCCGGTAAGGTTTCCCCCCCACCCCCGAAAGGTCCCGGTCCCTCGGCCGCTCCACTCACTGTCCCAACAACCCGGAACCGGAAGTGCTTCCCCGCACCGGAAATGGCTCCCGGTACCGGAAGTAGCTCCCGGTGCCGCGGCGGGAACTGGGGGGGGAGATGGGGGTTACGGAGCCGGGATCGGGGGGGGGTGTCAAGGCTTAGGGTGCGGGTCACGGGGTGGGACCTGGAGGGGGGGGGCGGGTCCGACAACCCCCTGGGGGACAGAGGACACCGGTACCGGGTGGCCCCGGCCGCTCCCGCGGCGTTTATTGCTTCCAGCAGGGCCGGGGGTAGGGGGGGACACAAACGACCCCCTCCCCCCATCCCCCAAACCGCCACGCAGGGGGAGGGGACACGGGCCCGGCGGGGGGGCCAGCCCCCCGCCCCGTGTCCCCTCCCCCCCGTATCCCCGCCCCCCCCCCCGCCGTGCACCAAGGCACGACTCCTCCCCCCCCCGGGGGAGGGGGCTTCGCTCAGGCGAAGGCACACGCACCCCCCCCCAATCCCCGGAGTTTTGGGGCTCCCCGGGGGGGTCTCGGCCCCCCCCCCCCGCCCGCCCGCAGGTCGAACCGTCCACAATATTTAAAAAAAAAAAAAAATCCAAAAAAGGCAAAACCCAAGAAAACGAAGAGAAAAAGCCGGGGAGGGGGGCCGGGTTGTCACGCATCCGGCGCCGGGGGGGACACGGGGGGCCCGGTCTGGTCAGAGCGGTGGGTTTTGGGGTGCCCCCCCCGGCGCGCCGTCCCGGCGGGGGTGGCAGCGGCGGGGGTGTCTGCAGGCGGGCGGCGGCAGCGGGGCGCTCCGGGGGGGCCGGCGGGGGGGCGGCGGCGGAGGAGGAGGAGGGCGGCAGAAGCGGGGGTCGGATCTTGGGGGGGTTTTGGGGCGACGTGGGGGAACCAGAGCCTCAACATCCCCTCGACCTGCAGCAGCGTCCCCAGGTACCGCGCCCTGGGGTGGGGGGGGCAGAAAGCACCTGTCACCCTGCTGCGGGGGGGGAGGGGAGATGGGACACCCCGCCATGGGGTGCCCCCCCCTTCCCCCCCCCAGCTCCAGGGACCCTTGGGGTGACGCTCACCCCATTTCAGGCTTCTGCAGGACCCCGATGATCCGCTGGATCCGATCCATGGCCACGCTCTGCTGGAAGCTGCTCAGCCCTGGGGAACCCCAAAACCGGGTGAGTCCCCCTCGGGGGGGGGGGGAAGGGGGGAAGGGGGTGCAGGGTTTGGGGTGGGGGGAGGTGCCCACCTCGGTCGTATCGCCCCCGCTTCAGCCCCTCCAGCAGCTCCGCCAGCGGCCGGATGAAACCCCGCAGCTCCTGGCACTGCGAGGAAGAGGAGGAAGATGATGGTGGCTTGATGTAGAACAGGGAAGGGGGTGTCACCCCCCTCCCCACTTTCCCTTCCCCCCCCCCCCGCACCCCATTTCAGGTGGGGAAACTGAGGCAGAGCCGTGCAGAGATGCATTTTAAGGGGCCAAACACTGCGCCCCCCGCCCCCCTCACCCCCCCTGCTGGGTTTGGGGCCGCTCTTTCATTTTACTACCAAAAACTCACTTTTTGGGCAAAAAGGCGGTCGCCATCGCTGGGGGGGGCACCCCCCCCGTCCCCCTTGCGGGGTCGTTTCGGGGGGCGATTCGGTGATGAGGGGGGCGATTCAGGGGGGGCTCTGTCTGGCCGTTTGCGGCTCCGTTCGGGTTTGGGGGGGTCTGTGGGGGGTCCCCCTGCTTCGGCCTCACTGTCGGAGGGACCCCCCGGGCTGGGGGTGGGGGAGCCGCAGGAGCAGGCGCGGGCGGGGGGCTCCATGGTGGGGGGGGCCCCCCCGGCGGAGCCACTCCCGGGGTTCAGCTCCGGTGTCGCCCGGCTGAGGCTGCCTGCGGGGAGGGAGGGAGAAAAGAGGGCAAAAAATGGGGAAATTGGGAAATAAATGAAAAGCAGAGAAAATGCCGCGTGTATGTGCCCCCCACCCCCTGCAGCAGCACCTCTTGGCATGGGGGGGGGGGGGGTGCAGGAACCCACCTGGGACCGGGACCCCCCACCCAGCATGGGCCCCTCCCACAGCCGGTGCTCAGGATCCCCCCACCCAGGAGCAAGCCCCCCCCTCTCCCAGTACCCCCACCCCGTCCCAGGACCCGCCCCCTCCAGGCCCCCACCCCGCCGGCACCGGGACCCGCCCCCCCCGGACACCCCGCATCCGTAGAACAGTGACTCCCCCCCCCCCCAGGACTGATACCCCCCCCCCCATGACCAGGACCCCACCCCCAGCACCAGGAGCCCCCACCCCCAGGACCTTCACCTGAGGTGCGGACCCCCACCACGGGGACCCCCCCTAACCAGGACCGGGACCCCCCCACCCAGGGCGGAGCCCCGGGACCCTCCATTTGCCACCGGGACCCCCATACCCCGGACACGCCCCCCCCAGCCCCAGGACCCCCCACCGGGCCCGGCCACCCCGGGTCCCACCTGCTCCCGGCTGCGGCAGCGCTGGCGTCCCCGTCCCGGTGCCCGTGTCCCGGTCGGTGCCGGTGTCCCGGTGCCGGTATCGCTGTCCCGGTCCCGGTGCCTCAGTGCCGGTGCCAGTGTCCCGCCGCCCCGCTGCCGCTGTCTCGGTGCCGGTGCCCCGGATTCGCTGTCCCCGTCCCGGTGCCTCAGTCCCGGTATCGGTGTCCCGGTGCCGCCGTCCCCGTCCCGTCCCGGTGCCGGTTCCGCCCCGGCTGCGGCGGCCCCACGCGGACACGTGCGCGGCCGCACGTGCCTCCCGCTGAGCCCCGCCCCCGCCGCGCCCCCATTGGCCGCCTCTCCCCGGCAGCGGGCGGAGACCTCGCCGCCCCGCCCCGCCCCCTCGCTCCCGTTGGCCCGAGCCGCTGCCGGCGCTGCCCAATGCGGAGGCCGCCCCGCGCTGATTGGCCGGGAGGGTTTGGGGATGGTGGTGGGGGAGCAGCGGCCACGCCCCCTCCATGTGGCGACGCGGACACAGCGCCCCCCGGCGGGCGGGACGGGGTCACGGGGCTCCGCGCGAGGCAGGGGGTGGGCACGAGGGGCCGCCCCCACCCCCCGCCAATGGGCGGTGGCCTCGGCCGCGCGTCACTCCCGGCGCGGCCAATGGGAGGAGGGCGGCCTCGCTTCGGCGCCGTTACATAATGGAGAGGGCGGGCGCGTGGGCCCCCACGTGGTGGAGGGGGCGCGCGTCTGGGTGATGTCAGCGCGCGCGCGCGCGGGGAGGAGGGCGCTGGCCGGGCGCCCTGGGCGCGCGCTCCTGTCAGCGGCCCCGCCCGGGGGAGGGGCGAGGGTGGGAAAGGGGGCGGGGCTGAGAGAGAGGGGCGGGGCTGGGGAAGAGGAGGCGGAGTGAGGGGACCTCGTGCAGGATCCGGCCCCGCCCCAGGGTCCCCCTCAAGGCCCCCGGCCCCGCCCAGCTCAGGGTCCCCCCCAGCCCCTCACAGCACCCCCAGCCCCCCCCAAATCCCCACCCCAGCCCCTCCCAGGCCCCCCCCCGCCCCGCGGATGGCCCCTCCATCCCTCCCCGTCCCCCCAGTATTTAAGGCCGGGCCAGCAGCCCCCGGCCCCCCCCACACCCCCCGCCATGCTGCGAGCCCTGCTGCTGCTGGGGGGCCTGGCCCCCGCCCTGCCCGCCGGTGAGTGCCCACCCCGCCCCCGCAGGCACTCACCCCGAGTCCCGGGAGCGGGACCCCCTTTGGGGTGCACCCGCCAGCACCCACAGGGGCCCCCGGGGAGCCCAGCCGAACTGCGGCCCCCCCCCGGCTCCCAACACCTCTGCTCTCCCTCCACAGGTCCCCACTGGGCGTATGAGGGTGAGTGGGGTCCCCCACACCCAGGCACCCACACCCCGTTTTCTCCCACACCCCGAATCCACAGCCCCACGCACCCCGGAGCTGAGGGGCATCACCCGGGTCCCCCCAGGAGGGAGGGAGTTTGATGGGTGCAGCGCCCCACCCCCCCCCCCCGCGCCCCCACCCTCCCGGACACCTGGGACCCCCAGATGGGAGCGAGACAGATGGGCACAGCCCCCCCCAACACTTGTGTCCCCCCCAAAAGGACAGAGACGGATGGGTGCAGCCCCCTGTTCCCTCCCACAGGACAGCCGGGTGCCCCCAAATGGAGGGAGCTGGATGGGTGCAGCCCCCTGTGCCCCCCAGCCCGGACCCCGGCTCCCCCTCGCTCTCCAATGGTCCCATTGTGCTCTTTTACGTAAGGCTCCGGCTGCCAAATCCAATTAAGATCCGGCCCCAGCCAAATCCCGGCTAAGCCCGGCCTGCGGCCCACGGGGACCCCCTGGCCCCCCCCCCCCCGGCCGCGGCTTTGTCCCTGCTCCCCCGGCCAGAAAAAATTGTCCCCAGAAGATTAACGAGCACGTTGGGAATGTCACCATGGCCTCGTTTTGGTTGGGGGGCGATGAGGGCAGTTGGGGTCACGGGGCCAGGCTGGGTAAAGCAACGTCCCTGAGGAGGGGGTGGGGGGCCCACCTGGATGCCTGGGTCCCCCCAGGCCCCCACGGGCAGCAGCACTGGCCCGAGGGGCACCCAGCGTGCGGGGGCCGAGCCCAGTCGCCCATCGACATCCAGACGCGATGGGCGCAACCGGACCCCTCGCTGCCGCCCGTCCGCCCCGTGGGCTACCAACACCCCGACACCCCGGCCTTCGCCCTCGCCAACAATGGCCACACCGGTGAGCGGGTGCCGGGGTTTGGGGCGGGGGGCGGGGGATCCGGGGAGGGGGGGTCCCTGCGTGGCGCAGGCCCCGCTCAGCGTCCCCCCGCCCCGGCCGCAGCGGTGCTGGCGCTGCCGCCCTCCCTGCGGCTGCAGGGGCTGCCCCGCAGCTTCGCCGCCGCTCAGCTCCACTTCCACTGGGCTCGGCCCGGCCACGCCGGCGGTGCTGAGCATCTCCTCGACGGCCGCCGTGCTCCCGCCGAGGTAACGGGGCGGGGGTCCCAAAGGGGTGGGGGTCCCGAAATGGGCTCCGGCCTGGGAAAGGGGACGGGTGTGAGAAATGGCATGGGAATGGGTCTGGGTGTGGGAAATGGGTCTGGGGGCAGGAAATGGGTCTGGGGGCAGGAAATGGGTGGGGGAATGGGGTGGGAAATGGGTCTGGGTGTAGGAAATGGGAGCGGGAATGGGGCTGGAGGTGGGAACGGGGTGGGAAATGGGAGTGGGAATGGGGCTGGGTGCAAGAACCAGCGTGGGAATGGGGTGGGAAATGGGAGTGGGAATGGAGCTGGGTGGGGAAACTGGCATGGGAATGGTGCGGGAAATGGGTGTGGGAATGGGGCTGGCTGGGTGAAACAGGTGCAGGGGATGGGGAAAGGAGTCCTGGTGTGGGAAACAGGTCAGGGATCAGGAAAAGGGCAGGAAAATGGGTGCGGGAAATGGGTCTGAGGGTGGGAAATGGGTGCAGGAATGGGGCTGGGTGTGGGAGCAGGGAATGGGAAATGTATGTGGGCACAGGAAAGAGGCAGGGAAATGGGTGCCGGAAGGAGTCCGGGCACAGGAATTGTGTGTAGGGAGTGGGAGACAGGTCCAGGCACGGGAAAGAGGCAGAGACAGGGGCGGGAAATGGGTGCAGGAAGGGATCTGGGTGTGGGAACCAGCGTGGGAATAGGCGTGGGAGCAGGAAATTTGGTGCAGGGAATATGGGAAATGGGTCAGGGTAGAGCAAAAAGGCAGGGAAATGGGTGCAGGAAACAGGTCTGGGGGTGGGAAATGGCAGCAGGGAAGAGACTGGGTGAGGGAACTGGGTGCAGGGAATGGGAACAGGGAGCTGGTGTAGGAAACGGATCTGGGCACAGGAAGCAGGCAGGGAAACAGGTGGGGAATGGGTCTGAGGGCAGGATGGGTGCGGGAAAGGGTCTGGGTGCAAGAACCATCACAGGAATGGCGCAGGAAGGGGTCTAGGTGCAGGAGTCGCATGCAGGCATAGGAGAATGCAGGGGAAAGGGCAGGGGAAGGGGTTGAGGTGCAGGAAATGGGTGCAGGAAGAGGAAACGGAGCAAGAACGGGTCTGGGTGCAGGAACCGGCGCAGGGCCAGGTGACAGGACCCAGGAACGGGTGCAGCAGCAAGGCCAGACACCGCGAGAGGTGCTGAGACAGGCGCAGGCAGCAGTGTGGGATTGGAGCTGGGAACAAGGCATGGGAAAGGGGGTGACTGGGGGGGCACGGGTTGAGGGGGGGTCCCTGCTCTGCCCCCCCCCCGCCCCGCGTGGAGCCTCTCTGCCCACAGATGCACGTGGTGCACTACGACGCGGAGCGCTACGCCAACGCCAGCGAGGCGCAGCACCACGCCGGGGGGCTGGCCGTGCTCGGTGTCCTCCTGGAGGTATGTGGACCCTAAAACACCCCCACCCTCACCCCTCAAAAGCCCTGACCTCCCCCCCCGCTCCCCCCTAGGTGGGTGCTGACCCCCACCCCGCCTACAACAACATCCTGAGCCATTTGGGGAGCATCCGCTACGCAGGTGAGCAAAGGGCGCGCGAGGGGGGAAGCTCGGGGAGACAGCAGGGAGGGGGAACCCCAAACCCCTCATCCCACACCCCCCAACCGCTCCCCCCCCCAGGACAGACGACGGCCATCCCCTCCTTCAGCGTGCAGGACCTGCTGCCCCCACGCCTGGACCTCTACTATCGCTACAACGGGTCCCTCACCACCCCTCCCTGCTTCCAGGGCGTCCTCTGGACCCTCTTCCAGCAGCCTGTCCACATCAGCCTGGCCCAGGTAGGGCCCGCTCTGGGGTGAAACCCTCTGGTTTTGGGGAGAGGGGCAGCCCCAGCACTCCCCCCACCCTCCCCATTTCAGCTAGAGCAGCTCCAGGGAACCCTTTACGCCACGGCAGCGGCCGAGCCTGAGCCCCAGCGCCTGGTGGATAATTTTCGGGCCCCGCAGGAGCTCAACCAGCGGCTGGTGCTGGCGTCCTTCCCCAGGGGTGAGAGGCCGCCCAGGAAGGGGGGGGTGGGCAGGGTCCCCCCCTACACCCCCAAAATTGCTCCCAGAGCCCCAGCTGGGTGCAAGGCTGTGGTGCTGAGCCCTGGCTCTGCCCTTGCAGGGCCCGAGGGGTATTCGACAGGTGAAATCATCGCCATCATCTTTGGCACCGTTGCTGGCTGCCTCAGCATCTTCCTCGCCCTCTACTTTGTGGCCAAGAGGATGCGGTGAGAGGCCCTCCCCCCCCCGCGAGGATGGATCCCCCCCCAGCAGGGGGCCCGGACACTCCAATGAGAGGGTCTGAGCCCCCCCAGGAGACGATCACTCTCATCTCAGCCCTTCTCCCCTCCCTGAGGCAGAGCGAGGAGGGCGCAGCACCAGGATGTCGTGTTCAAAGCCTCCTCCCGCCGCACCCCCTCTGACGACGGCCCCCACCCTTGAACCCCCCCAGGGCAGGGCTGCGACAGGCCCCCGCTGCCCCGCAGCCCTCTGCCCCTGCCAGAGGAGCCAGCTGCAGCTCAGCCCCCCCATGGCAGCAGCTCCTGCCTCGGCCCCACTGGATATAAAGCCCCTTCCCCACCCCAGGGCACTGGCGGCTCTTCGCTGGGGAGGGAACGGGGCTGCTCGCCAAGGGGCTGTGGAGCCGGATCCTGTCAGCCCCAAGAAACCACGACCCTCGGGTGCTCCCCCCGAAGCTCGGGCAGGGGCTGGGAGCAGAGCGAGGTGGGGAGGACCGACCCCTCTCCCCCTGCAGACCCCTCACCCTGGCCCCAGCACAGAGGTCGCCTCCCTGCCACGGTACCCGTCGCACTATTAAAAAGGTTTGACTCGGAATCAAAAACATAATTTACCCCGTCCCCAGTGGCACAGCAGGGTAAGGGGTGCCCCCAGACAAGACCCAGTGGGGAGCAGAAAGGGGGTGAGCGGGGCAGAGCACCCCCCATCCTGGGTCACCCCACTTCCACTGAGGCCGAGCGGGGAATGGCAGCAGGTTGGGCCCCTCCAGGGGGGAAATGCGAGGGAAGGGGGGGGCCTGCCCACACCACAGGGCACCCGGCCCCCCCTCCCACCTTCCCCCTCCAGCCATACCCTCTAAGGAAAAAAGTCCAACCCGAGTCCCTGATGAAGCTAAACAGGGCACCCACAAGCACCAGGTGGACCCCAAAAACCCCCTCTGGAGCGTAAGAGGGCACGGAGCCGCCTCTGCGCCACGGAGAGGGCCCAGGGCTCGGCCGGGTGGCGGCACCGGAGGAGCAAGCCGCAGAGGCGGGGGCAGCGTCCTGACCTTCCGGCTGCCGAGAAGAGGGCACTTGGGGGTGGCGCGGGCAGCGGCAGGGCTGCGGCTGCCGCTCAGTCCTCAAAAGGCACCTGCAGCGCCGAGTACGTCGTCACTCTGCGGTCACCCTCCTGCTCACCTGGGGGGCAGAAAGCGGGGAGAGGGTGAGCGTGGGGGCCTGTTGCGGGGTTCACAGGAGCCCACATTAGCCAGGAGACGCGGCTGATGTTCAATGAAAGGGTAACGGTTGCAGGGAAAACCCATCCTCCCCCACCCCAGCAGCTCTGGGCCCCCCTGCGCCCATGTCTGACCCCCCCAACGCCTACAAGGCGACAGAGACCCACCCAAAAAGCCGCTGCGTTGCAGGGGTGACACCCCCCACCGCCTGCCCCTCCCTGCCCAGCCCCCCCTTACAGGAGAGGCACTTGAGGATGTTGCGGAAGGAGCCCCCAGCGGTGACAAAGGACCAGAGGCCCGTGCAGAGGGTGAGGATGAAGATGGGCACCAGGCTGGCCTCGTACCAGGGGTTCAGGAACGTCTGGGGGATGGAGGGAGCAGTGTTAGGAACATCGCTGCCTGGCAGCTGCCCCTACAGCCCCCCCAAACAGCCACGGGGGGAAAGGGGAGCCAGGCCCCCTGAGCGGAGCAGGCTTAGGCTCAAACTCAAGAGTTCAGGTTTAAACTTTTGCCCACCAGGAGCTTAGCGGCTAATCCTCCGTCCGACCCCCAAGGCCTTCGTTAGCCCCCCTTCCACCAAGTGCACCCCAACAGGCTGCCCTGGGCAGGAGGCACCCAAGAGGGCTGTGACTCTCCCCACGTCTCCACGGCAGAGATTTAGGGAGTTTGAAGCAGCAGCGGGCGTCTCTGCGATCCCCTCTCTGGCCCCACAACCGCTTTACTTTGGGGACAGCTTTCGGGGCAGCTCCGGTCAGCTCTGGCTCACCAAACTCACCAGCCCCGAGGCGAGGAGGTGACTGGCAACCACCAGCCCCAGGCTCCCGTAGCGGCGTTTTTCGCAGGCGTCGAAGAATATCACTCCCCAGAAGGTGTGGAGCAAGACAAGGGCCATGGTGAGGAAGGCTGAGGGAAGAGGGCGACACAGACCCCCTCAGACCTCGCCACCACCTTCCTCCTCCTCACTTTGGTGAAGGGCCACACGCCGGGGCTGCAGTCCTGACTCTAACCAGTGCTGCTGCAGCACCTCAGCCACGAGCCCCCGGCCTGCGGCACACACCGGCCCCAGCCTCACCGGACGTGATGAAGTAGTACGGCGAGTCCCCGTGGATTCCAACGGTGCCCGGCCCGATGGAGTCTGCCAGGACGTTAATGAAGGAAAACGCGCCGCTGATGATGCCGAAGGACAGGCCTGAGACTGCGGAGGGAGGAGGACTGAGCTCAGAGCAACCGGAGCTGTGCTACCTCTGCCGCGAGCCCCGGACACAGCGCCTGTGCCCAAGGAACGGCAGGAGAGCGGGAACAAGAACTGGGAAGGCTGCTTTAGCCCCGTCAACACCATCCCCAGTCTCCGATACGCACACGTCCCACTGCCAGGCAGCCCCGAAGAGCGCAGGGAGGTCAGCGACAGCCCAAGCCCTCTCCGGGTTCGTGCTCACCGTAAGCCATCTGCCTGAGGGAGACGGGGGACCGGCCATCCTCGCTGATCATCGCCAGGCCTTCATCTGCCTTCCTGCTCGGGCAGGAGAGAAAGCGTGAGCGGCCAGCCCGGAACAGGGGCCTCGGCACACAGGAGAGGGGAAGGGAGGGTTGTCAATGAGCCTGGGGCAAGAAGGAACAGCTCTCTCCCAGGATCCGACACGGAAGATGCTTTGTGGGGTTCCCCAGGCAAAAAGCAGAGGGATCGCAGCTACCAGAACAGGTCACCCGTCCCCAGGGGGCACAAGCAGGCCGCCCTCGCACGGGCTCTTACTTCAACAGCTTGAAGTAGGCGAATCTGAAAGCCTCCTGCAGCAGGACGGAGACGGCGGCCCCGAAGATGAGGAGGCTGTACTGCAGCTTGGCGTCCTCCCGGTCGCTGAGCTGGACCGAAACGAACCAGATCAGAGATGCCAAGAGCAGCGATACCAGCCAGAAAAATGCCCTGGGGAGAGAGGAACGCCAAGCTCATGCTCCAGAGCTCAGAACCACACAGCAAACACGTGCCAAGCTGCTTGCGTGGTTTGCCTGGGCCCCAGGTCACGCGTTCAGCAGGGGAAGTTTTTGGCGGCGGCGGCGTGGGCTGCCTGGCCATTGTCACATGGGGAGGGCACGCGAAGGAAGCGCGTGGCTGAAAATCAAACAGATTTGTAAGCTCAAATCCTCCTTTTCTTCTCACACCCATCATGACCTTCCCAGAGGAAAGCTGCTGCCCTGCAGAGCAGGGAAGGATGCTCAGGCTTTGCTCCTTGAGGTGAAACACAGGGCTGCCCTCAGAAAGCCAAGCGTGGTGGGACACGGCTGCTCGGAGCCGTTCCTCTCCCTCTTTTCTCAATAGTGCATCCCCCCACTGACACGGGGGCAGGAGTCGTGACCCCAGGGATGACCGGGCACACGAAGGAAGAGCCGAACACTTGGAAGGGATGGCGTGTCGCCGCTCGCGGCTGTGGCTCTGCCAGCACAAGGAAGGCTTTGGGAGACCCCAAAGCGAGGGGACCCCAGGACGGGAACAGCCCCTCCACCCCCTACAACTTCATGGCCTCACCCCACCTGCATAGGCCATTTCCCAAACCCTCCTCAGACCCCCCTGCCAGGCACAGCCTGCCGCCCGCCACCCCAGAACTGCCCCCCCAGGGCGCTGCCTCCCACCCCACACCCCCTCGGCTGCCCCACCATCTCCCCTTCAGCCCCTCTCTGGGTTTGCTGCCCCCTAAGCCCCCTCCACTGCTGCCTGACCCCAGACTCTTTCAGCCCCCCACCAACCCTCTCTCAGCTGCCAACCCCCCCCCAGGAACCCCTCAACTACCACAGACCTGACCCCTTGACCACTTCGATCCTGCCTGGCCCATCGCCCCCCTCAACTGTCCCCTCGCCCCCCCCGGTGCTACCTGCCCTGCTCCAGAGCCCCCCCCTGCCCCCCTCAAGGCTCTCTCACCCCACACCTGCCCCCAACGGCCCACCTCAAGGCTCTCTCACCCCACACCTGCCCCCAACGGCCCACCTCAAGGCTCTCTCACCCCACACCTGCCCCCAACGGCCACCCTCAAGGCTCTCCCACCCCACACCTGCCCCCAACGGCCACCCTCAAGGCTCTCCCACCCCACACCTGCCCCCAACGGCCCCCCTCAAGGCTCTCCCACCCCACACCTGCCCCCAACGGCCCCCCTCAAGGCTCTCCCACCCCACACCTGCCCCCAACGGCCCCCCTCAAGGCTCTCCCACCCCACACCTGCCCCCAACGGCCCCCCTCAAGGCTCTCCCACCCCACACCTGCCCCCGACGGCCACCCTCAAGGCTCTCCCACCCCACACCTGCCCCCGACGGCCCCCTCAGCTCCCCTCAAGGCTCTCTCACCCCACACCTGCCCCCGACGGCCCCCTCAGCTCCCCTCAAGGCTCTCTCACCCCACACCTGCCCCCAACGGCCCCCCTCAAGGCTCTCCCACCCCACACCTGCCCCCAACGGCCCCCCTCAAGGCTCTCCCACCCCACACCTGCCCCCAACGGCCCCCCTCAAGGCTCTCCCACCCCACACCTGCCCCCAACGGCCCCCCTCAAGGCTCTCCCACCCCACACCTGCCCCCAACGGCCCCCCTCAAGGCTCTCCCACCCCACACCTGCCCCCAACGGCCCCCCTCAAGGCTCTCCCACCCCACACCTGCCCCCGACAGCCCCCTCAGCTCCCCTCAAGGCTCTCCCACCCCACACCTGCCCCCAACGGCCACCCTCAAGGCTCTCCCACCCCACACCTGCCCCCAATGGCCACCCTCAAGGCTCTCCCACCCCACACCTGCCCCCAACGGCCCCCCTCAAGGCTCTCTCACCCCACACCCGCCCTGCCCCGCCCCACCGCGGCCCCCCGCCACCAGCGGCTGCCTGAGGCCCCCCGCAGCCCCCGCAGCCCCCCAGCGGCGCCCGCCGGGCTCACCCCGCCACCAGCACGATGACCCGCAGCGGCTCCGCCGCCACGCGCAGCACGACGAGCGCGAGCGCCGGCCCGAAGGCGATCGCGGCGCAGCCGAAGCAGACGGCGGCGCCCATGGCGGCGGGGGGCGGGGCCTGCAGGCGGCTGGGCGGGAACAGCGCCGCCTGGCGGCGGGAGGCCGCGCCGCGCCGCGGGAGAGCGGGGCCGGGACCGGACCCGGGGATGTTCCTGCGGCCCGCAAAAACCCCTCCGGCGAAGGGGACCTGCAGCTCCCCCGGACGCCCTCGACCCCGGGACAGTCCATTGCCCCGGCCGATGCTCGATAAACCCATCTCTTTATTTCATCCTCTGCAGTAGAGCGGTGGAGCAGCGCCAGCGCCCCGCGGGGGTCGCACGGTGATGGCGGGGCTGGTCGAGTTCGGAGGGGCGAGCGCCGGCTCCGGGCTTGTCGGCACGTCCGGCTGCGGGTCACGGCCTGGGCCCGGCCCGGGCGGCGAAGTTCAGCTGGGCGCAGTTCAGCTCTCCCTTGGGGCGACGATGCCGTCAGAGCCGCCCGCGCACCCCCGGCTCCCCCCGCCGCCGGCGCCCCCCGGGCACAGGGACGCCGCCCCCCTGCCGGCCCGCACGCCCCGGCCCAGCCCGGGGGGCCGCGGGGGCCGCGCAGCCTCACCTCGTCCTCCCGCGACGCGGGCGGCATCGGGGCCCCGGGCTGCTGGGCTGGAGGGGACAGAGCGGGGAGACCTGTCCCTCGTGCGGGGACGGGGGCTCCGAGGGGCCGCAGGGCACGGAACAGCCCGAGGGAGGGCGGAGGGGGCGGGAGGCGGGCGGCGGGGGGCTGGGGGTGCGGGGGTGCCAGGGAGGGCGCGGGGCGGCGGGGGACACGGCGGGACGCCCGCGGGGCCGTGCCGCGCTCCTTACCCGTGCGCGTGGGGCGGCGGAGGCAGCAGGTGCTGAGGCCGAGGCTGAGCAGCAGCAGCGCCCCGACCCCGGCCGGGCCCCAGGCGCTGGGGCTCAGGAAGGAGCAGCCTGGGCGAGAGGGGCTGGCTCGTCCCACCGTCTCCCCATCATCCCCCCCGACACCCCCACCGGCCCCCCAAACTGCCCCTGCCCCGCGGCCGAGCCATCCCCACTTGCCTCAGTTCCCCCAGGGCCGAGCCAGCTTCGGGGTGGGGGGCCGGTTCCCCCCATACTCACCCGTGGCCTCGTGTAGCTCCACGCTCCTGCGCACGGGGCGCCCCGAGGCATTGAAGCGCACCTCACAGAGCCCCCCGGCCCCCCCGGCCGTGCCCATGGGGCTGAGGAGCGGCCCCTCGCCGCCCCCCAGCCCCAGCATCCCCCAGGCCGCCCCCCGCCAGGAGACGAGGACGGGGCCGGTGGAGGCACCCACGGCACAGACCAGGCTGGGGGGGCCCGGGGGGGCCCCGCGGAGCGCCAGCACCCGCACCCAGCTCCCCTTGCTCCAGCTGTCTGCAACAAGGAGAGGGGGCTGCAGTGGGGCGGGAGGTGGGCACGCACCCGCGCTGGGCGGGAGGGAGCTGGGCTGGAAGCCATGGGAGGGGTGGAGGGCGATGCGGAGGGCTGGGGGGAAGGAGGAGGAAGGGGAAGATGGAGGGGGATGAGGAGGGATGGAGGGGACGGAGAGGGACACAGCGGGGGATGGACGGGGACGGCGGGTGCTGGAGGGGGACAGAGGGTGCTGGGCAGGACAGCGCGTGAGAGCAGGGGATGAGGGACATGGGGGTGACATGGGGGTCGTGGGGGTGACATGGGGGTCGTGGGGATCCCGCCCCCCGGCACAGTCACCATCCTACCTCCCACCAGCAGCGCGGTGCCATTGCCAAAATCCGGAAGCCAGGAATGGCCGTAGACGCACAGGTAGAGGCCGGTGTCCTGGGGACGGGCTCCGGTGATGCGCAGGGTGACACTGTACCCTCCGTACTCACAGGAGAACCTCCCCTTCGTCCCACTCTGGCAATCCAGGACCAGGCTGGGCCCAGCCCTGCCACCGCGATGGTACCACCACACTTTGGCTTTGCTCTTCATGGCCTCGCTGGCCTCGCAGCGGATCTCCACCGTCCCCCCGACCTCCACGGCCACGACGGGCTGGGGCTGGTGCAGCCTCAGCAGCGCTGCCGGGGCTGTGGGGACCAGCCAGGGGCTCATTCCCCTCCCAGGCTCCAACCAAGCCCACTGCAACCACCGCCACCTCGCCCCCCCGGCAGCCACTTGCTCCAAAAAGCCCAGAAATCTCCCCGAAGCAGGGCCTGGCCACCCTCCCCCGGCCCTGGCCCTCCCACCCACCCAGGCAGAGCCAGAGCAGCCCCGCGGGGGCCAGCGAGCCCCCGGCTCCCATCGGTGGCCGGCGCTGCGACGCGGGGGCCGGTTCCTCCCTGGGGCTGAGCCCTTCTGCAGCGCTGCCGCTGCTGCCAAAACCACGGGTGACCTGAGCAGCGACACCCCCCACCCCGTCCTGCCTTCGTCACCGGGGACGCAGCGGCCCCTCGGCCACGTGCCGCACACCGCAGCACCCCTGGCAGGCGGCGGGTGCCGGGGCTGGGATGCCACCGGCCGCCTTCACCCCCTCGTTTCAAAGCCTCTGGACAGAACCTGGGGGTCCCTGGCGCACCGCAGGGGAACCAGCCCGCCCGGGCGACGCTCGCAGCCAAAGGGACGCTGAGCCCCCTCCAAAACGGAGGGAAGATCTTCTCTGGATGCAAACCCTGGGCGAGATGCTGCAGGTCCCGAGCCAGGAGCCGCCTGGCACCAGGCTCGGGGTGGGGAAACTCGGTGGGGTTTAAGCCATCTGGGGACGTTGGGGGACGGAGACGGCCCCGGCCGTGAGCGCACTGGGGCTGGGCGCGCCCTGCCTACCCTGCCTGGGTCCCAAACACGCTGCAAGCACAGAAATCCCACCGCTTCCACTGGTTTTTCCGCTGTTCCTGAGAGCATGTGATGGAGACCCTGCCCCGCTACCTCCCAGCAGCCCCCAGCACCCCAAAACACCCTCCAAAGGGACTAAAAACAGCAAAGCCATTCCCAGCCCCCAGCCCTGCTACCGCCTTTCCTGCTGCGGTTCAGCACACCCGGCCCTCGGCCAAACTGGTGCCGAACAACACCTCAGAGCCCCGCTGCTGGTGGGGGGAAGGGGTTTGGTGTCAATAAGCGCCATCCGAGTGACGAAATAGAGCAGCGAGGCTGACCGCAGCCACCTCCGGCGCGAGCAAAGCCTCCGGCTGCTGCAGAGAGGCAGAAGAATATGGGATAGACCTTCAGTGAGTTAGCTCTACGCCTGCCGGAGGGGGCTGCCCTGCTCCAGGGGCGATTCCCCGCGCCTCCCGCGCGGCACCTTGGGCAAAGCCAAGCCCAAGCCCAAGCCTGGGCAAAACGTTTGCCTGGCAGAGCAGAAAACCAGGGCGCGACGAAGCCCAGGGCTCCCTGGAGAGACGGGCAGGGGGACGACAACCCGCGTCGCCCCACGGAGTGGGAATTCCAATGCCATTTTGCAAGCGAGACCAGGGCGCACGGGTCCCTCCCCGCATTCCCTCCCCTGCTCGCTCCCCAGATTCCCCCTCTCCTGTTGCTCCGGGCCCCCCAACCAGCAGGAAACCCCCCGGCTGGAGGATGCGCTGGTGCCCGGCACCCCCGGCCCCACCCTGGCAGCAGCCGCCACTAAAGCCAGCCCAGAGGGGACGCGCTGGCGGGGGACGGGTGGCAAAGCCGCCCGATTCCAGTCACCCACAGAGGCTGCCGAGGCTGGAAGGCCCCACGCTGGGGTGGGGCCGACACATGGGGGACCCCCCCGTCCCGTCTGGGGCAGGGCCACGTCCTGGGGTGCCTCCTCTCAGCACCCCCGGGGCGTGCAGCTGCCAACCCTCGCGGGGGGCTTGTCCGTCAGAGACCCCCAGCCCCCCAGCCTGGGAGGGAGAGAAAATCTCCCCGGCAGGAGGATTCTGGCCAGCATGTCCTACGCGCTCCTGGGGACCCTCCTGCTCCTCCTGCCAGGTACGTGCTTGCTCCCAAAGCACCCCAACCCGGGAGGGATTTGCTCGCCTGGGGGGGTTTTGCCCCAAAGCATTTTTAATGCAATGCATTGCAAAGCCTGAAGTGCAGAAAATCTAACCCAAAGCTGCTCCCCCTGTGCAGGAGGTGCCTCGGCACAGGGGAGCTGGGTCCTGCAGAGCCCGGGGCAGCTCTGGGCGCGCCCGGGAGAGATGGTGGGGCTGAGCTGTCGCACGACGGACCCCAGCAGCTACGTGAACTGGTACAAGGAGAGGGCGGACGGCAGCTTGTCCTGGATTTACCGCAGCCGCAGTAACTCCCCTCCACAAGGAAAATACTCGGGGAGGAGCACAACAGCTCGGGATTTTGCCCTCACCATCGGCTCTGTGCAGAGGGAGGACTCCGGGGTTTATTACTGCAGCTCCTCCGACATCTACCCCTCATTTGGGGACGGGACCAGGCTCATTGTCACCGGTGAGTGCCCGGCAGGTCGCGTGGCAGCTGGGGACATCCCCAGGGAGGTTTGTGCCACCCCGCGGCACCCACTTTCCCTCTTTAGATGCCACCCAGCCCCAGCTCTCCATCCTGGTGCCCACTGACGCAGAGGAGCCCGCGCAGCCCCTGAGCAGCATCCCCCTGCTCTGCCGCCTCCACGACCCCCCTGCGGGCTGGGACAGCGTGCGCTGGCAGCCCGGCGGGGAGGAGACGCCGCTGACGGGGATGGCCACGGACGAGCGCGGCGTCCTCAGCGCCTGGAGCATCACCTGGGTCTCTGCCGAGCTCTGGGACGGGGCTGCGACGTGCACGGCCCTGGAGAGAGGCACGAACAGGACCCTCAGCGTCGCCATCAGCAAAGCTACCAGGGAGGGAGGTCAGTCCACGTCCACCCCCACTGCAGATCCTGGCCTCGATCCACCCCCTGCATCCCAGTTCCCCCCGCCTTGCCCCGGTTAGCAAATCCCGACAGCCCGATTCTTCCTCCTTCAGACGCACTCAGGAAATCCCTCGCACCCGCCACATTCTCCCCTCTGGGATCCCCCTGTGCTGAGAGGCTTTAAACCTGCACGTCCCCCCTTGCACAGCCCGGACCCCCTGATTGCAGGGACGCTCGGCCCTGACCCCCATTTCAGGGGTTGCTCAGCCCTGACCCCCATTTCAGGGGATGCTCAGCCCTGACCCCCGTTTCAGGGGATGCTCAGCCCTGACACCCTGTTTCAGGGGGTGCTCAGCCCTGACACCCCCATTTCAGGGGATGCTGAGCCCTGACCCCCGTTTCAGGGGGTGATCAGCCCTGACACCCCATTTCAGGGGATGCTCAGCCCTGACACCCCCATTTCAGGGGATGCTGAGTCCTGACCCCCGTTTCAGGGGATGCTCAGCCCTGACACCCCCGTTTCAGGGGATGCTGAGCCCTGACACCCCATTTCAGGGGATGCTCAGCCCTGACCCCCATTTCAGGGGATGCTGAGCCCTGACCCCCGTTTCAGGGGATGCTGAGTCCTGACCCCCGTTTCAGGGGATGCTCAGCCCTGACCACCCACTTCAGGGGATGCTGAGCCCTGACACCCCCATTTCAGGGGATGCTCAGCTCTCCAGAGTGGCCAAACCCCCACTGGCCCCCCTCTACTAACTCTCCTTTCCCCCCCCACAGAAGGATGCCCCTCCTGGCCGCTGGCGCTGGGGCTGTCCTGCGTCTCCCTCCTGCTCCTGCTCCAGCTGACCCTCCTGCTCTGCAGACGGCGCCTGGCCAGAGGCGACCCCCGCTCCGCGCCCCCCTCGCAGCCGCTTCGCCCCAGCTCTCCCCTCGCCTCCCCCAGCCGCCCCCACGCCCACCCGGCAGACCCAGCCGGGAGGTAAAACCGCTTCCTCAAGCCCCGGCACGACAGACGTTCATTTCTTTAGCGCGCCGTAACGCTGCTCGGCTCAACCCCCCGCGCCCCGCAGATTCGGGAGCTCCGCCCGAGGCTCACGGCGGGGAAGAGAGACCCAGCAGCCCGCTGAGAAGATTCACTCTGGCTGCTGGTGGTGGTGCCAAGGCCGCCGCCGCGGCCTCGCTGGGCTCCCGCCCGGAGCATCCCCAAAGCGCCGCCCGCTGCTCACGCCACCCCAGCGCCAAGGGTAAATCTCGCCCAGGTGGCGGCTCGCGCTCGGGTCCGGCTGCCGGCAGCACGAGCGGGGAGCGCCCGGGCCTTGGCTGGCCCCCCAAAGCCCTCTCTGGGGGAGCGACGCAGCTCCCCGGCCTCAAGCCCAGCCCTTCGCACGGCAGGAGCAGCTCAGGGGCGGCCCGGCTGCTTCAAAGAGCCTCAGAATTGGGCGCAAGGCTGGGTCGGCCGCAAAACCTTTCACTTTCCCGGTCGGGGGCCCGCGTTTTGCCAGGGCTGGCGCCGGTCCCCAGCGTCACCCGCCCCCTCTCGCCCGGGGCCGACCAAAACCCCCCAGGCCCTGCTTTTCCTTCGCTCCACACCTCCCCGAGGGCAAAAGGAGCTTCAGCAGCCCCAGTCCCCGCTTCCTCTGGCAGGCGGATCCACGCCGGCGAGGTGACCCCCCCCCGCCCCGCTCTGCCCACCCCGCCGTCCGCAAAGGAGGGAAAAACCCAGAGCAAAGGGAAAAACAACGGCGAGAGCTGCAGGACGGGGCTGGCCGGGCACGGCCCCCCGGCGCCCGCAGCTCGCAAACCCCCACCGAGAACTTGCCGACGTGCCCCCGCGGCCGGCGGCAAACTTGCGGGAGCTCTGCAAAAGCCCGGCGGGTTTCTCGGGCACCCTCTTTTCCCGTGGGACCCGCGCACCGGCCCCGGGAAGATGCCCTGCAGGGGTTTTCTCGCCTCTGGGGGAGGCTTTGCAGCACAGCTGCTCGGCTTCGTTCCGGCCCCCCGGAGCGCCTGGCGCGGCTGCTCGCAGGCCGTGTCACCCGCCGACCGCCCGGAAGCTGGTTTCAGAGGTTTTCCAGCTCACAAGCACACCGGCGCTCCGGAAGAAGTGCACGAGCCCCGGGGAGCTGCCAAGCGCTCGCCGCGGGCTGGCCCGGGCCGGGCCGGCGCGGTGTCACCGCCGCCCGGTGCCGCCACGGCACGGCCCCCCCCGCCGCACCCCGCGCCCGCTTTGGGTGGCCGCAGCGCCTCCGGCAGCCCCGCGATGCCGCTTCCCCCTTCCAGGGCCGTGGGGCTGGGCGGGAAGGAACCTTTGCTTTTGCCCTGCTGGGCTGCTCCGCTTGCCTCGGCTCGGGCGAGGAGGGCGAGGACCGGGAGGAAGGCTGTAAGCGCCAGGGGGAGGGACGGGCTGCTCGAACGCAAGGAGAGAGGGCGTCAAAGCAATAAAATTCCGGACGCCCGAGGAAGCAGCCGAGGCCTGGCTTTATATCAGATTATGCCTGCGGTAGCCGTGTAGCCGCCGCCGGCAGTCGCCGTTACGGAGGGAAAATGCATCTCCTTGGGGCACCGAATTCAGCAAAGCCACGTCACAGCCCCCCCTCTCCTTGCTTTGCTCGCGGGGCACTGAAACGCACTCAAGAGCAACCGCAGGACGCGCGATGAGCAGCTCCTGTCCCTGCTCCGCGGGTGCTGCCGACTGTCCGGCTGCTCGGGGAGCCCCGGGGAGCGGCCAGAGGCCGGGAGCAGCGGCATCGCAGGGGCTGCGGCCGCAAGAGAGGGGCGAGCGCCGGCTCCGGGCTTGTCGGCACGTCCGGCTGCGGGTCACGGCCTGGGCCCGGCCCGGGCGGCGAAGTTCAGCTGGGCGCAGTTCAGCTCTCCCTTGGGGCGACGATGCCGTCAGAGCCGCCCGCGCACCCCCGGCTCCCCCCGCCGCCGGCGCCCCCCGGGCACAGGGACGCCGCCCCCCTGCCGGCCCGCACGCCCCGGCCCAGCCCGGGGGGCCGCGGGGGCCGCGCAGCCTCACCTCGTCCTCCCGCGACGCGGGCGGCATCGGGGCCCCGGGCTGCTGGGCTGGAGGGGACAGAGCGGGGAGACCTGTCCCTCGTGCGGGGACGGGGGCTCCGAGGGGCCGCAGGGCACGGAACAGCCCGAGGGAGGGCGGAGGGGGCGGGAGGCGGGCGGCGGGGGGCTGGGGGTGCGGGGGTGCCAGGGAGGGCGCGGGGCGGCGGGGGACACGGCGGGACGCCCGCGGGGCCGTGCCGCGCTCCTTACCCGTGCGCGTGGGGCGGCGGAGGCAGCAGGTGCTGAGGCCGAGGCTGAGCAGCAGCAGCGCCCCGACCCCGGCCGGGCCCCAGGCGCTGGGGCTCAGGAAGGAGCAGCCTGGGCGAGAGGGGCTGGCTCGTCCCACCGTCTCCCCATCATCCCCCCCGACACCCCCACCGGCCCCCCAAACTGCCCCTGCCCCGCGGCCGAGCCATCCCCACTTGCCTCAGTTCCCCCAGGGCCGAGCCAGCTTCGGGGTGGGGGGCCGGTTCCCCCCATACTCACCCGTGGCCTCGTGTAGCTCCACGCTCCTGCGCACGGGGCGCCCCGAGGCATTGAAGCGCACCTCACAGAGCCCCCCGGCCCCCCCGGCCGTGCCCATGGGGCTGAGGAGCGGCCCCTCGCCGCCCCCCAGCCCCAGCATCCCCCAGGCCGCCCCCCGCCAGGAGACGAGGACGGGGCCGGCGGAGGCACCCACGGCGCAGACCAGGCTGGGGGGGCCCGGGGGGGCCCCGCGGAGCGCCAGCACCCGCACCCAGCTCCCCTTGCTCCAGCTGTCTGCAACAAGGAGAGGGGGCTGCAGTGGGGCGGGAGGTGGGCACGCACCCGCGCTGGGCGGGAGGGAGCTGGGCTGGAAGCCATGGGAGGGATGGAGGGCGATGCGGAGGGCTGGGGGGAAGGAGGAGGAAGGGGAAGATGGAGGGGGATGAGGAGGGATGGAGGGGACGGAGAGGGACACAGCGGGGGATGGACGGGGACGGCGGGTGCTGGAGGGGGACGGAGGGTGCTGGGCAGGACAGCGCGTGAGAGCAGGGGATGAGGGACATGGGGGTGACATGGGGGTCGTGGGGGTGACATGGGGGTCGTGGGGATCCCACCCCCCGGCACAGTCACCATCCTACCTCCCACCAGCAGCGCGGTGCCGTTGCCAAAATCCGGAAGCCATGAACGGCCGTAGACGCAGAGGTAGAGGCCGGTGTCCTGGGGACGGGCTCCGGTGATGCGCAGGGTGACACTGTACCCTCCGTACTCACAGGAGAACCTCCCCTTCGTCCCACTCTGGCAATCCAGGACCAGGCTGGGCCCAGCCCTGCCACCGCGATGGTACCACCACACTTTGGCTTTGCTCTTCATGTCCTCGCTGGCCTCGCAGCGGATCTCCACCGTCCCCCCGACCTCCACGGCCACGACGGGCTGGGGCTGGTGCAGCCTCAGCAGCGCTGCCGGGGCTGTGGGGACCAGCCAGGGGCTCATTCCCCTCCCAGGCTCCAACCAAGCCCACTGCAATCCCCGCCACCTCGCCCCCCCGGCAGCCACTTGCTCCAAAAAGCCCAGAAATCTCCCCGAAGCAGGGCCTGGCCACCCTCCCCCAGCCCTGGCCCTCCCACCCACCCAGGCAGAGCCAGAGCAGCCCCGCGGGGGCCAGCGAGTCCCCGGCTCCCATCAGTGGCCGGCGCTGCGACGCGGGGGCCGGTTCCTCCCTGGGGCTGAGCCCTTCTGCAGCGCTGCCGCTGCTGCCAAAACCACGGGTGACCTGAGCAGCGACACCCCCCACCCCGTCCTGCCTTCGTCACCGGGGACGCAGCGGCCCCTCGGCCACGTGCCGCACACCGCAGCACCCCTGGCAGGCGGCGGGTGCCGGGGCTGGGATGCCACCGGCCGCCTTCACCCCCTCGTTTCAAAGCCTCTGGACAGAACCTGGGGGTCCCTGGCGCACCGCAGGGGAACCAGCCCGCCCGGGCGACGCTCGCAGCCAAAGGGACGCTGAGCCCCCTCCAAAACGGAGGGAAGATCTTCTCTGGATGCAAACCCTGGGCGAGATGCTGCAGGTCCCGAGCCAGGAGCCGCCTGGCACCAGGCTCGGGGTGGGGAAACTCGGTGGGGTTTAAGCCATCTGGGGACGTTGGGGGACGGAGACGGCCCCGGCCGTGAGCGCACTGGGGCTGGGCACGCCCTGCCAACCCTGCCTGGGTCCCAAACACGCTGCAAGCACAGAAATCCCACCGCTTCCACTGGTTTTTCCGCTGTTCCTGAGAGCATGTGATGGAGACCCTGCCCCGCTACCTCCCAGCAGCCCCCAGCACCCCAAAACACCCTCCAAAGGGACTAAAAACAGCAAAGCCATTCCCAGCCCCCAGCCCTGCTACCGCCTTTCCTGCTGCGGTTCAGCACACCCGGCCCTCGGCCAAACTGGTGCCGAACAACACCTCAGAGCCCCGCTGCTGGTGGGGGGAAGGGGTTTGGTGTCAATAAGCGCCATCCGAGTGACGAAATAGAGCAGCGAGGCTGACCGCAGCCACCTCCGGCGCGAGCAAAGCCTCCGGCTGCTGCAGAGAGGCAGAAGAATATGGGATAGACCTTCAGTGAGTTAGCTCTACGCCTGCCGGAGGGGGCTGCCCTGCTCCAGGGGCGATTCCCCGCGCCTCCCGCGCGGCACCTTGGGCAAAGCCAAGCCCAAGCCCAAGCCTGGGCAAAACGTTTGCCTGGCAGAGCAGAAAACCAGGGCGCGACGAAGCCCAGGGCTCCCTGGAGAGACGGGCAGGGGGACGACAACCCGCGTCGCCCCACGGAGCGGGAATTCCAATGCCATTTTGCAAGCGAGACCAGGGCGCACGGGTCCCTCCCCGCATTCCCTCCCCTGCTCGCTCCCCAGATTCCCCCTCTCCTGTTGCTCCGGGCCCCCCAACCAGCAGGAAACCCCCCGGCTGGAGGATGTGCTGGTGCCCGGCACCCCCGGCCCCACCCTGGCAGCAGCCGCCACTAAAGCCAGCCCAGAGGGGACGCGCTGGCGGGGGACGGGTGGCAAAGCCGCCCGATTCCAGTCACCCACAGAGGCTGCCGAGGCTGGAAGGCCCCACGCTGGGGTGGGGCCGACACGTGGGGGACCCCCCCGTCCCGTCTGGGGCAGGGCCACGTCCTGGGGTGCCTCCTCTCAGCACCCCCGGGGCGTGCAGCTGCCAACCCTCGTGGGGGGCTTGTCCGTCAGAGACCCCCAGCCCCCCAGCCTGGGAGGGAGAGAAAATCTCCCCGGCAGGAGGATTCTGGCCAGCATGTCCTACGCGCTCCTGGGGACCCTCCTGCTCCTCCTGCCAGGTACGTGCTTGCTCCCAAAGCACCCCAACCCGGGAGGGATTTGCTCGCCTGGGGGGGTTTTGCCCCAAAGCATTTTTAATGCAATGCATTGCAAAGCCTGAAGTGCAGAAAATCTAACCCAAAGCTGCTCCCCCTGTGCAGGAGGTGCCTCGGCACAGGGGAGCTGGGTCCTGCAGAGCCCGGGGCAGCTCTGGGCGCGCCCGGGAGAGATGGTGGGGCTGAGCTGTCGCACGACGGACCCCAGCAGCTACGTGAACTGGTACAAGGAGAGGGCGGACGGCAGCTTGTCCTGGATTTACCGCAGCCTCGGTAACTCCCCTCCACAAGGAAAATACTCGGGGAGGAGCACAACAGCTCGGGATTTTGCCCTCACCATCGGCTCTGTGCAGAGGGAGGACTCCGGGGTTTATTACTGCAGCTCCTCCGACACCTACCCCTCATTTGGGGACGGGACCAGGCTCATTGTCACCGGTGAGTGCCCGGCAGGTCGCGTGGCAGCTGGGGACATCCCCAGGGAGGTCTGTGCCACCCCGCGGCACCCACTTTTCCCTCTTTAGATGCCACCCAGCCCCAGCTCTCCATCCTGGTGCCCACTGACGCAGAGGAGCCCGCGCAGCCCCTGAGCAGCATCCCCCTGCTCTGCCGCCTCCACGACCCCCCTGCGGGCTGGGACAGCGTGCGCTGGCAGCCCGGCGGGGAGGAGACGCCGCTGACGGGGATGGCCACGGACGAGCGCGGCGTCCTCAGCGCCTGGAGCATCACCTGGGTCTCTGCCGAGCTCTGGGACGGGGCTGCGACGTGCACGGCCCTGGAGAGAGGCACGAACAGGACCCTCAGCGTCGCCATCAGCAAAGCTACCAGGGAGGGAGGTCAGTCCACGTCCACCCCCACTGCAGATCCCGGCCTCGATCCACCCCCTGCATCCCAGTTCCCCCCGCCTTGCCCCGGTTAGCAAATCCCGACAGCCCGATTCTTCCTCCTTCAGACGCACTCAGGAAATCCCTCGCACCCGCCACATTCTCCCCTCTGGGATCCCCCTGTGCTGAGAGGCTTCAAACCTGCACGTCCCCCCTTGCACAGCCCGGACCCCCTGATTGCAGGGACGCTCGGCCCTGACCCCCATTTCAGGGGATGATCAGCCTTGAGCCCCCGATTCAGGGGGGGCTCAGTCCTGACCCCCCATTTCAGGGGATGCTCAGCCCTGACCCCGTTTCAGGGGATGCTCAGCCCTGACCCCCCGTTTCAGGGGATGCTCAGCCCTGACACCCCCGTTTCAGGGCATGCTCAGCCCTGACCCCCGTTTCAGGGGATGCTCAGCCCTGACCCCCGTTTCAGGGGATGCTCAGCCCTGACCCCCCATTTCAGGTGATGCTCAGCCCTGACACCCCCATTTCAGGGGATGCTGAGCCCTGACACCCCCGTTTCAGGGGATGCTCAGCCCTGTCCCCCGTTTCAGGGGATGCTGAGCCCTGACACCCCCGTTTCAGGGGATGCTCAGCCCTGACCCCCATTTCAGGGGATGCTCAGCCCTGACACCCCCATTTCAGGGGATGCTGAGTCCTGATCCCCGTTTCAGGGGATGCTCAGCCCTGACACCCCCGTTTCACGGGATGCTCAGCCCTGACACCCCCGTTTCAGGGGATGCTCAGCCCTGACCCCCGTTTCACGGGATGCTCAGCCCTGACACCCCCGTTTCAGGGGATGCTCAGCTCTCCAGAGTGGCCAAACCCCCACTGGCCCCCCTCTACTAACTCTCCTTTCCCCCCCCACAGAAGGATGCCCCTCCTGGCCGCTGGCGCTGGGGCTGTCCTGCGTCTCCCTCCTGCTCCTGCTCCAGCTGACCCTCCTGCTCTGCAGACGGCGCCTGGCCAGAGGCGACCCCCGCTCCGCGCCCCCCTCGCAGCCGCTTCGCCCCGGCTCTCCCCTCGCCTCCCCCAGCCGCCCCCACGCCCACCCGGCAGACCCAGCCGGGAGGTAAAACCGCTTCCTCAAGCCCCGGCACGACAGACGTTCATTTCTTTAGCGCGCCGTAACGCTGCTCGGCTCAACCCCCCGCGCCCCGCAGATTCGGGAGCTCCGCCCGAGGCTCACGGCGGGGAAGAGAGACCCAGCAGCCCGCTGAGAAGAGTCACTCTGGCTGCTGGTGGTGGTGCCAAGGCCGCCGCCGCGGCCTCGCTGGGCTCCCGCCCGGAGCATCCCCAAAGCGCCGCCCGCTGCTCACGCCACCCCAGCGCCAAGGGTAAATCTCGCCCAGGTGGCGGCTCGCGCTCGGGTCCGGCTGCCGGCAGCACGAGCGGGGAGCGCCCGGGCCTTGGCTGGCCCCCCAAAGCCCTCTCTGGGGGAGCGACGCAGCTCCCCGGCCTCAAGCCCAGCCCTTCGCGCGGCAGGAGCAGCTCAGGGGCGGCCCGGCTGCTTCAAAGAGCCTCAGAATTGGGCGCAAGGCTGGGTCGGCCGCAAAACCTTTCACTTTCCCGGTCGGGGGCCCGCGTTTTGCCAGGGCTGGCGCCGGTCCCCAGCGTCACCCGCCCCCTCTCGCCCGGGGCCGACCAAAACCCCCCAGGCCCTGCTTTTCCTTCGCTCCACACCTCCCCGAGGGCAAAAGGAGCTTCAGCAGCCCCAGTCCCCGCTTCCTCTGGCAGGCGGATCCACGCCGGCGAGGTGACCCCCCCCCGCCCCGCTCTGCCCACCCCGCCGTCCGCAAAGGAGGGAAAAACCCAGAGCAAAGGGAAAAACAACGGCGAGAGCTGCAGGACGGGGCTGGCCGGGCACGGCCCCTCGGCGCCCGCAGCTCGCAAACCCCCACCGAGAACTTGCCGACGTGCCCCCGCGGCCGGCGGCAAACTTGCGGGAGCTCTGCAAAAGCCCGGCGGGTTTCTCGGGCACCCTCTTTTCCCGTGGGACCCGCGCACCGGCCCCGGGAAGATGCCCTGCAGGGGTTTTCTCGCCTCTGGGGGAGGCTTTGCAGCACAGCTGCTCGGCTTCGTTCCGGCCCCCCGGAGCGCCTGGCGCGGCTGCTCGCAGGCCGTGTCACCCGCCGACCGCCCGGAAGCTGGTTTCAGAGGTTTTCCAGCTCACAAGCACACCGGCGCTCCGGAAGAAGTGCACGAGCCCCGGGGAGCTGCCAAGCGCTCGCCGCGGGCTGGCCCGGGCCGGGCCGGCGCGGTGTCACCGCCGCCCGGTGCCGCCACGGCACGGCCCCCCCCGCCGCACCCCGCGCCCGCTTTGGGTGGCCGCAGCGCCTCCGGCAGCCCCGCGATGCCGCTTCCCCCTTCCAGGGCCGTGGGGCTGGGCGGGAAGGAACCTTTGCTTTTGCCCTGCTGGGCTGCTCCGCTTGCCTCGGCTCGGGCGAGGAGGGCGAGGACCGGGAGGAAGGCTGTAAGCGCCAGGGGGAGGGACGGGCTGCTCGAACGCAAGGAGAGAGGGCGTCAAAGCAATAAAATTCCGGACGCCCGAGGAAGCAGCCGAGGCCTGGCTTTATATCAGATTATGCCTGCGGTAGCCGTGTAGCCGCCGCCGGCAGTCGCCGTTACGGAGGGAAAATGCATCTCCTTGGGGCACCGAATTCAGCAAAGCCACGTCACAGCCCCCCCTCTCCTTGCTTTGCTCGCGGGGCACTGAAACGCACTCAAGAGCAACCGCAGGACGCGCGATGAGCAGCTCCTGTCCCTGCTCCGCGGGTGCTGCCGACTGTCCGGCTGCTCGGGGAGCCCCGGGGAGCGGCCAGAGGCCGGGAGCAGCGGCATCGCAGGGGCTGCGGCCGCAAGAGAGGGGCGAGCGCCGGCTCCGGGCTTGTCGGCACGTCCGGCTGCGGGTCACGGCCTGGGCCCGGCCCGGGCGGCGAAGTTCAGCTGGGCGCAGTTCAGCTCTCCCTTGGGGCGACGATGCCGTCAGAGCCGCCCGCGCACCCCCGGCTCCCCCCGCCGCCGGCGCCCCCCGGGCACAGGGACGCCGCCCCCCTGCCGGCCCGCACGCCCCGGCCCAGCACGGGGGGCCGCGGGGGCCGCGCAGCCTCACCTCGTCCTCCCGCGACGCGGGCGGCATCGGGGCCCCGGGCTGCTGGGCTGGAGGGGACAGAGCGGGGAGACCTGTCCCTCGTGCGGGGACGGGGGCTCCGAGGGGCCGCAGGGCACGGAACAGCCCGAGGGAGGGCGGAGGGGGCGGGAGGCGGGCGGCGGGGGGCTGGGGGTGCGGGGGTGCCAGGGAGGGCGCGGGGCGGCGGGGGACACGGCGGGACGCCCGCGGGGCCGTGCCGCGCTCCTTACCCGTGCGCGTGGGGCGGCGGAGGCAGCAGGTGCTGAGGCCGAGGCTGAGCAGCAGCAGCGCCCCGACCCCGGCCGGGCCCCAGGCGCTGGGGCTCAGGAAGGAGCAGCCTGGGCGAGAGGGGCTGGCTCGTCCCACCGTCTCCCCATCATCCCCCCCGACACCCCCACCGGCCCCCCAAACTGCCCCTGCCCCGCGGCCGAGCCATCCCCACTTGCCTCAGTTCCCCCAGGGCCGAGCCAGCTTCGGGGTGGGGGGCCGGTTCCCCCCATACTCACCCGTGGCCTCGTGTAGCTCCACGCTCCTGCGCACGGGGCGCCCCGAGGCATTGAAGCGCACCTCACAGAGCCCCCCGGCCCCCCCGGCCGTGCCCATGGGGCTGAGGAGCGGCCCCTCGCCGCCCCCCAGCCCCAGCATCCCCCAGGCCGCCCCCCGCCAGGAGACGAGGACGGGGCCGGCGGAGGCACCCACGGCACAGACCAGGCTGGGGGGGCCCGGGGGGGCCCCGCGGAGCGCCAGCACCCGCACCCAGCTCCCCTTGCTCCAGCTGTCTGCAACAAGGAGAGGGGGCTGCAGTGGGGTGGGAGGTGGGCACGCACCCGCGCTGGGCGGGAGGGAGCTGGGCTGGAAGCCATGGGAGGGGTGGAGGGCGATGCGGAGGGCTGGGGGGAAGGAGGAGGAAGGGGAAGATGGAGGGGGATGAGGAGGGATGGAGGGGACGGAGAGGGACACAGCGGGGGATGGACGGGGACGGCGGGTGCTGGAGGGGGACGGAGGGTGCTGGGCAGGACAGCGCGTGAGAGCAGGGGATGAGGGACATGGGGGTGACATGGGGGTCGTGGGGATCCCACCCCCCGGCACAGTCACCATCCTACCTCCCACCAGCAGCGCGGTGCCGTTGCCAAATTGCAGCTGCCATGAACGGCTGTAGACGCACAGGTAGAGGCCGGTGTCCTGGGGACAGGCTCCGGTGATGCGCAGGGTGACACTGTACCCTCCGTACTCACAGGAGAACCTCCCCTTCGTCCCACTCTGGCAATCCAGGACCAGGCTGGGCCCAGCCCTGCCACCGCGATGGTACCACCACACTTTGGCTTTGCTCTTCATGTCCTCGCTGGCCTCGCAGCGGATCTCCACCGTCCCCCCGACCTCCACGGCCACGACGGGCTGGGGCTGGTGCAGCCTCAGCAGCGCTGCCGGGGCTGTGGGGACCAGCCAGGGGCTCATTCCCCTCCCAGGCTCCAACCAAGCCCACTGCAACCCCCGCCACCTCGCCCCCCCGGCAGCCACTTGCTCCAAAAAGCCCAGAAATCTCCCCGAAGCAGGGCCTGGCCACCCTCCCCCAGCCCTGGCCCTCCCACCCACCCAGGCAGAGCCAGAGCAGCCCCGCGGGGGCCAGCGAGCCCCCGGCTCCCATCGGTGGCCGGCGCTGCGACGCAGGGGCCGGTTCCTCCCTGGGGCTGAGCCCTTCTGCAGCGCTGCCGCTGCTGCCAAAACCATGGGTGACCTGAGCAGCGACACCCCCCACCCCGTCCTGCCTTCGTCACCGGGGACGCAGCGGCCCCTCGGCCACGTGCCGCACACCGCAGCACCCCTGGCAGGCGGCGGGTGCCGGGGCTGGGATGCCACCGGCCGCCTTCACCCCCTCGTTTCAAAGCCTCTGGACAGAACCTGGGGGTCCCTGGCGCACCGCAGGGGAACCAGCCCGCCCGGGCGACGCTCGCAGCCAAAGGGACGCTGAGCCCCCTCCAAAACGGAGGGAAGATCTTCTCTGGATGCAAACCCTGGGCGAGATGCTGCAGGTCCCGAGCCAGGAGCCGCCTGGCACCAGGCTCGGGGTGGGGAAACTCGGTGGGGTTTAAGCCATCTGGGGACGTTGGGGGACGGAGACGGCCCCGGCCGTGAGCGCACTGGGGCTGGGCGCGCCCTGCCAACCCTGCCTGGGTCCCAAACACGCTGCAAGCACAGAAATCCCACCGCTTCCACTGGTTTTTCCGCTGTTCCTGAGAGCATGTGATGGAGACCCTGCCCCGCTACCTCCCAGCAGCCCCCAGCACCCCAAAACACCCTTCAAAGGGACTAAAAACAGCAAAGCCATTCCCAGCCCCCAGCCCTGCTACCGCCTTTCCTGCTGCGGTTCAGCACACCCGGCCCTCGGCCAAACTGGTGCCGAACAACACCTCAGAGCCCCGCTGCTGGTGGGGGGAAGGGGTTTGGTGTCAATAAGCGCCATCCGAGTGACGAAATAGAGCAGCGAGGCTGACCGCAGCCACCTCCGGCGCGAGCAAAGCCTCCGGCTGCTGCAGAGAGGCAGAAGAATATGGGATAGACCTTCAGTGAGTTAGCTCTACGCCTGCCGGAGGGGGCTGCCCTGCTCCAGGGGCGATTCCCCGCGCCTCCCGCGCGGCACCTTGGGCAAAGCCAAGCCCAAGCCCAAGCCTGGGCAAAACGTTTGCCTGGCAGAGCAGAAAACCAGGGCGCGACGAAGCCCAGGGCTCCCTGGAGAGACGGGCAGGGGGACGACAACCCGCGTCGCCCCACGGAGTGGGAATTCCAATGCCATTTTGCAAGCGAGACCAGGGCGCACGGGTCCCTCCCCGCATTCCCTCCCCTGCTCGCTCCCCAGATTCCCCCTCTCCTGTTGCTCCGGGCCCCCCAACCAGCAGGAAACCCCCCGGCTGGAGGATGCGCTGGTGCCCGGCACCCCCGGCCCCACCCTGGCAGCAGCCGCCACTAAAGCCAGCCCAGAGGGGACGCGCTGGCGGGGGACGGGTGGCAAAGCCGCCCGATTCCAGTCACCCACAGAGGCTGCCGAGGCTGGAAGGCCCCACGCTGGGGTGGGGCCGACACGTGGGGGACCCCCCCGTCCCGTCTGGGGCAGGGCCACGTCCTGGGGTGCCTCCTCTCAGCATCCCCGGGGCGTGCAGCTGCCAACCCTCGCGGGGGGCTTGTCCGTCAGAGACCCCCAGCCCCCCAGCCTGGGAGGGAGAGAAAATCTCCCCGGCAGGAGGATTCTGGCCAGCATGTCCTACGCGCTCCTGGGGACCCTCCTGCTCCTCCTGCCAGGTACGTGCTTGCTCCCAAAGCACCCCAACCCGGGAGGGATTTGCTCGCCTGGGGGGGTTTTGCCCCAAAGCATTTTTAATGCAATGCATTGCAAAGCCTGAAGTGCAGAAAATCTAACCCAAAGCTGCTCCCCCTGTGCAGGAGGTGCCTCGGCACAGGGGAGCTGGGTCCTGCAGAGCCCGGGGCAGCTCTGGGCGCGCCCGGGAGAGATGGTGGGGCTGAGCTGTCGCACGACGGACCCCAGCAGCTACGTGAACTGGTACAAGGAGAGGGCGGACGGCAGCTTGTCCTGGATTTACCGCAGCCGCAGTAACTCCCCTCCACAAGGAAAATACTCGGGGAGGAGCACAACAGCTCGGGATTTTGCCCTCACCATCGGCTCTGTGCAGAGGGAGGACTCCGGGGTTTATTACTGCAGCTCCTCCGACATCTACCCCTCATTTGGGGACGGGACCAGGCTCATTGTCACCGGTGAGTGCCCGGCAGGTCGCGTGGCAGCTGGGGACATCCCCAGGGAGGTTTGTGCCACCCCGCGGCACCCACTTTTCCCTCTTTAGATGCCACCCAGCCCCAGCTCTCCATCCTGGTGCCCACTGACGCAGAGGAGCCCGCGCAGCCCCTGAGCAGCATCCCCCTGCTCTGCCGCCTCCACGACCCCCCTGCGGGCTGGGACAGCGTGCGCTGGCAGCCCGGCGGGGAGGAGACGCCGCTGACGGGGATGGCCACGGACGAGCGCGGCGTCCTCAGCGCCTGGAGCATCACCTGGGTCTCTGCCGAGCTCTGGGACGGGGCTGCGACGTGCACGGCCCTGGAGAGAGGCACGAACAGGACCCTCAGCGTCGCCATCAGCAAAGCTACCAGGGAGGGAGGTCAGTCCACGTCCACCCCCACTGCAGATCCCGGCCTCGATCCACCCCCTGCATCCCAGTTCCCCCCGCCTTGCCCCGGTTAGCAAATCCCGACAGCCCGATTCTTCCTCCTTCAGACGCACTCAGGAAATCCCTCGCACCCGCCACATTCTCCCCTCTGGGATCCCCCTGTGCTGAAAGGCTTCAAACCTGCACGTCCCCCCTTGCACAGCCCGGACCCCCTGATTGCAGGGACGCTCGGCCCTGACCCCCATTTCAGTGGGTGCTCAGCCCTGACCCCCGTTTCAGGGGATGCTCAGCCCTGACACCCCCATTTCAGGGGTTGCTCAGCCCCCACCCCCATTTCAGGGGATGCTCAGCCCTGACCCCCGTTTCAGGGGATGCTCAGCCCTGACCCCCCATTTCAGGTGATGCTCAGCCCTGACACCCCCATTTCAGGGGATGCTCAGCCCTGACAGCCCCGTTTCAGGGGATGCTCAGCCCTGTCCCCCGTTTCAGGGGATGCTCAGCCCTGACACCCCCGTTTCAGGGGATGCTCAGCCCTGACACCCCCATTTCAGGGGATGCTCAGCCCTGACCCCCATTTCAGGGGATGCTGAGCCCTGACACCCCCGTTTCAGGGGATGCTCAGCCCTGACCCCCGTTTCAGGGGATGCTCAGCCCTGACCCCCGTTTCACGGGATGCTCAGCCCTGACACCCCCGTTTCACGGGATGCTCAGCCCTGACACCCCCGTTTCAGGGGATGCTCAGCCCTGAAACCCCCATTTCAGGGGATGCTCAGCCCTGACCACCGTTTCAGGGGATGCTCAGCCCTGACCCCCCATTTCAGGTGATGCTCAGCCCTGACACCCCCATTTCAGGGGATGCTGAGCCCTGACACCCCCGTTTCAGGGGATGCTCAGCCCTGTCCCCCGTTTCAGGGGATGCTCAGCCCTGACACCCCCGTTTCACGGGATGCTCAGCCCTGACCCCCGTTTCAGGGGATGCTCAGCCCTGACCCCCGTTTCACGGGATGCTCAGCCCTGACACCCCCGTTTCAGGGGATGCTCAGCTCTCCAGAGTGGCCAAACCCCCACTGGCCCCCCTCTACTAACTCTCCTTTCCCCCCCCACAGAAGGATGCCCCTCCTGGCCGCTGGCGCTGGGGCTGTCCTGCGTCTCCCTCCTGCTCCTGCTCCAGCTGACCCTCCTGCTCTGCAGACGGCGCCTGGCCAGAGGCGACCCCCGCTCCGCGCCCCCCTCGCAGCCGCTTCGCCCCGGCTCTCCCCTCGCCTCCCCCAGCCGCCCCCACGCCCACCCGGCAGACCCAGCCGGGAGGTAAAACCGCTTCCTCAAGCCCCGGCACGACAGACGTTCATTTCTTTAGCGCGCCGTAACGCTGCTCGGCTCAACCCCCCGCGCCCCGCAGATTCGGGAGCTCCGCCCGAGGCTCACGGCGGGGAAGAGAGACCCAGCAGCCCGCTGAGAAGATTCACTCTGGCTGCTGGTGGTGGTGCCAAGGCCGCCGCCGCGGCCTCGCTGGGCTCCCGCCCGGAGCATCCCCAAAGCGCCGCCCGCTGCTCACGCCACCCCAGCGCCAAGGGTAAATCTCGCCCAGGTGGCGGCTCGCGCTCGGGTCCGGCTGCCGGCAGCACGAGCGGGGAGCGCCCGGGCCTTGGCTGGCCCCCCAAAGCCCTCTCTGGGGGAGCGACGCAGCTCCCCGGCCTCAAGCCCAGCCCTTCGCACGGCAGGAGCAGCTCAGGGGCGGCCCGGCTGCTTCAAAGAGCCTCAGAATTGGGCGCAAGGCTGGGTCGGCCGCAAAACCTTTCACTTTCCCGGTCGGGGGCCCGCGTTTTGCCAGGGCTGGCGCCGGTCCCCAGCGTCACCCGCCCCCTCTCGCCCGGGGCCGACCAAAACCCCCCAGGCTCTGCTTTTCCTTCGCTCCACACCTCCCCGAGGGCAAAAGGAGCTTCAGCAGCCCCAGTCCCCGCTTCCTCTGGCAGGCGGATCCACGCCGGCGAGGTGACCCCCCCCCGCCCCGCTCTGCCCACCCCGCCGTCCGCAAAGGAGGGAAAAACCCAGAGCAAAGGGAAAAACAACGGCGAGAGCTGCAGGACGGGGCTGGCCGGGCACGGCCCCCCGGCGCCCGCAGCTCGCAAACCCCCACCGAGAACTTGCCGACATGCCCCCGCGGCCGGCGGCAAACTTGCGGGAGCTCTGCAAAAGCCCGGCGGGTTTCTCGGGCGCCCTCTTTTCCCGTGGGACCCGCGCACCGGCCCCGGGAAGATGCCCTGCAGGGGTTTTCTCGCCTCTGGGGGAGGCTTTGCAGCACAGCTGCTCGGCTTCGTCCCGGCCCCCCGGAGCGCCTGGCGCGGCTGCTCGCAGGCCGTGTCACCCGCCGACCGCCCGGAAGCTGGTTTCAGAGGTTTTCCAGCTCACAAGCACACCGGCGCTCCGGAAGAAGTGCACGAGCCCCGGGGAGCTGCCAAGCGCTCGCCGCGGGCTGGCCCGGGCCGGGCCGGCGCGGTGTCACCGCCGCCCGGTGCCGCCACGGCACGGCCCCCCCCGCCGCACCCCGCGCCCGCTTTGGGTGGCCGCAGCGCCTCCGGCAGCCCCGCGATGCCGCTTCCCCCTTCCAGGGCCGTGGGGCTGGGCGGGAAGGAACCTTTGCTTTTGCCCTGCTGGGCTGCTCCGCTTGCCTCGGCTCGGGCGAGGAGGGCGAGGACCGGGAGGAAGGCTGTAAGCGCCAGGGGGAGGGACGGGCTGCTCGAACGCAAGGAGAGAGGGCGTCAAAGCAATAAAATTCCGGACGCCCGAGGAAGCAGCCGAGGCCTGGCTTTATATCAGATTATGCCTGCGGTAGCCGTGTAGCCGCCGCCGGCAGTCGCCGTTACGGAGGGAAAATGCATCTCCTTGGGGCACCGAATTCAGCAAAGCCACGTCACAGCCCCCCCTCTCCTTGCTTTGCTCGCGGGGCACTGAAACACACTCAAGAGCAACCGCAGGACGCGCGATGAGCAGCTCCTGTCCCTGCTCCGCGGGTGCTGCCGACTGTCCAGCTGCTCGGGGAGCCCCGGGGAGCGGCCAGAGGCCGGGAGCAGCGGCATCGCAGGGGCTGCGGCCGCAACGCTGCCTGTGGGTGCTTGGGTGCAATTAATACCCCCTGTTCTGTTGGTGCTGCGGCTGGAGGGGAGGGGAAGCACCCCCCATTGCTCCGAGTCCTCAAACACGGCTGAGCACAGCCTGGGGGTTCATGCAGCCGATCTGGGTCTAATTAAGGAAAAATTAAAAGCAATGATTGGAAAGGAGGCATCTCAGAGCTGCGACTCCGAGACAGGGCAGCTAGCATCACCCCCCGCAGCATCCCTGGCCGGAGACGGCAGGGCCCACTCGCAGCTCCCACCCGCCTAAAACCGGCGGTGGGACAGTGCGGGGTGGGACATTCCCCTGCCTCATCCCTGTCGAGAGACCCCAGGAGCCACACGCGGGGATGATGCCCAGAGGAAGAGCGAGCTGCTGCCCCGCTGCACCGCGGGCACCAGCTCAGAAAATCAGGATCAGATGTCTTCGCTTTTAGCTTTTCTCTTTCTTTTCTTTTCTCTTTCTTTTCCTTTTCTTTTCTTTTCTTTTCTTTTCTTTTCTTTTCTTTTCTTTTCTTTTCTTTTCTTTTCTTTTCTTTTCTTTTCTTTTTTCTTTTCTTTTTTCTTTCCTTTTCCTTTCCTTTCCTTTTATTTTATTTTCTCTTTTTTCCTATTTTTAAAAAATTTTTTATTTTTAATTTTTTATTTCAGTTTTTCTTTTACTTTCTTGTTTTTGTTTTTATTTTGCTGGTATTAGTCTTTAAAAGTGCATTCTTTTTCTTTACTTCAAAGCACCTGAAGTATCCCGTTGTTATTTCCCGCTCCCTCGGGCAGAACGGCACACCCCGGTCAGCAGCAGCCAGCCCAAGCAGCTGCTGTTTACAGAAGGACAGGAAGTTTTATTTAGAGTTGAAAACCCCCTCGGACAGCGAGAACAGCTCGTCCACTAGAAAAGCCCCTCCATTCCCTCCAAGGGCTCCCGCGGGAAGGGCAGCTCGTCCCACCTACCTCTCGGCCGGCACGCAGCACCTCGGGGAGAGGTGGAAACCCCGCGGCGGAAACCCCACGGCAGCCGGCGCCACGGGGGAAAGGATTTTTTGGGTTTCCTTCATCCACCTTCTTGTCTCCTGCACCAAAAACACCAAACTATGTCCCCTCCAGCAACTTCCGCAGGAATCCCGCTAATGTCAGCTGCTCGGGTACGAGGCATTGTTAAGGGAAGAGTCTTAGTTACCAGCTGCATTTTTTAAAATTTCCCTGCAAGTTTTGCTTCCGCTTATTAAAGCCGGGAAATGACGCGATGCATCTGAGAGCCGGGGACGGCGGTGATCTCTTTCACACCTTCTTCCTCAGCGTAAAAGCCACAGCCGTGGTCCAAACCGCGCTCGCAGCGGGCCAGGCTTCACCGCGCCGGGATGCTCAGAGCATCCCCGGGACGCGGCACCCTCGGCGCTGGGAGAAGCAGGGGCCACCTTTGCCGGCCCTTTCTGGAAAAGCCAGTTGTTTTTTTTTCTCGCACGCTGAGTTTTCCCACGCTGCTCCTTCGCTGCGGGACCTTTTCCAGTTTGATTTCGGCACGTAAACTTTAGCGATAAAAATAAAAGGGCATAAAAGGGCAGAGATTGTGCAAAATAGGAATTAGGTTTGGGAAAGGAGCGTGGGATTGGTGACGGAGAAGACGTCGGTTTGGATGCTTTCTTTGGCCGCGCTTTGGGCGATGTTTTTGTGCTGTGTTGCGAGACACGAAAAGTGAGTAAGAACAAAACTCAAAGTAAAAAGAAAAAAGAACTAAAATAGAGCATTTTTTTTTTTTCTGGCCGGAAATACAGTTTAAAATCTGTGGCTGCATTTCCCCAGCGGTCCCCAGCACCCACAGACCGTCCCTCACACCACAAAGATGCTCAGGCTGGACATCAGTCTCTTTGGAGCCGTGAAAGTACACCATAGTTCAGCGCAAAGGATTTGTTTGCCCCCTTGTATCACCTCATAGTGCGTTTTATCCAGCTCCCTCAGTGGCATCTCCACGCTGCAGGTACCACACATTTTTTTTCCCTCATTTTTTTCAAGTTTTACACCAGCACATCCAACCACGAGGAGTCGTTCTCAGCCCCAAGCCAGCGAATCCCTTTGAATTCAGACGCCAAGTTTGCATGCCAAGAAGTCTGCCTGTCCAACACCATCTGCTCATCTAATAAAAGACACCCCTATCACCATAAGCCTTCCTTGCCCCTTCCCTCCCCACTGCTTTAACCCCACAATATTTTAACTCTTTCATGGCTCGACATCTCCCCAGGCTACCCAAGCGCCCCCCGGCTGAGCCAGCGGCGCCAGCCCCGGTGCGATTCATCCCAATGAGGTCAGATTTCTGCTTGGGTTGAGATTTTGAGTTTTGATGTTATTCTTGTGGGTTGAAGGGAAGATTTGTAGATATTCGCTTCCTGCCTGCTTGGCTGCTCAGCGTTCCTCTGCGCTTAACCTTTTGCCAAGCATCTCCCTACAGCTGGGAAAAGCCCCTTTGGCAAAGCACGTACAGCCTCGGGAGGCTGCAAACTGTTTTTGGGATGCACTTGAAAAGTTCTTCAGTTGGGTCCCCTCTTAGTAGAAAAAAAAATCTGCCTTTGGAAATCCTTGGCTTAAAATCGATATGAATCCTTGGCTTAAAATCAGTTGCAAACCTTGGCTTAAAATCAGTGAGGATCCTTGGCTTAAAATCAGTGGGGATCCTTGGCTTAAAATCCGTAGGGATCCTTGGCTTAAAATCAGTGGGGATCCTTGGCTTAAAATCCGTAGGGATCCTTGGCTTAAAATCAGTGGGGATCCTTGGCTTAAAATCTGTAGGGATCCTTGGCTTAAAATCAGTGGGGATCCTTGGCTTAAAATCAGTGAGGATCCTTGGCTTAAAATCAGTGGGGATCCTTGGCTTAAAATCTGTAGGGATCCTTGGCTTAAAATCAGTGAGGATCCTTGGCTTAAAATCAGTGGGGATCCTTGGCTTAAAATCCGTGGGGATCCTTGGCTTAAAATCAGTGGGGATCCTTGGCTTAAAATCAGTGGGGATCCTTGGCTTAAAATCAGTGGGGATCCTTGGCTTAAAATCCGTGGGGATCCTTGGCTTAAAATCAGTGGGGATCCTTGGCTTAAAATCCGTGGGGATCCTTGGCTTAAAATCAGTGGGGATCCTTGGCTTAAAATCAGTGAGGATCCTTGGCTTAAAATCAGTGGGGATCCTTGGCTTAAAATCCGTGGGGATCCTTGGCTTAAAATCAGTGGGGATCCTTGGCTTAAAATCAGTGGGGATCCTTGGCTTAAAATCCGTGGGGATCCTTGGCTTAAAATCCGTGGGGATCCTTGGCTTAAAATCAGTGGGGATCCTTGGCTTAAAATCAGTGAGGATCCTTGGCTTAAAATCAGTGGGGATCCTTGGCTTAAAATCCGTGGGGATCCTTGGCTTAAAATCAGTGGGGATCCTTGGCTTAAAATCAGTGGGGATCCTTGGCTTAAAATCAGTGGGGATCCTTGGCTTAAAATTGATAGCACAAGGATGAGAAAAATATTGAGTGCCGCTGCTCTCCCCGGCTGGTTGCCCCGTGGATGCCGGCACCCATCCGACCACAGCCGATGGTTTTCCCTTGCCGCCTGCAGCTCCTGCCCTGCCTTGGGCTCGGCTCAGCACAGCTGTTTGCCATTAAACTCCCTCACCCCGCTGAAAAATTCGCTTCCCTTTTCTCATCTGCGAAGAGGAAACTCCCAAGCTCACATCCCGCGGGGGCAGGCACCCCCCGAGGGAGGGGGGCAGACGCGGCCATGGGGTCTGTGGTGGGGGAGCATCGACCTCCAGGCATTTTGCTGGAGAAAATCTGACCTTTAGGGCTGGGAAAAGAGTTTGAAGGAAGACGGGGAGAAGGTGCGTCGAGCCCACCTGAGGGATGGTCATAAAGACAAGGGGAGAGCACGCTCTGCACCTCCTCCCAGGGCTGTCCCATGTTCAACCACCCTCCTGGCCGGGGAGGGCTCTCTTTCCCTGGGAATCCTCCAAGCCGTGAATTTCTTCTCATCGTATCTCAAAATACAGCCCCTCCCTCACTTCCTAAGGCTTCTCTTGCTCCTTCGGTTTGCTGGCATCCACCTCCCGCACCACATCCAAGAGCCCCCAAAACACACCATCATGCTCAAGAGACCAGTCGAGAGGAAACCACCTCAGGTGAATGTGTGTTTTTCCCCACAAAAACTGATTTTTATCGCTGCATAAGCAATAAAGTCGCGGCAACCTCAGCAGCAACCCCCGTCAGCAACCCCGCGGTGGCGAGCAGCCTCCACCATCGGCTGCTCAGGAACCGATTTTACACCAGGTCGGTCACACGTAATTTGTCTCCTGCTCCTCTATTCCCCTTTTGCTTCACAGCCCAGTTAACACCAGTTTCCACCAGCATCATGTCACCTCCTTGGAGGCGGCCTTCTGCACTGTTATCAGCTTTTCCCCACAAACCAGAAGAGCCAGATTTTGGTTTTTCCTCCCTACTTCTCTTCCAATAAATGTTTTCCTACTATGTTTTTGTTTTAGGGATGAGGGGAGAACAAGCAGCTGATGTCAATACGTAGCAAGGCACCACAGCTGGCAGATGCAGTAACGGGAGCCAACCATAAACACCGAATGGGGCTCTGAGAGCATCCCAGCCTGGGGTATTTCGATCCGCTACAACACCAAATAAGCCTGCAAGCGTCCACTTTTCTTCTTACTGATGGAGAAACTGAGGCGTGGGAAGGTGAAATGAAGCCAAGAAAAAAAATCCCCCAAGATTTTAAGGGAAGTCGGGAACTGAATCTGGCTCACAGTCGTAGTTTTTGCCTTTGCCTCTAATCGCTGCCTCCTGTACAAGAAGGATTTGCTATTAATAACTCCTGTTACACTCCTTTATAACATAATCAAAACCATCCTCCCTCTGTTGCAAGCTCATCCAGCGGCGCTAACCCTCCCTGGGGAATAACTTCCCAAGATTTGCAACTCAGCCATCGGAAAAGTCTTTGCAAAGGGCAACCCTTCCATCGCAGGAGCGGTGTCACGGGCACCGCACGTCTCCTGGCCCGCGCAGGACAACCTCCAGCCCAGCCTGACATCGCGCAGCGTGGCAAACTGCAGAAAATCTTATCTTTTCTCTGAGCGTGGAGGCTGCTTGGTCCAGCCCTCACAAGAGTCATTTCCTGCCTCTGCTGGGACGTCTCGAGAAATTCCCGAGCAGCAGCACCAAGTCACACCGGTGGACGACAGCGAAACGTAGGATGATGAACTTTTTAATTGCCGCGCTCTTGGTTCTGAATTTTTTACTGGGTAAGTATATTTTGCTGGTTTTCTCGCTTGCAGTTGAATGCCGGTAAGTGCTGGGCTCAAATTATTTCTACGCTGCTGGGATGCTGCACGGCACTTGGGGTGGGGTCTTGGAGGCTGAAGGGTCTTGGGGTGTTTGCTTGGAGATGGGGGGTCAGCAGCAAAAAAAAACCAACGGGGAAACATGATGCAATTACTAAAAGTTGCAGTAAAGCTTCTGCTTGGAGAATACAATCTGTGTTTGCAGAATATAGCGTGCGCTTGGAGAACGGAGTCTGATAATTCATGTTTTCCTTATTGCATTCAAACTAATTTGCAATATACAGCTGGGAGCTATTAAGAGAGACAGATACAGGCAAGAGGGGGAAACCCCAAACCCAAACAGGATTTCCTGAAGTATTAGGTGGGCACTTAGGAGATGCGGGGAGACAGAAGTCGGGGCAATCGAGGGAGGAGAGCCACGGCACTGGCAGCGCCTGGGAGGGACGAGCGGCAGCCCGAGGCAGGAACTTGAAGCTAATCAGGGATGAACACACGTGCAATGATGTAACGTTTCTGGGAACGTGAGATAGTGGGCAGCACCGGCCGAGCGGCGGGTAAGGGGAAACTGCTCCCTGCCCGCGGCTCTGCCGTGCCTTCCAGCTGCAAAGAGCCTTCCTCCTCCTCCACCGCACCAGAGGAAGGAAACCAACCGCGAAACATCACGCAAGGGTTAAAAGCGGCTGCGGAGGGTGGATTTCCAGATGGAAGCTCTTTGTGGCAATACAAGTCCTCTATTATTCTTAGCATGGCTCCAGTGTAAATACAACAGCCAACTTGGAATAACTTTCTCAGAAAGCTTTGTGCGTGGGATAATGTGCCCCGAGAGCTGGATTTTACAGCGGCGGAGCCAAAAAGGACAGAGTATTTTCGAAGGGCCAGTGTGGGAAGGCACATGGGGTGTCGGGGCGTACGCTAAGCCACGCAGCTCCCGATCTCGGCCCGAGTTTCCCCAAAAGCTCGCGATGGGGATAGGATGGGTCGAGGCGTTTTACGCAGCGAGGCTGAGCGATGGGCCAGGACCCGCAGACCCGACTCCTTCGCCAGGGCTTTGATGCCTGCGCAGAAACCCTCGGGCTGGGTCACTGCTTTCAGATAACTTCCCAATGATGAGAGGTTTTGGATCCGGGCTTCCCGCTCAGCCCGTCGCCAGCGCCACGTTAGGAAACAGTGGAAGGTTTTAGAGAGGGGTACCCGGAGCTACGCTGGCCCCAGGCACGACTAATGGCATCATTAAAGTTATTAATAGCATAATTTAAAATATTAACATTACAATTAATGTTATCTTTATATATGAGTATATATGAGAATTAAAACATATTATTGTATGAATTAGCAAGTATTTAAATATTAATATTCCCAATTCGTCGGCTTTGTAAGACCCGCCACAAAAAAAACACATTTAAGCCTGTATTTGGAAAAGGGAAATGAGTGACTTGATATGACTTTGACAACATTGTAAGATTCAGAAATCTATTTATAGCAACCCAACCCTACGGAAATGCAAGTCTCCTTTCTGAGCTTCAGCAATTTCACAGCAAAAGGCACATGAGGAATAAAGCAGCTGGGCCGGTGGCTGAGGAGCAGCTCAAAACACACAAAGCAGAGCTCCGAGTTCCACCCCAAAATAAATCTGGGGCACGGGATGCAGGAATGGGGCTGGAGGGCTGCAACCCCATTACTGCATCTCACCTTCCCGGCACATCCGCGCCCAAAATAAAGGAAGAAACGCACCTGGGCCAAGCTCTGGGCCAGTCTGCAGCACAAGAGCTTTTGTTGTGAAGTCTCTGATTCAGTCACGGGCCGGGTCGCGACGCCATCGCTCCCACCAGGGAATAGGTTTTGCACAAAGCGCCAATAAATCAATGAAACTAGGCGTGTGAAACCACATCCAGCCAGCTCGACGTGAGTCTCTGCTTACGGTGCCAGAGGATGAACCGTTCATTTTTTGTTTGTTTTTAGGGAATGCTGAGATAGGAGGAGAAGAGGAGATACCAGAGTTTTTATATGACTACGCTTCTCGTTTTGGTGAGAAATTCTTGCTTTTTTTGGATCATTTTCTGCAAGCTGCATGAGCAAGTCAGAATTACCAGGGTTGGAAAGGATGCTGGGAGGTCTCCATCCAGCCTCCGGCAGGCAGGGAGATCAGGCTTTGCCCATAAAAACCAACGCAGAGGCACTGAGAAGCCACTGGATCGAGTCCTCTGCAATTACAAATAACCCCCAAGGGACACCGAGCCCACCCCACCTCCCTGCGCTGCCACCAGCACAGACCTCAGCGCCCGCAATCTTTAATTTAAGGTAAAAGCTCAAGGCTGCCACGCACAGCATGAAGGAAACGAAGGCGCTGCCACATCCCCGAGGTCCTCAGGACGTTGGGGCTGTGCAGAAATACCCATAGGAAAATGGACCTGAGGTCTGGGGATATGTTGCTTAATTGGATGAAGAGGGTTTGCTGAATCGTGGCTGTGTGGGAATTCGAGTGGCTGGTTACAGCCACCGCGGGTGCTGAGGCAGGGCACATGAGCAAAGCCGCTGCGGTTTGAGTTATTCCGATTAATTTGAATTAAATTGACTATTTAGAGGGGAAAAGACATGCAATAATGTCACATTATAAGGGTGGGAGGCTGGATGATGTGCACAGAGCACAGGTGCCCCCGACCCCCTTCAGTGCCAATGGAGAGAAAGTGGTACCCAGTATCTCTGCTGGCTTTACAGGGAGCCTCTGGAGACCCTCTCCGCTGAAAACATCAGGAACCTCTGATACAAATATGAATAACATGTAGGAAATACAAGCCCTAACACAGAGTGGGTCTGACCACCGTAAATCAAGTGACGCTTTAGTGCAAAACATGAAGCAAGATTAAAAGTAGTTAAAAGACTCTTTCCTGGAGCTGTTCTGCCCCCAGGGGTTCTTGTTGCCATCTGAAATCACATCTTGCTGAGCCAAAGTGGTTACTGAGATGGACTAAGAGCAGAGATAACGCTGGCAGCCGCTCCTGGGCAGAGGGATTAGCTTTGATTTCTGCAGCAATAACAGACTCCTGGCCCCCCGGCACGCTGCCGTCGCTGCTCACGAGCAAACTCAGCCCCCAGCCCAGGCAGCCTCGAAAATTAAGTTTCCAACCTATGGAATTGAGGCTCGGTGTTACTGGTGTTGTTATTATAATGCCCTGAGCGGGTAGGAGGCCTGCCTGGTTATACTAAACATTAATACAGACTCATCAGGGCAATGCTTTCATTCCAGGTGATTACTTATATGCAACAGTAGAATATTACTCTGAGAACGCCACGTTAATACCCACCATGGATACATATGAGGTCAGTTGGACTTTCTCTTTGTATTTCCCCTCAAAAAAACAGAGCCTTCCTTGCCAAAACCTTGTCGTAAAAAAGAAATAAATGGATTTAAAATGTTGATTTTAAAATCACTGAACAACTGAAATTTGGGCAAAGACCATCCGTGCAGTAGCTGTGATTAGTTTGCTGTGGACTTATTTTGCCAGTTTGCCCAGAGGAAGATCAGAGAAGGGGAAATTCCCAGTTTTTCTAATAAAAGAATATCAAACCAGTCCCAGTGAGGGATCCCTCTGGATACCTTACAGGTTAATCCTATGTTGTGACATCCCAGGTTGTTCCTTTCCCTACACATCTATCCAAGCATCATCAGGGCTTTGGGGAAGGGATTTGCCGAGGAGGATGCCGCCCCCCATATGTCAGTAATCCAGGAATCCCAGAGTGGTGGGGCTGGAAGGGCCCTCTGGAGCTCACCCCGTCCCACCCCTGCTGGAGCAGGCACCCCCAGAGCAGGGGCACAGGGCCGCGTCCAGGCGGGGGGTGAATGTCTCCAGGGAAGGGACCCCACAGCCTCTCCTTTCCATGCACCCCAGGACACCGCTGACCCCCTTGGCCCCAGGGGCCCGGTGCTGGCTCAGGGTCCCCTCGCTGCCCCCCAGCACCCCCAGGACCCTCTCAGCAGAGCCACTCCCCAGCAGGTCCCCCCCAGCCTGTGCTGGTGCGGGGGGCTGTTCCTCCCCAGGGGCAGGGCCCTGCACTGGCTCTGGCTGAATCCCGTGAGGCTCCCCCGGGCCCAGCTCCCCAGCCCGCCCAGCCCTTGCTGGGTGCCAGCACAGCCTCTGGTGCATCAGCCGCCCCTCCCAGCTCTGTTTCATCAATGAACTTGCTGAGGGGACACTGTCCCTTCACCCAGGTCATTGAGGAATATGTTGAACAGGGCTGGCCCCAGCACAGACCCCTGGGGAACACCACTAGTGATGGGCCTCCCACCAGACTCTGCCCCCTTGATCACGACCCTCTGAGCTCTGCCCTTCAGCCAGTTCCCTGTCCACCTCACTGTCCACTCATCCAACCCACACCTCCGAAGCTTACCTATGAGGAGGTTATGGGAGACAGTGTCAAAAGTCTTGATGAAGTCAAGGTCAACACTATCCACTGCTCTCCCTCCATCTACCCAGCCAGCCATGCCATCAGAGAAGGCTGTCAGGTTGGTCAAGCATGGTCTCCCCACCACATTGGCTATTTCTGATAACCTTCTTGCCCTCTACATGCCCGGAGATGACCTCCAGGATGAACTGCTCCATCACCTTTCCAGGGCTGGAGGTGAGGCTGACTGGCCTAGAGTTCCCCAGGTCCTCCGTCTTGCCCCTTTTGAAGGCTGGAGCAACACTGGCTGCCCTCCAGTCCTTGAGCACCTCTCCTGTCCTCCATGACCTTTGAAAGATGATAGAGAGTGGCTTAGCAACAGCATCTGCCAGCACTCATGGGGCATCCCATCAGGGCCCATGGGTTTGGGAGGATCCAGTTTGCCTAAATGATCTCTAACCCAATCCTCCTCAGTCAAAGGGAAGTCTTCCTTTCTCCAGATTCCCCCTCTTTGGTGGCCGGGATGCCTGAGGGCCAGCCTTAGCAGTAAAGACTGAAGCAAAGGCGGCATCCAGTAACTCCACCTTCTCTGCACCACCAGGGCACCCACCTCAGTCAGCAGCAGGCCCACAGGCTCCAGAGTCTTTCTGTTACTACTGATGGATTGCAAGAAGCCCATGTTATCCTTGACATCCCTTGCCAGATTGAGTTCCAAGCAGGGCTTGGCCTTCCTCCTCATCTCTGCATACCCTGACAACATTCCTATACTCCTCCCAAGAGGGCACTCCCTTTTTCCACATAAGTGAAACCTCCTTCTTCCATTTGACTTCTAGAAGCTCTTTGCTCAGCCACATGGGTGTCCTGGACTTTGCCGGACTTCTTCCTCACAGGGATGCACTGATCTTGAGCTTGGAGGAAGGGGTACTGGAATAATGGAGGGCTCTCTTGGACCCTCCAACCTTCCAGAGCCCTGACCCATGGTATTCCTGAAGCAGGTCTTTGAAGAGGCCAAAGCCAGCTCTCCTGAAGGCCAGGGCTGCAATCCTACTTGTTGCCCTGCCTCTACCACGCAGGATCCTCAACTCCACCAGCTCCCGGTCACTGCAGCCAAGGCTGCCCCCAACCCTCACAGCCTCAGCCAGACCTTCTCTGTTTGTCAGGACAAGGTGCAGCAGCACATCTTGCCTCGTTGGCTCCTCCAACACCTGTGTCGGGGTCATCCTCGATGCTCTGCGGGAGCCTCCTGGACTGCACGTGCCTCACCAGGTTGCTTTCCCAGCACATCTCAGCGTGGTTAAGTCCCCCATGACAAGCAGGGTCTGCGACTGCGAGGCTACTTCCAGCTGTCTGTAGAAGGCCTCGTCAACTTCCCCTTCCTCATCAGGCGGCCTGTAGCAAACGCCCACAACCGTGTCACCCATATTTCCTGCCCCTTCACTTTTACCCATAAGCTCGACTCACGCTTCCTCCACCCCTCGGCAGAGCTCGGCGCATTCCAGTTGCTCCCTCGCAGGAAGAGCAACTCCCCCACCTCCCTGCGTTGGCTGGTCTGTCCTAAAAAGGACGTAGCCGTCCGCGACAGCATTCCAGCCATGCGAGGGGTCCCACCACGTCTCTGTAGCAGCAGAGATCGCGGCCCTGCCACCGCACACAGATCTCCGGTTCCTCCTGTTTCTTCCCCACGCTGCGTGCGTTGGTGTACAGGCATTTCAGAGACACCTTCCATGGGCTCAGTGACAGATCAGGATGCTCCAGGGCAACGATGCCATTTCTCCCCAGAGGAGCAATCACCAGGGATAGACAGGAAGGCAGAGGAGCTAGACATGGCTTTTAGCACATTAAAACAAGCAATTTTTGACTGATTTCTTTCCATTGACTTGCCAGGTGCTTCTGGAGTCCGTGGGGTCGCCTCTCCAGTGCCACCTCCCCCTCATCATCCTCCTCAGCCTCCTGGGTTTCCTGCTATGACTCCCATTGCTCCTCCTCAGAAGGTACTAAAGCCTCATAGGATTTAAGCACTCGCTTAAAGCATGCCTTTAAGCCAGCAAAACTCAATTCCTTCTAGAGCAACAGCAAGCAGCGCTTTGCAGCAACTTTTCAAAATAATTTAAAACCAATTAAACCTCTCAGGCATCCAGCTGCAATGCTAGGGACCACCAAAGCAGCTTTAATTGCTACCAATGACCTGAAGAGGCATTTTAGGGTGCTCCTCCAAAGCACCCAAGCAACCTCCTTGCATACAGCCTCCGCTGGGAGCTTCAGCGGTGCGAACACCCGTCTGGCACCCCTGGCCCAAACCGGGTCCCAGCCCCAGGCACCTCCGCTGCTCAACCACCCAACCCCCCTTTTCCCAGAGGCTGAAGCTCAGTGACGTCCCAGGTGCACACAAAATCCCCGTCCCACCACAGGCGTGGCTTGAAACACAATAGGAGGACATGGCAACCACTTCCTCACCTTTTCCCCTTGTTTCAGACGCGATGGCTTCGATGAAGAAAAGAATATTGTCACCGCGTTGGAAATCACATCCTCTAAACAAAGTGGTCACCTCCATTTTTAGTGCAGTTGTGACATCATGGACATAGTTTTCAATAGATGGATGATGCCGTCCCAAGCCACAGAAGTTGCACAGACACTGAAGAGCTTTGTAATGACTAGGTTCTTTCCTATTTCCTATTATTCTGTTGTAAATATGAACTCCTGCCAATAAAATTACTAACAATCAGCGGTCAGTCTCTAGTGTGAAGCCACCAACGCCCTCCAGGAAAGCACGAGAAATGCCAGCCCCATCCACCCCCAACCTGGCCTAACCTGTCCCTCCCGCCCCAAACTCCCACCCCATTTTCTCCAGGACAACCTCAGCACCTCGGGGACCAGATGCAGATTTTGCCACATCCCCCCCTCCCAAGCCACCGCGCTAAACGGGGCTGCTCTGGGACAAACCCCTCCATGCCAGCAGCCATCCGCCGCGAGGTCTGCGGTGGCCGGCGATGCGGTTTCATTTGCAGTTGCTTGGTAAATAATCAGTAAACACCAGCAGAACAGGAATAACAAATGCAAGAAAACTTGTACAGTGCTTGTCCCATCAAAAGGATCCTTAAACCTGAGGCGATAAGCTAACAGCTCGCTAGGAAAAGCAGGCAGAAGTTTTCTACTTGGGTTTTTTCCAGAATTGTTCTTAACGCTATTTCATTTCTAGAAACACCAGCAACATCTGCGGTGCAATGAGAAGCTCAACCAAAAAAGTGTCCCTCCAACCAATGCAGCCAGCGCCAGCTCCCCATGCAGAACCAGCCATACCACAAATGGGGTTTTTTGGGTCGGAAATCTGAGGTTATAAGGTTCCTCTTGGCTCAGCTGGGAGGAAAAAAAAATTGAATCCCCCCCTAAAAGGTACACAGAGTCTGTGTGCCTACGCTGCTTTTCTTTGGAGGAGTTATGGGGAAGGAGGGGCAGCAAACCCGATCCAGGAGCAGCCACGTGGTCTTGGAGCACCCGTAAGTCAAGAGGTTGAGTCAACCCAAAAGGCAGAGTTCGTGGTGGTCACGTCCGCACGGCCCCCAGGTTCGCAGAGCTTCAAGCTCCCTTGAGCTCGCCCTCGAAACCCCAGGCAGAAGTTCCCCAGCGTGCCGGGGACACAACCCGAACCCACGCATGGCCACGTGCAGAGAGCAGCAGTGTCACCACCAGCCAGTCCCGCCACCCCTCACCCCCACCTGCAGGGTTACCCAGGCTCCCAACCTCGAAAAATACAAGTATTTTATATGCCAGGGAAGTCAAGAGGCTCCAAAACAGGGCCAGGAGTTGCTGAAGGGAGCGAGACCTGAATGCGCTGCCAGCCAGTGCCACCTCCTGGCTCCTCGCTGCTATAAAAGTTGATAAAAAAAGCTGAGCTTTGCCTAGGAGAGCTCTGGAAAATCACTTCTGAATACACAGCGCTGAGATTTTTAACCCTGCTATGGAGAGAAAAAATTAAGGGAAAATTAAAAAGGTCCACGAAGCTTATAACGTGCTAAGTTGATTAATAAAAGAATATTACTAATTAGTGGCATCAGTACCCAGTGGTGGCATTCCCGACACTGAGGGACAGAAAATCACAAGCCCTTTCCAAAAGCGCACAAACTCAACCAGACAGAAAAGTTAAATATGCAAAGACATATACAATAAACCCAGTTTATTTAATAACCCAGCTTAGTTTTATAGCTCACTTCAAGACCAGAAGGACGAGAAACTATACTCAAGTTATAGGAGTGTTTAGGATAAGGTATGTCCTGACCTAATTACAGCTAACGATGTAGAGCTGGAAACAACCTCACCGCTTTCCCAAAGTGGGTATTATTCACCAAAATCTCTTTTAGTTTATAAATGCCCTTTTTCTTGCAGCACTAAATGCACCTTCCCTCAAGTGGTGAGAAAAGCATCGGTCCCTGCCGCCGGGCTCCGCTCCAGCCGGACCGTCCTCGGCCACCCTGGGGAGCTCAGACTGGGGGAAAACCCCAGGTTTTCTGTTACAAGACCTGCAGTCTCACACACGATACTAAGAGCAAGCAAACGCACTCGTATCAGTGAAAATATTAAGAGTCCAAGATGTTATTTTAATTCTTTTTCTTTGGAAAGGCACGCCCACGTTTCTAACAGGAAAACCAAGACCTCACCCAGGGTCCCCCCCGACAGCAAAGCCGGGAGCTTTTCCTCGGTCTGCACCCGAAGCCGGGGGTGAAGCCATCCTCCCGCACCGCGTCTGGACACTTTCACAAGTTGCTTTCCCAGATTTACCCCCTTTTTCAGTGCTCGTGCAATGCCCACCCGACCCTCAGCTCCGCAAACCCAGCCCAGCGCTCCCAGCAAACCTCCACAGGATAAGCCGCTTTCACACAAAGAGGATTTCCCGCTTTGAAAAGGTTTTGAAAACCTTTCCTAGTTCTCCTCAGGCAAGAAGCACGCAGGTCTCTCAAGGCCGCTGGTGGTTTCTAGCGGCACCGTATCAAACTCTGAGAAACAAATTACGCTGCGGTTGCTCTTCGCATGGCTCCGAGGACCCGGGTGCAACATCCCGGGGGGAGCTGCAGCCCACGGGGGCCTTGCAAGCACCCAGGGAAGTCCTGGAGCAGGCGTTGATGCAGCCCTGCTCACCCTCTGCTAACCCGCAGCGGGTGGAGGGTAACTGGTTTTTGGCTGCATTTAACACAGTCCGGCCTCAGAAGGGGCATCCAGCCCCCGCAACCTCATGGATGCAAAAATTAGGAAGGCACAAAAAGGGCCTGGGGTGGCTTTAGAGCTCGTTTCCTCGCTCCAGGTGTTGGCAATCCTGCTCTCTGCAGAGGAGCAGCCACAGGGGGGGGTCAGCAGAACCTGGCTTCACCCCCAGAGCAGCCTGCGACGCACAGGAGACGGACCTGACCACGGAAGAGCAGGGCCACGGGGCCAGCCAGGAGGCGACCGGCCCTGGGATTCGCAACCCCCCCTTTTTGAGAGGCCCATTCAGCTGAGGATGGCATTTTGGGGAAGGAAACTTGACTTTACGTAGATTTACACAATTACGGATGAGGGCTGAGGCCGGTCTCCTGCATTTATTATTCGCAGGTTGCCTTCACGCAGCGCCCCGGTACGTCCATCGATACCAACCTCACATCGGATCTTAAAGCCCTGACACGAGCGGTGAACACGAACCATTTCCATCGGCATCCCATGGCGCAACTGGATCTGAAACAGAACAGAAAAAGCATAATTCTCCTTTTATTCCTTAACTCTCCCATTTTCCTGCCATTTACTTCACGGCACGCCGCTCGGAGCAGGACTCCTGGGGCAGAGAGACACCAGACGAGGTGTGAGCCCGGCGGCCGGGCCGGGGCTGCTCGGGGAGGGCACGGACTGGCTGCATCGCCTCACCAAATACACTCATTTTTTTTCTGGCTAATCGGCAACATTAGAAATACTTTGTAGGTTTGGCTTTTACCCCAAAATGCCTTTTTCTGCTGCTCTCCAGAAGCAGACATGAAATTTGAAACGATGCTGATCCTGGCGTGGGCGATGCCGATGCCGGAGGGTCCCAGGCTTGGCTTAAGCCCCACAACGTAGGTGAAATAAGCAATAAGTACAACACCACGATGACCAAATATTCCTGGTATTAAATCCTGCCTCAACTTCCCCAACAAGCCTCTATTTCCTAATGTGTATTTTTTTCCCCAAATGTATGCTTTTTCCACACTTCAGGAGCACCGATCCCCAGTAAATTCCAGTTTCGGGCAAAGCGGCGCTCTGCCCTCGGGGCCACAAGCAGCGCTGCGAGGGGCTCTCCCCCTCGGCAAACCCACCCATTATTTCTCCCCCATCAGTGGGTGACTTCGCATTCGAGACCCCCCTAAAATAAAATACATTCCAGACCAAATTCGGCACCAAATCGGTAAGATTCACTCTTTTTGACCCTATTTTTAACCCCTCCTCAAATAACCAGAGAAACGGGCTGGCTGAGCTCGCGCTGTGCGATACTGAAACAGGAAAGTTTCGCTGCTCAGCTCACACAAAGCGCGACAGGCCAGCGGAGATTCCCACCTTGGGGTTTTTTTGTTCTGCCACCGAGTTGCCAAAACTTCTCAGCCTGTTTGTGTCTCAGAGTGAAAAGAATCAACACAAATATTTGGGGTTGCTTGTTTAGGAGGGACTAACACTTCCAGCTTGGCACTGCGCTCCTGCCTGGACTGAGCATTAAGGGTGTCAGTGGTTTATGGACATGATTCAGCAACCACAGCATGGCTGGAGATCAGCACCTTCCAGGACCGAAGCTTTAAATATAGAAATATTATTTAATTTTAAATAGCAAAAACTTTTTCCATGCTTCCGGATACATAAAGACCATACGTGTCCACTCAGAAATGTCTCAGAAATAAAGAATTACACCGTTACACAGCTGTTTGCTCACACATCTCCCTTCCCCTATAAAACCTGTTTGCAAAGATGCCTTCCTGCATATTAACACAAAATAATGCAAACTAACAGCAACAACAGCAGCTCCTTCTCAGTCACGGGCGGCTGCGGGAAGCCCGGACCGAGGTTTGGCCAGACCTGGCGGGACCCAGCGAGTTTCACCCGCGGGTTTGCTCTGGCATCGCATCATCCCCTGCTCATTTCCCTGTTTGAGGAGGTTTTACATCCTTTATTTGTTGGGGTTTTTTTTTTGCCATTTTAACTGCAAGGCCCACGCAGCCGTTGGTGGGGAAACACTAGCGGGGCATCGACAGCACCCACATTTTAACCAGAGCATTCAGTAAGCCCCTGGCCCGCCTTGCGGCGAGCTCTCCTGCAGCAACTGCGCTTGTGGAGGATGTGCCAGAACAGGTCTGCTGGGAAAAGCAAAGCTGGGAAGCGCCTGCCTCCATGCCCTGCCTCGTCTTCAGAACCTCCAGGAGAGGGTACAAACCCAGGGTGTGCAAACCTCTGTGCAACTGGGCATGCGACCCTCGCCCCCCCCGCACGATCAGTGTGCGACACCCCGGATGCAAACCCCCACCTGCAGCCAGGCGTGCAAAATCCCACATGCAAAATCTCGTCTGCAGCACCCGTGCGACGAGACACGCAAAAACTCCGGGCGAACTCCCGCCACGAAACTGGGCGTGCAACACCCACCGCGCACCTCCACGCAACCAGGCACGCAAAAACCCCCGTGCGCAACCCCTCGTGCAAGATCCCACGGGAGAACCCCCGGCAGCACCGCCCCCGCGCATCCAGGCACGCAAACCCCTGCCCGCAGCCCCCTTCTGCGGCCAGGCGCGCAAACCCCCGCTCCCGCGCAAAGCCGTGCGACCCCCCGCGAGGAGCCCACCCCAGTGCAGCGGGGCACGCAGACCCCCACCCGCGGCCCCCCGAGGCCGCGCAAGCCCCTCCCCCCCGCAAGCGGGCGCGCAAAACGCCACGTGCGCCACGCCGCTTGCAGCGCTGCCCCCGCCACGCACACCCGGCCGTGCAAAGCCCCACGCGCGACCACCTCCGTCCCCGCCACCACCACGTGCAACGGGCGCGCGGGGCCCCGCTCCCGCCAACCCCCGCGCGCACAAAGAGCAGCCCCGCCCCTTCTCCTCCCCGCCTTTAAAAGGCCGCGCGGCCGGACGGGCAGCGCGGTCAGCCAATGGCGCGGCGCCCCCCTCGTCGCGGCGGGGCCAATGAGAAGAGCGGCGGCGCGGAGGAAGCCCCGCCCCGGCCCGGGGGCGTGGCGGCGGGAGGGGGCGCCATGCGCCATGTCATGGAGGCTCAGTGTGCGAGCGGCCATTGACGGGGCCGCAGCTGCGGGCGGAGCGGGGCGGCGGCGGCGGCTGCCCGCGGCGTTCCCCTTCCCACTCCCGCTTCCCCCTCGGCGGCGGCCGCCGCAGCAGCAGCAGCGAGCCCGCGGTCGGTCCCCCGCCGCGCCCGGCCACCCTCCCTCGCCACTGCGGAGCCGCGGGAGGGGGGGGCGATGGAGATGAAGAAGCGCATCAACCTGGAGTTGAGGAACCGGGCCCCCGAGAAGGTGAGGGGCGGCGGGGCGGCGGGCCGCGCTCCCGCTTCCGCCCCCGCACGGGAGAGCCGCCGCCGCCGCCTCGGGCCGGGCCCGCCGGCGCCGCCGAATCTGGGTCAGCCGTGGCGCAGGAGCCCCGCGGGGCGCGGGCGGCGCTTCCGGGGACCGGCCCCGGGGCGGGGGGCGGCGGGCGGCGGGGCCCCGCGCCCCCCTCCGAGCCGCCAACTTGGCCCCGAGCCCCCCGAAGTTGGCCGGGGGGCGCGGGCGGGCCCCCAACTCGCGGCCGCCGTTAATCCCCTCCCGCTCCGCCGCCGCCAACTTGCGAGCGCGGCTCCAGTAAACAGGTCACGGGCGCGCCGGGTCCAGCCTCCGCCCTCCCCTCGTCCTTTTTTCCGTTTTTTAAAAATTTTTAAAAATTTTGTTTTCCGCCCCCCTCCGCCGTGCGCTGCGTGGCGCGGCCGGCTCGGTCCCGCTCCTCCCTGCCGCCGGGGGGGTCCGACCCCCCCCCAAACCCAGCCGGGTAAGGAGAGCGGCGCGTCCCCCCGCCGCCAACTTCCCTTTTTTTTTTTTTTTTTCCCGAAAAAAACGCAAAAAAAACCCCAAACAGGAGAGAAGAAGGTGGGAGCCGGGGCGCTCACGTGCGCTGTCCCTCGCAAAGTGCCGCCCGGCGGGGCCCGGGGGGACGCGTGGCGTGGGGCGGCCCCCGGCGCCCCCCACGCGTGGCTCCGGCCCATCGCTTTGCGTCCAGGGCACTGAGAGGGAAAAGCCGGGCGCCTCTCGCTCGCCCCAGGAGGAAACTCCGGGGAGGCCGGTGTCGCCGCGAGGCTGACCCGACCCGCGGGGGGGGTCGGGGGGGTGGGGGGAAAGTGCCGAAAAGTGTTGATTTAACCAAACAGCGCGTGTTTCTGTAAGTTTATCCGTGGGTCGCGTCTGGAAAGGCCTCGGCGTGCCTCTAGCGTGCGCCTTTCTCGGGCGAAGCCGGGGAGGTCCCCGCTCCCCTGGCAGCTCGCTTTAAAACTTCGCCCTTGTTTGCAGTAATGTTTTTCTGATGGAAATATAAAACAATAGCGAGAGCTTTCTGCGGCGGTTTTAAAATGATGATATTATTTCAAAGCGTACGGGGGAAAGGAAGAGTCGCCTTGTTACCGTCCTTTCTAATGAGCAGTACGTTCCACTGCAGATAAAATAATTGAAAATTAATTGGTTGCCCCCCGTTACCGCTTCTCAAAGTATCGATTAGCTGGTTGGTTTAGTGGCTTTGGCGTGAGGAAATTATTTAATGGGGCTTAATTAACCTGCAGAACTCACTGCTAAGATAATCCGGAGCCAGGTTTGGGGTTCAGAAAGAAGCTGGAGCTGGTGTAGGTTTGAACACGCACAATTAAACTATCAGACTTTAAAGCCGAGTTAGGAGTTCACTCGTGTACAAGGGCACGGTGAGAAGCTATAAAAGTGTGTGTCGATAGAGTTTGGGGTTAGAGAACAGTTTTTGCAGAATCTGAAGCATGCTCAGAGGAAGGGGAACTTGCATGCTTTTTATTTTTTTAAATAGGCGAGTGTCAGTGATTTCAGCCCACGAGTCTAGCCTGAATTTAAACCAAACACCAAACTGAACGCTCCCCAAGTTGGGGTTCGGATGAAGCGCGTGGGGTTTTTGCTGCTCATTACACTGACGAGTGACGTGCTGTCCCGTTCGAAGGTGACCGAGTTGGTGCTCGATAACTGCCGATCCAGCAACGGCGAAATCGAAGGTCTGAATGATTCATTTAAAGAACTCGAGTTTCTCAGCATGGCCAACGTAGAGCTGACGTCACTGGCCAAACTCCCCACGTTGAGTAAGCTCCGAAAGGTACGTGTGTCGCGCTTGACGGTGCTTTGGGAAGTAAAAGTCCTGGGTGACAAGCGTGGTCGTGCCTTTTGGCGCTTGCGTTGAACTTGGGTGGCGCTGACAGTGCTGGATGAGATGTGAAACCATGCCAAGGCCTGGCCACGGGGGGCGGTTTCTTTTAAGATCTGAAATTGGCTTGGGGTATCTCCGGTGAACGATGGCCGAATGGGGCTTGGTCGATGACTCTTGGGACCGTAAACACTCATCTGCTCAAAATGCGAAGGTTGGCCATGTCTTGCCAAGCGCTGGTGGTCGGTAAGAGGCTGTCAGGTTGCCCAGCCGGTGAAATTGCGCGTTGCCGGCAGAATGAAGGCTCACGGTGAATTCTGATATTAGGTGTTCTCCTAACTTAAAGTATTGAAACCCGTGAAGATTTGAAGGAGCACTTTATAATCCTCAAAGTGAACGGAACATTTCGATGGGCAAAGCGATAACTCAACAGCTGCTTGTTAACCTGTGGGACTCTTCAAAAGAGTTCAGCTTTGACTGAACTGAAGGGAGAACGATTAAAAATGGTGCGGGTCTGAATCGGATGGTGAAAATCTAAGCATTTAGCAACTTAATTGTTTTTCCTGTGTCATAGCTGGAGTTGAGCGACAACATCATTTCAGGAGGCCTGGAGGTCCTTGCAGAAAGGTGTCCAAATCTCACATATCTAAATCTAAGCGGCAACAAAATCAAAGATCTTGGCACTGTGGAAGCTCTTGTAAGTATGAAGTGAGAGGGGCTAATGGGACATTTAAATCTAATAAGTACTGTTTTTTTAAATCAAGAAATGAATTGTTTTGCAATGGAATGGTACAAACCTAGCTGTAGGGGCTGTGTACGAGCAGGTTTTTCAGGCACGGCATAGAAACAGCAAACAGGGGTTAAACTAGTACAATGTAAGAAATGGGCAAGTACACAGATGCGGCGCGATACGTTCTAGCAGCTCATATTCCTTTTGAGCTGAAAGGCATGCGAAATGACATTTCTTACCTCTCATATGTTCTATATATTGTTTTTTTCTTGCCAGCTCATGTAAAACAAATACTGCGGTGGTTTTGGTTTGTCAGTATTCCAGTCGGTCCTGACTTGATTAACTCGGTGTCCTGGTTATTAGAGACAGTACTTGTAAAGGCACCGCTGGACAATTCCTCTCTGTTAGCAGCGGATGGACTGAATAAGAGATTTTGGAGCTTCTCTTTTGTCTTTGAAAGAAAAGTAGCCATGTTTATGTCTTGCTAATCCTCCTGTGGTCATTTGTTAAGGTATAGTTTGTCTGATAAAGCAACTGCCTTAAGCTTTCGTGACACTGAAGCGATTAGGATGTGCGTGTGGGACGGCCAGTTTGGGCCAAAGCTGGGAGCACCAGTAGGGGGTCAGTTAAAGGTAGGAGGAAGCTGCCAGCGCCGGTCACTGCCTGATCTGCGCAGCCATTTCTCTAGCCGGTGATTTTTTTGAGGATTTGATACAGGCTGTGCCTTTGGAAAACTGCTTGTAAAGATTCATCGTCTTCATCATGGTGCTTTAGCCCAGCAGACAGTAGACCAAGTAAAGCAGTTAAAGCGATCTATAGAAAGATGTAACTTTTATTTAGACCTCGGGTCCTTGCCAGGCCATGCAGGTGGCTTGTCCTGTGTGTGCGTGAAGTCTGAGAGGTGAGGAAAATCAGTGTCGGTTGTCTGGACCCACTGTTCGGAAAGCAGATTCTGCAGCATAGCTGTAAATCCTACTGAGTGCCCCTTCCTTGCTCCTCCCAAGACGCCTGTAATTAAATTAGTCAAACTGTTCACTGAAAGGCGGCTGGGGCTCTTTAAATGTTTGCCTGACCAAAACCAGGCGACGCAAACACCAAACCCAAATGCGCATTAGGAGGTCCGTGCAAGGCGGTTTGGTGCTTCAGGGATGACTCGGGCGTGCTGCAAATGGGCCGTGGAGGTGATCTGCAAAAGCTCTTTTGTGAGGCGTTCTGACTGCCGCAAACAACTTCTCCAGCTGATGTTGTATTTAATAGAATCATCACGGTGATCATGTTTGTATTTAATGGGGAGGAAAATACTGAATAGAAAAGAAGGGATGGGGACAAAAGAAATTCTGTAGCTGGTTGTACGGTTAACTGTACTTGGGCCATGACCGCACTGTAACTTGAAGTACCATGTCAAGAAATGGGGGGAAAAATACCCACGTTTTCATTTATTTTCAGCAAAATCTCAAAAACTTGAAGAGCCTTGACCTGTTCAACTGTGAGATCACAAACCTCGAGGATTACAGAGACAGCATTTTTGAGCTGCTTCAGCAAATCACATACCTAGATGGATTTGATCAGGAAGATAATGAGGCACCGGACTCGGAAGATGATGATGATGAGGGTAACTTCCTGAAATAAACTGTGGATAGAAATAGCGTGCTGTAATAAAGATGCAGACGTAGCGTGTGGTATGGTGACTTCTTGAATGCACTAGCACAACTCTGTGCTCTTACTTTGGAAACACAGACCTCTAGGACTGGGTTGGTATTAATACACCATGATACAGAAGGAAAACTCCTGTCAAAGATGTTCAGTGTTCTTGCAGAAGCCTTCTGAGTTTAAGGAAATTTGACAAAAGATACTGTTACAAAGAGATAAATATTCTCAAAGTAAGTTGTTGCCAGTAGTAAAGCACTTTGGCACTGCCTAATGATACAAAGCGAGGGAACAAACATGTTTTATTTTGTATGAAAAATTGTAATTTCACTGTTTGTCGTGGTTTCAGTCCTGTACTGAGGTATGATACAAGTTTTTGTTAAAAAATGTATCTAGTTCCTTTTGGTCTGACCTCAGTTGGAGTCATTAGCGAGGCTAGCCCTACTCTTTCCCCTGACACCTGACAGAAAACGAAACCCGTAGGTATAGGTCTGTCAGGGTGCGGCTGCGAGTCCCACATTGCTGTGGTTGCGCGCTCTTCCTTAGATGTACCTGGCTCCACAGACGAGTGGCACATTTTAAACTGTTGAGGAAAAAACCCCATCCAAAACGTGTTTGAGCACTGTTGGCAAACACGATGGGCTGATGTGATGTACGCACGTCCGCATTCTAGATACCCACACAAATAATGAGTGGGATTTGGGCTGTACCTGTTTAGGACAGAGGTTTCTCAGTGTTCTCTTTGTGCCCTCTTAAATCATGAGCTGGGAGCTGCCACGGCTGTGCGCTGGGTCGTGGCTGGCGAGGGGCTGCGGGCGAGTACGCAGGCACATCAGAGTTTGGAAGCCTGTGTTTAGAAGAACTCACTGAAAGCCAAATAGTTGATATTTGGAATGTGAAAATAAACCTGATATTTGAAAATAGATTAATAAGTTATTAACTTGAAAATTAATTGAAGCGTTGAATCACCTTGTCACTTCTTGTAGTTCGCTTAATTGAAACTCTGAAAGTGATTATATGCTGCAGACACAGAAATGACATGGGAGCTCAACTCTTTGGAACCGTAGGTGTTTCGTAGTTAGTAGTAAGTGATTAAGTAACGGATAAGTGTAATGTGTTCAGCTGGTTTTGCCTTTAAATATTTGAGGGTTTGATTCTATAGAGAAGCCTCTCTTCCCCTTCCACTGCCTAAATTTTCAGCTCCCTCCCAGCAGTTTGCAGGCGTAGCTGCTTCAGGCGTTGAGAATTTTGTCTGAAGCTTGTGATGTAAAAACATTGGTAGCCTTTCTTCAGGGAATAAAATGCTAAAGCTTAACTTCATTAAAATCGTGCTTGTTTCCCACCTGTTGCCCGCATTTAAAGTAAAAAAAAATTTTAAACCCCAAACCCTTCTGAAAAAAAACATTACAGCTAGCTTGACCTGGTGCACGCAAACTTGCGTAAAGAGGAGTTAATGGAACTTAAGTTTTCACGTATATGTGTAAGTTTATCCTTCATTTCAGAAGGAGATGAAGAAGACGACGATGAAGATGAGGATGAAGCCGGTCCTCCAGGAGAGTATGAAGAGGAAGATGATGAAGATGATGGAGGTTCAGAACTAGGGGAAGGAGAAGAGGAGGAGGAAGTTGGTCTTTCCTACCTGATGAAAGAAGAGATTCAGGTAAAGTTTGTAAATTCTCCCAAATCCAAGAAATGGACTGCCTGCGGTCTGGCCTGACTCCCAGGGCAGGCTTGACTTCTCTCCCACCCCTAAAGGTTGCAGGATGGTAGAGCCTCTTTATTCTCCGTAAGCCAAAGAATCCATTCTCCCCAACGGTTTGAAACTATGCACTACTACCAATTACACTGTCAGAATAGCAATACTTACTCAGTAGGATAAATTAATTTATTTTGGGAAACCAAAGAAAATAACCTGGTCTCACGAAAGAAAAGAATGAAGTAGCACCATGTTACCGGTACTTCGAGTGAGATGAAACAAAGGAAGAGTCTGTGTTTTTTTGCTGTGATAAATGCTGGGTTTTTACTATGCACTCACTTGAAAATGTTCTTGGCAGTGGTGGTGTTGAAGCACTGGGGAGGTAGCCCACAGGAGCTTTCAAATCGTACTGTGTTAAAAAGCAAGTGGAGGAGTATTAAGATAAGAAAATATACGTGTTTTACAAGGTTATGAATAGATTCTCGTAGATGCAAGCTGGTCATACCTAAACAATTACTGCACAGAAGTAAAGCCCAGGAGCCCTGATTCAGTGCTCTCTGACAGCCACAGGGGTTTCCGAGGGAGAATGTGCCTGGCACGGGTTTTGCGTGCAAGGATGTGCAAGCAGCTTGCACCTTTCGGATCAGAAAGACCCTGTCGATGTCACTTCCATTACTGTTACTTTTAATAAGAGTTTACTTCTGATCAGCTGCATTTCACATGGATGTGTAGATGATCTTGAACTAAACTCTTTGGTGTTCTTCATTTTGTTCCTCTAACTAGTGCTGATATGATTTGCTTAGGAATGTAACTTCATTCCTGCCATAAGGCTCTGAAGGGGTAATGTCTGTAACACAATTAATGAAGCTAAAATTAATAAGTAAATCTGTTTTGAGGCCAAGACCTCAGAGGTTGTTCTTTGGTAAATGAATAATACATGACTAGGAAGAATATCAGGAATAAATTGTGTGTGGTCGTTAGTATCTGCATATGCTCGGCACGTTAGGTGACGGGGAGTTACCACGCAGAGCCAAGAAAATCTTGGGGGAGTCGAGAACCGTGGCTCTTCTGATGACGGTGTGCCAAAACTGGCTACTGAGCTTGTCTCTTGCGTTGCTTAGGTAGGGAACAGGTGGTGAAGTATGTAAAGTTTTGAAAGAGTTCAGGCCTGCTAGCTTTTTTCCCCCCTGTATTTTGGAAAATTAATGTGGAAAATTAAATCATGCACCATTCTAATTGCAATGAATTAATCCAGAGTGTTTTCTAATTCCCATGTTTGAAGGCCGCATGTCAGACAGGCTCTCTAACGTTTTCACGTTTTCACTTGTTCCATCACCTTATGTATAAAATCTGATAGAGCAGATGGGTATAAAAATAAGGCTTCAGTTTGTCTTCAAGGCTTGACATTGTGCCAGTAGGGCAGGGATCTTGCACCGCTGTTTAATTTTTTGGGGCTGCTGATTGTTAATTGGTTCACATTTTTCAGCTATCAGCTTAAAAAAAGAAAAAAATCCCCAACAGCTGAATTCATTTGACATAGAACCAATAATTTTGTGAAGATATTAGCTGTTCTGCTTTCTCCTCTTCCTCATCATTTAATGACAGTGAGTTAAAAGGAAAACTAAAGCTGGATGTTCTCTCTATTTGCTGTCATGGCCTCTTCAGTTGGTTTTGCAATAACTTTCTCTTGAGCTGGTGTAAGGTAGTGATAACTGGGATGAACAAAGAAATCAAAATTCCAGGCCAGATCATACACTGGTGTCGTACAGATGTCCAGGAGCAAACAAGTAAACGTGGAATGTGAGCTCCAAACAGTTGGGGATTTTCTGAATTTCTGCTCAGGATTTGTAAGCAAAACTTAACAGCAATTTAAAAATACTTCACAATTTTTGTAAAGGATGAAGATGATGACGATGACTATGTCGAAGAAGGAGGTGATGAAGAGGAAGAAGGTAAGTTCTCAAGTTATTAAAGCTGTGACTAAAATGATTCTTTATAGTTCTGTAACATTGCAAGCTCGGATGTGCCCTTTTAATGGCATAAGGCTCTGTCTGGCCGGTCTGTTTCTGAAGGTGTGTGAAGTACTTTAGGATCAGTTTAAGCCAGAGCACGAGCAGGTAGTAAAGCAGCGGTGCAGTGTTTGTCGGTTTTTGTCCGCTGGCTTGTGAGATAAAAATAAGGAAGAAGCGACAGTTTTCAAAGCCTCTCATTGAAGCAGTTTTCTAAAAGGAAAGATATTGCATCTCCTACACAGTTAGATATTTGAGTTTTCCAACATGGAGAAGGGCTTTTCTGTATACCTTGCAAATGTTATTTACATACACTTAAAACACCTTGCTTTGGCTGCTCTGGTAAACCTTTCTGCTTCAGAGGCAACTGAAGGAGGCAAACTCAACCCAGTACCCTAACAGCCTAGCTTGTGAGCCTAATCATATTTTTGGTTGAACTTCTTACCTTCATAAATTACTCTTTTGGAAGAGACATGCATAATAGTCAAAAGCTTGCAAAAAAAAAATCCAGCGTGCGCGGCTCATCCTGCCTGAAGAGGTACCGCGTCTCGAGCGTGTATAACCGATGTGGAGAAGCGGCATTCTCGCAGGCCAATGCTGTTCCTTTGGTATTTTGCAGAACGTAAAGTTCTGTTTGCAAGAAATGGGCTCCTCAAGTGATTTTTCATAAAATAACTTATTTTATCTTTTGATATTTTAAAAAGGACCTGCAAGAAGTTAAGCAGGACAGACTTATCGCTTGGTTTGTTTTTTTTTTTTTGCACCTTGTTTGAGGTTTCCAAGCTTTGTGTTTGCTCCCGCTCTGTTCTGGACCACTGGAACAGCAGCTGCTTTACAGGCACAAGCTTTGTTCTTGATTCTTGCACAGGTATCAGCGTGCTCTGATTCGTGGCTGCCTGGGGGGTGGCTCAGTTAGTTGTACACATCTCTGTGTTCCAAGTGGTAAAGTGAAGACACTGGCTAGGATTTTGCTGAAGTCCCTTTAAGAAAAAAAAATATCATCAAGCTTCATCTTAAAATGAGCTGGCTTCTCTGTACTTTTCTTGCTACAAGGCTTTTCCAAAACTTGGCTTTTCTAATGGTTAGGAACTCCGTCCTAATCTAGAAATGACCCCAGACAGCAAAGTTTTCTATTAACCTTGAAGCACCAAATTCTGTCGAAACTGTAAACAAATTCTAGGTGTCTCACCAGACTAGTCCCGTTTGGTGAGACGTTAAGCTTGGCTTAACGGTGCGGATTTTGGAGATGTATCTTGCGCTTGAAAAAAAAAGTAGTTCTGAAGTAGTAATGCCGATTCTTCACTCTACAAATGCAGCCTTTGCATCCATTAAGACAACAAAGCAGGAGGTCAGGATGGCTAATTAGCCAGGAAATGACTGCTGGGAAGGAAATCTATTAGATTTGACAAAATTGCATTTCATGATTTCACCACAAGAGCGCACAGTCCACTGACCGAATTAAGCATATTTCTAAGAATAAGCTCGAAGATGTTTATGCAAGATGCTTGTATCAGCTTGTCACCGGAGAGAGAACGGAGTGTGTTTCACTTGGTATCTGCAAAAACTGCTGGGTTTGGGGCAGGGTGTATGCAACTTCTGAAAACTTAAGTATGGGAGACAGCAAAATGTCATTTCTGTTCTCAAATACACATTAGCAGAAACACTTTTTTATAAATCCACCTCGATAATTCCTGTGTGGAGCATCACATGCTTTTAGCTTCACCTTCGTTTAATATGGCCGAGCGTGAATTATTCAGAGTGATGTAAACTGATCTTTTTTGGAGAGGCACAAGCAACAGAGATGTCACAGTGGTGAGCGCGGTGATAACCGCAAACCAACCCTAACCTGTGCCTGTTGCCTTTCCTACACGTGTAACGCGACGTTTCCGATGTCTGAGCAGAACATAACTGTGTGCTTGCCTCTTTTCCTTAGCAGAGGGCATTCGAGGGGAGAAGAGGAAACGAGACCCTGAAGATGAAGGCGAGGAAGAGGACGATTAATTTGTTCTAGACACAAGTAGGACCAGACTCTTAAGTTACAGAATACGCAATAGTGATTATGCAGATCTGTATGTCTCCATGTACCATAGATGTCCCTACAGAAGATAATACGTTAACTTTTTATAGGAGAAGTGTGGTTTTACTATTCTTGCCCTTTTTATCATTCCAAATAATAGCCTGTTAGTGAACCTATATGTAGACGACAGTTTTCAGCCCTATAATCACTGAAGCCATTGTCAAGTTTTCCCCCCCTAGACTTTTATTTGGAGCTCTTTAATTTTCTACAAGCTTGCTGTGTTGGTCATCGTTAGCCCAGCGTTAAAATGCCCATTTCACATGGGTTTAATATTGTGAATTTCCTTCAAGATTTTGAAGTTTTTTGTACTTAAAAAGCTGAACTCAAAAATGTTCTATGGCAAATTGCAGTCTCTCTTCAGTGAGATGTTGAGTACAGTCTGAGTTTACCAGGGATTCCATTTGAAATTGACGACTAGATGACACCTTTATTTCAGCTTTTTAAAAGGCGGCTCCTGTAATATTTTTTTAAGTCTTCTGTCCGTTCTGTGTGTTGCAGTGTAAAGCCTCAGTGGGTTTCAGAAGGTCTTTTTTTTTTTCCTCCTGCTTGTTGAGGTGTTCAGCGTTTGCTGGAGTATTCGCTAGATACTGTCACGAATGTGTCTCGGCAAACTGAAAGGGTTGTAACCCATAAATTTTCTCCAAAATAGTCATTGCGGGTATTAACAAAAGGAAGTAATCTGTAGTTTTAAACCATTTCGCTAGAAGTCTTTGTTCAGCTTTCACCCGCTTCGCTCCGGCATTGTCATTTCAGGAATCCTGCAGCAATCATGTGTTTGGCTATAAAATATATGCATTTCTAATGCAGAAGTTAACGGGTAATTCCTTCAAGCACATTTTTTTTCCAAACAAACCCCCCCCCCCCCACCACTTTTATAGAATTGTTGAAGGGGGAAAGATGAACATAAGGTAGTCTTTCTTCACAGGTCACCTTTTAAACTTTTTAAATCTGGTTGTAGGCAAACCATTGAAGTTGCTGTATAATACTTAGTTTAGGGTTTTTTATATCGAATGGCTGCAGAAACTTGTTGCATGCAGTTGGTGGCAAGTGCAGGAGACGTGCAGACAAGCTTTTTTTTTCCTAGCAGCCCGATTGTGACCCACAGGTCTCAATAACTCTGCCCCCGTGGATTCATGTTTTCTATTTGAGCCACTGCGAAACAAGTTCAGACGTACAGCGTTCCTTTCAGCCATGATTTGGATTTAAAACAGTAGTCTTGATATAAACCTAATTTACATTGTTTCACGTAGGTACTGAACCAAATATCACACACAGCTTTATTCAAGAGACTTATTTTTATATCTGTCCTGGCTGACAATAGCCGCCATTAACCTGGGGGAGACACCAAGGGTGGGGAAGAGGGAGATTTCCTGGACCTAAGTAAGAGTCAGTCACCGTAGATAGGTTACCTGTAAATCTTTAATAGGTATTTCACACACTAGCAGACTTTAAACGTGACTTCCAACTCTTAAATCAAGTTTAGATACTGCAGGGTTGAAGTTCCGCAAAGCCCGATTTCTTGTGCGTGTGGGTTTTCCCCCCCCCCGAATAGAGCCTTAAATCATAGTTTCTCACGTAGCTGTAAAGCAGAGCCAGCCATTAAGGGCATGCGAATGAAACGAGTCAGGCAGACGGCAATACGCTTGGAGATGAACTGACTAAATGGGGTTTGCTTTTTTTTTATGAGTATCTGTAAAGACACTAGAAAAGTAGTGGTAAAACTACATTTGCAACCACAATCTAAGTTCCTGTGTTTGTGTATGAATACTGAATGAGTAGAAATCTTAGGTAAGTGCACATCTTATCTTGTCGTGGAGGCTCTGTGTTCAAGGCAGTTGCTTTGTGCTCAGCTTTGAGATAGAAAAGTGTGTTTTCCCATCTTTTTGCTTATTTTTTTTTTTAGTCTCGGCAAGTGATTGAAACCTATTATTTATAAGCGTGTACTTCAAAGTACCTCATCGTCAGGATTTTCCTTAACTGTCTTCTACTGATGCATATAATAGTTTAAATGGAAAACTGTACTGGTTTGATGGATTAAAACTGGTTGTGTACTGGTCTTGTTTCAGTAAGCGAGTCCGATTCTGCCATCAGATGAGCTAATCGGACAGAACAGGATAAACTCCGAGGGGTTAGCAGACCTTCCCGAGGCTGGGCAGGCTTAACGCTTCCTAAAACCAACTGGCAGTGTCGTGCATCAGGCGCTACATCTAAAAATCTGAGCCTCACACAAAACTCAGCTTCCTAAGTAACTTTGTCTTCTCCTCAGTGTTACCACCTAAGTATAGTTTCATATTTGTCAGCTTGGCATGCAATGAAACAGCATAGCATTTTTAAAAATAAGTAATACAGAGCCTCCAGATAACTTTTGAAACTTTTTTGCTTGGTGGGTGGTCTTTTCATGCAAATATGTAAGGGTGGGTTTTATATTTTGTAGAGGTTTTGTCCTATTTTAATGCTCTTTGTATGGCAGTATGTATATAGTGTGTTTCGGTTCCTTATCAAACTCTTTCCTTAAAAGTTTGGAGTAACTGATTTTGTGCAACTGTGTTTTGAATAAAGCCATGACAGTGTTAAATTAAAGACAACAACCCTGCAGCACTCTTCTGATAATTTTTAGTTGTAACAAAACATGTTTCCTCCCCACGTGTGCTGTAAATTTTAAATTAAAAAGTTTTCAAACTGAATTATTTCAAATAAATTGAGACTATTGTATTGGATTACTTCTTCTAGTATGTACAGCTGTGGAGAACGGGCTATTTCTTAAGGAATGGAGCAAGAGGTAATTTGTTCTTTCCTGATACCTTTTCGTTGTTGGGGAAACCTCCAGAACTGTGTGTCTTTCTGGGGCTAGAGCTTGGACTTTACGGTACTCCAGTTCTCGGTAACATTGTTGAGGAAGGATGCTATGGAAAACCCCAAGTGATGTCTGGATTAGCTCACTCAGTGTTTCCAGATGAGTTTAACGTAGGAACGGGTGTTGGAGCTGACAGGGCTTTTGCATGCTGTATAAATCAATCCCATTCAAGTCTGGCTCTTAACAAACAAAAATTAATATCAAGAGCCTATTTAGATTTTGCTTTTCATAAATGCTGACTTAGTGTGCCCGACAGCCTGAGCTACAGTCCTTTCAAAGTAGCTGCCTCGGTCTGCATGAATTATTCCTCATTCCAGAACAATGTTTAAAAAAAGATGCTTCTCCTATGCAGCTAGACATAGCATTGTTTTTATTTTGGGATTAGTCCAGCATTCTTGGCAAAAATCCCCTGGATGCACTTGAGAAAGCTTGTAACTAAACAGGCTTTTCTTCTACTAGATGAGTGATCAGCCAAGAAATGGGTGGTGGTTTGCTGGGATTCTTCTTTTTTTTCCTTTTTTTTTTTTTTAAGCATGGGGCGAAATTGCTTTTCCATCTAAAGTCCCATATTGGCCGCTCGCTCCCTATGCACCCATTGGAGTGAGACCAAATGGGGAACCTGAGCTTTTGGATTGCATTTGACCGAAGTTTAGTCTACCTTTAGGGGCTACTGGTGGTTTTATGTTAACTAAACCCAACCTGTTCTGTTCTGGTATGCGCATGGTGAAGGAGATGGGAGGAAATTCAGTGCTGTGTAGGCAGGTCTTCAAAATCAGGAAAAACTTGAAGCGTGGGCTGAGAGGCTCCTGAGCTCTTTCTGATGGATGCGAGCAGCTTGTCGTGACCTGCCATAAACCACCTTTCTCGCTACCACAGCCTGGCAGCCTCTCTCTGGTTTAAAACACACCTCTGCTGCCGCATAAGTCATCTGTCCAGCTCCCAGAGGCGAGATGCTCCACACGGCTGGAAGACGTGCTCGCTCCCTGCCCTGGCTGCTGGCAGGTGGGGATGGAGGGAAGCCTGCTGCTCTCCAAAGGCTAGAAGCACACCAGACTGCTGTCTCCAGTGGAATCCCAGGGGCTCTGCTGTCCTCCATTTTGTCGCAGTGATGGGAAGCCCTCCTGGCGGGTGGCCGTGTGGCTTCCTCCCTCCCGCTCCTTCCTTCTCCTCTCGGAGTTTTTGTCTTTTGTTGCCCCTTCTGTCGCTTTCCCGCCCGTCGGCCCTTATCTCCCCCTTCCAGTCGTGCTGCTTCCCCTCCCCTTCCTTCCTCAGTGGCACGGACGCCTCATGAGGGCGCCTCCTTTACTGCCCCCTCCCCCCCAACCCGGCTGAGGGGGCGCGCGGGGCCCCCGAGAGCGGGAAACCGTTAACCACGGGGTCCCCCGACTCCTGGCAGCAGGGGCCGAGCCGCGACCCCGCCGCTGATTGGCTGAGATTTGCCGCAGTTCCGCCCCTCCGCCGCGGCCCGCCTTCCCGCTCAGCCTCGCGCGCGGCGGGGGCCGCTTCCCCCTCACCCTTCCCCCCCCCGCCCGCAACGGTCGTTCCCCAACGGCTCCGCTCGCCTCCCCGCGCCGCGGAGTCGCCCCTTCAGGGGCTGGCAGGGCGGGCGGCTGCCGCTAAGGCCCTCCTTCCCACCCTAAACCAGCCTCTGCTTCCCTTTCTGCCTCACCCCCACCTCACACGAGAAGCTTTTCCTGTCAGGTTGCGTGAGCTTTGTGCCGGCGGTGGGTGGCGAGAAGCGGAATGTCGTTCCGAGTCTAAACGGACGGGGGGAAAGTTGTAAACCCTAATCCCTAAGGATTTTTTTTCAACATCGTGCGTGAGAAAAGATTACGTTTAGCTGGACTTTGCTACAAATGCTCAGCGTGGAAGCGTGAAGAAATTCTTTTCTAGTTAAACCCCTGTAGCTAAAGAACTCTTTAAAGCACGTGCTTTTAGGCAGCTAGCGCTGCAGTGTAGTTCAGATGTTTGTTACCCAAATTTGGCCTGCTCTCCCAAGGAAACGTGGCACAGTCACCGGACAAATTTGTCCTTTTCTCACCACCTTCCCCACAGTAGCTATCGCCTAATTTCAGGTAAATATAACAGTTGCTGTCCCAGAAAGGATTTGGGGCACCTTTCGGTGACAGCAGGTGCCTGGGTGAAGGGGAGCGATGGTATGGGTCTGCTGCAGAGGGAGCGGGTAATAAACTTGCTCTTCCTTAGGCAGCAAGGCATGCATTTGAATGTGGGATTTTGGAAATCCAGTTTTGCCAGTTGTGTTTCTCAGGAAACTTTTGCGCTGTTGCCTCTGCAGGTCCCGGCAGGTGCCTGTAAAGACATTGCTCCTGCTTTACACGTGTCTGGTAGCAGAAGTCACGGCCTCCCTGGTCACGCTTGTGCGCTGTGTCTTTAGACCCACCTAGGACAGGCATCCTTTTCACTATTTTAACCCTAGTGCAGGTAAGACTTACACAAAAGGGTTTTCTTTCATCTGTAATGTAACCAAGGACTGGCAGAACTATCCTTTGCCATTCCCACACGTTCCAAGATGATGAGTTAGCCTTTTTTACCCTTTACGCCCCTTTCCCCCCAAAATGAAATTAGTTTTAAAAAATCATACTATTGAGGGTCTAAAACCACAAGGGTCTCTCAGTGTTTAACCTTCAGGGAGCATGCTTTCACATCTCTTCTGCATTTTTATGTGATAAAGGGGAAGCTGGCATTCTCATGAGATCACATGAATTCAAGAACTTGGGCTTGGGCAAAAGTGTAAAATACTGTGAGCTGTATGATGAGGTAATGAGCATTATCAAAATGAAAACTGCCACATTTGACAGTACTGTGTGTTGATTTTGGCAGCCAGAGATGTTGCTGTATACTAAAAAAATAGCAGTTTCACAGATCGTAACCATTACAAAAGTCTGAACCGAAGAAAGAGATCAGAAGCTGAGATGTGTTTATATTGAGATACAAAAAGAGATATCTCAATATATATTTATATTGCAATACAAAAATAATTCTTAAATCATTTTTACTTCTAATTTCTCAGTCTCTTGGTTGTGCTTGGGGTTGCAGCCTGAGCAAGGTTATATCATACTGTAAGTGTGCGCTCACGCTCTCCATTTGTTGTTCATCGATCTGCAGGACGGGCACAAATGGAGAGGCAGGGCAAGCAGCTGCCCTGGGGTGGCAGAACGCGGAGGGTGGGAACAGAAAAAGCCAGTGACAGCAGCTGCTTTGAGCGGGGCAGCCGAACATTTGTTTCTGCAGAGCACGGCCCGGGGCAGTGAAATTTCTGGTGCTACTCCTGTTGGGAGACTTCACTTGAGTTACAGGTTTATCTTCTGGGGAACACTCTTCTGGTTTTTAAACTTTAACGTTATAGTGTGCTTCAGTTTCTGCTTTTGAGTGTCTCATTTAAAAATAAAACAAAACAGCCCCCAAAATAATTGAGGAAACCCTTTCCTCATGCTTCTAATTTAACTGCCAAAAATGAGGGAGAATCCAAAAATAAATGTACGGCCACAACAACAAACCAAAAGAAAACCGCAGTTTACATAAAGGCTGAGAGCTCCTGGCACTGAGGAAAAGGATTCTGTTCTAGGAAAAAAAAAAATGACCGCAGACTTCGTATTTGGTTTTGTGTTGGAAAAAATGAGATATTTTTCCTATATTAATATAATATGTTAAACTGGTGTGTTTGAGGTGTACTTCCTTCTACGCTAAGGTAATTCAAATAAAATAATCATACTGATGACCGAGGAGTAGCAAATTAGAGTTCCTCAGCTCCACCTAGGTGAAGAATTAACAATTTCTGTCCATTAAACCAGAGCTGTACGAACAGCCTGTACTGAAGTGCCCGGACAGGTTCTTCAGGAGCTGCTAACGGCGAGCGGCGTGATGTTACCCTGGCCTGCTCGGCACAGCGTAATTAGCCAATTCCAGTTCTGCCTCACCGGGCAGTTGCCACGCGCCCTTTGCAAGCCTGGAAACTGCGGTGCCATGTCACAGCCGTCCCCGAGAGCCCCGCAGGAGGGAGGGGACACAGGCGTGTGACAGGCATCCTACATCTCGGATCGTGCGAGATAAGGGAAAATGAAAGCCAAAAAGAAAAGGGTCCTGCTCAGAACAAAAGTGATACCCCAGCATAGTCGGTGGAGCGTGAGCAGCTCCGCCAGACAGCGGTGCTTCGGTACCCGCTGCAGCCGCTTCCTCGGAGAGCCCCTCTCGTTGCCCAGCTCTAAAGGCAGTGTGGGGAGACCTCCCTCTGCAGGCTAAAGCTATCCTCACTAAGGCCTCCGAAGTGGCTGCTTTGTATATTAAGATATTTTCTTGTTGATTTTCACTCTTACTATTTAAGAGTAACATTTTCTTTTGCTCTTATTTCTATGTTTCCTTGATACTATGTTTTTTATTAGTTAAAGCATGATAAGGAATGCAGATTCCAGGAAAACATAAAATATCCACACACTTTTTACAAAATGGTTTTACCAAATAATTTTCAAAAAAGAATTTATCTCAAAATATTAGTTGAGGGATTGTTTTTTGGTTTGGGGTTTGGGGTTTTTTTAACATTTTAAGTACAGCCGCATGTCAGCGTTGTTCTAAAAGTAACTTATTTTGGCAGAGGAATTGTTGGCATCATGTAACCTCCAGAACAATGAAGAAGTTCGCGTGATGGTGTCTGAGGCCCTTAGAGAGCTCAGAGCAGCGCTGTAATACGCAGAAGACAGTTACCTTGAAGGTAAGATAAGACAGAGCTCAGTGGAGTCACCAAATGCAGAACGAAGGGCAGTCGTTCCACAGTTGGAGCAAGCCTGGGGGATGACATTCTGGCCAGCCTTCCAGTGCAACTGTGAGCTGGGGAAGCGAGGATGGGGTCAGAGAGGAATTTAGGTGGGAAACCTGGGGAACAGGGAAGCCTCCGTGGCGTGCAGGAGGCTTTAGGAAGGGAGCTTGTGACTGGAAGGCTTCCCACCCAAGAGGGTCAGACCACTTGGTCTCTCCTGGAGCGCCAGAAATGTGTCTGAGCTCCTGTCGTTTGGGAACTTATTTAAGATAAACTGAAAATCTCTTGGTTGGTTTGTTTGTTTTTTCAGGGATGAAAGAGTCTGTTAGTTATGTCAGTATCAGTCGACAAATTTAATTACATTTGATCATTTGCTTAAAGCTGCATGGTAACTTTACGATAAACTTGCGTGACGGTGCTTTTCCTCTGATGCGGTCGTGTAAGGGCTTTAGAGCAAATCTTGAAGGAAAGATAGCTAAAGGCATGGGGGATACAAAGAAAATGGGACAGTTTTGTCATATCCTTCCCCCTTGGGAATATATCTTTCACGGGAATATTGGGGGCATGCAGAAATAATGCTTAATTAGGAACCTAAGATTGGAAGGGGCCTCCTGGCTAAAATTGTGTTGATATTAATGTGTGTTTGCAGGAAGCACCTTTCCTAATACCTTTTAGAATCGCAGTTCTGTCTCTCAGCTTCATCACAGCAATGGCTTATAATTGGTTTTCTACTTAAAAGTGCACCGTGGTATTTCTTCTGTGCTGCCGTTGGTTACTAATGAGCTCCCATATTACAGCAAAAACTATTATTAGTACTGAAATGAATGACTTTGATAATTTGTGTTTCTGAAAACTAACAAAAATATGTTCTTCGATCTGTTCTTTCGTCTGTATCACCATTACAGGGTCTCCACAAAACGTAGTAGGATCAGAGTGGAAAACTCAACTAATCAGTGCCCTATTTTGTGCAAGAAGTTAAAAGAGCAATGTGGTATTTAAAAGTGCCACAAAACCAGCTAAACTTTTTGCTTCTAAAATGAAGAAAATACCATCTGTGTAATAAAAATGCACGTATACACATGCACACACTCCCAGAGTAGCGTACTTACTAGCTGTCAACTCATTACAAAGTATCAATGAGGGTAGGAACACGGACTGAGCCAGTTACAAAGTACCCTGGATGTATTTTAAACTTTTAAAATTAATTTAGTTGCCTAAACTGAACAAAAACCAGCTTAAAAATGTTGTAAGACCATGTCTTAAGAGGGTCCTGGGCCTTACGGCTCAGTTCATTCTTTAGCCTTTGATCTCCTTTATAGCTCTGTAACTTTTCTGTGGCTTTCTGACCCAGGTTTTGCCACTGGAAAATAATCACCAGTAACGAGAACGAAAGGATGACGTTTCCTTCATAGTTATAAACCAGTTGCTTCCATGTCAGGAGTGGCACTGGTGGCCAGGGTGGCCACAGGATGGTGTGGTGGACACATACTGCCCTTGTTCGCCGGTGGAACAGGCTCTGGGCAGCGCGTTCACACTGTGAGTGTGAAGGAACAGTGTTTCATATAAAGGAGCAGTGGTTGGTCTCAGCCAGGTCACAGGGTACCTCAGTGCCAAAATTCAAAGGGAAAACCTGAAACATTACTAATACTAACATGAGTAAAGTAATTAAAGTTTGAGTAAGTCAGGATATAAAATAATGATTTTATCACTTAAGGAAAAATCTTACAGAAGGATAAATTGAAATATTCCTCACCCCCCGACAGTTTGCTGTATCACAGCACACACTGGTAAACAAGAACCAAACATCAAAAGATGTATTCGTTCCTCTAAATAAGAGTTCAAATGATAGGAAATCAGCTCCAATATCAGTGCCTGTTTCAAGATAGCGATTTACAGTTTAGTACTTTTAATTATTTTTAATTGCATATTACAGAGTCATTTTCTCCAATTACAAGAAGGCGTTTTGCATAACATCTCCTACCTTTCTCCTTCCACTTAAAAGACACCAATAGCTTAGGGAACTCTTGGTTAACTCTTGTCCATGTGGAATAAGTGTAGTTCCTTTAAATAGATCTCTGTTATATACACACAGAGATGTATAGGGTTTTTTATATGTATAAAATATTTTCCTAAGCACTTGCAAGCAAACAGGCACCTGACCCTGCATCATCAGAGAATAGACTCCCAGCTCTCCTCTGATGGATTCTGTAAATTCTGCGCCACGTTCAAGGGCTGAAAGGGGAGGTCAGTCACACAACAGCCAAAACCAGAGCTGATTTCAAACAATTAAGAAAACTTCCTCAAAGAGACTGAAGACAGAGGTGTGGTGAAACCAACAACAAATTGTTTGGAGAGATGTGGAAAAGGAGAGGTGGCTGTGGTTCTGGGAGCTCCTGGGGCGGGTGGGGAGCTTTCTGTTCTAAACAGAAGGCTCAGAATGGTGGGGAGATGCGAGCAAGCTGTGACTGCCCAGTTACCTCCGTCTCGTTACACAACTGTCGTCCTGCGCCATAAAATCTTGAAAGAACTTGTGGCGTATATCGAGTTCTGGGCCCGAGGCATGCAGAACACTCTGCAAAGCAGATTGGGCCACGGGAGGTAAAGGTCAGTTGGTTGGCACAAAATGGTGGGAAAGGCCCAGATCCGCCAGCAATTTTGTAAGAGGCTGTTGGGAAACAGGCGAAGCTTTGGAGGGCCTGTTCTGTCCTGTGCCGACCGGTCTGGCCTCTGCCCCCTCTGCCTCGTCTCGGATCTGTGGCGCTCAAGTTTCACCAGTCTGTATGAAAGGGGTCTGGTTTGTGGGCTGGCCCACCCAGGATGTTCCATGCCTTTAATTCTTTTCCATATGTAATCAAGCTATGACTTTTTAATGCTAAATATTGGGTGTAATCACACCTCCTGTGTACATCCATCCAATGCTCCTGCTGCAGTTAATATAGCTCTGAAAGCTTAGGTCGTACCGCTTGAAATACTGAAAGCTTTTGGTGTTAAAGATAAATGCATGTGTTTGGGGTTTGCTCTCTTTGAAGCACGGACTTCTTGAGATTAAAATGTTTTATCTTATAATGAGGGGTATTTCCATCTCAACCGATGTATATCGCCAGGGGTAGCAAGGTTGATTGTTAGTGAAATCTCGTACATTAACATGTTGCACAAATTAATGAAAGGCTTTCCCTGAGAGAGCCTCTTTTTCTTTTACACAGACATCTGGAGTTACTCCTCATTCAAATCACAGCTCTGAACAGACTAGTTGTACCTTTGTAAGAATGAGGAGGGATGGAAGGAGGGCGAATATTAATATCTCTCTGCTCTGAACGTCTGAATAGCTGTAGGCTTAAATTTCTGCATAATTTCTACATTAAGGTTAAGCATTTTCACTACAAAGAAGATTCCAGGAACATCGTACTGTTGAAAAGCAAAAAATATTTCCTAGAACAAAGTGGGGAATCGCGAAGAAGGTAGTAATATGAAACACCCGCCGAGACAACCATTTAAATTTGGAAATTCTTGCTGTGTGTCTTTTACGGCAAGTCTTTTGAAGTGCTTTAGTTCCAACTTTTGCAAATTCCCCGCATAGGTCTCTGCCGTTCTCTAGTACATGCAGATTTCTAATGGTATAGAAGAAGTACCGTCACTAGGAGTCAAACATCGGGTCTATATGCAAGGGTGGTGCACATATTGTTTGCTGTGTAGGAGGGAAAGGTGTACTTTTGAAAGAGGGAAGCATAGATGAGGGAGAACTGGAGAGGAAGACAAGTTCTCCTTATCCCCTGCAAGGAAGAAGCTGCACCCGCCTCTTTGTGAGGACCACGGTGGGAGAGGGAGTGGAACTGGGAAGTCCTGGTGACACAGGTGTGTGCTTACATGTACAGTTAGCACTCATCTCATAGAAACGGACTTTGGACTCGCTTCTGGAGTGCTGAGAACTGCTTAAGTCCTGTAGTGACTCTGCCGCTAAATGCTGGAAACTACTTGATGGTTGGTAGTGGTTAGACCAGTAGTACCGTGGTTATTGGTCTTTAATCAGTGTAAGTGTGGGCCACGCGCTTGAAGTTGAAGCAATGGAATTACTCACCGGCAAATCACGGTAATTCAGAAACGGCTATGCATAATTGAGGAAAGTGTCATAATTAAGAAAGTGGAAGCAAATACATTTATTAAAACCCACTTTACTTTTACAAGCAGTTCTATTTATCTGGATTTGTTATTTAGAAGGTAGGTTAGAAGGTATGCAAAACCTGCTGTCTCTCAGACGTTTCCAATATGGCGTAACGAAAAAGAAAGGAACATGAAAGAACGTACAAGGTACCATCATCGGCTACAGAATTTTTGCTTCATTTCCCCAGCTCCTTGTGATGACTGTCAGCAGCTCCACAAATCCCAGTGGCAGGTCGGGTAAGTGTAGTGGTGGCAGTGCCCAGAGCCAGTTAGTTTTGCTCCAGCTGGAGTAAGTAAATGTAAAGCTTCCATGGACGGGCAAAGACGAGGACCGGGTCCGGTTGTCCTGCATGGTGCCAATGACAGAAAGCAGCAATAAAGCTGCCTGGAAACAACACCAAGAGCTGTACATTGTAAATTCCCGATCGGGTGCCGTCGTACCCTGCGCTGCTGGCTCCGCGGTTCAGCAGTCAGCGTCACTTAGGGATGTATTGGGTCGCACTCCGGGGAAAGTAACGGCGCTCAGAAAATACATAGCGGTGCTGTGCTCTCGAAGGGCAGAACTGAAACTCTGGTTTTGTCCTGAGACGCTTGAAACTACCTCAGGAAATGTCTCTTACGCTGTGAAAAGGCGCGGGAAGGCACGAGGGGAGAATCTCCTTTCTCTTGTTGTGGAGTGACCTCCTCTGGCAGGTGCCTGGAACGGTGGTGGGCTGCCCGCCCTGGGACCCTCCCTGGGGCCTGCCCTGGGAAGCGCTCAGCACTTAGGCTGCTGGCTGTGAGCCTCCTGTCGTTTTGTGGGCTTGCTGTTCTTATGCATCTGTATTCTTCTGTTAATATGTGCGTGCGTGCACAGCGCCACACAGGGCACGGGGAAATGAGGCCCTCGGGCCGCTCGTAGAGCCGCCCGGATGCTACTGCAATATCAGCATTGTTTTCTCATTTGTCCCTCAGTGAATAGGGAGGGAGGGGGACGAAAGAGGAGGGGAAAATTGTTACCAAAAAATGGCAGTTCCGTGAAAATGTCCTGATGGTTGTTGTTTATCCCTGTGTTACCTGTTCTGTTTGTAAACTTGATGGGCTCCAGGCACCGCAGGTGGGACCTGGCCCCTGGTTTGGGAAGAAAGAGCACTAGGGGGCACCATCTACACGACAGTCTGGCCGGTGACGAGCTGGGTGTTTGGCAGCGGTGAGAATCGCCGACTAGTGATCTCTGAGCTACCTTCGAACTGCAAAGAAGTCAAAGAAACTCTTTAAAACGTCATATTTTGCAAGGTCCTGGACTCATTAGCTGCATTAATTTCATTAATCTTGGTATTGTAAGGGTGAGAATGCAGCAAAGTAGCATGTGCTTGTCTGTAACGGTACTTGAAGAACTCAGGGTGGTCTAAAAAATTATTTGGTTTCACCCAGTAAAATATAGTTTCCACAATGCCTCTTTCGTAACCCCTGTCTTTTCAATATTCAGGAATTATAAATAACAGGTAATTATCTTCCCCTTCGTTAGGGAACTGTGACAGAAGGCTGCATTCTAAAAGTATTTATTGGTTCCGGATTCACTTCAGGAGCGTTTGTTCAGGAAGAGAAGTTACAGACTGACTGCTTAGCATGTTACGATTTTCAACGTGTGCAAGCTAGGTGTGACAGATTCAGAAAGCTCTGAGCTGGCTAGAGTTGACTTTCAGCGGGATTCTGACAGCTGAGCTCATCAAACCCGAGCGTTTTTAATTTTAAAGAGTATCGTGTGTCTGCATCTATAGTGTCAGATGCAATAGAAGTGCAGAATGGAACAGCTGGAAGGGTGGTTCTACTTTTTTTCAGCTGGCAGACAAATGGCACTTGGTCCAGTGTCCTCTCTTCTTGCCAGCTGAGAGGTTCGCTAGCAGAAAGCACTACTTTAGGGAACAAGCGGGGCAGTGTGCAGTGCCTGAAAGACCTTATTCATCTCACAGCCTGGAGGAGCTTGTACTACATTGTCTGGTATGCATTAGCTTTGTGAAATTAGTACTCCAAATTTCTTACCAAAAAAAGAAAGTAAGTTTGCCCTCTCTTCTACATTCACTCTTCTAAATGAACTGTCCAAAAGATTTAGTCACTGCTCTGTCATGTTTAGGACTCGCACGTCACTGGCACAGTATTTTGGGGAGTATATTCCTGATAGTCTGGTAAAAATGTAACGCTACATCAGAATTTGCTCTTAGGCAATGCAAATTCATGTACCTGAAAGGGAGAAGGAGGAATTTACTGTAAACGATATTGCTTTTTCTGTTCTCTCATAAAACATTTAAGGTGACCATATTATGTATCGTTTAACCTCTGTACTTCATAGCCTAAGAATTAAAAAAACCTACAAAATACTATAATTGTTGCCCTGCCTTTTAGTTTAACTTGCCGTCAAAAGGACAGAAGCTTTTCTGGGCGTCATGTAGGCCATTACTCATGTGCTAGTGGTTTGGGGTGCTTTGGTTGTAGCACAGTCCTTCTGTATTAAAGGGGACCCTGTGAAACTCCCAGGTACACTTGACGATAAAAATCCGCTCTCGGACTAGTACAAGGCTGACCCTGTTTTTGTCCTGCCTATAAAGGCTTAGTAACCTGCCCGCTGAGCACACACCCTGCTTGCTGACGGGATAGTAAATGCAGCAAAACCTGGTATCTTTCAAGTTCTTAGCAAAACTTCTACAAACAGAATTTTCTTTGACTAGTCCATAAACTTCACAGCAGCACTTTTCTTTCCAAGGCGTTCACTTGTCATTTCCTTTGCCCTCAGCCCAACGTTGTGTCCTGGTCTTACATACCTATGGAAAAATAGTCCTGCTATTGGTCTAGTACCTGAGATTCTTGGGTTTGGGGGGTTGTTTTCATTTTTCTTTTCCTAACCAAAATATTCTGGGTTTGTCACAGTTTGTTTAAAGTTTGTTTTTCATGATGATCTACCGTCATCCACGAAGGCCAGTTGTCCTTCCTGCGTTTTCTGGCTAACGCTCTTCTTATCCTATTACATTTACTAAATATAGGGGGTGATTTCCTAAATACACAAGTAATAATAGTAATTGATTACATCCTTTGGGCCAGAGTAACCTCTGCAGGTCACAGTGGAGGATCGGGTCCTATAGCTAGCTGCTTTATGTTCCTCTAATTACGTAAAGCAGCTGTACTCTCAACAGATTGGGTCGCTGGTGTATTTCTACCTGCCCTGGAGTCTCCCCAGGAGATGTATAGCCAATTCCCCATCATCTTCTTCCTGAGCTTTCTGGTGCAGGGGCTAATTATTGGGAAAATAATGTGGCTGGAGTAACGTTGTACCATAGTAATTGTAGCAATTCCTAATCTGCCATTGTTCTAAATTAGACAGGAGCCAGTCCCCAGGGCACAACACAGCTGCAGCTCAAAATCTGGGCTGTAACGCGCATGCTAAAATAAGATAATAAGATCCTATGCTTAGGGACTGCTGGTTTCTGGGAGGTATTTCTCCTCTCCCCTGTCTGTGAACAGCATTACAAAAAATAATGCATCTAGTGAGCTGTGCGTTACTTTGGAGCATTAAGCAATAACTGATTCTGGAAGCAGGATGCTGGACTGGGTGCTGAACGATAACGCAATAATGAGAATTTTTATCAGAAGGGCTAGGACATACTGATCTCTAATATGACTAAAATGATAAGGTTAATTACTGGCCTCTGTTGAGAAGTGCCACATGCCGAGTTATCAATCTGTCTTCCTAGGTGGCTGGGGCTTAGAGCGTCAACACCATTTCCTGTCATACCTGGGAGTTTCTTGGCAGCTTCTTACTCCCCTCCCAGTCAGGACTTAGGATGCGTGGTTCATAAACGCTAATGAAATCCCAGTTTGGGTTGGCTGGCTGCAGGCCCTAGCCAGTTCGTTCTCTTTTCTCCTGCACTGTCATTGAAGATACTTGCTCTGTCACGCAGGCCTGACCCCAGGACAGCAGCATTTGTACGAGTACAAAAATAGCAAAACCTTTGTGTAACAAAGGAGTGCACTAACAGAATCCCAACAACTGGGTCAAAACGGGTTCGCTTCAGTGGATGTGATGAACTTCTTGTGGAATCCTGCCCAACTGCTCCATTTCTCAGGCGGACTGTCACCCCTCTCCTCCTCCCTTCTGCTCTCATGGCTTTCGTGGTTACTGGGGGTGCACAAACGGCTGCGTGAGCAACCAGAAATGGTGGCAGTTGTAGTCAGCAGTTGCAAAACTTTTGTTAGTGTGAAGTTGAGGTTCACAAATATACCAATTTCTTCAAGGTCAAGGCTGCATTTAGCACAAATCCAACAGTGCCAACAGTTCTCTCGGCAGTTTGTGGCTGTAAACAAACACATTTTCATTCGCTGTGTCGTTAATCGCAGCAAACATACTCTGGAGGTATTCAGTCACTTGGGGTGGCCCGTGCATCCCTGTCCCTGTGGCGGCTGTGAGCAAGAAGAACCATTTTTCAGGAGGTGTCCTTGAATCTGGCTCTTCCTTTCTCCTTTTCCGCTAGCGTCCAGATTTAATTAATTTTCCAGGCATGTTGCAAAGTCCATCTGTTTTCTACAGGCTTTTGGGAAAGTGGCATATCAAAACCAGTGCCGCCAGCTTTCACAATTGTGTTATGAAGATTGCACTAATACATCTTAAAATCGCAGCACCTGAAGTCACGTGAATGTGGGATGTTTTTCACTATTGTTTAAGAAACGCATCCATCAAACCCCTTTAAGCTTTAAAGCAAAGCATCATTCTAGGGCATTCTTAAGTGCACGAGAAGCAAAAAACCCTTCCGACAAAATCATAAAGACTTCCTTTTAAACCTCATATTTTTGTTGGAACCTGACTTACGATTTTTGAACTTTTAAGGCTGGCTATTCTGCTGGAAATTTGGAATCCTAAAGTCTTAGGATGTTTGGGTTTACTTTCTGTGGAATAGTGTTGATAACTAAAGTTATTACATAGATGTGATAGGTATTTTTAATTACACAAGGCCTTTGAAGTGCACAATAGCACCGGACAGACGTGAACGGATATATTGCCCTGGACAGAGTGGCAAATACAGCTGGGAGCCACCATATCATCGACTCCATCTCTGCCTTCCCTGACCCCCAGCACTGTTACTTCCCTCTGCTGCGTATCTTCATTGTATCTGACTGTGTTTCCCGGGGGGTCAACAGCAGAAGCGAAGTTTGGCACATCGCAACGTTTACTACTCAGTAAAGCTTGGCTCTGGGTTTTGAGGCACTGTCGTCACTTTGTTATGATTTAGGAACGTGATAATTACTGAATGCTTTCCAGGCAGGTAAGAAAGATTGTTCCTGTCCAGAGGAGCTCCTAATATTAAGAGTATAATCTCTTTTGCAAAAGCACTTTCCTGTTCTGCCTGCTTCTGGGCAGATGGGAGGTGCGGTTGGAGCTGGTCGCTGCTCGCTTCCGTCGGACCTCAGGAAGCAGCTGTGTTTTGACCCCACGCACGCCACAAAGCATGTTCATGCCTGTGAACAGGTGACTTTCAAGCTACATTAAAAACAACGTTTTAAAGAAAATGTGTTTAATGAAAAGTAGAAAGTCACCTGTTCACAGTACTGGAATTGTTATTTTTGTGTGTTTCCATTATTGTTATTAAGATATTCCCGAAATCAAGGTTCCCTGTACCACAGGAGAGGCTGGCTGGCACTGAGCAACAGTCCTAGCTGGACCTAGGAAATGCCAGTGACAGAATGCAAAACAGAAAGGAGAGCTGAAAAACAGCAGAAGTAGATGAGGAAAGCTCTTGTAAATGTCTAAGGATGGTTTTTGGGTGGTGTGTGGGTTATTTCATTTTGGGAACAACAGACAAACGGCTCAGTGCAGAGCAGCAGGTATACCGCAGGCATTTTAAGAGGACAGTAGCACCCAGCATCCCCAAAGTATTTTGGCATATCTGATAGGGGAGCTTTGGAAAACTTGTGGAACTGCTGGAACTGGCTCAAACATTTACTGACTGCAAACAGGAAAATTATAGGTTAAAAACAGTGAGTGGAAGTGATAGTTGCAACACAAGTGGTGCCACATGCATTCGTGTACAGCCTTTGGTGTCCCATGCAAGCAGGCTTTCATAGAGTAGAATGATAGAACAATAGAATCATTAAGATTGGAAAAGACCTCTAGGATCATCAAGTCCAACCCCCAACCCAACAATACCGTGTCTCCTAAGACATGGTATTTTGTATTTTATGGTTCCATTTCAGTTAAGAGTTAAGCATTTTCATTGTAAGATTCCAGGCCTGAAGCCATGCTGCAAGCAGTTCCTTTGGCCCCCGATGTTCTTACACAATGGACTGACTGAACGTATTCCTGGTTTTCTGGCAAAGGGCAATGAAAACTGGACCGCGTTGGGGTGGTAGCACAGTGCTGCAATGTGGTCACTGCCTTCTGCAGTCTCTCTAATAAGTATACGGACTCTGAATAACATCATGGACCACCCTTTTTTATGCCAGCTTTTGGAACTGAGGGATGTATGTACTGGACGTGACGTTCAGTTCTGCACATGCTGTTTAAAAAGGATGAATAAGGGGATGTCAGAAGTTGCAAAGTTTCTCTTTATTATTTTATAATTGTCTAATATTTTTAGCCTCCTTTTGTTCTCCAGAGGCAAATGTTATCCTAGAGGATTTTGTTTGCAAGAACAATACATTTAATTTAATTTATCTAAGCTGGGAGTGTTTGCAAACATTTGCAATCAGACTTCGTGCATGCCCTGCAGGTAGCCAGATCTGGCTTGGCCTGTGCTAAGATCAGCGCTGACCAGACCAGAACAGGACCGAAACCCTCAGAGTGCGGTGTCTGGGGCCAGCTCTGCTGTGCTGCACCGCGGGAGCTTACCTTACGCAGGTGTCATTTGCAGTGCTTCGGGCTGTGTGGTGTAAACACACTGTTGTAAAACACTCAAGTACTTCATTAAAAAGCAAATTTGAAAAAAGAGAAGAAAAAACAGTGATACAAAAATGTTTGTATCAATACTTAGAATCAATATAGTTAAATATAGTCACTTAGACCTTAGGATCTGTATAATTATCATATATTTTAACTTGCAAGCCTGTCTTGGAGCTGCAGACAGGACATACCTAATAAAAAACAGCTGGAAGTGTGATACCATCATAAGAGGGCAGAGCAAGACAACTTTTCATTCACCTTCCTGTAAACTTCATGCAGGAAGGGCAGAGTGAAGTCAGGTTGGTGGCAAAGATTTCCACACTAAAATACGTGCATCTAACTCCCCCAGAAGGCAAAGGGTGGGCTTCAGGCCGAGCGAGTTTTTAGCCTGAAATAACTTTGCCTGCTGTGCTCTAACAAGGAGTTGGACCACAGTGATGTCCCTCTGCGCATGGCCACTTCACCTAAAGCCCTGAAAGCGTTGCACGAGGGAAGTGTATCATCAGGGCAACTCGGGCTCATGAAAGCCGCTTCTGCTGGGGCGGGAGGGTGAGCAGTGGAGCCAGAGAGCTGGCTGGGCCTCGCGCCGTTAGTAACATCTGACGCAGGAAAGTTAATATCGCACTAGTCCTGACCGAGCTGAGCTGTGGCTACCAGAGTCGCCCCAGAGCGGCTGCATGCTAGTACGGCGATGGCATGCATTCCAGTGGATCCACTGGGTTCGGAGCACTCCATACTTAGTAACGACACATGATAGAAGTGACAGTGAGACCGGTTCCGTTTTCAGCTCTCTTTTATCTCACAGAACATTCTTCAAGTGTCTTGTTCCCGTGTGTTGTCACAAATGACGGTATGTGCACTGCTTTTAGAAGGGCTCTTCCTCATTTTCTCTGACATCTTTTGTTCATATCTGAGCCATTTGTTCTGGAGGCACCATCAGCTTCTTTATGGACCGAGGAAAATAGTTTAGTGGTTTAGGTGCGAACCTTGGGCACATGAAACATGGGTTCGGTTTCCATGAATTCTCCTCCTCTGTAACAGATGGCATGCGGGGTTGAATGCAGGACGCACCAGGTTATTGCCCCCTAGGTGAGATGTCTTTAATCTGAGGCTCCCTCTAATACCAACGGAGGGAGATGGCTGACCCTTCTGTTTCGGCTCAACCATAATCGATCGCTACAAGTTCTTATCTGCTCTGTATCACTGGGAACTGTGGCTGCAAACCAGATCCTCTTTGGGCACTATTGTGTAGGCACAGAACGAAAAGGCTTGATGTAAGTACAACAGAAGAGGCAACACGTTAGAGGCAGACACATCGTCACCAGGGAATTGAAAAGAAATACTGAGATCGGCTTGTTAACCAGAAATATTGGTGCAGTATAAGCTTAATGATAAACCAGTTTCTTTGGAGGCTTCGTAGCAAGAGAGGGTAATTTAACTGTGATACCATCTAATTATATCTGGTTTTTTTGATCGAAAGATGACAGCAAAACCTCCCGATTGGACACAAAGATTGAATGAACAAAGAATTAATCAAATCAAAGGAATGGAAAATGAAAAGGATTTTTATTTCTTTAAAATGACTCAAAAAGAACAAGTTAAAATTGAGGAAATGGAAATGCTTTGGCTCAGTATTTCTGGCAGCATCCCATAAATGACCAAAAAACGAGAAGGGAAACTTGCCTGAAGACAAGACAGGAACTGTAACAGAAAGGGGAGGAAACAAAACAACATACCTACTTTGCAACACCCAAGAACTTATTCACACTATGCAAATGTGTTTAAAAATGAGAAAACCAGCACAAGAGGGAATAATGACAAGGGGTACACTGCGAGATGGCAAATGCTCTATAGAAGTTATGGCTCACTAGGAATATTAAGAGCATGTAGGCAGGCAAGTAAAAGGCAATTTTGTTAAGTATAGGGAGAAATCAAAGATAGAAAATGTAAGAAATCAGTGATCTGGCTCTGAGAGAACATGGTGATTTTTTGTCTGATCTTACACATAGATTCATAGAATGTCCTGGGTTGGAAGGGACCCGCAAGGAGCATCGAGCCCAGCTGCTGTCCCTGCACAGGACAGCTCCAAATTCACACCGTGTCTCTGAGGGCAACTCTGGGTACCATAGGGTGTTTCATGATCACAAGCACAGTGAGGCCTTGGTTTGACACCTCATTCAAAACATTTCACCATGATGATCTCTTGTTTTCTTGCCAAAGTGAACGGCTTTCTTCCCTAACCGTAGCATACCATCCTCAGACCTGTTGTTCCCTATCGGAGTTGTTAAGCTCTATTTAGCTAATGATCATCCTTCATTTCTGTGCTAGGCATTGAATTCTGGTTAAATTCTTGTTTCGTCAATGCTTGTTTACAACTGGCTAAAATTACAGTCTTGTTCATTCCTGTGAGTCTTATTTCAAGGAGCAGAACCCGAAGCCTTTTGCGATTGGATCCCATGACAATAATATGCTGCCGACAGGGAAACCGCTCTGCTGGTTTCATGTCGCGAACACTGTGCTATAGGTAAGGTGCACTTGTCTCACTATCAAGAAGGAAAACTCCAGATTGTTCAGAGCACATGGCTTCTACTTTGGTGTCTGCTGTGATATGTGAGCGATGGCAAAGGTCAAACTTTAAGTCCAGTACTTTGCTTTTTACCAGGCTAAGACAAGTAGTTTGTCACTAAAGTCTAGTTCCCGACTGAATGAGAGTAGGAGACCAGTCAGCCCAGTAGGGTTTAGCTCCTGATGGAAGAACAAAATACAGAGCCAATTTTGACACTTGCTGTGATCAGTTAATACCCTGAAGCATGAAATTTGATTACCCTTCTTTTAAAAGGCGTAACAGCAGATGTTATTAGTGGTCATAAAATTATTCAACCCTTAAAAATATCACACCACAGTATTTGACTGTGTGATATCTCCCAGCTCAGAAAGAAGAGAAAAACATACTAAGATTTCACATTAAACAATTGTTTTTTATTATTCAATCCTGTCAGGTGAAGGGATGTAGATATACAGTAATTGCAATGCAAGAATTATACCACTGCTTGCATTTCTGCAGAGCACTAAAAGAAAACTCTCAACATGTGGGAAAGAAAGGTTAGTATCCTTCTAAAGAAGGAGTTGAGCTGAAAGCTCTTATTTGTGTCCTCACACACGGACAGTGATAAAACCAAGAAAACAAGTCAAAACTCCTGATTTGCATAAAGAAAGCACGACAAAGCAAAGTGATTTAAAGCTAACACAACTGTAATGTTGGTGAATCCAGACATTAAAAAATTATGAATGAGGCCAGTAAAAGCATAATGCTGGTGCTCAGAAACATGGACTTCGAAATTTCTTTCCTACTTTTTGAGTAAGCACCATGACCGTGTTTTAAAATGTTTACTCTGCAGTTCTAGAACCTGGGATTTTTCTCCTAAATAACGTGATTCCAGCTGTTGCTGATTTCCCACTAAAACTTGCAAGACTTCAGAGGATACGAACAACATCAGTGGCACAGATGAGAAGGAATCCATCTTTCCTGATCCATTCCTGATCCCTAATGCTGCCTCCCAAGAAACTATATCTTTTCTTTCCTTTGACTTGAATTTTAGAAACCTGGAAAGAAAACTCCAGAAGGAGTAGCCCTTCCATTTCCTTCTGGTATCATTTTCCTATATCTCCAGTAATATAAATAATCTTGTAAGTGATATAAAACATTTCCAAAAAACATACGTTGAAAGCATGAAGCACTCAAGATCCTCTGCCCAAACAAACTCCTTCCTTCCCTCACTCTCCGCATTTTGGTGAGCACTCAGGCAGCCTCGTCATTTGGATAATTAGAGGGTACCAGATGGCTGTAAATATGTTCACAATCCTTCTTATCCAGTTCCCTTCTCTCTGGCACCCTCATTGCTCTACCCTGTAGCAAGCACCTGGTCTGTTCCAGTTTGAAGAGTCTCCCTTCTACTCTCTTGATCTAAATTGCCACCTCTAATTTTTATTTTTCCTTTAAATGAAACAGGAAGTTCTTTGGGGCTGTTTTGTGCCAGGTAATACTTCCTCACAATCACTTTCACCATCGGTTAGTTAATAATGTGCCCCCTCCTGTCCTGTAGCCATTCCTGTATATAAGCATCAACTTCCTTTATGTGGGAATTATTGTCATTGAGCATATGAAGATACAGATCACCTGCAGTGAATCACAAGGGCGTAGCAGCTTCTTCCTATTTTGAGAACCGAGATCTCATGCTTGCCCTTCGCCTAGGGGTAAATGGCACACAGAATGAGGTGATTCATCCCAAGTCATGCACTGAGGAACTGGCAGAGTCAGCATTTGAACACCCGTTCTGGCTCAAACGCACCCATCCCTCTCCTCCCTGCCCCTGCTCCGCACGGGCACTGAGCTGCACTCGTGCGTTGGAAGGTAACTCTGATCCTATTAGTTCATAGCTCAGGACTGCCCAAGCCTTGGGGCTTAAGCCCTAAGATGTCATCCAAGTTATTCTTCCCACACAGCCTGGCCTGCACCATTCATACTCTATAGCCCTGTGCCGGGGCTTCTCTCCCATGGTGCCCTTGTAACAGACAGCCGGGGGTACTGGGGTCTCTCACATAGGGACAGAAGGCATCCAAGAGGCCTGCTTTGTCCCTGTGTTATCGCAAGGAGCCAAACTCACCATTTTGACAGGTCAGCTGGGCCTGGTATCGCTTTCTGCAGTTGTCATCCTGTTGCATCGCAGGGTGTTTCAGCGCAACAGCTCAGACTACACGGAGACAACTTGGATGCGCGCTACCTCTGCCCTTGGAGGGGTCCCAGGACTCCGGGGAGCCCTGTGAACGCCAGCTCAGGAGCAAGCCCACCTGCCACCGTGATCGACTGAGCCAGAGGGGGTTTGAACCAGCAGAGCGGGGCCGGCACCAGGCAGAGGAGAGGCCGGTGCTATGCAGCAGCCTACCCTACAGCTTGGGAGGCCAGAGCCAAGCTTACCCCTGGAAACCGGCTCGGGGTGGGCTTCCAAGGAGGCCATGAAGCACAGAGGCCTGCCTCCTCGCACCTCGTACTGCCCCACGTGCACAAGGTACTCCATTTCCTAGAGCTGGCCTTGACGCTGCGTGCCTAATGTTAAGCCCAAACCTGTTCATGTGCTATTTCACACACTCCGTTGAACAGAAACTTCAGTAGGGCAGATATTTACTAAGGTTCAGCTGAAATGACAAGCATTTCTGTATGATGAGAGTCTCATATGACCAAATATCTTCTTTTTTGCCCCTGAATTCGTGAAGATTGTTCTTAAAAATAACCATTTAAGGTAGGCAATTTTTCTTTGTAATGGAAAGATTTCTAAACTGCTAAGCAGTAAGAAAAGGATGGAAAACTGTGTAGAAGGCACTGTAAAAGGGGAAGTTGTTTTTAAGGCATCTTAAAATACAGACGGTGACATTTCTAAAACTAAAGAATAAACAAGGTCACAAGCTGTCTGAGAGTCTGAGGAAAGCTACAACAGCAAAAAATTTTGGGTCACTAGAAGGGTGACTGGTCTGTCAGAGGAAAACCGTTGAAAGATGTTATATTTTTTTAGATTTTAAAATGCCTCCACTTGAGCTACCACCACATTTTGTGTAACAAGGCATTATCAACTTTGTACCATGCAGCAGGTGCTCTGGTTTGCTGAAGTGTGGGAGACTCTGGCCCTTGCTCTCCAGTCTGCTTGGTTCCACCTCTAGTGTGCCAGGGTTCATTTGGTTGTTTTAAAGAGTTCAGGTCTAATCCTTTCAGTAGGAGCCTGTGACCACGTTTATGAGTGGGCACCCACGGTGCTCTTTCTGCCCTAGCTTTGCTAATGGTTCCAAGTAAGACATTCCCCAGCTTTGCAACCTAGTTTCCCTGCTAATAAAAGACAATCTTTTCTACTTTTTTACTCATTAAAAACCTCAACATTTAGTCACATAATTCATACGAAAATCCTAAGTAAATACAACAGCTTACACTGAAATCGTACTAGGAATCATACTGGTTTGTCTACATTTTCCCATTCTTTGCCGTTTTTTTTCAGTAGTAGTGCTCAGGTGACAGCTACCTGGATCTGCTGTACTGGGTTCTTTGGTTCTGTGGAGCAGGTTCTAGTTGACAAACATTGTAGAATTACCCAAGCACACCAGAAGAGAATACTGCCTTCGGTTAAAAGGATGAATTGTAAGACAATAAGACTTCCATGTGAGAAGTGCAAAGGGTCGGATACAGTGTGACAGAAGCCAACAAAAAAAGATGGACAGTCAGTAGATGCAGGTAAGAGTAACTCTAGAGATATGCCTGTGAAGAAATATGAAAGCAGGAATGGCGGGAAGGATAGAGCAGTAACAGCTGAGAGCAAATCAGAAGCGGTTTGTCATTAATCTGGTGTCCACACAAGTCAGTGCGGTGCCAAGGGGCACCCAGAAGCGTTGTGCCGTGGAGCAGGCTGCCGAGCCAGGTTCACCTCAAGCCCTCTTCCTGTTCCAGCTGATCATGTCTGTCTTTTTTGTTCCTGTCCTGGGAAGCAAAGACTGGTGTTCCTGGTTTGGGCCATCGTCGATGCGGTTCCCTGAGTCCCAGTCACACATCGGTTTGCAAAAGAGAGGCAGCCTCTGTCCTGTGCTGGTGTATGGTGTGCTGTGCGGTGTTGAAAAGCTGCCTGGTTTCATTCCAGAAGTGGCTGCAATCCCTGCAGTGATCAATAAGCAGAGTCTATACCTGATGACAGATCTCTGTTCAAGACTAAATTTCTAGAGAAGTTAACTTTGCTATTACATAATAGATGAGGAGGCTGCTGCTACAAACCATTATTTTCCCGACAGCACACAGTCAGATTTCTCTGTGATTTTGCCTCTTGTTGACTAGCTGGTAGGTTAACTCTTCACTGAAGGCAGGGAGGAAGCAGATGGCAGAAGGCAAATTTGCTTAGCTTGCTTGAACAAGGAGACAAACTGATTTTCCTAATTATATATTTGACATACAGAGGCCAAATATTATTTTTATGATCCAGGCTTCTTGTTTATAGAACTTTACCATTTGGCTTTCCTGCCAACATACATTAAAAAAAAAAAGTGACTCCGTGACCTATGAAGGATCAGAAAGCAAGCAGCCAAGAGCAGGCATGCAAACCATGCTTTTCCAAGAACCTGCATGATTTTGAATGCCATCTCATGATTTCTGGAAAGCATGACTCCCAGATTGGACTGCAAAAAAGGTGGACGGTGCTGAGATTATATATAGTAGCAAGTGGGTTGGAAGGAAGAACACTTGGCTCACAGGAAGTGGGAGGCTGTTCTGAAGCAATCAAGTGACTTGCTCATGTTACAGCATAAGCAGTAATGAAACCAGGCTTGCCTCCCGGTTGCTGGCTCTAACCTTCGGGCAATGATGCTTCTCCATCTCATAAATTCAGGCCCTCTGAACATTCAGCATTGCCAGTATTTTCTTCCTTGCTGACACTTGTTTGGGTATTACAATAGGCACTAAAGAAGTACTGGTGAGAGCTTGACAGAGGTGAAGGTAAGGCCCGGCCACTGGCCTGCTAGGGTTAGCTCTGGTGCGCTCTGTTTGATTCCATGCTCTCTGCTCTGATTTCTCCCTACTCACATACAAAGATCCGTCCCTTGGGGAGCAAGCAAAGTCGCCGAGCACACTGAGACATGCAGGGTCCCCCATGGTCCAGAGGGCTGAGGCCAGCCTGATGCACACAGAAGGCAGGGGCAGCTGCAGGGCTACGCTTAGCATGGAGTAGTGTCTGTCCAGGAGTGTCCTAAAGAAGGGATCCAACAATCCACACTAAAAGTTATGAGGCTAGGGAACTAGACGCAACCAAAATCATAGAATCACAGAATGTCCTGGGTGTGAAGGGACCCACAAGCATCATCGAGCCCAGCTCCTGTCCCTGCACAGGACAGCCCCAAATTCACACCGTGTCTCTGAGGGCCTTGTCCAAGCGCTTCTGGAACATCGCCAGGCTGGCGCCGTGATGCCTCCCTGGGGAGCCTGTGCCAGGGCTCCACCACCCTCTGGGGGAAGGACCTTTCCCTAATGCCCAGCTTAACCCTCCCCTGGCACATCTCCCTGCCATTCCCTCGGGCCCTGGTGTTGGTCACCAGAGAGCAGAGACCAGCCCTGCCCCTCCTCCTGCCCTCGTGAGGAAGGTGCAGAGCGCCATGAGGCTGCCCTCGGCCTCCTCTGCTCCAGCTGAACAAACCCAGGGACTTCAGCCGCTCCTCGAACGGTTCCTAAAATGATGCATGTGCTTAAGGATCAGCAGCTTAATGGGGAAAGGAAGATATTGGTTATAAAACTGTCCTTCCTTTTTATCGTTAGCCACAGGACATCAGCTGGTGGTGAAAAGCTTTTGAATTAAAATCATTATTTCCTCGGCCCATTTGTGAACACTGGGGACATAGAGAGATCAAGCAGACCCATCTGCTCATGAGTTGGAACTCCTGGTTGGGAAAAGGTGAAGTGCCATCTTTCCCTGAAGCACCTCGCAGCTGATTGTCTAGCTGTCTCTGCTCTTTCTCTCCTCCCTGGCAGTTTCCCCATCCTGCTGCATCTAAGGTGTCTGGTCTGATGGCCAAGGGGAGCATCTTTAGGGCGATGCTGTATGATCACATGAATGTCCAGAACAGGAGGACCATTACGCAAATTCCCAAGTTCTCGGTTGCGTCTGCCTCACCACCTGTCATCTAGGATACATGTTTGTTGTGTCCCTCATGCCACTGTATCTCCGCACCCCACAAGCTGCCTCGTGAGGCATCTGGAGGGAAGGCACCGTCCTATGCCTTGTACTCACAGCACCCATTGTCACCATCACGCTGTTTTACTTCCAATCAGTCAAGACCCCTTGCTGGTTCTCGTAGGCTTGTGAGGTTGGCAGGCACAGAGCACCAGGTGAGCAGATTTTTGAAGGAAAATGTTAAAGATGCTACTCTTTAGGCTCTCCGTGGATGGAAAGAATCATTCTGCCACCTAATAGCCAAAGGCTGCTTGCATCCTTCAAAATAATAACTCCCTTCTAGGGCATTTGCATTTTTCCTCTGTAGATAGTTACGCTATGTGTTTGCCATGACTAAGTCCATCTGTTGAGTTAGTCCTTTAAATAATTACGGCCACATCTCTGCTGGGTAGTTCCAGTTAATGCCAGTCCTTTGCATGCTGCTCAATATCAGACTCTAAGCCACTGATTCTTACAGCTCTGAATAATACCCTCTGTCTGCCTATCATGCATGTATGAACTCTTTATTCTAACCACAGAGCAATGAAATGTCTCCTTTCTGTCAGCCCGAAGGGAAGGTTTTTGGAAGAAGCAATAATCATTTATATGCATAACTCCCAAGCCACCAGTGCCACGAGGGTCTGGTCTCCTGCACCTTGAACTATGGCTTGTCTGACCTCTCCCAAACATTCAGAAAAATTATAGAGATTCAAAAAAAACCACAACTGTCTTCCCTTTGAGCAGGGTAGAGTTGTTTCAAAACAGAGCAAAAATGTTGTTTAAAAAATCAAAAATTAATGCAGTGGAAGGCTCACTATAGTTTTCATTCCCTCGGCAACGTTTTATAAAGTCAAACAAAATAGGTATGTCTGAAAATACAGCAGATGATTTGCCATTCTTTTGCCATGCTGATAGAAACGTTTCCAAAAAGTAGAACTCACAGCTACAACTTTCAACCTTTTCCACACCAGATGTCACGTTAAACAGCAGAAGTGTCAAAACAGCACCTCTGACCTCACGCGAAGGGAAGGAATAGTGCTAGTGTGGGGGATGCTCTGAGACTTATTAGTAACTCCCATGAACAGCTCTTGTAGTTACCGGGCTGTGCCTCGAAAACGAACGTGTCGTGCATTGACTGCTGCTTAATCAATCCCACTGCGTCCTTTTATAGGCGGATGAGGGATTATTATCTTCACACAGACAGGGGAAACTGGGACACGGAGATCAAGTATCTTGGGCAAAGCTGCCAAGGAATTTATAACTGAGAAGCTGCTGGCTCTGAGCTGCCTTCCTGGAGCTTGGTTTCACCCCAGTGGACCGGAAGCATTTTTGAAATGCCGACCGCTTCGTGCTGAATGCTCGCTGCACAATTCACACCATGCGTTCTAGTTCCGGAAAACAAACATTTGATGGCAGGAGCCAGGCTTCCAGGCTTGTCAGAACATCTCTTATTACAGCTTCCACTAGCCCTTTCAGTGTCGGATAGTCCTGAAACACTTGGGGATACATATATATATAAAAGTATACATATAAAATACATGTACACATATATGTGTGTATATATCTGAGTTTTCATCAGTTTGCTCTCCTTAATATCATCTTTTATTGCAGCTGCCAGTTCCTGGCAGTCCGAGGAGAACCACTTCGGCTTGTGCTCTGAAACAAATCTGGAAAGGAGGTGCAGAAACCCCAGGATTCTCCCAGATCCCGTCTAGGGAATAAAGGAAGAGAAGGGAACTGAGAAGAGTGGGGAAACCTGGGAGTCTCTCTGACATGTGACCTGGATATCAAGCATCCAGAAGTCAAAGCCAAAGTCGGGGAGCTGCCTGGGGGTTCCCCTCCACCCGCCCAGCACCTCCCATGGCACAGGAGGGAGGTTCAAACCCAAGAAAATCTTAGCCAGGACCCAGGTGGCTGGAGGGAGCTGCCCAACCAGTAACCCAGCACCGTGTGATGTACTGCTGCGGGACTGATTTCCCAAAGATGAAGGGAACTGTGAGTCAAAACTGACAGCAAAAGATTTCACATGGAAAGACACAAATTAATGTGGATGAGTCCGTAAAAAGGCTGCATCAAGTTGCCAAAGAGCCACAATTCCTCCTTCAAGAGAGTCCATCTGGCACAGACTCAGTGCAAACACAGCAATTAGAACAAAAAAGCGATATGTAGCAAATAGAAATGAGATGATGGAGGCATTGGGAGCAATTAATATGAATTAGTTTTATGAAGTGCATGAAATACAGAAAGGAAAACGGCAACTTAAGATATAAATTCCTGGCTATCAGTTTTAAGGACAAAATAAGTTATATTTAAATTTGTATTTAGAGAAAAAAAATCCTAGTTATAGGCCAGGACTTTTAATAGATGGAGAGACTAACACTGTTCATAATTATGCAAAAAAAAAAAGCCAGAAATTTTTAATAAATATTTCTCATTGGAGTTCGGAAAGAATCAAGACTGATGTGCCAGAATCATACCATGATGATGCGCTGTTTTCCAGTTCATTAGTAACAGATAACAGCAAGTAGGAAAAATTGTTTAAAACAGCCAGTCTAGAAAGCTTACGCAAAGTCTCCTCAAAGAGCTAATTGAGGAGACCTTTGGCCACTTAATATTAGCTGTTAAATGTGTGGATTTGTGGAAATTTTTAGAATGAAAGGTACCGGTTCTGCCCCAGTATTCAAAAAAGATTAAGTGGAATAACCCGGGCTAGGCAGGCAGTCAGTCTTTAAGAGAACGGGTGCGTGCGAAGCAGGTGGCTCTCTCGCGTGTTATGTGCTCGTGAAAACGCGTGTGGTTGGTTGGTGACCCCCCCGTGGCCGCTCACCCGTCTCCAGGAGGACCCTGCCCTCCTTAACTAGTGGAGAGTCCCCGCAGTAGCGACAGTGTAGCGAGGCAGCGGACACTCCTAAACCTGGAGACCGAGAATGTGGTGAGATCTGACGATTCAAAAGAGGGATTCCATAAGTGACAGGAATCTTCCTGCTTTGGGCTCTAAGCCGGTCTCTTGAGGTGGCCAGATCTGGGAAGCAGAGCCTCACATTTTCCTCTAAAGCATCTAGTCCTGGTCTGTTTTGAGTATAAGACACTGAACTAATGGGCTTTGGGACTCATCCAGACTGTCAATTCCTGCATTCCTATTAATTAGCTCTATACCTTGCTCTGAAATGAGGGGTGTTCTGTCTGAGGAGAGCTGTGGCTGCATAATGACTTTTACCTGCAGAATTAATACAGCCCAGGCCCGTTATAGCTTAAAAAGGGATTAAACCTCTTGTGGATGGTCTGTCTGGCTGGTGGCTCGTGTGGAAGATGTAGAGAGGCTGCAGGGAGGGTAGGTACATCAGCAACACCATCACATTACAGTCTCGAGAGTCCTCCCTGCTCCCAGCCCACAGCGCAAACCCGCCGTCAGCACAAGACACCCGGCAACTTCAGGACAGCAACTCAATCCGATCTGGTTTTAGCTCTTGTGACCTTTATCCCGTGGATAAAACCAGGTTGTGAATGAGGTTTAGTTTGCCATTATTTATACAGGATGTTCTCCTCAATGTCTTCAGAGTGATTCCACGGTGTGTCCACTTGCCTAAACTAAGGTTTGAGCCCTTTCTTTGCCATTCATTTTAGTGACATTACGTAAGTCATCCTCACTTCGTACCCCAGAAGTGAGACGGTAGAATCTTAAATTCTCATTATCGTTCAAAAGCCTTTTCTAAGCGCTGGACTATTTCTTAGGGGCTGGCTTTAAAATGATCAGTGTTTCTCTCAGCTTTCATGTCATTCTTTCCCCTGACAGTAACAGCCCTGTACAATAGCTGTTCCGTATAGACACGCATTATCACTTAACTGCTGTCTGTCTGCGCTGTGAGCGGCTGTGTTAAGTTCCACCTCTGCTCTCTTTCTTCTGCATGGCAGACACTGTAAAAATAAACAGGACTGAGCAGCATTTTTGCTAGGTGGAGAAATGAACTTGCCTGTGTTTCTGCATAAAAATATCAGTAAAAATGTGGGTCCTAACCCAATCACTGCCACTTTCAATGACCTGTGATGTAACGGAACACCCAAGCTCACTGCTAAAAACTGAGCCCAGTAATGACAAAATAATCAGGAGATTAATTAGTTATGCTTTCCATATGAAACTGTTTCCTTCTCGGTAGCTGAATTCAGGAAAACACTTAAGCCCATGTTGAGTTATGCATCAGTTTAAGCATTGTGTTGAACAGGGAAGTTTCCCTGAGCCAGCATCTGTGAGCATGGTATCTGTTTCTCAAGGCGAAAGATTAGGGATACAAATGTCTGCCCAAGGTTTGTGTTAAGAACAAAAGCCTTCTCAATATTGATTAACTAGGATTATTGTTAAAAATCAGTTGCAATTAATTTATTACAGAATCAAAATTAGGAATTGGCCATAATAAATCATCCAATCCATCTGGCAGGCCTAAGGCAGGATCAGAGCTATAATTAATATTTTGTATCATAGTCCCATGTCTTGATTTGGGATCAAGTAGAATCTTGGAAGTCAGGAAGGAGCCTTAAAGAGAAAGTACCATCAAAACATTAGATTCCTGTGGACTGGGGACACCGATGGAAATGTTGATGTCACGGAGAGTTTCTGGTAGGATATGGGAGAGAGTTCCCAGAGCAGAAATGCTAGCCGTTACTTTTTCAGCTTTCCCTTGTGACTTTCTTTTTAACTCCAGTCTCAAGCAGTGATATTTAAAGGTCTTTTCTTCTTCTTTCTCAGATGTTAATCCCAGGGACAAGAAGTGTCTCTGATGCCGACTGTTTGTAGGTGTAATCCTAAAACTCTTGAATCCACAGCCGCTGGATTTCCGGCTTCCGTTGGTCCATATGGTCACAAGAGGGAAGTGCTAAATTAGCCCTTCTTGGGGCAGCTTTTGTTAATGGTTCACAGTTGTGTTCCGAGCACCTCTCAGGGGTTCCAAAGAAGGTCTATAGCCTGCCATACATATACACCCTGCCGTATATACCTCACGCCTCCCGGCCCGAGAGCGTGCAGACATCGCCAGTCGAAGGCCAGAGACCCACCCTGCAAGGCACTGTACAACAGGTCACAAAAAAGAATTCCTTCCTAGAGAGACACAGGCACACACAAACATCCATACGGGCATATTCCAGGGATGCGTTTACGTATGGTCACTGCACATGTGTACGTCCGACATACAATAAGACTGAGGTTTTTTCCTTTTTTTCTCTTTTTTTAGGGAAGTGAGCCTGTTCTTGCTGAGCTTTAATTTGAAAAACTGGTTGGAACTTGTGAAGTCAATAATTATTCTTGTGAATGTAGGTCAAACTGTTTTCTAATTTTTCCTCTCCCTCCTGGGACTTGGAAGAGGATTTCAATACTCCAGTACTCCAAGGATAGAAGCACCGTGCTTTCCATTAGTAAGAGGCAACTCTCAATAAAAAGCAGAAAGACCTGAGGGATTCAAGGTAAATATAATCCTAGGTGCTTAAGTAGGTTTTCCTCTAGAGCAACTTCCCTCGAAGCAGGAAATTTGCAGAAATAAAACTGTCTTCTCAATACACTGCAGTTTTCGAAACAGTCTAAGATTTTCAGAAAATTCACTGAAAAATGGAGTGTTATGATAAGCGAGTTCAGCATAAGTGCATTCCGTTCTGCTGAGAGCTTTCCTCCATGGCAGATAGCTGCCCATTTGCATGTACTTCACAGGCAGTAAATCCCTGGCACTTTCTCTGAGCAGGTAATTTGCAGGATCTCAACATTAGTAACGTAGTTGTCATCCCCCCATTATGATCCGTGGGCCGATGGGCATCTCCAGAGGGACATTTTATTTCCAAAGTTCAACAGTCCACATCAAACTAATTGCCCCACGGGGGTAAAACTGGTAAGGCACACAGCCGTGCAAGCAAGCTTCCTCATCGCTCCAGGCCGCCCTCTGCTCCCCAGCCTAAATGACCGGGTATTCATCTACAGCTGCCGATGCAAGCGTCCAGAAAATAACCCAGCTCCGATAACATAAGGGAGTGCATTGGAATCCCACTGGTTTTGTTTGAAGTGTATTCTGAACATAGTATTCAACCGTATTTTGCCATCGCAGTTGGGATATCAGAGGGCGTACGGCTTTCCACCTTCTGCAGACCTCCAGAAATAGATCTCCCCTTAGCTTTTCAAGGCATTTGCCTTATTAGAGAAAAAAATAAACAGCAACAACTTCTGCAGTTTCCTTCATCAGTAACTCCAAGAAACACTTCTGCGCAGCAGGGACTGTCAGCTGTATCAGAAAACTGTATTTATCCACCCACTTCACCAGACTGAGAACCCTCCGGCATGAATCACAATTGTTTATGCTTTGTTCTGGGGTTTTGGGGCTTTGCTTTTTTTTTCCCCCTTAATGCAGTGGAAGGCTCCAAGACTGGAAACTGCTGGGGGAATATGACTTTATCCACCACCGTTTTATTTGTGTGAACAGCTTTTGTAAGATACAATTCCAGGATGTGGAACACTGCTATTCAAGTACCACAGGCCTATGTCTTCTTTGTACCAAAGCCCTTTACCTCACTCTGGCAGTGTAAAAGTTGCCTCAAAGTGTGGGTAAATTTTATTTATAGCCACCAGAAGCATCTTAATAGTCTTCTGCTTTAAAGAGGCCTTGCAGTAATTCAGAAATTTTGCAGCTGCTCTCTTTATCCGGCCTGTTATGCTTGCTTTGAGTTATTGATTCTGAAGGGCATTAGCAACCTATGAAAATAAGGCGTGGGAGAGACTACTGAAGTCTGTTACAGCACCAGCTACGCAGCACTGGCTTCGGCAGTAACCGTTACGTGTGGAGATCATGCGCTTGCCCATTGGCGTTGAACACGGTGGCAGCCACCACAGAGGTGTCACCAAAATGGTGGCCAGACATTCTCAACATCTGTAGCACAAGTGAGATTGTCGCATTCCTAATTTTCCCTCCCACTTAAAAGTCTTGGAGCAAGGCTGGAAGGAGCCTGATCTGCCCGAGGCTATGACAACCACAGCGGCTCTGCTCCTGGTGCTGGCACTCCGGGTTGCGTGTGCCACACAGTTGACAATGTGTGTAACCAGATCTCCTCCTGGTTCACTTGTCCTCAGTGAAATGACCGTTAAAGACCGGACACAGAGGTGACTGCAAGGGTCCCTGTCTCCTCGATGCTCTGAGACCAACGGGCTGTCAACAGTTCTCACCATAACCCTCCTGATTTCTTACCTCAGAAGGTCACATTCCTTCTGACCCTCCGGTCTTGCTACGTGGAAAGAGAAGGTCCTGCATGTGCTGGAAGATGATCCCGATAGAAAAACCACCATAAGACTTTCAGATATGCTGTTTTGTTTTCTTTCTTTGTTTTTCTCAAGAAAAATTAGGACAGGGTGACAATGATCCGTGGGCCACAGCTGTCTCCCCATCTCCAAAAAAGGCCCACCACAATGCAGTATGAGGGATGGAGACTGCACGGGACGCCCAGCCCAAGAGGGGAGCACACAGCAAATGAACTACAACTCCCTCGAGGCACTGCAGCAGAATATAAAAACAGAAATATTTTGAGTTTGCCTCATTTGACAAAAGGCCCAACTTTTTCAGTGGAAAAAACAACTGAAAATATACATTTTGCCATTGTTTTCATGAAAAGCGTCTGTGGAAAATCTTCAGTTCATACCCCAACCCCCAGCTTTTTTCACAGCTGAACAAGTCACGAGATGAAGACAGTTTGTGTTCACTGCTGATCTAAGCACGGCAAGGCTGAAAATCCAACTTCGTACGTTGCTGTTCTCCCCCATTCTGCCAGGGTCTCTGCTTTGAAATGCCTTTTTAAAAGCTGGAAGGGCGTCATTGGACGCCAAGCAGCACATCCCTGTACAGCACTCCTTGCTCCAGACCTGCTGTGGGCCCAGAGGAGATGGTTGCAGCTAAAGCTGAGTCGCTTTGCACCTTTAAAAGCAACAGACTTGGGGAGATCAGGGCAAGGCTGGTGGAGGAGGCAGACGGATTCTCTGTGTGACAGGGGGCTGGTTACTGGAGCAACTCTAAGGATTCACAGAAAAGAGCCACGGGTTTTGTGACTAAAACATGCGGTGGGTAAAACCTAAGGACACCAGCCAAGCCCCCCTTGCCTGCAGACCCAGCAGCCCCGGCGGCGCTGACCGGCAGAGCAGGGTGCGCTTTGCACCCTGAAACGTGCTGCTGGGGGCAGGTTTGCCGTGCGCTGTCACGGCTCCTCGCGCTGCCCATTTCCCAACTCGGTTCAGCTGCAGGCTGATGCACGGCCCTCCGATGTCGGTGGGGGTTTTTTGTTTGTTTTTCAAGCCTCTTTTCCAGGACTGTTGTGTACCGATAACACCCCAGGCACTTCCCAGGTGTCTCCGTTATTTCTTCAGAAAGTCAGACGAGGGAGGGAGAAGGGGGTTTGCCTGTCTTTGAGCCGGGGAGGGGGAAATAGCTAAAAAAGCCGCTTTGGCTCAGCTGCTCGGCTGGGTGGGTGCATGGGTGCCTGCACGCACCCCGGAGTTCCTCGCGCTGCTTCTCCTTATTTGGCTGGGAGCTGGAGCGTGCCGGGGATTGGCTGCGGAGAGGGAGCAGGCAGCGGAGACGGAGAAGGAGAAGCAGGCAGAGGGGGTGAAGGGAAGCGAGCTCACTGCCTGCAGAGTGGCAGCTGACAAGCAAGGCGAAACACCACTCACGCTCATCGGCATTTGTCAAGCAAGTTGCAGCTATTTTTATAGGAGACACTTTGCCTACATCTTCACTAAGAATCCGGGGCTCAATCTGATCTCCCTGAAGTGTAATGAGAAATACCTCTTCTCAACCTCCCTTCTCCCCATCTCGCATGTGTTTTCAAGGCACAGTTGTGCAGAGTTGTGCATAAGCAAGATTTCTTGGCCATTAATGGACTTCAAAATTGTTCTTTTCTGTGCTGCTCTGCCAGGGTGCTCTTTATGCTTACAATGATACAATTTTTTGTCTCCAGAACCGACATAATTGACACACTGGACAATAGAGCCAGCCCTTTCTGGGAACAGCAGACTTGTTGCTCCTCTTTTGGACAAGCATATGCCCTCTTTGTGCCGTGTTATTCCCGCATGGATAGACCCATAAAAACGGTGTGCGATGCACAAAGCAATGTCTGTGCTCGCTTTGGCTTTGAAGCTCCATTAGGGTTCATTGCAACATGCCAGTGTCTTTGGAAATGCCATCAAAGGCAGAGCACTGTCTGAGGGGCTGGCAGGGAGGGAGCAGAAAAGCAGAGGTGGAAAAAACTAGCAAGGGGCAAGGAGAGGTGATCAGATGCAAGAATGAGGACAGGAGGCTGATAGTGGAATGGTGAATCTTGGAAGCGAAGACCACAATAAGTGCCCTCAAACAGCTACTGTGGGAAGCTGAGCTATTTATAGGACAAGAAGAGGGAAAGCAGAGGTTTGAGGAGTGGGATTCAGGGGAAAAAAAAGAAAAAAGGAGTAGTCAGAATGAAGATTAGAAACTGGAGAAAAGAGGTTGCGACAATATTCCACTTTGCCAGCAACCTTCATTTGTGGTGTTTTCCTTAAATTGTCAGGCTCCTGGAGTCACGCAACTAAGTGAGATTCCCAAAAAGCTAGAGACATCAGCAGGCAAAATGAACTTCCTATCGACTCTCTAAAGCACTTCCGTTAAGCCCATCTCCTCATCTCAGAGGGTCTGTTGTTTCTTTTGCTTCACTAGTCCGGCAGAGACAGTTGTCAGGTTTTTTTCAGGTTACTGCTTCTGCTTTTCTAAGTTCTGCCTGAGACTCAACACAGAGCCTTGGAAAACAAGAGCGCTGTTTCTTCAGGTCTTTCCAGACTATCTCGATGCAGGAAGCACAGGAAAATCCGTCCAGCCTGTTTTTCAGACTTCTGAAGTTTCTTGGAACAACGTTTGAATTTCTGAGGCCTTACCGAACACAGCGCTTTTAAGGTTTTCCTATCACAAAACACCAGGCAGCTTTTTCGTGCAGCTGGCCCTGCTGCAGATGCATTTGTTCTGTGGTTAGCTTTGGCCCCCAGATTGTGTGCATTGAAAAAGGGCCTGGCGGTTTGTGTCGTGGAGCGTGGTTCCTGCTGCCACCCCAGGTGCCAAACTCGCTGCTGGCGTCTTGCAGCTTAGGCTGACCAGGTGTGTCAGGTACATGAGGTCCCGGCGTGGGGAGAGGCCGTGGTGTCACCCCGAGAGTAGTGAATAGATCTGCGTACGCAGGTATGGATGGATCTGTCTGTCTAACAAATACTTCTGCAATATCTGAACTTCTCTGGAGAGGAAAATTCCCTAAGGAGACCTCCTTCCTCATCAGACTGCATCATCACGACAGGCAGCTCAGGCTGAGCATGTCTGAGTTAAAAAAAAAAAAAAGGGAACAAGTTTATACAGCTGGTTATTTATCGTGACATGGCCTTGTTGCCTAAGCAGAATGTGTGGGTTTATAAATCAGGACTTTTCCTTCAGGGTAGATTGGTGTGATCTGTAAATCTCTAGCAGGATCTGTAAATCCGCAGCAGGGTTAATAAAACTATACTCAGATTTATAAATTGAGAGTAGGGTTTGCAAATCCATCAGTGGGGGTGGAAATCCTATAGGCCAACTCCTACAGCTGTTGAATGTTTTTATTCTCCATCTGATTTTTGAGAGAGTGATTTTTTGAAACCAGTCTGCTGCAAGACTTGGCATATGCAGGTGAAGTTGTTGAAATACAAACCAAGAAATAGGACATTTCTTAGGCTTTAAGAGCGAGCCTAGAAACTGTGGAAACCATGGAAGGCTATAATGCATTTTTGCATATTGAAAATCTATTTTTCCAACCTGTTCTTCCTATCTCCGCTTGGATCACTGTTATTATAAAAACAGCCTGTACACTTTCTCTCTGCAAACTACCAGTTACTGTTGAAGGGGTCACAGAGAACAAACCTTGTCCTTTGTCGCCAACGGATAGAGTGATTTTATTGACACCAATGAAGAGAAACACCCTTCCACAGAATTATGCTGAGGCACAAAGTTCAGATTCAGGCCCAGGTTATTAAATCTCATAGAGGAACTGGTGAGTGAAAACATCTGGCAAACACAGGCAGAGGACTCGGCTCAGAGCCGTGCAGTGCACGACGCCTGGGCGTGAGCTCTGCGCTCCATGAGTTTGCCGTGCCTCCCACCTCCCATCCTGCCCCTCCTGCACCGCTGCCCTGCCTGCTCCCCGCCAGCCTGGCCAGGGCACGTCTGCGTGCTATTTAAACCCTCTGTGAGCATGGCGAGGGGTCTTTCTGACAGCATTAGATACCTCTGTGACACTGATCTTGTGACAGCAGAGGCTGAGGTAGGTCACAGTAGTGAAAAACCCAAAAAACCACCTCAATTCTCATACTGCTGGTGTAGTTATGTTATTGCATATTTTAAGGAAACATGTAGGAGGGAACTGTAATTCTAAGAGCTGTAAGATGTCCAGGGCTTGAGCTTGTGATGTAAAAGATGAGGCCAGTGGTACTGTAGGATCTGATGGCTCTCTGGCAGCGTATGTGAAATAAGCAGGCTGCGGGGAGTTAATGTGTGAGCGGCCAGGCCTGCCTAGCGCCCGTCCCGATGGGGTCACAGCTGCTGCAGTAGGTGCTGGGTAGAACAGAAGCCACATCTTCTCTGCAAAGGAGACAGCGAGGGCTGGGGGGAGGCAGCTGGTGTGCTGCAGGCTCGACCGTGCCACGGCAGAGGACTCTGGGTCTGTGGCCGGCCTTCCCTCAGCCACAGCGAGTCCCAGATTTACCCAGGCTAAAACCTCTCCCTCTGTACTCCTTGTTAGAGGAGGCTTTGACCGTAACCTGGAAGTGACAGGAGCTCACTCACTTCTTCAGGCATAAACCAGTTTTCAGTTAACAGCAAAGGTTTAGGGGGGAAATACTGAGTCCCAGCTGAGCTGTAAGCTGCCGTCTGCCCTCTGGTAACCTCCCTCGACATCTGCCTCTCTGCTCCCAGTCCCCAAAACACGGCCCTTCATAGAAACTTCAGGGACTTACGAATCCCGCCTGAAAGGCTGGGCAGGGTCGCTTGGGCGAACCAGGTACGGCAGCATTGCCAGCTGTTGTTCGTGACCTTTCGGCTGTTCTGCTGGTTTTCAGCATGAAACAGAGCTTGCACTGGCTTTTTGAAAGGCTTCAACTCAGAGCAGCACTGCCACAGGCTTCCTGAAATGTGAGGAGAGTCACTGGGGAGACCAGCATCTTGTCGGCGCTGCCTGGGTTGCAAGAGGTCACACGTGATTCTCAAGTGGTTCAGCGCTTTTAAAATTGAAACCGACTGCCTTTCCCACCATCTCCGCTGCTGGGGTGACTTGCTTGAGTTTGCTGGCGATGACAACCTCCCGTTAACAAGGGCTCTTGCAGGATTCCCCGGGAATGTTGGTCACAGCCCTCACCTGTCACTGAGGGCAGTGACACACACTGGTTTGCACCGCTGCCACCCACCCCTCTGGGTCAGGAGCATAGCCCTCCCATTGCAAACAGCTTTTTGTGGAGCAATCCAATTCATCAACGTGAAAAAGTGCTTGACATTAGTCCTGGAGTCATCACTTGATTCTAGTTATGCAAAACCCATTAAGGAAGACTTCTTTTTTTTTTTTTAATTTTCTTTTATTTTAAAAAAATCTTCTCATCACAGCCTTAAAATCAATCAAAATAAACAGAGCTGCAGCAGACTGGAACAATGTCCCAGAGTTTGTACATATGGAAGGTTTAATTTACATAAAAATCAGTGCAGATTTTTTTCCAAAAGCAACAACCCGCTCCATTCCGCTCCCCCCCCCGCCCCCCCCAATCCCCTTTTTAAGAGGAGGAAAGGAGAACCTGAAATACAAGTCAAAGAGGAAAAGAATTGATAGATCAAGCGACAATAAAATCAGTATCATGTTTGCAAATATTCTTTCGAGCAGTTGCATCAAAAAATAGCACCTTCAAAGCCCCTTTGTACAATATATGTGGAAACCAAGGCTTTCCAAGGAGTTTGAATGAGTTAGAGACATGACATGATGTTTTGTTTATGGACAAGAATCATCTCCTCCCACTTTTAACTGTTTGGAAAGAAATCAGTACCTGTAGACGGTGATTTATTCATCCCAAGAGAAGCACCTAAAATCATTTTGATCTTACCATTTCTGTGGAAGGAAGCTAAATGCCTAAAGGCAGGCAAAATTAATCCCTTCCTGGCTGACGTGACTTTCAATGGCATTTGTATTCCTAAACCATTTAGGCGTTCTCAGAAAGGGGAGGGACTCAAGCCCTTGCATTCCCTTCTACTTTTTTGGAAACTCTTGTTCTGCTCTGAGCCATGACTCCTTAGGGGATAAACCCACGTGGCTCGTTAGACATGAGTATTCGTAAAGTTCAGGGTCAGATTTCCATTCACTGTCTTTGTCCACAAATTATTCGACTCCTTTGATGATCGGATACAGAAAAGTGAAAGAGGAGAATGTTCCTTCCTCACACAGCAAAGCAGTCATAAAGGTTAGTCTTGGGCAACGCTGATGACACGGATTTTGAACTATTCTCTAATGTCGACGCTGCCTTGTGCTTTGCTGTTCTGATCAGTCACTCCTGGAGCTGGTCTTTGCTGGGTGAGGAATCGAAGCCGAGTGTAGAGGATCTTTGGATTTCCATAAGGTGAGCGACAGAACGCTGGGGTCTGTGAGCTCAACTGCCTTGCACAACCTGGATTGTCAAGCAGGTGGGCAGGGCTGCGACAGCCTGGCAAGCCTCTCAGCATGGACTGCAGCGTCGTGGCATCCTTCGGATGTCTCCTGTACACAGCGGCCTGACCCCAGCATCGGCTGCTGCCAGTTGTGTGGATCAGGTCCTCATGCACATATTCCTACGAGTTTCATGGCTGGTAGAAGTTAACGCAGCTCTGTGGAAGTTGGTGCAACTGAGGGCTGTTCGTGGCTGTTAGTTATCCGGCCTAGCAGACCAGCTTCTTACAAGCTGGAGCTGTTGGTGTTTTGATGAGGACTGGGTTGGTGGATCAACATGTCCCAAACAAACCTTCCAGCAAATAACTAAAACTCTTGAGTCCCTGAGATGCTTTGCTTTTGCCAGAAGGCCAGGACCTGGCCTGGGTTATTGGATGGGCTGGGCTGTGACACAAAGCACTGGTACTTCAGCATCACACCACCCTGTTGCAGCATGGAGAACAAACCTGCAGGCTCTGCTACAGGAGCCAGATTCAGCCAAATGCTTAAGCACATGCTCAGATCTATCGTATCAGTGAAGGAAGAAAGAGCCCAGGACCTTCAGGGAGCGGGAGCAACCTGAACTTAACCGATCCGTGTACAGACCCTGGGATGCTGGGAGCAGCCTTTCAGCCTGCAGCTGGCTTTTCTGCTCCTCCTGCATGCCGTGCGGTTTCTTTAAAAGAGGTGTGATGATGGCAGGAGCAGCACTCCTCCCTCCCCGCTCCCATCCTTCCTTCAACCAGTACAGGCATTCCTTGAACAAGCTCGAAACAGTCTCCTAGGGCACACTTCTTGGGGGCGTTGCCTGCTTGTTTTATAAAGACTCATATATTTGCCTCTAAATCCTGTTTTTTCCCTCCCCATCACCCCCAGCCTTGCTCCATTTATACCATAGCCATGTTCAGTTCTTCCCAGGGCCTTTTGTTAGCTCCGGGTTCTTGCAGCTCAGACACAAATAGCTCCCAATCCTCTGGAAACCCTTTGTTATTTATTCTGAGGTGAGGGTAGGGGGCCCTAGGCCCCTTCCCAGCTTTGCCAATGGAAATTCAGTGCCAGTTTGGTGGTGGGGAGAGGCAGGTGGGTTGGATGGTCGATGCCTTCTGCTCTCAGGGCCTGATGTGGAGGTGAGGTGAAATTCCCAGAAATACATAGCCTTCAGGTTTTCCAGGGGTATGTGGCTGAAACAACCAGACTCCCCTGAGGGAGAGGGGGAGAAAGGCCGATGCCTGCTTCACTGCCTGCCCGCTATTGGCACGCTTCTCCCCACAGGGCTGGATGGTGTATGAGCAGGCAGGGGGGAGCTTGTCTCCAGCTTTTGTCATCTAGGTGCACTCTGAACTGGCAGGTAGTGAAGGTCCTATGTTCCAGTTGTCTCTCTAAACTAGCCCTGTGCGTCTCTAAACTAGCCCTGTGGGTCTCTAAACTGCCCTGGCCTGGGAGCCGCCTAACGCAGCAGCGCACCGGGCTGCGGAGCAGCGGGTGCGATCACCCTGCCTTCGGGACCTGGCCATGCCTCTGCACAGCACGACCTTGCTCTTCCTGCTTGTCTGATGCCAGACAGATCTCTCAGTGCGGAGACCAGGGTAAGGTCCTGTGCGTGTGTGTGTGTGTAGGGGTCGTGAGGGGTGTTGAACGAAACCTGACCTCGGCAAGCGTCTTGCAGTTACGCGAAGTGAGAGCCCCTGGTTAATCACAGGGTTCCTGCTCTCCCATCACCCTTCTGAGCGGAGAATGAGACTGGAGGAGTTTTGGAAACCAGGAACTGCTGAACTGCAAACACAAACTGAGACGACAGAAATGATGGAGAGCGCGAAGGAGAGGAGCAAACAGGCAGGCGTCTTCCTTTTCACTGAAGCCCCTGGGAGGTGGTCCAGGGGACCAGTTCCGCAAGAATCTGGGGTTCCTCCGAGACCCAGATGTGCTGCTCAGCTGGTGGATTTCCCAGGGGAAGACTGAGGCGGGGAGCAGCTCGGAGAGCGCTGAAGTGCTCAGTGCTCTGAGTGGATTTGCCATTTCAGTGTTAATGTTTTTCATTGTAAACATTTGCATAATACTGTAGATGACAGCTGGAAGGGAAGAAAGTCAGAAATCAAATGAAGGCTTTTGGAAATGTCCCTGAAGGAGAAGTTGGGAATGATTTTCTGGAATAAAAGCACTCTGGAAATTTCCTTTGTGAAAGGAAGTTTCACTTCTCTACACAGCTCAACACCTTAATCCCTGACTTCTGTTTTAGGCAGACAGCGCAGCCCCCGCCTCCCCCAGACACACACAGAAGTCAAACCACAGTCAGCACTTCTATGATACCAATTCCTGTCTTACATTTATAGCTGTTCTTGCACCAACCACTTCAGGCGTTCAGCTCACTCCGATTTACGTGTCAGCTTTTCAATATACAGGGAAGTGAGGGCTTCCATTCTCGTCCTTTCAATGATACCAAACATGGGTGCTGCAAATAGACCCAGTTGGTAAGCCTTGACCCACCTCCCTGTCACAGATGCTTGTTCCCTTGAGAGGCAGCCTGACAGCTCCCGTGGCTGCTGCAGTGCTGCGCTCAGCATGGGCAGGGCCATCTGCCTGCCCTTCGTGGGGTCGTGGCAAGTGCAGTCCTTAGAGGACAGGCTTGCTTCAGCTTTGAGATTCCCTCCAGGCTCAGGCATGCGGTGCGTGAAGCAGAAAGGGACCTTGCTCTTCAAATTCTTCAACTGCTTTTATAAAAATGGTTTGCTCGCATTTGACACTGCTTATTCCCCTTGCAAATTTTTCCATGCTGTGCTGTGCAGCACCGCAGGGCGGACGCTCGCATGGGGTGTGCCTGCTGAGCCACCGTGCCTACTGAGTTATTCTCGGCATAGCCACCTGCTGAGTGCCATGGTACGGCTGGGTGAAGGGTGCCCGTGGGCGCAGGCAGACGTGGCCATCCGAGGGGATGATCATCTGTAGGGACGGCCATCCATAGGGATGATCATCTGTGGGGACAGCCATGCATGGGGACAACTATCCGTAGGGATGGCCATCCGTTGGATGATCATCTGTGGGGACGGCCATCTGTGGGGATGACCATGCGTAGGGATGACCATCAGTGGAGGCGGCCATCCGAGGGGACAGTTCCACTGCGGTGAGGTGGGGGCAGGTGCAGCAAGAGGAGAGGAGACAGGAGGGAAAGGTTTAAGTACCAAGTAGGCATGAAAGCAAAATACAAAACCTCTCAGCTGCCAGGTGGAGTCTGCCCTCCATCCTGTTGTGTAGGGACCAGGTATAAACAAACTCTTCATTTTCAGCTTAGTTTTATTCACATGTTAACATCTGATCTTCCTGAAAAACTGGTGCCCAGTGCCTGGAGCAATTCTGAGGGGCTTTTGGGTGAGAATAGCAATGCTCCCAGAGAGTTTGGAAGCTGAGATTACTGCTGCAGCTCTCAAGTTTAATGACTTGGAGATGACTGGGAGGTTGTCTCAGGTTGCAAAGCACACTATTCCCGAAGGCCTGCTGGACTGAAGCTGGAATTTTGTGTGCTTGGTTTTCTGGGCTGTGGTGGAGGTGAGGGTGAATTGGTGCCTTGGGACTGTCTGAATTACGTCTGAGGTGCAGGGGAGAAGGCAGCCACAAGCCAGGCCTTAGAGAGCAGCAGACCCTCATTCTGAGCCACTGTGAAGCACTTCAGTGTTCAGGCATGTTTTCTGTTTGAGTGACTTGCATGATAAAACTCAAGCAGGCTCCTGAACCCTCACAAATCTCCAAAAAGTCTGCTGGAATCCTTTTCAGAGGTTCCAGTGGCAATTCAGGGACAATTCCCTTCCTTTGATGCCTTAGGGGCGTTACAGTACATGGACGGCAAATCCATTCACAAGGAAGATCCCTTTTTATCACAGCATCATAAATTCCTCCCCATCCCCTGGTGCAAGGACCCCCCGGGGCAGTAGCGAGGTGGGCTGGAAGGAGGTTCCCACTGCAGCCCACCCTCCCTTGTGTGAATGGTTTCCTTGGCGTGGGTGTGCTGAGAAGAGACTAGAGAGAATCACTGCAGTTGCGGCTGAATCATTTTTATTATTGCAGTTTGTAGGGGATTTTTGAAAAAAAGTGAAATTTCTACTCAGTCCTTTTGAATGTGGTTCAGTAAGAGAAAGTAAGGGTGAGAATCGTTGGGTTCAGTGCCTTCCTTAGCTGTTTATATGGCTAAACAGAGAATAAACTGTCACTAACTGTGATCCGTCAAGGAACGGCACCCGCTGGGTGGGAGGAAATGGGCTCAACCCACTTCTCCCGGCCCTCAGGAGCGGTCCCCTCCGGAGCCCCGGCCACAGCTTCCCCATCGGCTCTCCGCTCAGGAAGCTGTGCTCAGAAAGGGAAGGAACAGCAGCACTAACATGACTGGCATGTTTTCCATACACATGCCATTCTTGCTCATAATTGGCTTTTTGTCTCCAATCCCAGAAGCGGGATTGACAGAGGGGAGAACTCTGCAAAATTTAAAATAAATTTTTAAAAAAGAATAAAAAGAGGGCAGAATTAGAGCCCATGTGGGAGAAGGGGAGAGAGAGATTTCGATCCTTTCAATTAGTGCAATGGCTGGAGTCTGAGGCTCCTAACGTAGGGATGACTTTGTGGATATTCTTGTGGAGCATCTAAAGACACACCGAACCCTCTGCTCTGGCTCTGGCGCGTGACTGGGTCTCTTAGCCATGACCCAGGAATACTCAGCGCTTGGCAGGACGGAGGCCGAGCCCAGGGTTGGAGGTTTCGCAGCTTGGCAATCAGAGCCGGTCGGAGCCTGGCATTTCTGCCTTGTGAAGAATTCCACAATTTGAGTTTAATTTTGTTTTGAATGAAAACAATGTAAAAGTTGCCTGTGGAAAAAAGTGTCAGGCGTCTTCAAAGGGGGCAGTTGGTAAAACAATACGTTTTATTTTGACTTGGAGAGATTTTTAAGGAAAAATTCACGTTTTGTATAATACAAAAATATTCCCAAGTGAAAAATATACATTTTCTATTCTGAAAACTCATGATTTTTTTTTCTTCCTAAGTTATTCCTTTTTCCCTGGGCCCCAGCAGAAATGGTGCTTTCTAACGGGGAACGTGTTCTGAAAGTAAGTTTCCAATTAATTTTGGAAATAGTAAATCTTGATGAGATCCTACTCCGCGGTGGTGAGCTGAGGTGAAGAGCAGGGAGGGAGAAGCCAATGTATGGATCGGATCTGGGCTCTTGTGTTGTACAGCTTAAAAAATTGTCCTAAATCACATGCGGTACCTGTGCTAGCCTGATGCGCTCTGCTCCCGGCAGCGTGGAGGAGGAGACCTGGGGTTAAGACACAAACAGTGGGAGAGCTGGGCACCTTCTAGGGCGAGAACAACGCGCTGGGACCAAAAAGCTGCCGGTCCTGCGGCTGCGCCGTGGCTCCATGCCAGGCAGCGCTCTGCCGTCCAGACGGAAAGGCTGCACCTAGAGCTGCATCGAACTTGGCCCTTTAGGTTTTCAGACTAGAACTAGGAATTTGCCTCCTGGGTTTTGGCAGGGTGAGAACTGCAGCCCTTCCTTCCCAGGTTGGAAGCAGCTTCCTCCTAACTTCCTAGGCCAGCTCCATCATTTCCTCCAAATCTTGTTCTAGTTACAAAATAAAAAGGCTTGCACAGGTTGGTCTGAAGAGCAGAAATGGTCCTGTATTTCTGCCCAGCTCTGACACACGTGTAATGCATCCCTTTTCCCTGGACAGCAGAGCCCTAAAGATGGCATCTAGGTCTTATCAGATGTGAGTCAGATCCATGACCTTGCGGAGGCAGCAGTGAAATTAAAATGCCCTTGGTTACCTGTCTTAACGGAAGTAGTCACCTGTTTGCGGTGACTGCTCAGCGCTTCATCCCTGCCTCTAGCACTGTTTTGACCCATTAATCAGTCAATTTTTCTAGTACCTTGTTGCTTAAGAAAGACTTAAGAGCATCTGACGACCCCTGTATTGTCAGGATCAGGTGGATTTTCATGCTTACATTTTGACATCAGACCAGTAGGCCAGTGACAACATGCATCCGTGGTGTGTCGTGGCATCTCAATCGAGTGCAATTTGAACCTCCAGCGTTTTAGACCAGCTTTCTTATTTTGAAAACAAGGCTAATTGTAATGCCGAATGTCACATCTGGAAAATATTTGCATATTTTTCTTGTTCTCTTGATCAAAGAGCCGAATGGGAAGGGCTTTAACAGAGTGGCTCACGTGCACTCTTTTTTAATCTCTTTTGGGGATTACGTTTTGTCCTCGGATGCATCCAGACAGATCCTTCAAGTGATAAAAAGGTAAGAAAACAACTCAAAAGAACAAGAGCGCTGGAAGGGTGACATGTGTACCCCCAAACAGTTGTTGTGTGCAGCTCTGTGTCGAGGGCTTCGGGGAATGAGCGATGCCTTTTCCAAATCGTCGTTTAAGAGCAGGCAAAGAGCTGTGCTGGAGTCAGGGACACGTAAAAAGATTGTTGCAAGGGTCGGATCTGAAGTTTGTAAATAATAAGGTCTTCAGGAACCTAGTGCCAACAGTAATAATCCTACCAGTAATTCTAGCAGGAAAGTGGGAGAAGGACTAATTAAACCAAACCAGAAATGCTTTCTTTGCAGCGCTGGCAACTGTACATCAGCAACTTGAGCCTGACCAGTAAAGCTGACCAGACGCAAGTGAAAGTAACCAATCTCCTTTCCAAGGGAGGTCAACCATTAAAAGAAAATAGACAACACCAACTGCGACCAGGAAATAACTCTGTTGGTTTTAATAATTTCATGGATCATTCGCAATGTAGGTAAGGGAATTAGGTTTCCTTTTTAAAAAAAGAAAAAAGTAACAGTTGGATGTTACCACATTGGTGTGCTTTAAGCCCTGCGAAACATCTTAACATCCTCCTTTCTTGTCTTTCTGCTTAAAGGCGTGAAAACTGAGCCACCTATTTAGCAAAGTGCTTGGCATCACCAAGATGAGGGTATGTGAGCTCTCTTACAGGCTCAGCTTTCATTTCGGTAGGCCTGATTCTGATCTTAGGGGAGCAACAAGGACTCTCTGTGGCAGTCGACTGGCAGGAACCAAGCCTGTGCATACGAGAGAGAACAGAATCAAACCTACCGAAACCCAAAACTACTCTTGCCTCTTGGTTTCTGGCTGCCGCCTGCACACAACCCTGATTTTTCCATTTCCCCTCAGCTCAAAGAAAAGGAAAAAAAAATGAAATGAAAATGGAAAAGCCAGAAAACAACCCCCCCAGACAACCCGTACGGGCTGTCTGTTAGATTCAAGGCTTTGATCCTCTATTTGCACAGAAAGGAAGACATGTAGCTGCTAACTCCCATTGCACAGGGCCAAGGGGGTTCTGTAAAGCATCAACGGACAGACAGGATTAGTTTGAACACAGATTGCATACCTGTTGCCCTCCTTCTGGAGGAAGGAGGTATATGTATATGTACCACAAGAATAACGGCCGCCGACCCCAGGAGTTCACAAAATGGACCTGTGCCGGGACGGAACCCCACTAGTTGCAGTCCAGCGAGTGCCTCTGATGACTCGCACAAAACTTGAGGTTGGCCTGAACTTCCAAGCGTCTTCAAGCCGGTTCCTGGATAATGGGGGCTTCCAAGCATTGGCTGGGATGGACACCTTTTTTTGTCATTTATTTCCAAGAGGACAGTGAGGGAACAAGATGAGACTCTTGGTCAAGGAGCTGTAATGCAGGATACAGCTCGGGTGTTAGAGCAGCAAAGCCAGGGCTTATACAGCGCAAGAGCATCTGTCCCCATCGTTATGCACGTGCTGCTCCAGGCATGCAGGGGCATTTTCTAGGAACTGGTGCTTTCTTCCATCCTCCAAGCATGACAGAAGTTGGGGGCCTGCGGTGCAAAGGGTGCTCTTTAAAAAAGGAGGTATAAACTGTAACTGAATTTATTGGAACACAGGGTTGTTTCATCAGGGGATGCGATGGAGGAGAGGAAGGGTTCAAGCTTTGAGAAGCAAATTTGGGTGAGAACAGGCACCTTTTCACTCTTTTGAACACTGTAAATAATAATAATTAAAAAAAAAAGACCAAAAGGCCACCCTCCCCTGTCCCTCCCTCCCAATCCCAAGGCTTGCCTTCACATCATGCTCTTCCTGTACTGAGACTGTGAGCTCTGTTTGGGTTTTGAGTCTGACTGCTGCAGTTCAAACTGTTTGTACAGGTCCCTCAACTCTTTGATCTCCTGCAACACCCTCTTGGCTTGGCTCCAGGTGGAGGAAGCCTCCCCCAGCAGCCTCTCAGATTCCTGCAGGATCCTTTCAGAGTCCGACTTGGAAGATGATGAGGAAGAAGAGGTGGTGGTGGTGGTGCTGGTGTTGGAATCCTTGGTCTTTCTCTTGCCTTCCCCGTAGCCCTTCACCTCTGTCAGCAGTTCCTGAGTTTTTTCCAGTTTCAGTGCAACCAGTTCTTGTATCCGGGACAGCTGCTCTGGTTCTGCTGAGGCAAACTGAGCCTCCAGCCCCCTCCTCAGCACCGCCCGGTGCGTGGAAGAGTCCCGTCGAGACAGAATTTCTTCCATGGAGGCACATTTATTCTTTTCTGAGTGCGAGAGCTTTTTTGGGACCTGGGGTGTGTACATGGTCCCTTTGTCAAAAGAATCATTGCGCTGCCCAGATCTGTCCCATGAGGTCACCTCCCGTCTTGGGAGGCTCCCTGTCCGGCCTTTCTCTGACGACTTGATGTTCTCTGAATCCGATCGGCGCCGGCCAGCAGTAAGATGTGCCACTGACTTATCCAGATCCACCCGGAAACTCTCTTCACAGGTGCTGTGATCCTCTGGAGAGGCGTCTTCCTCTTGGATCAGGTCGAGTGTCAGCATGCCATCAGAGGTTGAGGTAGATGCCTGGAGAAGCAGACAAAGACCTGTGTTATCATAGGAACAGGCACAGTACTTCTGGATGTCTCTTATACCTAAGAAGTGCATCACCCACGCTGGGATGCAAAGATGGAGCAGGAATACTAGCAAGTGTGACCTAGTGACAGAGCCCCAGAGGTGCTGGGATCTAGCTGAGACGCAGATCAGCTGAACGGCCTTGGGCAAGTCATCTGTGCTAACCCATGACTGAGTTCCCAGCTGTGTGACTCCTCTCCATCAGGAACTTGAAGGAGCATTTCATTTTCAGCGTCAGGAAAACAGATGCCAGTGATCATAGTATCACAGAATCATAGAATCATTAAGGGTGGAAAAGACCTCTAGGATCATCAAGTCCAACCGTCAGGTGATGGCAAGCTACCGCTTTGCAGAAGGGTTTGCACAATGCAATGCTCTACAAGAATGGAGGACTAGATCTGATGGCCCAGGACAGCCCTGGCTCTTACGGCAATTTTCAGCTCAGGCCAGAGCTCTGACACCAGGTCTTCTTGCATTTACTTACAAATGAAGTAGCTACAAGGGAACTTTACCCAAACAGGTGTCTGGAATTTGTTATACGTACCACAGCCATCAAATGTCCCCGTGTTGGAGGGCGTCGGGAGTGCTGTATTTTCGCTCTGTCACGTGTTGGGTGGGCGAGGTAGCTGTCCTCTTCGACAGTAACCTAAAGGGGTGACAAAGGCTAGTGAACATCTGGGAGCATTGGAAATATGAGCCATTCCTAGTTTCTGTAGCTGCAGTCAGCCAGAGGCACCGTGGCAGATCATTTATTCCTCCAGGATTCCCTTTCTCTTGTGACCTGGCCATATGCTGAGGGTGAACTTCTCCCTCATACCTCAGGGCCAGGATCCTTCGCTAAAGGCTGTCGGGCAGGAGAGCGCAGCAGGGGGAAGCTTGGGCCACAAACAGTGAATCCTGAACTCGAATGCAGAGTTTGCAATTCTGTAGTGCAAACGTTTGCTGGACAGGAGGAGAGCTGTGATCACCACCTGAAACAAACCTAGAGCTGAGCTGGAACAAGGAAAGCAATGCATTCCCGACGTGCTAACTTGCTGGACTCCTCGGGCTGCTGAGCTGTGCCAGGATTGCATTGGGAGCACAGCCTGACCGCCTGGTGTTACTGGACAGCTACAGTTGGCAACACCCTCCCAAGCCAGTGTGCCCAGGCACACGAAGACTGACAGGTTTGTAAAACCTGCCTGTACAGCGTCGACACCGTACTGGTCCCAAAGGCGATCACTGGTCCAAGGCTTGTAGGTGGGACTCACTGATCTATGTGCTTACACAGATGCAGAGAAGGAGCTTTGCAAGTAGAGCCAGCAGGGAATGGGGTGTGGGAACACAGAATCCAGCCTTAGAAGAATCTTAGAGTGTTTCCCCAGTCTCTCCCCTCTGTGCCGTGATGGGATCAGATCTACTTAAGTCATTCCTGACAATTATCTGTTGAATCTCTTTGTAAAGATTTCAATGACTGACTCTCCTTGAAGCAATCTATACTGTTGTTTGCTATGCTGCTTTCCGCCCTACGGCTTTTCCTTTGGTCTGACCTTCGTTTTCCTTCACTACAGGGTTTTGTGTTGCCATCCGTGAGAACAAACAGCATCACAGCGGTGGGCTGCCTGTGTTGCGGTAAGTTGAATGTGGATGAGATAGATCTGAGACAGATCTAAACGGAAGAATAGTTGTCATGAAGCATTAATGTGAGAGTGTTGAAATGCTCTTTCAAACTGGTAGCAAGAGCCTTCTCAAGGTAGTTATCATTCACACTGGAATTAACTATGTGGGAATGCTCACCCTGATCTAAACCTGGCCTCTGCCAGCTCAGCTGCGGTTGTAAGCGTACACTTTGTCTGCAGGAGGAGGCTGAACTGATGTTGCTTTGTTCTTTTTTCTAGTAGAAGCTGCTTTGCATAGTTACTTTGGGACTTTCATGCAGCAATAATGCTGCCACTTTGGGAGCGGTAGGAGCTATGCTAGTTACGCTTTGTGTGGACGTGTTCTCAAGTAGGCAGGGCTACACTGTTCTGGGGCCCTCCTATTGCTGTCCCACAGTGCACCGATGCCTCATCTCTCTGGTTGTCCCTTTTTTTTTTCACTAAATGGAGAGCCTGACTTGTGTTTGCAGAAATATATATGCCAGACAGTGCTGAGAAGGCAGGATTAAACATTCCTGATTTGAGCCTTGGGCAGCAGAAAAGGATCTGCAAAGTTTAAATGCCCAGTAAGTCCCCTTCCTTCAGCCAAAGCAGTGGAAATGGGCCTGTCGCTTGGAGATGGTGATTGAGAGGGGTAGGCGGGATGAAGATGGACTGAGGTGGGCTGACAGATGGTGCCGTGCTATTAGGGTGCTCTGAAGATAACATGGGACTCTATTGGCTTTCAGTTAACTCCTTAATTCAGTTCCACTACTTAAAGCTCCTTTGCAAACAGAGGCATGCTGCATGATCATCCAGGAGCAGCAAGGAAAGGCTCTCCCAAGCCCTGGGAAACCATTCCAAACAGTCCCACCCTCCCTGTGCAAAGCAAGGCTGGGCTCCAAAGTGAAGGCTTCTCACTGGGGCGGGTGTGACAGAGCCTTGGCAGCTGCCCCTTGCCATCACTTTGCAATCAGTGCTGCATAGTAATCCCGAAGCTGGGAGGACCAAACTACCCCAGAAGAGCTCGCTCTGCAGGTGTTGGTGACTCTGTTTTGAGTGCGGTCCGTAAACCCCAACAGCTTTGCACTCCTTTTAAATAGGAAATGGAGAGGGTAGGAGGGGCTGCTGCCGCCTCCAGCAGTCTAAAATCTTCACCCAAGATTAAAGTTGAGGCAACAGAGCCTGGGTCCAGCCCTCAGAGTCCTGCTCACCTCATCTAAGATGCGGTTTTTAGCACGTGTGATTGCAGAGTTGAGGGCATTTATCCAGGACTCTTTCTCTTCTGGACTCACAGCCAGGAAGATCAGATTTGGTGCCTACAAAAGAGGGAATTCAGGTCAGTGCCAGTGACTAAACTCATACAGAGATGCTTTCACACTGTCCCTGTCCACAGAAAAGCTACACAGCCTTTACAGCTGGCTTGCCTTAGTGGGAAAATGCAAAGCAGACCTGCTCCTGCCGTCCTGGGCTGCCACACACTGCCCCTGGCCTCTCTGCTTCTTGGCAGCCCTGTGCAAGGCAGACCATGATTCCTCACAGTACCCAGCTTTTCAAACCAAAAGCTGTGTACCGTATTTACTTCCCTCGTGGCTGCAGTTCCTCCTTCCCCCTCTTTGCCTTCCCACACACCATTCTAGATTGTGCCCTCATCAAACGATGATGCAGCCTTTCTGTGCATCTGCTGCTCACATGCGATTTATCTGTTGCCACCTCAGACTTTGACAGAGTCTGTTAGACAAGCAGCTACAGTAGGTACCCACAGAAGGAGACGGATTTTCTGTACTTTGATATGTCAGATGCACACTGAGGGCAGAGCAGTTCTGAAAACATGGCCTGTGTAGGGGATCCAGGATCCTTAGGCATTCTTTTTTTTAAAGTTAGATAGCAATGAGTTTTAGCCTCCGCAGCATTTTGTTCCGTTCTTTCCATTGCTCAGGGCGCCTGGGGACAGTGCAGCCGCTTTCCATTTTCCCCTTCTCTTCCCTTTTTCGCATTTCATGGTGTTACACAATCCTTATCAAAGTGTGGGGTGGGCTACTGTGTGGTCTACTGAAACAAGTCAAAATGAATAGTGTCAATCCAGCTCACGTGTGTGGTTGTGGGTGGGTGCATCTGTGCCAGAGACAGCTTGCAGTTAGAGACTGGCTCTCTTTTTGCAGTGGCAACAGAGACCTCATGGGAAGTTCTGCTCCTAGGTAGCAGTGCCCCCATTCTGGCACCTTTTAGCTTTCCTCTGGGCAGAAAGTACTCCTGGGACAAAGTCCCACGCAGCTCTTTTGATGCTGCCCAAATCTTGGGCAGGAAACCCAGGGACTATCAGCATCCCTCCCTTCCCTGCCTCCCCCCTGTGAATAAACAAGTGCAGTCAGCTAAATCAGAGCTGCCAGGGGTGGCGGCAGTGAAACGGCTTCGTCCTTGCTCCTGGCAAATGTTGTGACACCTTCCTTTCCCGGAGTCAGAATACTCTCAGGTACACAGATCCAGAGCTAAGTGCTTGGTCATATTTACTTAGTACACGGGAGGCCCGAGTCCTCTCACAGCAGAAGCCCTGCTTCTCACTCCACCTCTCACGGTTGCTGTCAGTCCTGACGTGGTAAATGGACATTCGTATATTTTAAACCATGAGATGTGACTTGGGCTCCTACACAACTCACACCCCAAGTGCTGTGTCAAGCCCTCGGGCGTGGGGCAGGTAACAGGGGCAGCCTGGCCTGCACTGAGAGCTACTGGCTTTCTCGTGCTGACCGCGTGCTTGGGAGCAAAGCGTACCGTGTTGCCAGGCTGTCGGGAGTGGGCGAGGGTAAATTTGCTGTGGTTCTTTTTGCTTCTGCTTTTGGACTTCCTGAGCTCTTCACATTTCTCATAATCACTCAGGTCAAACATTTCCTGTATGTTTTTTTCATCTTTTACCTGCAAAACAAAAATAAAGTTACAGACTTGCAGATGTCGGGCAGAGAGGCAGTAAGAGGGTGCTGCTCCGAGCCAGCGGGGTGCCTGGCTGGAGCTGCTGTCTGCATAGGGGGTTTGGATGCACAGAATGTGTGCTGGAGCCTCCAGTGTGTTATGTGGCCACCAAAACATTGTGCAGGAGTCTTCCACCTTAAGGCACGAGTACGGTAAAGGCACTATTAGATGGGGAGAGCTGGGCTTGGTTTAGGGGGGAGGGAAGCAGAGATTTTCAACGTGATAGTTTTGACTCGAGTCTCTTCTGAAATGAGGGGACGTATTTAGAAGGATAACTTGGAAATCACAGCCTCCTAGGTTAATTCCTTCTTTGATGCAGATTCCTTCAAAATATAACTGCCTCTCCCACCCCCAAAGTTATGGGGGCTAAGCTGAACTGACATGCAGGTATGACCAGACTTTTCATCGTGTTTATGCTTGTGGATGCTCAGAATGAATAGGATTTACTCCAGCAGCAAGGAGAGGACCCTGTCTGCTCGGGGGAGGTTCATGCGGAGGCAGGAGATGCTGGGAGGAGGTGGACTTTCATTTGCTGATGAAAAGGGGCAATCATATTAGCACTTGTTGCTTTTCTGGAGACAGCATAACAAAAGTTTGAGGGATAAAGATTAGCACTTCCTATTTTTAACCTGGTGGTATTACTGAAGCCTGTGCTGACAGCTGATTTGGGGGGTGGATGAAGCACATCCAGTCCCAGATTACCGACACGATGTGTGTGCTGCTCTCCCCCGCTGCTGAGCCTCATCCCTTGCAAAGGGGCTATGGGCAGAATTCATCCAGGCACCCGTGACTGCCCAGATCAGGGCTGGCCGGCCCCCCGGAGACCTTCGGCAGCCAGCGCATTCATAGAAGGCATCAGGAAGGAAGAAAGTGCCAGGGCTTAGCCTCCACCGACAGAAGCACTTCTTGGTTGTCCTTTAGAGAGTCATCGAGTGGCCACTTTGCCACTTTTACAAGATCTCACTTTCTGCAGGTCTATTGCCTAACACTTCCTGTATTAGCCATGGTGTGACAGGCACACAGCTATAAATAAATATCACAGGGGCTTAAACTGAAGATGTGACTTGCCCAGGGTCACAAAAGCTGTGGCTGAGCTGAGGAGGAAGCCAGGGTTCTTGAAACTGTCCCGTGGCCGACAGACCCCTGACCTGAAGGTGCCATCACTCTGGGGTCACTTGGAGCAAAGAAGAGAATGCACAGCCGGCCTTCTGCCTGACCCCCGTTGGGTCTGTGTGGCCTTCCCTGTCATTGCTGTCTTTAATGCACTGTCCTCACATCCCACTCCTACAGCATGGCAGCTCTCCTCTTCCCACAGTAAACATGAGGAACGTAGGTAACTAGGATGGGGGAGAACTTGGTTTTGCAGGTCTGCTAAGGCCAGAACTGTAGCAGGCTCAAATCCATGTCACCCTGCTTAATCCGACTCCAGCCGGGGTCAGTATGGGCTGGGATCTGCAGCAAGGTTTGGGAAACTCAGGTGCCGGGAAGGCAGACAGTGATGGGGTCTTAGCTCTTGGATTCCTTGAAAGGACTCCACCCCATTTCATATGTTTCCTCCCTAGTTTTGGGAAGCACTGAAGGAATTCCCCAGGATTTTTCCAATACAATTTAAACAAAGAGACTAACTAAAAATGTTGTAACCAGCTTTCTAACCAGAGACACAGACAAACTTACCATCTGGCCTCACATAATGACTGCAGTTCCCCCTCTATCCTTTTTCCTTCTACCCCCCGAGTTTGCCTTCAAGAACTAGGAGGCAGACACTGTGCGCAGCTATTCCTGAAGGCCCAGAAGCTATTGCTTATTTCTGCTCGTAACAACAGCCACTGTGTACAGGCTATTATGAACAGATATGGAAAAGTCTCTCGCAGATAATGTCTATCTATATATCGTCCTTGTGCATTTCTAATCGGCTTTTATCTCTTCCCAGTACCACCCTACAACCCACCTCTTTCCAAGAATCTTGGCTGAATTCAGCCCTGTTCATCTGCAGCAGGAAAAGCCGAGTCCCTCCGAGCCCCCGGCTGGGACACAACAGCTGAGGCACAACTCCGCGCTCCAGATGTTTGCTCTTGTAGGTCACTGGGACTTCCCCAGCTCTTCCCTGCTTTCTCAGACACACAGAGTCTGCACTGCGAACTCATGGGAGCCAGGACTCAAATACCTTGCCTCTAGGAATATCTACAGGGGGCTGAGGAAAGGAGGGGTGTAGACAGTCCTTTAAAAGACTTGGACTGACAAGGGCTCTAACACCGCGCTTGTCTACCCGTGACACACACAGCAGACCCTGCTTTTCACCAAAGTGCGTAGACCAGTTATAAAATGCTTAAGAACGGAGAATAAGCAACATCTATTTGCATTAAAAGGATGATGGTGGGGTCCCATTTCTGAGTTTCAGACGAGGCAGGCAGGTTCAGCCCCCCATAGGTATTTCATGGGGGTGGGTGCACGCGTGGCTGCCGTTGAGGATGTGGCCCAGAGTGAGTCGGGTGCCTGTGGCTATGTCTGCCATTCCGCCAGAGCTGCAGCCCAGGGAGGAAAGGCAGGTTCCTGCTCACTTTGAATTGATTCCCCCTCGCACACAGCCTTGGTAGTATAATGAGGCCGTAAAGCGAATGGGGCTGTAATTTAGTCATTTGAAGGTGGCTTTGTTCTGCCTTGGTGGTGGGAAGAGGTCTCGGTATCAGCCCGAAATGGGGTCCGTCGCGGTGATGCAGCGGCAGTGATTTCAGCGGGCACGGGAAGGTCAGCAGTCTCGTCTCACAAGGGGCATCGCCAACTGATTTCCCCTCTCTCTCCCGCACTGAGACATGCAGGCAGAGAAGTAAGCAGCAGAGCAAAATAACAGAGCATTCAGTGTGTAAACAGCGGAACTAGAGAGAAGGAAGGTGAAAGGCAAACTTCAGAAGTACCAGCCAGCTCTTTTGTCCTTTGTGGGAGGCTACGGAGGCCAAAATGAGGGAGGTGGTGGGCATGAATTACAGCACAGAGCAACCTCACAGGCAGGAGAGGATGAGTGCTCAGAGGCTGAGGATGGTCATGCAGGCCATCCTCTGTAAGAAAAAGAAAAAAGCAACCCCTAAAGACCAACAAAACTGCTGGAACTATGTGGTCAGTGAAGCCTAAATGCCGGTCACCTAGGTCGACAGGAGGTGGGTGACATGCGTGCAGGGTGTCTGCTCTCCACATTTTCCGTGAGATTGGAGCCATGCAAATAAAACCTTTTGGGTTTCACCAGCAGAGAATTTGGCTTGATGTTCCCAGCACCCAGGCAACGCACAGGTCTTTGGATAATGTTTTGGAGAGCTTTGGGAGGAGGTAGCCTCAGGAGTCGGTCCTTAGGAGGAGGGGACGGAGCCCAATTTCCCTGCCACCTGGTGTGGTTTGTAAGGGGAATGGCAGGGGCAACACAGCAGCACTGATCTTCATTTATCACGGCTCGTCATGCACCCAGGCTGCTCTGAGCGAGGAGTTAATCCTAGTGGTGGAGATTTACAGTGATCATTACGTTTGCTTGTTTGTTTTCTTCTTCTTTGCTGAATATAGATTGAACACAGTTTTGAAAGTGTGGGGTGATTTTTAGCCTCAGATGGTGAACTTGAAACTCTTAAGGAAAGGTCTGACTTCTGGGAAGGGCTGAGCATCCCCTCTGAGTAGTTTTCAGTTTGATTCCCCATCCCCAGCTTGTCTCTCGCTCTCTAACTTGCAGGGAATATGGCTTGAACAGGCTCTCCAGGGCCTGACAGTTCCTCTTTCTTACACCTTCTTTTAGGAAGTCAAGAAAAAGCTTCCCTGTCTGGGGCGCATGTCCTCTTCTCTCCACTGCACAGATTTGCACACCTGCCTGTGAAGCAGCCGGGGCTCTGCAGATGTGGGTATTTTTTGGATCCTGCTGCTTTCATTAGCCGTTCTTAAGGTCTCCCACACTGTAGTCTGAGGCTGAGAGGAATCAGGGACCACTTAGCTTAATGTGCTAGGAAGGGAGAGGCCTGGATGGTTGATTTTGGCAGAATCATTCCTAGCTGGGACGTGGCCAGCGGGTCTTTCCCTCCCCACAGCTGCCGAGTGCCTGGCATGCAGTGAGCTGATCTCAGAGCCTCATGGACAGGCAGGTCCTGCACTCCTTGCCCTGCAGGGAAGGTCTGGACTGAAAGGATTAAGGTATATAAATGCCAGCAATTGCTGCTGTGGCTGTCTGCTGGCTTTGCAATCACATTGCACCTGCCCTAGGCAGACAAAACAATTTCTTACCCTAGGGTTCAGCCTGGCTCCCCCCCACGCTCCCAGAAACGCTTCCACACTCCAAGTAGGCCAGGCGAGAGAAGGGAAACTGAGGCACAGAGAAGAAACCCAAAGTGTCCCCCACCACCTAAGACAAAGCCAGGTCCCTAAAGCAGGGTACATTAGACCCTGGAGCCATTAGACCACACAGTCCCCGCACTCCCAATGGCAGCTGCCGCTGCTTGGGGTGTAGCTACGCTGCAGACGGTGGCTAATCTGGGCCTGCAGTCAACGGCGAGATGTGCTGAGGCTGACATTGCTGGCGCGTCACTGAAGTTCAAGGAGGGGAGCTGCATTCCTCACACGCCTCGCCCCCGCAGCTGCTGCCCCAGCAGGGTCAGCCCGAAGGGACGCCGGCCACGATGGCACTCCCTGTGCCTGTGGGACGTGGCGATCCTGTGGGCACGTGGTGGGGCAGAACATCAGCCGTGGTACCCAGAGTGCCTTCTCTCAAAGGCTTGTAGGGCTTATTTCTAGCCTTGCAGCTAATCATGCTTCCAAAGATCTGCTTTCTCCCGTGTGAATGCTCCTTCGCAGCATTCTCGCAACAGGAGGATCCCTAATGTGGTTCAGATTAACTGCCCCTTGGATGCCTTGCTGACAGACAGTTACAATTTCCTCCCACATCGTCACCTGCAACAACTCCGAACCTCCTTGATTCAGACCAGGGCTGTGTTCTGGGGCCAAACGAGGAGCGAAGCAGGCGGGCGGGCAGTCAGTCACCAGGCGAAGTTTTGTGGTTTTCCTCAGATATCTTGGTGGAGATTTGCCTGAGCAGTTCCTTGTTGAGATGTGACATGCTCAAAGCAAATGTGGAAGGTACAGAAAAATCACAAGACACCAAGTGTAACGTATTCACAAGACATTCAAGAAGTCATATGTGGCTCAGGGTGTAACAAGAAACCTACAGATTCTCAGTAAAGCTGAATATCCAAACATGGGCAGTCTTGGGGACAGCGTCAGCCAGAATGTTCCCCTCTCAAGCTGAGATGAAAGTTTCACTTCCTCAAGCTGAGCAGTTCTACCATCAGGCAAGGGACAGAAATTTCTGCAGAGCTTAGCTAGAATCGGGCTGTCACTAAGATGGGAATCCACGCGTGTGCGCAACACCGGCTCCGGCCGTGCCGGGAAGCAGCGCTGGCGAGGGGCTGGCAGGTGACAGGGGAGACCCAAGTTTAATGGCCTGTCCTGTCACTGGCTCCTTGTTCTTCTCAGCCCCCTGGCTGCACAAGGGAGGTGACTGTGCCCTTCTGGTCTGCAAGGGAACTAGGAAAAGAAATACAGGGAGCATTGGGAGAGTTTCAGGTGTTACAGTGAGAGGGACCTGCAAAATGCTGTGGACATGGGGTAGAATGGCCCTTGTACAGTGGGACACTGCGGGTGGTGCACTTTTTCCTTCTCTAGTACCAGTCAGGGTGCACATGTGGGGAGAAGACAGGGCTATAGATAGAGTGTTTGTGCAGTCACCGGCGCAGCAGGAGCCGGGTTTCAGCCAGAGCCTCCCGGCCTTGGTAGAATAGGAATGGCTGTGCTCCAAGAGGCTGCCTCCCCATCTGCACACCTGCATCCTGAGTGGGAGGCTGCACCATGAATTTGGTAGCTCAAGGGCATCAGCATGACCTTCCAGGCCTTTTCATGTCCATATTGCTGCCCCGAGCTAACGAGGGGATGGCGGCAGAAAGTTGCTGTCTGCTCCAGTCCCTTGCTCCAGAGAGTCATCAGCCAGGGCTACCAGAAACACAGGTCTCTCAGAATTGACTGGCCCCTGAAGAACACCCTGAGCTGGAACCAGCTCTTTTGCATCCCAGTGCTGCACTCGAATCCCAAAGCCGTGCTGTCTCCTCTCACAGGCTGCCTCCGCTGCAGGGAAGGGGAGCCAGGCTCTGCCGTTTCTGCCTAAGTGTTCTTTGACTCTGCGGTTGAGGAAGATGGTGCCACTGAGACAAGAAAGACACTTCACTGAAACTTTTCACTTCGCTCTGCAAAATGTAGAACAGGGCTTGGTGGAGCAGGAGAAGGAAGGTGGAAGTAAAAGGATGGCTTAAAAGAACGAGAGCAGGAGAGGCATGGAAGGGGCAGCAGGTCAGACACAGTAGCCAAAAACCAAGGGTTTACACACCGGACTGACACATAGCACTACAAGTGTCCCTGAACACCTATGTAACTGCACAGCCCCACTTAACACCCGGTACGTGTTGAACGCAACGGACACCAAGACCTTTTCCTCACCTATCAACTGCAGACGGGACGTGGAGGCAGGGAACATGCCACCCCGTATGCAGAGGCATTCACGAAGTGCAAATGCACACCATGAAGTGCCGCCACAGAACCAAGTGCGTGACCAGCACATGCACAGAAACCCCCCGAGCAGTTTGCAGGCTCCGTCGCACGCACGGACCGTGTATGTGAACTCTAGACACTACTCCGAGTGTGTCCGCACACCCGCGCGCGCCCCCCTTCCAGGCAGAGAGTTGCGCAGCGTTTGATGGTGCTGTAACAAATGTGGAGCGAGAACAGACTACTTTTCAAGTGCTCTTGTGCTAATTGAGTCGATGCTTTTGGTAGCAAACAAGAAAAGGCTTAAGGAAGCCCCGAGAAGCATTTCCTCATTAACATCTCGTCATCACAGAGTCCGTTCATGCTGTCTGGACAGCCCTGGGCTTCCTGACAGGAAGTGGTAGGAGCCCAGCTGTGTCTGTGTTAGTCTGACTGCTATTCCCAAGTGCAAAGCAATAACAAAGCTGTGCTAGAAATGAGAGAACAATTACCAGAAATTTGCGGGGGGGGAGGGAACCGGTGTGGAGGAGAGCAAGGGGAAAGAATGCAAAAACGATGCTAAGAAGGTGTTCTTTGGCTTAGCAGAGCTCAGCTAACTTCAGCACATCTTGTCTTGCATGTTTCTACCCTGAATGCTTTTTTTGGCCAATGACCAAATGCTAAATAATGAAGGGGTTTTCTGCATAAGTTCACAGAGTTTGGCTCGCAGCAGGGGTACAGATCGCCGGGCAGGCTCAGAGCCCCCGCCTGAACAAGGTCTGTCAGCCTCAGCTACCATTTTGGTGCACGGTTGGAAGAGCAAAGGTTCTAGGTGTTAGAGCAGGTTTCACAGCTTCCAGAGGTTGGTGCCCTAACAAAAGAACATAACTCAAAAGCCCTGTTTGCGTTTTCCAGGTACATCAGCTGGTCTGATAAAATATATTTCCTCTCCTTGCAGACTTGGTTTCTGCCAGGGAGAAAGCCCAGGCTTCCATCAGGAGTTCTCATCTTCTCCTAACCAAAACAAATAAATCAGGGCCAGACTAACCTGCGAGCCCAGGTCCTAGGCAGGCAGCTGAAAAAGCACAGAAATTCCTAGAAGGAATCAATGTGGATATTGATGGCATTTTGGTAGTCTGACTCTGCCTGCGGAAGTTAGCCTTTTGGAAACCTGTCTGTTCATCTCTTCCAGACAGCAGACCCATGCTTAACTCTGAGGGTACCAGACCGCGCTCAGCTCTGAGGGTACCAGACCCGTGCTTAGTTCTGACAGTGCCAGACCCACGCTCAGCTCTGAGGGTACCAGACCCACGCTCACCTCTGACGGTGCCAGACCTGCACTCAGCTCTGAGGGTACCAGACCCGCGCTCAGCTCTGAGGGTACCAGACCCACGATCACCTCTGACGGTGCCAGACCCGCGCTCACCTCTGACGGTACCAGACCCATGCTCAGGTCCGAGGGTGCCAGACCCGCGCTCAGGTCCGAGGGTACCAGACCCACACTCAGCTCTGAGGGTATCAGACCCGCGCTCACCTCTGACAGTGCCAGACCCGCGCTCAGCTCTGACGGTGCCAGACCCGCGCTCACCTCTGACAGTGCCAGACCCACGCTCACCTCTGACAGTGCCAGACCCGCGCTCAGCTCTGAGGGTACCAGACCCATGCTCAGGTCCGAGGGTACCAGACCCATGCTCAGGTCCGAGGGTACCAGACCCACGCTCAGCTCTGAGGGTACCAGACCCGCGCTCACCTCTGACAGTGCCAGACCCACGCTCAGCTCTGACGGTACCAGACCCATGCTCAGGTCCGAGGGTACCAGACCCATGCTCAGGTCCGAGGGTACCAGACCCGCGCTCACCTCTGACAGTGCCAGACCCGTGCTCAGCTCTGAGGGTACCAGACCCGTGCTCAGCTCTGACGGTACCAGACCCATGCTCAGGTCCGAGGGTACCAGACCCGCGCTCAGGTCCGAGGGTACCAGACCCGCGCTCAGCTCTGAGCAGTTTTACTGCTCCGTGTTGTTGTCACACAACATCCTTACCTGCCCTGAGCCAACATCTTTCCCAAGGGATCCCACAGCGTGACATACAGTTCTCCCTTCCCAGGCACCTTGTGACTTAAGGAGATAAGTATTATTAGCCCTGCTTTCCAGATGGAGAAATTCAGGCAAAAGTAAATAAATGTCTGGTTTGAATTCATTTAGCGAGTGCGTGGCAGAACTGAGGACAGCATCCAGGAGTCCTGGTATTTAACCCTTTCTTCCCCAGTGCTCTGAGCTGACAGGGGGAGGCCGGAGGCCCGGCTTTACCCGCTAAACCCCCTGCCTTCTGTTCTAGAGCAGCTGCTGAGCTTAAGAGGAGCTGACAAGAAACACCAAGGTTAATACGAGAGTTAACTAGTAAGCTCCATCCACCAAATCCACGTGGCTCCGAAGGCTTTGATGGAGCAAAAATAATTTATAGCAGAGGAGGACTTTGATCTTTTGCTGAAAGAGACAACTGAGTCTCCTCTCCCATCAGTGCAGAAATCGGGCTGAGATTCAACCTGTCTAGTGACATTTCCGCTAGAGGTTTCTGTTCACGTCTCCTCAGGGTCTCCGCTATTTAATTCTCTCTCTGGCTGCAGCCAGTGCCTGCCCCATCAGCCACACTGGCAGCGGCAGGGATTCAGAAGCGGAGAGGCCTTCCTCCAGAGCAGCGAAGAGCCTCTCACACAGCTCATCAGCACAACCCAGCAGTGGCTCCATTTTCTCCACTGGGCATAATCTGATGTGTGAAAAAACAAAAGAGTCCTTGGCCTGTTCTGCTTGAGAAATCCCAATTTATTAAGCTGTTTGCGGGAGCTGCAGGCACCTGCTGCCAGGGAAGTGAGCGTGCAGAGGGAGCCTCGTGCTCTGGAGCACAGCTCTGAAACACGCACTAAGACCTGCGGACGGGCTACCGGCCTCCCCACGGCAGACCTCAGTTCTTGTTGGTGTGTGAAGGCCTGGCTTTGCTAAGGAATAAAGGGCCAGCCAGTACCAAAAACCAGTGCTCGGTGTTAAAAGACCCATCTGTCTTTGAACAGAAAGTCTTGGAAACACGGAAGCGACGGGCAGCCACACCAAACGGTGCCCTCGCCCATACCCGCGCACACAGGCGCGCTCACCCGGGCCGGCGGTGCGGCACGCCACGTGCCAGGTGGCTGCAGCCGCCTCGGGTGTTGAGATTCCCGGAGATGCCAGACCCAGTGACACAGGCGCACTCGCCAGTCCTGCAGGCGCAGTCACTTGGGTGCACAATGCAGGCAGCCAGATGTTACCTCTGTAACCACATTTCTACGCAACCACAGATTCTTCCATATAAAGACATAGGGAGTCGCTGCTGCAGGTTATTTATGGTCTTTCACACACATATTCATACACGTACAACCACAGTGCTGCTTCAGTTGCACATGCATTAGTTTTTTTCCCCGTAAAGAAATGCGCATGCACTCCTTGAAAGAAACACAAGTGCTCCTTGTTCAGAACTCGCTCCCGCATGGCCCCTCAGCCAGGCTCGTCCCTCTTGTGGGCTCAGAGCACGGGGGTGCTCGAGTGGTGTCTACCTGGGTGTAGCTGGGACGGAGGGACGGGCAGACAGACATCTTTTTCCTGCACATCTTCACTTGTGTAGATTCCTGTATGAATATATTCTGTCCTGCACAGGCTTTCCTGCTCCTTAGCCAAGCAGAGCCTTTGCTGTCAGTTTATTCTCCAGGGTTCAAACAGTGGGGGAACCAGAGAGAGACACAACCACCCACCCGGCAGCGCTGGGTGTCCGGGACACCCCAGTGGCACTGCAGCCAGCGGCAGCCCAGCTGGTGGACTTCAGGGTGGCCAGGATTTTGGAAGACACTCTTGTTTTCCCAGGCAAGATCCAGAGTATTTCCCATCAAAGGGAGGGTTCACACACTGCTTAAAGGAGCATATTGTGCCACACAGCATGGCTTTGCTGCCCCGGACGGCCACTGTGCAGGTCTGGCTGCAGAGGGAGGGTCTGGGAGGATCCTGCAAACGGGGCAGCCCTGGAGCAGTTTTCCAGCATGGAGCCAGCCTGCAGAGACAGTGCGGTGACAGTCCCAGCCGCCTTGTGCTGCCTTTGCTTCAGTGGGGCCAAGTTTCTCCCTCTCCACTCCCATATGACTCCTTCCCCCACTGAATGGTGGTGAGAGGGACCCTGAAAAGTTCCTGTGTCTGTCTCTAAGTTCCCCCAAAACCACATACACAACCTCCGTGCTAGCTCAGCCGGGAGTTGCAGTATTACTCAGTCCCATCGCTGACACTGCACCTTCACACCTGTTCGAAGGACCATAAAGCACCCTGCTAACACTGTTAAACATCTGCCCAGCCTGCCGTGAATTTACCAGTACAGAGCCACCGAGTCCAGCCTATTCCCAGTCCCTTCCCAGCTTTTCCAACTGTGTCGGCCCAGCCCATGCAGTCTTACCCGAGCAGGCAGCTCCCCTATCATTTGGACTTGGTCACAATTACTTCTCTTCCTGGCTCAAAAAGCACAAGCTCCAGTTTGATCCCCGTTAACTGGGCTTAAGTGTATGTTGCTTGAATCGGGGCCCCAGTACAGAAGAGCTATCTAGACTGGTAGAACACGAGGCAGCAGGTAAAATCCTTCCAGCCATGTAATCTGTCTGTCTAGCAGTTTCTAAACTCTGATCTGTGGTCCCAGAGGTATGTGAGCTGCTTGTAAGAGTCAAGCAAGACACGCGGGCCTGCCGTTGAGCAATACACGCTGTACAGTCTGCGCTACTATGGGCGAATTTGGAAGGACCACAAATCAAAGCAGATCCGTACCCCTCGCTGCCTACCTCTCGCATCCATCTCTCCATCCAATTTTCCCCATCCATAAATCTATTTATAGCTTCATCGTAGGTTAGTGCTTCATTACCACTAACGCCTGCAGTCTCCAATCTTTCCCTTATTATATCTCTTTACCTGAGCATCTCTAAGGCACTGAACCCCCAGCCTGCAGACGTTTATTCCCCATGCCTGTGTCTCTCCCCAGTTTTGGAGCAGCCAAGAGATCAATGAGAGTGAGCTGTGAAATGCCAACACGTAGCTAAGCGCGACCTAGGCTTTCCGTCAGCTTTTAGGCTATTTCTGTGTTCTAATACCCCCTGATCCATCTGCACTTTGCCATGCCCCATGATTCAATTAGCCTCTAAATCAAATTACGCTTGGCACTCTGGACCCTATTATCTCTCCAGATCCTAAACTGATAAAGCTGGGCCAAGCAGCCGTGCATCTGAACGACAGGCGCCCTGCAGTGTCCGCAGAGAGCAAGCTCCGCTCGTGGGAGGAAACCCCCCGGGACCCAGACCCAGACCTGTATTTTCACGCTGTCCTTACACCAGCCTGACTCCAAACAGCCCCCGTGCCTCTTCCTGTGGGCACAAGTCTCACAAGTGCTAGCGATGAGTTTTTAAAGGACAATCAGAGGGAGGAGTGCTGTGGCCTGGGGATTTCTTCCTGATGAATTTATCAACACAAAAACTAAGGGGGGAGGCTGTGCAAGGACAGCTGGATCCCAGCCTGCCAGCGCCTGCAACGCTCAGCCTGATAATCACATCCAATTAAGTCTAGTGTAAACACTACCTTAAACCCCAAACCCCAGCCGATGTTGAGCGGAGACAAGGGGGAGGAGAGGGGGCGCGTTTTTCAACGAGGTGTTGAATCGGTGGTTAGATTTCCCCGTTGTCCTCTTTTGGTGCGGTTCAGGGGGAGAAAAATACAAGAGATAAGGGATCCGTAAACGGCTCGATTCCAGTTGGGAGACCACAGTTATTTCCAAATAGAGCAGTGCAGCAGCTGGGAACAAGACCGCTGTCGAACTTAATGACAGAGGGCAGGCACAGAAGGAAGCTGGCATTGCCGTTTCGCCACGGCGGAAAGAAGGATGAGGGTTTTAACTCTCGCTAAGTGAATCCCTTCATGTGTCCAGTGCTGGGAAAATGTCTCCCAGGCAGAGCTGTCTGGGCGAGTCGCTGTTGGAGCTGACACACCAACCCAGGCCGGGCTTCTCCGGTGCCGACTTGGGGAGGAGAGAAGCCCCCGAGAAACCTCCTCGAGCCAGGCTGGCGATGGAGGGGCGATGGCCGGGCAGGGGCGCTGGGATAAGGCTGGGGCTGCTCCGCGTGCGCTTTTCATATGCAAAGGGGAGGAAAGGGGGGATGGGAAAGGAAAATGAAACCGATCCTACCTCCTTCTCCGAGATGTAAAGCTGATCTCCCTTCAGAACCACATAACGGTTTTTCCAGATTTCCCTAAAAATGCCTTTCCCGCAAAATTTCCGCACCCAGCCGACCTTCTCTGGCTGCACAGATTGCTGGTTTCCATCCTGTTGCCCCTAACACAAAGAGAGAGGGAAGAAAATGGGGGGGAAATTGTATTATTCTTGGTTTTACACTCCTCTTCTCCCCCCCTCCCTCTTTACCCAACTTTCGCCTCCCCCTCCCCCCGGCCCCTCTCTCCACCGAGGCTGGGACCGAGGTACTTTGCTTGATTCACTCTACATAGATTTTTCTGCTGCAGACATGAAGCAACAACAATAATACCGAGGGGACGATGCAAAAATTGCAGGCAGGGTTTCACTCCGTGCATTATATAAGAAAGGCCTTTATGTTATATTCGCCTCCTACAACGTGCGTTTGCCTATGGAAAAAGGAACAGGAGGTTGCTGGGGAGAATTTAAACGAGCTGATTTTTTACTGCAGTGAAAATTGCATTTTTGAGGCTTTTAGGAGCAATTAATCCTAGAGGCGAAACCTACGTGTGGGTTTATATTTAAGATTTCTTCATAGGCAGCGATAAGATCTCTGGGCACAGCAGACACACACACGGCACAGAGCAGACAGAGAGCGACAGATAGATGGTGTCTCCGTATTTTATCGTTTCCTTGTGATCAAAAATGAAAACTGCCTGCCTACATTGCTCCGCGCTAAACGGCGAATAGTATCTCCTGGCGAATTCAAGAGGAAGGAGAGGCGCTGGGCAGCAGGAGAGAAGGAGAGAGGGGTGCTGGGTTTGGTTTTGTTTTGATCTGGTTGGGTTTGGGGTTTGGTTTTTTTTTTTTGCAAGGCAAAGGCGGGGGGAGCCGAGGCGAAGCGAACAACTGGAAATCAAGAGACAAGCCCCCCTCCCCAAAACATCCGGGAGCCTCCCCCACCCCACCGTGCCCCAAAGAAGAACTGATTCGACTCACCCTTTTTGCAGAATTATTTTTTTTCATCATTCCTTGGTGTGCTGCGCTGGAGGGAGACTGGGGGGGGATCAGAGAGGGGCTCCCGGCGGCCTCCTCTGGGGGAGAGCGTGGCTGGGAAATACACAGGCTACCTCTTCGTACTCCCTCTCTGCCTTCACCCTTTGTAGATCACAGAAGCTCTCTAGTTACATTAAGACCAGCCCGCCTCTGTAATACATCCTTAGCCACACAGACACAGCATCCCCCCCCACCAACCGGCACCACCACCACCATCACTGAGCTCTCGTGGGCTTGCACTGGGCTGGCCTGGGCTCCCGAGCTCCATCTATAGCCGTGCGCGTATGACGTCTGGAGTTCACAATAAAGGGCGAATCGCAGCCCACGAGGGTTTTTCTTCTTTGTTTCTGACTCACTGCTGATGTGAGTGTCTGTGTGTGTGGCTGGATGTGAGTGTGTTGAGGCTGGGGTCAGCGGGGGGGACGGGAGCCGACAGCACATTGTCAGATGTCCCCCCACCCCGTGTCCTGGCTGTGTCACAGGTCACTGCAAAACTTCCTGGGAGACGGAAAAGCGGCCAGGTGGCACCGGGAGGGTTTTCTGCCGAGGCAGTGGCTGAGTGTTTAGAAGTATAAGCAAAAGCTACCTGCAGAGAGGAGCAGGGGGGAGATTCCCTGGGGAGGGGGGCGGGGGAGAAGGGGTCACTTCCTAGCACTGAGGGTCTGATAGCGGGGACTTACGCTGCAAAAAGACAGTGAGATTCAGAGCACGGCTTCCCAAAAGCGAGGAGATGCCTGGCTTCTTCAAAAATACCCTTTTTCTGCTTATTTGGTCTCCCTCCTGTCTGTCCTGCAAGTCCAGAACTATCTGAGTGTGGGACCGATAAACTGGGTTTGTGAGAGAGAGGTGTAAAAAAGAGAGAAAAACAGAGAAAGGAGGAAATAGTTGTGCTTGGAACTAGATAGATAAAGAAGGAGATCAATCGATCATCGATCAGTTGATCAGTTGTGTGCTTTACAGTGAACACCTTCTACCCCATCCATAGTCTGGCACACACCCACGCTCCCGATCGTAGACTGTATTTTAACCCAAGTACTTTGGAATTCATGCGTCGAGAATACTGATGATGTACTTGTGCTGCTAACATCTTTTAAAACCTTACATGCTGGAAGCACAAGCAGTGGTTGAGTGCTTGGATTAGACGGTATTTTCAGAGTGAGGGGCTGGCGGGTGTGTATCGTTGCTTTTTCAAGTGCCGGCGTTTCTGTAGTGCTCTCCCATTTGTGTCATGAGCTCAATACCTGGGACAGGGCAACAAGTGCCATCTAAAACAAATGCACCCCCTAAGGTGCTCGGAGCCGGGGTTGCCTTTTCCTTCTGTGCCCGTGCAGCCCTGTAACGCCGCGGGACCCGGCACTGGGAGCTGCCGTCTTTGTGCCTCAGTTTCCCTTGTTATACCATGAGGATAATTGTATTTCGGACAATTATAGGGTGGAGTTAAGAAGCGGCTAAATGCTTTAGTATTGCTTCCCGTATTCTCTTCGGTCAGGCGCTGCTCTGATCTGCTTGAGAGGCAGCGGGCTAGGGGGCCGGCCTCGCTCCTTCCTGCGGAGTGGGGAAGAACCACAGTGATGGCACGTGGCTGGTGAGGGTCGCAGAGGCCCGGCAGCGACGCCTACCCTGGGCAGCTGGATTACGGCACGTGGGCAAAGCTGGAGGAGCGGGCGAGGTGTGACGGCAGAGGGACGGAGATGAGTCACACTCGCTGCAGCACAAGCTGACTGTCTAAAGCCCCTGGTGCAGTGTGCAGGGTCTCTTACTGCACGACAGAGTGTGCCAATTTAATAACATTTTGCCTCCCAACTGGACTTGTTCTTCTTCACGTCCTGTTTTCAGTGGCCAGGTCCTACGGAGCACCCCAGAGGTGGCTGCAGGCCAATGCCAGATGGCACGGTGCTGGTAGCAGCGGGAGAGCTTTCTCATGCCCTTTGAATCAAGACACGTGCTGGTCAGGGCCCACTCTCTTCCCAAATGGCCCCCTTGCAGGACTGCCGGGACAGCCCAGCACTCAGCGTTGTGTGCTGTTTTCACCAGGCTAACTCAGATCTTTGATACTCTGAGTACAATTTGTTTTGGGATTGGGTTTTATCAAGGGATTTACGTGCCAAAATACTTATTGTTAGGTGCCACTTGGGAATTTTAAAAGTGGATGGAGAAGATGCCTCACGCCCACTGAAATCCCATTTAAGAGCCTGAGCCATGCCTTAGATACGCTTCCTGTATCCGTATGCCAAGTCACTGGTGTAAGACTCCCCGTAGTCACACACGAATTTTTAAGCCAATACGCAGCATCCGAAAGTTTGCCACCGGCATGATTTTGGCTGTCACCTTCACTAAAGCAGCCGCCTGCCGTTGTCGCGACACGGCGTGTACCCGCAGTGTGGTCTGACGACATAGAGCTTGTTTTCACCCAGTTGTGTGGTGGAGGGTGCGCCGGGTGCCGGCAGTGCGGGGAGGAGGTGCTGCCGTCGGCGGAACGGTGCCTGCGCCGCAGTCGGGCTGATGCTGCCGGCGTGCTTTGCGTTATTGTTCTGGCTCTGGCGTTCCTTCTGCGGGCACTTCTTGCAGAGATCAAAGGGCAGTGGGTCGCTCCTACTGGTTTCTTCTGATCCTAACAAACTCTTGATCAGTGGTTCCCAACAAACAGCCCTTCCCACTGCCCCAACAGCAGGTTATCGATTTATCCAGGCGGCGTAAAAGGGGCTTTGAAAAAAAGATATAAAAAGCGTTCAACATCATAAATCTCTGCAGCACTTCTAAGTCTGTTCTGGTCCTGGGGGTGTGCGCAGGGCTCCGCTGGAAGGGGCCATCCCTTCCTCACATGAACCACAAAGATGAGGAAATGCAATGGCCAAGCAGCCCTGGGGAGGGCCAAGGAAGGTCTTCAGCCGCCTGGGAGCCCTCCAGGTGATGGCCTGGATCCCCTCGGGCACTGCTGGCCCTTGGCACCGCTCACCCAGCAGAGCTGGGCTCTCATGCTGTGCAAACGAACATCCCTGGCTGCTGTGCCTCGTCGCCTTGGAGCTGCACCAGATAAAGCACCTGCACACACCTCCCAGGGAGAAGGAATTTAGCTCAAGTTGAAATCCTTGGGCTGTTTTGGAAAACACGAGGGGTTTTCCCCTTGCTGAACAAGCCTGCGGGCAGCAGTACGACAGTGACTCGCGTTTGTAAAGGATGTGACCAGTGATTCAGATCTGAAACATCAACAATTTATATGGAAGGAAGGGAGACAGGCGGGAGTCCAGCTCCAATTTCCGTTCCTGAAACAGGCAGTCACACTCCCAGCGGTGGAACTGCCTCCCGGACATTGCTCATGCGGGATTTACTGGGCTGGGGAAGGTGGCTGGGAGAGATGCAGACGGTTCTGACCTCCCCAAGCCACATTTACACCAGTGTGGCACGTGAAGTTGTCTGTACGGCTGTGCACCTCCTCCACCCTGTCCCACCCCAGTCCCCATCCCCACCCCAGCTGCGCCGAGCCCTGATTGTCCTGTGATTTGCATTCGTGGTTACCACAGTAAATATGGCCTTGTGCCCACAGACGCAAGCGGCTCCCAGTGAAATCAGTGCATCTCACATACCGGAATAGTTAATGGAAGAATTTTGTCTTTTATTAGCTGCTAATTAACTCGGTCCATAGTTTAACAACCTTTGTGTAGACTGTATTCTGGGATGATTTGTTTTCCCAGTTTGTATTTTCAGTAGCAGTGGATTTTCTAGTGTGGTTCCAGGTTATATCTAAAGTACCTGATAAACAGCACTGCAGGAAAAAGCAACTTGCGGCCCAGAGCCGTGAGCAGGAAGAAGAACCAGAAACGTGGATTATAATGTCACAAAACTACGGCCATCGATTCTTTAATACCTTCTTGCAATAGCTCTGAAGAGTCCATGTCAGGACGTGATTCTCCTGCTGTGAGCATCGCCGAGCAGCTTTGGTCCTGGTGCTCGGTGCTGTACATTTGGAGGTGCAGCACAGTATTTCCAGCAGCCCCTGCCACGCTCCAGGGCTCCTCTGTGCTACACAAACTGGCTCAAAGTCTCCACCTTTTGCTTTGTAAGGCTGTACTCCGAAAAACTGGTTCCACCAAGGCTCTCTGTGCTACTCTGCTGGCGCAAAGGGCTTTCAGTGTGGGCCCAAGGAGGCTCTGGCAGTGGCAGGGGGATGCGGGAGGGTCTCCATAGAAGTGTGGATCGCGGTGGCGGGTGCAGGAACCCTCCTCCGTGCACCTGCTGGCATAAAGGACTGTGAGCAGGGGCGGCAGTAAGTGCTTCTCCCTGTAAGTGGAGAAGCAGGAGCCCTGGCTTGGTGCAGCAGCCTTTGCAGGGGGGATGTGAGCCGGGGGCTGAGTTCCCGTGCCCCGTTTCACTCGCAGCTGACTATCTTCTCTCTGAGAGAGCAGGGAACAATGGACTTGCGGGGAATTGCTAATATCACGGCTTTGAATTTTGTTACACAGAGCACAAAAATATCATTGTTTTTACAAGAGGAGGGAGGGCATAGGAGGGAGGGAAAGGACCTTGAAAATGCGAGCAAAATGAAAAGAGAACTGCTCGCTGAAGTTATGTTTATGTCTTCCTGCTTGCTGTCCTTAAACATCCTATTTGCTCTGCTCAGCCCTGATGTTGCAGTTTTGCCCCCTGATGATGTGTTGATTCATAATAAACAGTTACCAAAATATCTTCTTGCTGCAAAAAGCAGAACAACAAACACTCTCAGTTTATTTATGTATTTAACACCCCCCCACATAATTTTGCCTCTGGATATCAAGTGTGAAACTGCTGCTTAGGAGATGAATTGAGTTTAATTAGGACATGTGTTCTTCCTTGTCTCTGAAGATAATTATAGCATTATTGTCTGGGACAGGGGTTTGCTTGATGGGAGAATTTACCCCTCTGGAAAGGAGCAGGCCGGGGACTGCCTAAGTCTCCTTTAAGGGCCACGACTCAGCTCTCCTTTCTCCACAAGACTCTCTCAGGGTCTGGTGGCTCAGGTTGGCAGCAAGATCTGAGAGTCGCCTGCTGTAGAGTGACTCGCTCCAGGCTCTGCCCCACTCCCAACAACTTAAAATGTACTGTATGGGGCAGGGAGAGGGTGGGAAAGACAGGAGAGAGGCTCCAGTCCAGAAAAGCACTAAACAGGGATGTAATTCTGAGCGAGTCAGGCTGCGTCCGTGTCCTGATGAAGCACCTCAAATCCTACAGGGGCTTCCAGCAGGGCAGAGCTGGAATCGGAGCCAGAGCTGGAGCTGGAGCTGGAGCTGGAGCTGCAGCCTATCTCTGGCCCATGGCCTGCAGGCGGGGATCTCAAACCTTCACAGAGTTTGAGCCAAGCTCACCTGGAGATCAGGTTGGCTTAGGCTAGACATGGGCAAACAAACCCAGGTCACTGCAAACTTAGGGTCAAGGGCAAGTTTGAAGCTGAGCTAAGACAACAGCAGTAGGAGTTAGTGGAAGGGCCCGGCGTAGACGCAAGATCTGCAGAGACACAGTCCAGAGCTCTGTCCACTCCTGGCGTAGTATTTCCCATGTGAAGGTGAACTCTCCTGAGACGAAGCACCTTTACACCAGCCTAACTTCACAGGACGGTCAAGACTGCCCCATCTCTAAAGCAAATGCAAATGTAGCATCCCCTCTCCCGAGCCTGCAGCAATGCTGATCTGGCGTACGGTGGCCTCCAAGAAACAGAGAAACAGGCCTTTACTTCCCCTGCAGGTTATATTAGTTATAGACAGGTTTGGAAGTTTGGGTTTGGTTTTTATTTGTTTGGTTGTTGTTTTTTTTTCCCTTAAATGAAATGCCTCCTCTATGCATTCCTGCTGCAAAGCCTTGACTTTCCTCCCAGAGGTCCAGTTTTATTTAACATCTTTAATTTAGTGATGTGGAAGGGGGAGGAAACCAGCCTGCTAATGAAATTTGCAGAGAGCTAACAAACTGGCCAGCTCTGCAAACATAGCTCAGGACTGAAAAGACAACACGGGAGGGGGAGGTCAGGAACCAGAGTGGGATATAAGGTGGGCTTTGGCCTGGGAAACTGTGGGCTAATGACCCCAGGGCAGAAAGAGTCTATGGGGAGTGGTGAGATGGTAAACACGGGCCTGGTAAAGTTGGATTTCACCCAGAGCTTCACACCTTGTGCGGGGGCAAACGAGGTAGCAGCATTCACTGGAGCTAAAACATTAGCAGAGAGAGGAGGAGAGAAACCAGCACATCTGCCTGGCTCTGTCAGCCAGCACACAGCCTGGAAAACACGCATCTCGACAGGGTTTTTATGCCCTGACTTACCCCTCTGGGATTGCTCCAGCAAGCCTGCCTCTGCGGAGCGTTTCACCGGAGCAAAGAAGGCCCCGGGCCACACCGATGCTGACTCGGGACACGAGCCAGGTTCCCTCCCTGGTGCTGCGTCCTCCTGCCCACTCCCAGCGGGAGACGGGTCTGCAGCACGGGGAGCTGCGTCTCTGTGGGGCCTCACCACATCCCTCAGGTACGGCTTACACGACCCGGCCGGAGGGCTCTGCTCCTCGCCTGGCCACGGCTGCGTGCTTTTTCCAACGTGAAGAAGAGCTGTCAGGGACACCCGTGGCAGGGTCCCTGAGGGAGACTGCTAGCCAGGCTTGGCTGCCCCCTCGCCACTGCTTTGCTCTCTCCCGCTTTGCTCCATGTCAACAGGACTTATTTGTGATGCTAAGAAAATTCTCAGGGATTTAAGAGCTCATTTCATTTGATCTAGCTTGTTAATTCCCAAGGCAGTCGCTGATTAAAGGCCACGTGTCAGAGATCTGGAAACTCACTTGGAGGTTTCTCAGCAGGACCCTTCGCCTATCGGTGGGGACTGCAGGGTCCCGGCAGCCGTGGCTGCTGCCGCCGCCGCTCACCACGGCCATGCCCTCAGCCGTGTAGGGGGGAGCAGGCGAGGAGGCCAGTAGCAGGGGCAGCTGGGGGTCCTCAGGTCCTGCAGTGCTCGGGAGCACTCTGCTGCCCCTCACAAGGCTCCCCCAGCGACAGATATACTGGGTGGAGCTAAGGGGACGCTCGCCCCTCATGAGGACCAGTATCACTTGTGGCAGCCAGGGCCACTAACCAGCAGAGCCCCAGCTGGTCAGCACGGAGCAGGTAAACCAAGAAAATCCTTTGCTTCCGAGCTGCCTTAAACTCCCTCAGTTACAAAGAAAGGAAAAACTGGAAACAAAAAGGAATTTTTTATTTCACACCTCTCCAAATGTTCTGGTGTTTCCTAAATGAAAAGTTTCTCCAGCATTTTGATACTGAAAAACCAACCACCCCGCACCAATTCAGCAAAACAGGCTTGCAAAGTGTTTCGATGCCACCACACTTGCATTTTGCTCTGAAAAAGTAGCTTTGGTGCAAAAACTTCACTTGGCTCCAGCCTTCTGCAGTTTCAGCATTATGCAGAGGTATCACCTCCCCTTCTCTGTACGCTATTATCATCACATCCTCCACACAACAGCAACTTGCGCTTTGTATTCCAGCACTGGGTACGGAAAACAGCAAGGGACATTATTCCATCTGTATTCTCTTGTTATTCCCGCTCCTTGAACAGATTGAAGCTGTGGCCAAAAGAAGAAATTACAAGGCTCTTCCCATTTTGCAGGGAGCCTAGCAATTGCCCAATAAATCTCCATCTGCAGAAGTATTAGTCACCCGTGCCAAGGAAAGGAGCAAGGGTTTGAATGACTCGAGACTCTCCCATTTTGCCTCTGTGAGCGCAGGAACAATACAAGCCGAGCCACAAAAAGCCGTGGCTCAGCGGAGTGATAAAGGAACCAGCCTCGCAGAGAGTCTTCCCACCTCCTACCAAGGGCCCTGCTGTTTCCTTTTCAGCTCAGTGATTTTTCCATGAGAAAATGCCCTGGGAAACTGAGTCTTCAGTGTGGGGGGACTTTTGTTCATGATGCCCTAAACCAGAGTCATGATACGCCTTTCCTTCCAGACAGGAAAACAAAATCCTCCTAAGACGTCAGAGGAAGGCCCCTGGGAGCTGCTTCTCTTCCCCCTACCCATCCAGTAGGTTACATGGCCTCCAGAAGGCAAATTAATAACCCCATATATACTATGGGCTAAAATTATCTTGAGGATGGTCTGTGCATCCACTGGCATGGCAGAAAGCTCTGATAGAAAAGACAGCGCAAAACCCAGCCGCTGAAAACTGATGCAAGTCCAATTTTAGCTACAGTGTGTACTTGAAAAGAAAAAAAAAAAAAGAAATCCAGGGAGGACAGTCAGTCTGGGGATATGTGTTTTTAAACAAGGATTGAGTACATTTTTAACATGCACTTTAGCTTAAGCAGAGTTATAAATGCGACGTAGGAACTGCTGCGTAAAGTTCTCTGGCTCGTCTCCCGCGGCCCAGGGTGGGTTCAGAGCTCTGCGTGAACCGAATCCCCAGTCCCCCGCGCGTTGCCCAAGTGCACTCGCTCCATACCCGCGCAGAAGTTCGTGAGCACCATCCTTACAGGTGCCTGGGAAGGACGCCGATTGCTGCGGGCTCAGCAGTGGCGAGCCCGCGTTACGCCCAGGACCCGAAGCTCTTTGCAGCACAGAGGATACAGGGGGTGTCTGAGCCTGGGGCGTGTGGGGTGCCGGCCTCCCCACCAGGACTCGGCCTCCAGGCCACCGGCCCGGGAGCTGTTCTTGACAATCTCTAGTCAACAGCAGGGATGCCGGGCAGGAGGCAGCTCCCTCAGCAGCGCCTGCCATGCCGAGGAAGGATGCTCCAGGTCCGGCATCTTCCCTTCACCCCCTTCTGGGCCTCCACAGGACCCGCAGCAGCAACTGAGCTCGCTGGGGAGAGCGGAGGGCTCTCGCGAGCATTGGCAGCGCTTGGCTCAGAGCTGCGGTACTAACGCAAGGGCTCCTGCTCTCCCGAGTCCTTCACTCCCTGCTGCACTGGGAGCAGGTGCTCTGGAAATCACAAGCTGGGGATTTTGCTTGAACAACCCAGTTTTGCCTCATTTTTGAGGAATGATTTGCTTTGCCTGCATGAAAGCAGTGGGATTCCAAGCCGGAGGAGGAGGCTGAGGTGAGACAGTGTGAGATACAAGGTCCAAATGCAACTGGGAAAAAAAAAGACCAAACCAAAACCCAGCATTGTGCCCCTTCTCTCCCATTTATCTGCTCTGGTTTAAAAAGCTCTTATTGTTTACCACAACGCTGATCAAAAGGGAGCCAGCCACCTTCCATGACGTCAGCTCTGTCCGGGCCTTTGCAAAGAAGGGTGGCACCGTGATCCTCCAAGACTTCAGGATGCGAAGCTAGGGAAGTGCAAGGGAAGCAAGGGAAATAATGACTATGCAGGGGGCAGGGATGCGTCTCCAGGACTTTGTGCCAGGCTTGGCCCAAACCTTCAGTGCATGCATGTGCCAGTAAGCAAAACTGCGTGCCAAGGAGGCTGCAAAAGGCCCTACGCAGGAGAGGGGTTCACGTTGGCAGGGTTGATGCAACATCACACGTTGTAGGAGTCTCTTAATCCACCACTTAATCCAGTACCAGGAGCACAACCTTTTACAATATGGTTAGGAAACTGAGCTGCCTCATACGGTTAGAGCCCGCTGCCTAAATAAACCAAACACCTTGTTTCGTTAGGTACCTCTCCCGCCTCCAGCAACAGCATCAACCCTGCCTTGGAGCTCTGCTGCCTGACGAGGACCGCGGCATCGCAGGGCGCTGATCCCACAGGGAGGAGAGGAGCAAGATGTGTCAGCTTCCTGGATGCGAGGACGAAGGTGATGGACTGGAAACGGTGCCAGTACCCACCCCTTCCAAAACAATGCCTGACGCTCCCGAGTTAGCAAGGAAATGCTCCCAAACGATGTGGCGTGGGAACTCTGCCCCACGGCCTGACCCCATTGTTTCCACGCGAGAGCCCCGAGCGGCTCCACAGTGCACGTACCATCAATCCTTCAGCACCGCAGGGAGGTTTTTGGATGGACAGGCGCCCAGGCTCCCAGTGACCTTGCTTCAGGGAATTAAGCCAGAGAAATGAGTGTGAATTCAAGTACTTTCCATCCGCAGCAGCTCTGCGGAGCTCTCAGGGAGCTGGAGCTTCAGTCTTATTTCATTATGGGAAAGCAAGAGATAAGGGAAAGACTTGCTCATTGGTGGCGGATGTTCACAGAAGCCAGGCATCCAGTCTGCTGATGTCTGGTTTGACTCTTAACCTGTGCTGCTTTTCACAGTTTCTGTACCTAAAATAAAAGGAAACTCAGAAGAAAATTCCTCTTGCCGGGGCAGAGCCTGCGTTTCTCCCCTGGATGCCTGCACCCGGGCAGGAGGCCGCAGCGGGGATTACAGCTCTCACCCCGCTGGTCTCCACCTTCCACAGAGCCAGGGTCCGGGAAGCAGAGCGAGCACGCTCTGGTCTAGCCCGCATCCCTAGGAGGATGCCAACCACCCTCCTCTGCTCCCAGGTCCGCTCCACAGTTACGGTTCTCTTGTTTCTTTTCAAATCCAACAGGCTTTATTGCTGCTAGAATTATTTTGATTATTTAAAAAAAAAAATCACAACACTTTTCCAGTTCACAACATGGGAGCCAAAACAGGGGCGTGGAGATGTGTTTGTTTCTTAAGGTAAATAGAAATTAATAAAGAAGATTAAGAATGTAGTTATACTCCAGGGGTATGAAAGGGATATTAGGAATCACTTAACAGACAAGAGGTTCGGTCAGAATGGGTTATTTAATAGGACTCAAAATATACAGACAACTGAGCAGAGCAAAGGGCTTCTAGCGCCCATCAGCTTGACCTTCCAGAGATGCACACAAAAGTCTGGGCCAGGATCATTAGGGGACTCGTATCGTGCGTTTTGACAAGTCAGCTAAGAGCTCGGCTTTCCCACAGGCCGGCAGAGCTGCAAAGACTCAGGGCTTCTGCGGTGACGTTTTTGCCAGGCTCTCCGGCAGGTTCCAATTCCAATTACGCAGCCGTGTCCCGTTCGGAGCTGTGCTTGTGAGAAGGCGGTGAGGGTGCTGCAGTTTGGGGCACGTCCTGGTTCATCAGGGCAGATGCCAGCTCCAGCATTCGCTGCCCAGATGCTTCTCGTGCCTGTTAGGGTTCCTGGCAGGGACTGGGGAAGCTACGGCAGCAGCGCAGTGCAGGAACGTCCAGTTCTGCTCCGAAGCTGTACGGTCAGCTCGTGGAAGCTCCGGATGGGCAAGACAGCGATTTCTCCAGCATTCACCGTCTGCTGCTTGACCTTGGTGTAACTTGAGAGCTCTCAGTGCTTCGGCCGCGGAACCCCGAAGCTGTAACTTCCTCGAGGAAGCTGCCAAGCAAAGTTAAGATTAGCAGAGACAAGGGCCAACCCATGCAGACAGAAAGTGCCCACATGGCCTGGCGTCAAGCCTTTGAACAAAACCAGCAAGTGCTCTACAACCTCAGAGCTATGGGAACACCTGCTTTCTGCCCTGCTGTCACCAGGAGGGGGACAGAGTCGCTCCCTCATACCTGGTGATGGTGGCAAAGAGGAGAAGACCTGCCCACACCAGCACGTTATCCCACAGAACCCCCACCCGGAACAGGGATCCCGGTCCCAGCGGTGATGCTCCGTCCCCTCACCAGGCCCGCATTAAACCCAGCGGCTCCCTCCCCAGGGAGGCAGCAGCAAGGAAGCGGCAAGGACTGAGGGTCCCTGAAGGAGCACACAACAAAGAGACCCTCGCCTCCTCCCATGGGAAAGCAGCACCCTGAGGGCTGGCGTCGGGGCTAACCGTTCCCCTCCGCAGGCGAGGGACAGCGGCAGGGTGGACGCATCACCCTCTGACTGACCTACTCCTCCAGCTGCCTGTGAGGGGAAACATCCTCGGACCGGGACAGCTAAAGTTAGGAGACACTAATCCAGGAGGAAATAAGTGATCGGCAGCCTCGGAGAACGCTCCCGTTTTCCAGCAACGGATCCTCCCACCAGCCAGGATGAGTTCGGTGAGGGAGGGCAACGTGCAGAGCTATGGGACCGCAATGGCCTGCCCTGGGCACCAAACCCTGGAGCACCCAGCGTGGATCACCAGGTCACCACCTTCACTTATCACGGCCATTCATCCTTAAACGTGCCGTCCTGCCCGGGCGGTCTCCTGTCTCTCCCTGTGCCACGAGCGGTAAGGCTTCCAGAACGAGGGCGGCAGCTCCTGGCAGGCTCAGCTCAGCATGGACCGCGCTGGCAGCCCCACGCGCCTTGCAGTAACAAAGCCAGGAAGGCCAGCATTCAGGTTTGTTTTTCTGCTCACTCTCAGTCTTCCTGTGTGGATGATAAGGCAGGAAGAGGCAGGGTGGAAACCTCCTGCTGAGGCATCCTTGACACTTCACAGCCAGGGCTTTCTGGAAAGCAGCCCCTTGAGCAGCCTGGGTCACTGCTTCTGCCTCACGCCCCAGCGCTCAGCCTCGTCCCGGGGATCACATCCACAGCCAGACCCTCCCTCCCACTTCCAGCCTCTCTAAACCACACTCAGACCTAAATAATGAGCCACACGGAAACCTCTGGGCACTAACCATTTGTTCAGATGCATCTCAAGGAAGTTTTAACTCAGTAAAATGCTTGTGTACGTACTCAGATTCATCCCCGTCTCCTCTGTATGATTTCCCAAGGAAATTTAAGGCAGTTTGGGGGCTGGACCCCAAGGAACTGGTCAATTTGAGACTTATGTGCAAGTTTGCACTATAGTCAAGTGAACGGCTCAGCCGCATGCCAGAGCAACGGCTCCACACAAAAACCAACAGGCAACACATTCAGAGACACAGCTGAGAAGGTGAACTGCTTCTCAGGGAGAAAAATTATTGTCAGGCGGAGATCAGCTGCCGGGGGCTGCTGTTGGCCAACTGCAGAGGGAAAAAAAGTCGAAGCAGGCAGCGAGCATGCAGCGGTTAACAGCAGTGTCGGGGAGTCCGGAGGGCTGGGCTCTGTGTCTTGCTCTTGTTCAGATCCTGAGATCCTGAAATCGGAATTTGCAAGCCTGTTCAGTCCTAGCCCAAACCTGTTTCCACTTAAGCCCTGTTATGTCTTTAAGAGCGGAGTTAGGCTAAGCATTTGACAGTTTGGAAAGTCCCATTCTGGACTGCTGTGGTGCGTCTTAAAAGCCTTGTATGGACATGGCTGAAGTCACGACCACTGGGGTGGGAACTTGTGTTTGTCAGCAAAGAATGCCTGCTGCATGCAGGACGGGATTGCATGGTGCTGGGTTAGGTGGCAAGAGAGACGATTTCTACCTTGATGAGCCTGCAAAATGAATTTCACCCATTCTGTCACCAGGCAGTCTTCAAAGGCCAATTTTATCCCTTAGACACGCCATGGCGTTTCAGTTTCCAGGCTTACACCTGTCATGAGCACAGATTCGTTTCTTATCTGGGCGGATGGGTATGCGCAGCAAGCGAGGAGCAGGTACACACACAGAGCGGCGCGTGCTGGAGCTGCACCCAGGTCGCGCCTGCACTCCGGCAGCCTCAGCCCCGCTTCGCACAGCACAGCGCAGCTTAATCCAGCAAAGCACGCCAGAGCAAGGAAGGCTAAACCTTGGAAACAGAGTTGTTTAAATACATCTAAAAGTGGGTTAAGGCTTGAGACTAATTCAATCCTTTCAAGAGGGAAAAAAAAAACCTTCAAAAGAATAATGCTTTACAGCTCCTTGCATTGGTTTTGTTTGATTATAGGCTTTTACACGCCTTCGAACAGCACTCCTGCCTGCAAAAGCCAAACGGGAGCACGGCCTACAGAGGTGAGCGCTAGACTAGGACCGAAGCCTGGAGCTAGTCCCAGTTTCACCAGCAAGCGACAGCTCACGCCTGCCTTTCAACCGCTGCTCCCCACCTCCGCCTTTCGCGCGACTGGCCGTGTCTGGAGCGTGCAGCGAGCCGCCCGTCTCCTCCTGCGTGCCCGTCTCCGCGCGCCGCTGCAACACAGACGCCAGCGCGAGGCACCTGCGAGCGAACCTTCCAACAACATCCCCCCACATCGGCACGAGGGGTCTCTGAAGCCAAAGCGGCCGCAACAACTGCCCACAGCACGAAGCTCTGGCCCACTGGCATTGCTTCATGGCAGCGCCTTACGCCCGCCGGTCTGTGCAGTCTGGGAGGCGGCTGAACACTCTGCAAAACCACAGCAACGCTCCCACGTAAGATCTAATGAGGGTATGTTACCAGGAGGATGGTTACTCTGGCAATGCAATAAAGCGCTACCAGTTTCTAGGTTGACTCATTCCTTCAATATGCTGATCAAGTTATCCGAACATTAATGCTTTAAAAAAATAGAAGGTAAAGAAATAAAAATCGGGATATACCATGAATCCTGCAGAAATGTGATTCCCCCAGAACAGGTCTAAAATACGTGTACCTGCCAAGGCTGTGAATCATGAGGGTTTAAAAAAATAATAATAAAGAAAAAAATCTCGCGCAAATGCCTGCACCCGTTTGCAGATCTCGGCACCGCACCGTCTCGAAATATGCACCCTGGGAGGGCAGCAGCCGGGCTTGTAAGAGGTGCACAGGAACGCTGCCTGCACTACGGCCGTTCAGCTCCGCGATTACGGCTAGAGAGCTGTCCCTCCTCCAGTTTTATTTTTAGGCATTAGAGTCAGGCAGACTTAGTTCTTAACAGAGAATGACTTGCTTTTATTTTTAAAGGGGACTCCTGTTTACTTGCTAGCTGGAGAGAAAGTCTGTGCGTGGAGGGGGAGAGGCGGTGAGACACTGTCACCTAATACTTCAGGAAGGTCTTAGAAGTGGGCAGCACGACCACCTCCGAGCACCTCCCCATCTGGACTGCGGCTGAAGTACGAGCCAAACTCCCACCCATGGCGGAGGGGTGAGCCGGAGCGCAGTAAAACTGCACCGTGCTGCGGCTGTTGTCGCTTCCCAGGACCCTGAGGACCCTGCGAGAGACAGAGCAAGCACCTAGCGCGGTGGTCACAGCTACCCCAGCTCTGGCTGGGAAAGCCTCCGAGCAGAGCGCAAATATCGAGCCACAAGGAGAATCTGAACTGATCTCTCCGCTCTACTCCTACACCCTCCTTCCCTCCATAGAAAGGAGGGCCCGCGGCCGGTCCAAGCACTCCTCCCAGAGGCACAGGTATCCGGCGGCCGGGCTCCGCCAGCTAAGCCCGCCACAGCCGCCCTCGGCACAGCCAGGCTATTGCTGCAACTGGGTAAGTGGGTCAGGCTAGATATCCCCTTGGATTAGTCACAGCAGGTCTGTGCTTAACCTGGGCTCTGGGTGAGGCAGCTCCACGCGCCAGATGCTCCTCCTGGTCTTGGTCTTCCGTTTTTAGCCAATTATTGATCATTTTTTAACCCTGTCCCCTCCAAACCCAGCAGAATTTTCTTGAAATCCATTTGCCTGTGCAGGAAGAGAAGGGAGCCGCTTGCCCGTGGGACTGGTGGTAAAACTGTTTGCCAACAGCAAGGAATCCGCTCCCTCACGTCGAATTTTCTTTAGGAAGCGGGGGAAGCCAGAGCGCTCCTTTCCAGCTGTCAGCCCAGAGAAGGGGAGCAGTTAGGAGGCACTGCGGCCACGTTAGGCTCTCCCACTTCTTCAGTTCAAAGTCCAGTAATCGTGTTCTTGGCTCTCCTCTCCCTGCCCTACTGCCACAGCAAAGCCACCGACTTTAAGAGCTCTTTGCATTCTGCATTGTGGTGTGAGCCCGTGACCCTCCGCAAATGCTAACTTAAAGAGCGGAGAGCAACTGCATGCCCCAAGGTTTAACTGCAGCACAGTTCTGCCCAAATTCACCTGGTTCCTGCAGGTAATTACAGATGTTGCTACGGTCAGTGTTAAGGAACGGCACAAAGTCAAGGAAGAGCTCTCGCTTTCACCATAAATATAATTTAAATACGCATTGCAAGTGTGTTTTTTAAAGAACCTGTGATTAATAATCTCCAGCCTTCCAGCCCTTCCATTAGAGCTCGTTATGCTGCAGGGAAAAAACCAGACGGGAGCTCTACACTCAGGCCTTCCTTTATCAAGTGGTTCGACCCGTGGCCAGGGGCAGTGGCGTAGCCGCGGGCTGAGCCCCCGGCACGAGTCCGCTGTAGAGCTGCATTAAGCGGGCAGATGCGGCGTTTCAGTTCTCACACGGCGGGCACAGCTCTGCAGCGAGCTGTTGCCTCGGCTCGTCATGCGGGAAAACGCGTCCGGGAAGGCTTTTTTACCTTTCTGACAATCAAGTCATAATAGAAGTATTTTTAGTAGGGCTGCCAAAATTTCTAATGTAACAGAGGCAGCCAATCTGGTTTGATTAGAAAAACACTGAAAATTCCTTGACAACAACAGATTATTTTTTTTTCCACCCTGCTGGCATTTCTCAAAGGATCTCAAAGCCCTACCGCATGCATATACAACCCTCCTAGACTTAACAGCGCGAGGGCTGCCTGTTAAGGGGAACAGAGGGAAAAAAAAAGAATTAAGTAATCTGAGATGGGACAGATTTAAGGCCTCATCCGCAGCAAAACTGAGCGTGCACCGTCAAAGAGGTTTTCTGATCTTTAGATTTCCGCATTTCTCTGGCTCTCATCGCTTGGCTTTTCGACACCTCCGCTGCTTTAATGCATTTATTTCTCACAGCTCTTGGCTGCAGCCAGGAACAGAAGACCCAAGCCGCGCTCCCAACCCTATCACGGCCTGACCTGCCCATGGGTAACAGCAGGAAAGAGGCCAAGGAATAGGTGCACTACATGGATTTATCTGGTGGAGGCAGAGGAGGGAAGACAAGAAAGAAAATTTTTCTCATACCTTGTAAAACCACTAGGATTTTTTCAAAGAGGGGAATAAACTGCAACAGTACAGCCTGTTAGCTTCTGTAGCCTGATTTATTTACAAGGAGGCCCTCAGACTACCTGCCTCATTCTGGGACATGAGCATTCTTACTAGCTGCCTGCCCCTATTTTCCATCTATATGGATATAAATCCATGAAAGATCAACAGGGCCAGATTCTCCTCGGCACGACTGTGTAGCGTAAGGAAGCTTCAAACTTCCTTGCCCACCTTGAGACCCTCTTTGTGAACACCAAGATGTATTTTTCATCCCTAGGCCGAGTATTTCTCGCGCCCACATTCTAAAGCATCTACTTACAGTATAGTCGCTGGACTATGCAGATGGTCTCTTAAACAGCTAAGCTTCCCGCGAACATACAGCTCTACCAACATAACCAGCTCCAAAGGCTTGTTTGTCTCCTGCATTGTAAAAAAGCAGAATGGATATCCCTTAAGCCATCCCCCACCCTGTAAATACAGATGTTGATCACAATTTAAGTTGGACTGGTAAGAACAATGAAAGCGCAGGATTAGTGTGCTTCCGTGGGCTGCTCAGCGCATTAATATAAAAATCTCCTTGTTTAATGTGACATATCAGCTCTAATCCAGCACAAATAAGCAACAGTTGATCAAAGGAAGGCCAGTGGCTTACTGGACGAGTTAGGACACAATAAAATCTAGGTTTCCTCACGTCAGACACCTCGGTGTCTTTGCTGAAATATCTGATCCTCATGCACTCTGCTAGAATCGCGGTTAACGCTCAGTGGACAAGAAGCTTCTTCACTTCTCAGGAGTCCTGAGCGAGACGGCTCGCTCCACCGCCCAGGCCGCTCCTCCTGTGTGCAGAGCTAAGCAGGCCGGTCCTCCCCGGAAACGGGCCCCAGCTTACTGACCCAAAAGGTGTCATTTTTTAGTGTTATTAATGTGTCCTCTCATCATTCAGAAAATCTTATTCGAGCCACTAGGGAAAAGCAAACCATTTGGGGTAGGGTTGTTTTCAGAATGGGGCCCTCGACAGTCCTCATCCCGGAGTTCCCAGACAGGGCCCTGGAGTAGTCAGCCCTTAAAAAGCAACAGCATTTTTAATTTTCTTTTCCTTTTTTTTCTCCTACTTCATTCTTTGAAATGCAAATTTTGATACAGTATCCTAGTTTTTCTGTAAATAATTCAGAGACTGCGCCAAAACATAGTCGTGGTAGAACCCCTAACTCGTTAACGTTACTCATTACAGCACAAAGCGGAGCCCAGCGACGTAGCTGCAAAGCTGGAACTTCATAAAGCAGAACCGAGTGACGGTCCCCGCTCAGAGACCTTCTGGTGCATATAGACCAGGGCGAAGGTTGCCCAGCGCCACCCCACAGGTCGACAGCAGAGCTGGGACGCCAACCTAAAGCCCAAACCACCTTCGCGCGCCCATCCTGCTCACGGCACTCCCGCTTCCCTTCTATCCGGAACGCTGCTGGTGGGTCCCCTCCGTCCCCCCGCGCCCGGTGACAGCTTTTCCTGACTCTGCTACACCGATACACTTCTGGGGCAGATCGCAACCTCCAATATGGTGTGAAAAACTATACGAGCCCAGCGCTCTCCATATCGCTTGCTCTGGTTTTTGTGTCTAGCGTGGCACGATGACAGCACCGTCCAGGTTCTCAGCACAGATGCTGGTAAAAGTTTGATGCAGGCGTGTTGGTAGGTGTCAAAATCAGCCTCAAAACGCGCTGGTAGACTAAGAGGTTACAGTGGGCGCCAGGCTGAACACGAACCAGGTTTTTTTGCGTCCTTGCAGGATGACAATTTACTTTACTTCTTTGTTTTTCTCAGTCAAAGAGCAGCTAGTATGCCCGCTGGTCTCTTCTTACTCTTTCTACGCTTGGCTAAAACAGGATTTAGTCCAAAGGCTACTTTGAAAGCAGAAGGTTGAGGAAGCCGGGTAATTTGGGCAGGAATTGGATCGATATGTGGGCTAATACAGACTTGCCTTCGTAACCCAGTTCATAGAAGCAATTTGCTTCTGGGCTAAGCATCAGCTCAGGAGCTTTCCAGCCATCTGACATGAAGCTAAAGGGAGGGCCAAATTTCAGAGCGGGAATTTGGAGGGTTTGGGCAGTTTTTCTGAGCAAGCGATGACAGGAACCACTGGATTTCCTTGCAAAAGAATTGTTGCTGCTTCTGTGCAGGCAGCTTTGGAGCCTGAAGGTCCCTCACAGGCATGAAAAGGAAGGGCAGAAGTGCAGGGATTTTATAAATATCGCACTGGACTCTGGTGCAGCAGCAGCACACGTATGTGGCCTGACAACCAAGCCATTTTTCAGCCTGCTCGCTATACTTGAGTCCACCTGTCAGTAACTGAGATCAATGAAGTGCTTGACAGCTGTACTGCTGACATACAACGCCTGTGGTGTTAATAGCACGTGTTTCCTGAACTCCAGGAGCCTGCTGAGGCACCCAAAGCTGTTGTTCGGCTCTGAAAATTTCACCCCAAATGCTGAGGGGTGTAACTTTTCCTTCCTGTTGCAGGCCTGCATTTTGTTTGCATTTCTACGTGGTAATGTCGAAGCTCTCCTTCCACCCCAGCTCAGAGCAGGCTGCTCCCTTCAAGCTCAGAGCAGCCGCTGGACAACGCCAGGGACTCCCCCAGGACTTAGATTTCACCACGCTTTCTGCTGCAACACATGGGAGCGACATGGGTCACCTGCCACATTCCTGCCGTTACCCCCTTCGGATAAGCGATCGGCTCCCGGCGCGGCAGCGTCGTTACGAGCCGGGACAGAACGGCGTGGGGGAAAGGAGCAAGGCACGTACTGAAAGACTTCATGCTCCTTTGCTTGGCTAGCAACAAGTCGTGCCGATAGGAAACAATCCCCAATATGGTCTAAATTTTCACCTGGGCTGAAATACTCAGATGAATAATTTGGGTTCAGGAAACATTATTTGTATTTATGAACCAGGCATTTCGTAGGAAATAAACCAGATGTTCCACATCGATGGGAGTTTTTGGCCAGCTACAGCAAAGCCGCCGCAGGTTTCTGTACAGGCCGTCTGACTCTGTAAATCCTGCCTGGGACCCTGAGGCACGGCTCGCTCAGCTCAGCGCCGGGGATGTGAAATACCATCAGCAGTGCCCGACAGGAGCCCTTCCAGCTCCGGCAGTCGGCGGCTGGGACACCCCAGAGACAGTGGAGCTCAGCGTGGTCAGAGCTCCCCGGCGCTGCTCTGCTCCCGGAGGGATTAAGCCCTTACAGATGTCTGGTCTCCCAGGAAAGGCAACTCGGAGCGTACAGCGAACCGGTAAGGAAAGCTCCGCTTGCCAGGGAGAAACGCAAGAGACACAGCCGGTACCCTGCAGGCTTGTGGGCGGCAGAGCGCCCGCTAGCAGCGTAGGCCTGGAACTCGGTTCTAATCACAGGTACCTTCACTTCCCCGCTATCAAACGCAGTTGCTCCATATTCCAACAGGAGCGATGAGACCACAGTCAGTTTTAAATTCCTGTGTGCTGCACTGGCTTCTCATTCCTATTAGAGCGTGTGGTGAATTATAAGCAGGGAAACCCATACACATCGACTTCCCTGCCCTTGAATTCAGTAAAACGCACATTAAACCTTCAGCTTGGTAATATGTCCCTCAGCCATAATGAGCAGAGCTGGGCTTGGACCATTTACACGCATTTCTGTGTTTTACTGCGCGATGAAGATCCCTCAGGCCTCACAAATTCACGCTCACGCCGGCAGTTTTACATACAGAGAATCCACAGTAAAAAAATATGGTTATTACCTCTTTGTGTTGTGGATTGTGGTCCCACCTAGCACGACCCGGACCCCCGGGTTGGTGCGGTTAAGGTTATAGACGGTCAGCGCCTCTTCGTAAGTTGCCCCTCCAATGATGAACACGATAATGTCTTGGGGCCTGCAATAAAGATGCAAATGTTGAACGAGAGATCAGACAGAACACAAGGATAAATCCTGTGCCTCTCACGGGCGCCGAGGCAACGATGCTGTTCATTTCTCTCCCCAGACCACGTCTCATTTCTATGATGCGCGGGGCTCAAGCCTGACAACAATGCGTAGCCCATTAAATTGCTTTTAAAACATTGTCTCTCCTAAACATTTACACAACGTGCTCACGGTCTTTAAAAGCCTCCTCAGCAACACCCACACGCTGCGTCCCCGTGGAGCTCCACCATGACACATACGCCGATGTTTAATGCATGATCGAGACACTGCTGCGGCTGTTAAATTAAGATCAATTCAGGAGTCAAACGAGGACAACAGTGGTGCTTCGGAGCTCTCCGGCTTGGCTGGAAGGGCACGGATCAGCTGCAGTTTTTCTGGCTGATTACAGAACTACTGGGATTTGTGCCTGAGTTTACCTCCGAGGGTACGTTCCCCAGCCAGCCGAGAGACAGAGGATGTTACAGAGCAGTAGTGTGAGGGGGGGGGGGGGGGGAAGGAGAGAAGTGCCTTTATCCGACAAAACACAAAACCAGCCGTGTGTCCTGCACGTTCTGCTCTCAAAGGAAGGCTGCGCCTTCCTTGCACCGCCCTCCCCAGTCACTTAAGTTTCCCGCTCCCAGGGACAGGAGAACGCGCTTGCCACCCGTACACCAGCTCTGCTGCCATCTCCAAGCTGAGAGGACAATTTCTGCAGAGTCTACAGCCAAAAGGCGTGGATCGCACCCTGTCAGTCATCTGCCTGAGTCAGAGCAGCCAAGTCTCGACACAATTAACTTTCTGTTGCGGTCTCCAAACTCATCTCTGCTTTCCAGGCAGGTACTTCTGCACGAGCACAGCTGCTTGCCGCAGCGACGGAAGCAGCAGGCGTTCGCCTGCTGAGTCGGTGCAAGCTCTGGATCAGTGACAGAGCAAATGGAGCGTGAGACAGGGGTGACCCCAGAACGCAGCCAGACTCTGTGTCTCTGGTTACTCCCCGCTGAGAAGCCAACCTGCAAAGCCCTGGACACCTGTTACTGTCCCGAGGAGCAACACGCGCATCGGAAGGACAAACATCGGGGACTCCCTTCTTGGCACCCCTGAACGGACAGTACTACCAAGAGCAAAACTGCTTCTGCCCTCACAAGGGGACGCTGGCTCAGAACAAGCGTGCTAGCCATCAGATCCACGCAACTGCCTCCCCGCCCCCGGAGAGGCTGCAGAAAGGGAAGAGAAATTCATGGAAAAGATTAGCGCACGCCCCTTCCCAAAGTGATCTTTGGTACCAATAACCTTCCAAATCGTAAGTTTTTTCCGAAAGTTTGGGTCAGGTCTGCGTAAGATGATTTGGACGGACAGAAGGAGATTTGAGAGATGCTTTGGAAGGCGGTGGCAGTCTCCCTTCACGGGGTGGAGAGGGAACACTGCAGCCTCGACGCCTGGAACGTGGGAACCCCATCATTTCAGGCGCACCCTCTGGCGACACGCAGCGTTGCTAATTCAACGACTAAAAAGTTGTTGCATTCAACACAGTTCTTCCGCAGGTACGACACGATTTGTTATCCTTAGCAACTATAATCATTCTAGTAACAGCCGAGACCCCCAGCTGCAGGTTACTGCACAGCTTCCTTGGAAGCTCAGAGCAGAATCCTTTGCAGGGATCCCGCAATAGCGGAACACGCTCCATTAGATGCCTTGCGCCTGCGCTCTCTGGGCGGAGCGGCGAGTTTTGCCCTGCACGTGATTCACCCCTTCCAGCGGTGGTGTAGGCAGTGCCGCCCTCGGGATTTCAGCACCGCAGCCTGTGTCTCCTCCTCCCTCCCAGAGCCCCGGGATCTGCTCATCAGCCCCCGCAGAGCCGCGCTGCGTCCCCCACCCGGGAACAGCCTGTGAAATCCTCTGCACTGCAGCCCTCAGATAAGCAGGTTATATATAGCAACGCGCGTTCGGGCTGTGCAGGTTCAAACGTCCCACTGAGGCAGCCGGGGGTTTTTGCACCCTCGTGACAGCACAAGTCACTGAGCCAGCCCCAGAGGATGGGAGTGCTGTACCTTGTCTTTTTAGCTACAGTCAGGCACACGGCTTTGGAAGTTAGATGCAAATGTGCCTCAGCCTTTTGGGGAGGGAAATCAGAGGGAAGGGGAGGCGCAGCAATGCAGTCATCTGATAAGCTGCTGTTAGTTGTTAGAAAAAATATACCTAAAATCTCTGCAAACCCACTTTTACTGTGATGCGAGTAACAGGTGTCCCAAGTAGGCCGTGCCACAGTTGGCTTCTTAGGGAAAATGCCTTTTAGGCTGAGAAAGCTGCAAATCCCCAAGTCCAGTAAGTCAGTTAGGGCCTTCAGGGTCAAGGTGCCGTCACCAACTGGATCACTGGAGCAACAAAGAAACCATCCGGGCAATTTCTTACCAAGAAGTCTTGTGCAGCCTGAAATCTGCAGGATCAGTCTCCTGGTACCATCATTTATGCATTTTTGGCTGCGACTATCAAAGACCTAAGGAATTTAGATGCCGAAGCCGTGTGGCGAGGTCCCGTATACTCCTCTGGAGTATCTTAACGTGTACCAGCCTTCACATTTGCTACCACCTTTCGCTGTCACCACGACACCAGCCCTGCCAGGTCACATCACTGATGCACGTAGCCGTCCCTGAAGCTGGGCCTAGGCAATGCTGGGTCGCAGCTTTCTCCTAGGAGCGAGTTAGAGTTAGGCGAATCACTCTAACGAATTGCTGGATCCCCACAAATGAGGGCGAGACTGTGCTCTGTCAGCCTAGTCACTTCCTCAGCTCAAGGCACGACTGAAGGTTACATCCACCGGGAGGGAAACCCCTCTGTTTCTTGCTTATGCAAAGCCCAGATGCAGAGATTTGCTAGTTTCTCAACCCCAGGCTCCAGAACAGCAAAATACCTTATGAAAGCATTTCCAGCCATCTTAAAAGAGGTTTGAAAAAGATAATGTACATCTTGAATCACATCGGGTTAAGGAGGAACTAAGTACGCGCAGAAGAAGTTGCAGCAAGTCACGAAAGCCCTCCTGCTCCTCCACCACTGTTCAAGGAAAGCAGTCTCACCCGCAGCGGGCCGGCATGGCAACGCTGTGAGGATTACACCTACCATCAAACTGGTAATGCAAGCGGGTCTGTACAAACCCTGTGAACGAAAGCTTAGAATTTCTTAATATACTGTGTTTTCCTTGCTGCTGCGTTCAGAAGAGCCTCTCACGGCGCACAAAACACGAATAAGAAAACGGTTCCTTTGCCCTGAAGTCATTGCTGTCGTTTTGCCGAAGCAGCTGGCACTATCCAACCCGGGAGGTCAAACAGCCCGGCGACGCCGTCACCGATCGCCATACAATTTCTCTGCCATCCTCAGTCAGTAAGCCTGGGTCACACCTCACGCACGGCTTTGTCCCTGCCTGTCAGCAGGTTCTGGTGTGGTGGAGAGCCTTTGTACGGAGAGAGGAATGGATCGACCGATATCCAGAAAAAAACCTCTACTAAAAAGGTGTCAAACAGAGAGAGAAATCCAGAAAGAAGGATAATCCCAACAGACCCAGCATGGGAGAGCTGATGTCTACACTGGGCTGCAAACTAAACTGGTAGCGCCTCCGAGATGCTGGGCCACAGGGCGGAAAGCTTCCTGCCTGGGCTTGTAGCCTGGTCTGCCTTTATTCCCCGTGCACTTGTGATGGCTAGGTAGGAGCAGTACGGCAGAGAACAGGCTGATTTCTGCTTTTATATCGCTCCTGCCTTTCTCACAGGATTAAGCCCGGCGCGGGGGAGTGGGGGCAGAGCTACAGCCTCTCTCCCACCGCCGGTGCCTTGCTCAAAGCGCCCGCACCTCCCCTGCAGGTCTCCCGCAGACCAGAAGTGAGCCAAGTCGCACAGAGGCAGGCTGCTGCAGAAAGAACATGGCAATCTTGGTGTTCTCATCAAGTGCCCAGGGAATTACTCCTTATATCAAGGGCAAATAATAAGCAATTTCAGAATAGGAAGAAACCCCCCAGACTGCCCCAGGATTAGCGGGAAAGCAATCTACAGCAACGCTCGCTCCCGCTGTTGCGCTCCTCAGGCCCGGTCTGTGGATGTGGCCGTGTATCTCCTCGGGTTAACTACCCATTGAAGAGCTAAATGCTCAAACACTTCAGACAGGAGGGAAAAAACAACTTCCTTCAACAAACAAGGACACGGGCAGCGTTTTGCCTTTTAAAAATAGAAAAAGCCACAAAACGCAAACCACACTAAACACAAGAGAACATATAGGATTTACCAATAGCACTACTTTCCCTAAACTTTCGGGCAGTACGTGTGAGCTCAGATGAAAAAGCACTCAGCCAAATGGTTCCACATCACATGCTGCAAGCTGATGCTTCCAAAAAAGGAGATTTTATACTCGCTGCCTAAGGAGATACCTCGCCCATCCCTTCAGACGTGTGTCAGCTATAGGCATTTCTAAATGCTTCCAAATTCCTCCTCTCCTCAGGCAGTCAACAGGAACTTTCCCGTCAACAAAATCAGTGGGAGAAAGATCAAGTCCAGTCTGTGAGTCGTAGAATACCCCAAACTAGATGATACCTGCGAGTTCTCATGATCCACGTTTAAGTCTGAACTCTGGCGGGCTTTCAGACAAGGTAACTGTCCGAGAACTTGGAGTAACCAGGTAATTGTGGTAATTTGAGAGAGACGGAGTGAGCCGAGTCCCGCCTGCATCCCCAGGGAGGCGCAGGCCTCCTCCTGCTATTTCAGAGGCTGTTGCCTGGTTCACACAAAACGTTGAGGACCCACGTTTGGTTGTAAGAAGCGTAGCAGCGACAGAGCCGTCTTGCGGTCTGACTGCAAAGTGGCCGGCTCTAGCCATCTTAGGCAAGCACCGCCAGGCCCGCTGGCCTGGCCGGGACAAATGCCCTATTAGAGAAAATCCCAGGTCACGGCACAAAGCAAACGCTCCGCCCAAAGGGCAGGCTTTGGCAGAGCCCCGCGAGCAGAGCACACCGATGGGGCCGCAGACCCTAGCAGCCAGCTCGTAGGGCGAGTGGCGCAGCTGGGGCCCCCCAGACTGCTGTGACAGAGGCTTTAGGAACTTTTCTAGCGAGTACTTTTCAGCAGCAAGGTGAAGGGGCTGCAGGCTGACGGCACACGGGAAAAGGATGATATTTAACACAGCACGAAATAGAGGAGAAGCAAAAGACAGCAGAATTGCTTACTGCTCTCTCCTCGGAACCCTGCTCAGTGCTTTGCAAAGATCCCTTTCCTTCACTGCTGCCAATTTCCACAGCTGAATTTGCACCAGGAGCTTCTCCTCCCTTGCAGCAGTGTAATGTTTAATACAGAAAGAAATAGTTAAAAAGAATCCTTTCAAATTCTTTGCTGTTCCAGCAACTGCGTCCCTTTGATCAAAAAATACAAAGCCTTTCGCCCTGACCTTCTGCTGAACTCCTGCCAATCACTGTACCGCCGTCCTCTGAAGGCAGAAAGCAGGAAGACAGCGTAGCCCAGTTTGCCTCGGGCTGCGACTTATTATACTAAGTTTTGTGAAATTATTAAATTCCTTGCTCAATTGCTTTGGCACTCAGGCAAAACCATCAAGTGGGCCTTTTTCTCCCAAACCCGATAACTAAAACCTGTCTTCAGATGAGCCCCCATTTTCATGACACTGAATATTCATACTTCAGAGGTAACACTGTCCTGTGGCCCCCGTTTGATGCAGCAAGTAAAGACCAGACACAAAAGTATTCAGGTGCCTGTTTTTTGACAGTTACAAACCCTCATTCCTACAGCTCCTGTGTCTTAAACTCAATGAGATCTAACGCTCCCATCAGGAAACAACCCTAATAACTGCGCGCCTTACGCTTTCGATCGTTTTGCAGGTGTCTGACCCTGCAGCAGCACTGCTGGACCCGGCCACGCTCCCAGGGACAACCCCAGACCAAAGGAAGGCCACGAGAATTTTAAGGGGAAGACCAGTTTGGAAGCTCTGCCTTGTAGTTTGAGATTTACTTTAACAGAACTACAGGATTCACCTCTTTTAGCTAAGAGACAAGGCTGTAGCCGCTGCGGAGAAGGGAGGGAGGTGCAAACTCCATTTCCCTTCATTCAGTTTCTGTTTTCCTTCCATTCACGGTAGGAATTAAACCCCTCCCGTGCTCCCCCAAATAAATTCTTTGCATGTTCTTTGTAGCAGGGTTCTCAGGGGCGGGTTGCTGCACCCTCGTCAGGAAACGTTTAAAGAGGAATCTAGAGTGAAACACAGCTCGGGAAAATGTAAGTGCAAAGTGAAAAAGAGAAGATGAAGGTCAGAAGACCGTTTGTTTCTCATTAGCTCAGAACAACCCCAGGTCAGGGATGCCTGGATGCAGTAACAGCTGCTCTGCAGGTCTCGTTTCAGATCTACCACAAACCGCATCCCTCAACCTCCTCTTGCTGGGCTGAAATCCATCTCAGCCGAGAGCTGGTTTCAAGGACAGAGAGGATAGCGTTTCTGTTGCTAGCGGCCTTGATATTTCGCACCTATTAAAACCACCCGTCCACCCTATCCAAAATTCACCTTTTTATTTTAAAGGGAAAATCTGGAGTAAGGCAGATACTTTTTTTTTGGTCTATAAGGCACATACACAAACAAATTGTGTCTTGTATGACTATAATTCTTTCTTATTCATAAATAAAATGATTAACGTCCCCTGCTGTCAGCCTGGGTTGGAATTTGGATGCCTCCCTGCTGCAAAATACATTTTTGCTTTCATCAGAAGGATCGAAGTGCCCCAGGGCAGGGCTAAGGAGGAAGAGCAGCGTGTGTGCATCTCAAAGAGAGCCAGACATGAATGCTCGCTCTTTGACATGCTTCTGCCCCTCCCAGCCGCTTGACACCGCTGAACCTTGGTCCCCAAGTCTGCCTCTCTCCTGCTCCAAATGAGTGTGTGGTTTTCATTTAACCCTGCAACAGCCGCCTCATCTGTGGAGAATTGTTACCTTGAATTTATTTTCCGCTTCCCTAAAAATGTGGCAGTTGCTGATAAAAAGTCAATAATATGCAGCGTGTGAAGGGAACGACGATTTTTTTAATGCTGCGCGTAAAACATCTTCCCCAGAGCCCCGGGGCATTTAACGGACATTGGAGCAGATTCAGAGAATCGCTGTGATGACCTCACCACGGATCCCCCAAAGGAAGCAAAGCAACAGCAGGCTCTCCTCAAAGGAGGCTACCACTAGGAGGAATAAGAAACGCCCAGCCAGCACGCTGCAGAAGCTTAACTTAATTTACAGAAAGGAAACTGAGGTACCAAAGAAAGGAGTGATTCAGTGCCCTCACCCTGAGGCCGTATTTACCTTTAATGACTTCATTGACAGCAGATTAGCTCAGCTCCAGCAAAGTCAGCTAGAACCAGAGAGCCAGAGTTCTTTTCAATTACGCTTATTAGCCATATTCAGCAAGATCCCACTCTCATCAGGAATAGTAACTGGCTCAGAAGGGAGAGTTTGCAGTTGGACTATTTTTGGTCCTCTACAAATAAACGCCAGATGGCACGGAGTGAAGTTAGGGGGCATGTCGAAATCCATCTCGTGAACATCCTGGCAGCCTGGTGCAACGGCTTTATCCTTTACCTGAGCCCTTGCAGTGAGAACGTCACATCTCGGCCAGCAAGAAAAGAAAACCGTGTTTCAGTCTTAACGGCCCTCTCCAGGGCACCTGCTTGAGAACACGAGGCCTGCACGACCAAGACGTTTCTCTGCCAAGCCTAAGTTTTGTTCATCCACGGCCAAACCACAAAGCAAGGCGCGGCACTGGGAGGAGCAGAGTATTTCGGTTCTAAGCTCTGCCCTGAAAGGCCCTACATACCTGTCACGGAGAGTGTTGGGACCCAGGTAGGGGTACTGGCTGTCCTTGAGTTTTCCTTTGATGAGCTGATCTAGTGTTTCTTGAAGGAGAGGCTGGTGCTGCGTATACACATTCTCCACACCCTACGGTGCAAAAGAGGCTCTTGTTATGAACTAATACAGCAAGGCAGCAAGCTGGGAGAAGATCAGCCAAGGCACATGAAAGGAGCATCATCACCTGATGGAAACATCAAGTGGTAACCACTGAAGCCCAGATTTAGGCTTTTCAGCAACCAGCTCCTGTTGTCCTCAATAAGAATTATGCCCTAAATGCCCAGTGCACTTACCATCAAACCTCTGAAATCCACGACACGTGGCATGCGAGTCCTGCTCCGTGACTGTAATTTTGACTAAAACTGTCATTATTTCATCTGTGGCAGATCCATACCTTCAGTCCTTTGAGGAACTGCTTGGTGATGGCTACAGCATCCTTGGGACTGAACAGGTCACTGCCCCGGACCCGCTTCCCTCCATACTCCACAACGGCAGACACCAGCTGTACAGAGAGAGGCAAAACCCGGATCCTATTAGCCTGGGAAACCGGATTCCAGGCAGTTTTTATCTAGTTAGGCTCAAAGGAGGTATGGGAATGATGACCACGGAGTCAGGGAGATCGATCCCAAGCAGATAATGCAGCACAGAGAGAGGCAAGGGGGAAGAGAAGACGTATTCCCCATCCCCACCAAGCACGCCAGCCTGCTGAGACACCGCCTGCGGGAGAGAGGCTTTCATTTCCATAGTCTGCTGCAGCAACAGCAGATCTTCCACACAACGTGACATCATCCTGCTTCTCCACCTCCTCTCCAGCTGCTCGCTACATTTGCCAAGCGCTGCCACCCTCTCCCAGCCAAGCTCCTTTTACAGTCTCCAGAAGCCCTTTGCTGAAACTATTGCCTATTCAGCAGGAGCTGGGGGAAAAGGGGTGGGGAGGAAGAGGAGAAGGAGAAAGGAAGCATGTTCCAGGCCCTGTTTACATGCCACACACTCATCCTAGAAGTCTCCTGGTATGCCTGCCATCTCTACTTTATTCAATCCTCCATAATATCACCGATTTTGGAAATGGAAATTAAGTGATTAGTTACGCTTTTTAAAGTAACACCTGCAGGCCCCAGCCAAGCTCCGGGCTCTTTTCGCAAGGTGCGAAAAGCACGGTGCTAAACTAAAGCGGGTGAGCTTTACACTAATTAACGATAATTTCCCACCTCTGCACCCTCCCGTCCCACCCGTTCATCCGGCTGAAAGAGAACTGCTGCAATTACCTTTCGGTATTTCTCTGACACACCCCTGTTCTTGAGATCTGTCATCAGCCCTGGCAGGCTGTTGCTGCTGTGCCGCTCGTAGTGCAGGGCATAAAGCATCACCAGCCGGGCAGCATCAAACTCCGTCACCTTGGGGTTCTGCAGGAGGCGACGCACGTTCTGCAGCAAGACAGAGAGCGGTATTAGTGGAGAGGCCTTCAAAGGACATTAAATCAGACTAATATCAAGCCCACTGCCTAGCAACAAAATTGCATGCAGGAGGAATGCAAGAGAATTAAATTGTGTCATAAGCAACAGAGCCCAGCTTCTTATGTGCTCTGCGGTTGGATTTATGAGAGTACAATGGAGTGCATGTCGCTTTTGGGGCTTTTCATGAAGCTGGGAATTCATAACCCAATTCTGCTGTCCATCCTTAACTCTCCATAACACGCCGCGGGGTGAGCTCGCGTTACCGCACGCCTCCCCTGACGGGGGCCATCAGCAGGCGCTGCCAGAAACCTTTCACCTCTGCCCTTCCCTTTCCGACCTGAGCGGAGCCAGAAGTGGCCCGCAGGTTCCACCGTAATATCGGCTGTCCAGAAAAAAGAGCGAGGGCAATGACACAAATTCCGTTTTCTTTCAGAAGGCGTGGGGCAGAAGCATCCAGGTCTCAGCTGACCTTCGGATGGGAAAAGTGGAGGAGCAAGCACCAAGCGTTTGGAAGCAAAGGAAGAGAGGAATTAAAGCATGAAAAGAAAGATTACAGCACTGGAGGTGAGTACAGAAATCTAGAGGTATTACCTCTAATATGCAGATCGTTACTTTTTCTGCCGAAGAGAACATGATGCCATTGTAACTCTAACGGGTGCGTGCCCCGAAGAGGCGGCCCGTTGAAGTACAGACCCTTTCCAGGCAGGTTCAGAACCCGCCGCGCGCCAGGTACCCTTCAGGGACCGCAGGCAGGGTATAACTGCTCGTGTGAGTTGACAATCGGCCGCGTAAGTGCTGCTGCTCCTCATTACAACCAAAGGCACTTATTTCCTCTCTGCAACCCCTCAGTCACTGTGTCGAGCCACAGAGCCCAGATAATGGAGTCAGCAGAACAAACACCAGAGCCGAGCTGGTAGCTTAGGTGAGCAGTGGGAGTAATAAGCTGCTTAACTCTGAGCTCTGAGATGGATCTCAAAGAACAGGCATCAACTGCCAGATGTGTTTGGAGACATCTGGTTAGGGCTGGACAGATGCTTTAGGACAGAGCAAAGTCTGAAAGTCTCCCTGCGCTGAACATTAAAGCAAAACGAGCAGCCTGTATTAGCTCAAATGCACGGAAGCGGAGGAGCTGCCAGTTTTACAGTTGCAGAAACGGCAGTTCCAAGAGAGGGATGGAACCAGTTAGGATTTTTCCACTCTGTAAGCGTAGATGACCTTCAAACCGCTCCAAAAATCCCAGCATATCTTTGCAAGATTCTCCCACCCTCCCAGTGCAGGTAGGCAACACAGAAACCTTCGGCGAGCAGCTGTGAAACCATGTCGTGGAGCTGTTGTTACCTACCCCGGCGATTCAGCTGTATTTGCTGTAATTTGACTGACACTGACTAGTTACAAAATCACAGGATAAAATCCTGGCTTTGAGGAGGATCAACAGGATTTTTACCACCGACCTCGGTAAGGTCAGGAATTCACCTGTGAGGGTAGGGGCAGAGTCCCTCGGGGACGCTTGCCTGGAGATTTTTGATCCTGTGCTGGCAGCGCAGTGGCAATGCCTATATAAGCGGGAAGCGTGTAAAACAGAAAAGCTATTGTCCATCTAAGGAGATGGGATTCAAAACCTCCCATTCATCTCCCAAGGCTCATGTACTATGTCAGGATTAATAAGAGACCGGGAAGAATAACCAAAATGTACTGTACTCAGGGGCCCTAGGCCACCAGAGGAATTAACAATTGCTGAAGTTACATCAGTGGGAGAACAATTCTGCCTTTATTTTGGGCACTGGCTCATTCTTCATTGTTTCCGTGCCCTTGGCCCTTCACTGCCATTAGGAGCCTGCAACAGGGAACAGCCCAGGGCAGTGCAGCTAGAGAGATACTGATCTCTCATGTAGAAAGATGCTGGTTCCGTAGTTTTGCGTTTATTTCCTAGCTGCTACATGCTTTCCAGTTGGTCTCAGTTGTTAGAAATACACCAGAGCCCTTTAGGCGTGTGGCTGTAAGCAAACTGCAGGCAGCTTTCCTGCTTTAAAACCTGCAGAAGTACCTAGCTAGTGCAGACTAAGACCTGAATTAGCCCCAAGGTGAACTCCAGTTCCCACCCTGCTCCGACACCGTGGCACTCGGTGGGGGCTGAGCTGCCGCGTCTCTGTCCAGTTCCCAGCACTGCCACATACCCCCTTAACCGCAGAGCTGGTAACGCATCATCACATCATCCCTTTCTTCAACGAATCTGAGATAACTTCATAAAAGACAGAAAAGCAGACCAACGTTTTCCAAAAGGGTCTCCAACGCCAAGCCCCCAAGTTTCAACCCTCAGGCTCCATGCTGTGTTAGTATCAGAAATAACGACCACAGCACAGACACGGTGCGCTGGTGGATTAGAACTCAAATATTTGACTTTTAAACTGCAAAAGCTTGATCTAGAAACGATGACATAGCGAGAGAGCCTCAGAGGCTGTTTTCAGCAAATGCATTTTATGGCTACATTCCCACCTCAATACTTAGTCATCTAAATTCCACCCAGCATAAGCTATCGAACCGTATCTATATGCTCACCAGCCTCTATAGCTGCGATGACTTCAGCGGGCCTGGACTGATTCACATCAGCTCAGGATCTGGTAACAGATTACAGTACTTGAAGAATCTAATATTATCCCCTCGCCACCCACTTGGAGCACAGAACAACCGAGGCGAAGAAGACATGTATTTCAGACCTATCTTTATTTTCTGGTCAAACCGCTCCTCCAGTATTGTGTAAAGGAGCCCATTGTGTGGTATAACTTCCACCTTAGCCATAAAAAAATCAAGGAATTGTTTTTGAATACTGAGTCGCCAGTTGAACTCTGCCATGATGCAGTCCCACTCGACAATGCTGCTATTTCCTCTGAACAGTCAGCAGCCACAATCCATCACTATTGACATACTGTCAGATACCAGGTCAGGTCACGGAATCCAGCAAGCCAGCACGGGGTCAACACTTCGGTCTATACTTAGCTATAACAGGAGCCTCTGTTTGCCTTTTTCAGCCCTCTTTGCCAAAGAAATCTCCTATCTAAGAGGCTTTCTACTGTTTTTTATTAAAACCAGCCAGCACCTCAATGAATAGTCTTGTTTAGACAATTTCATGGATTCCATTTCTTCTCCTCCCCAACAAATACAACAAGCTTCTGCTCGGGCTCCAGGTTTTTTTTTCACTGGTGCCCGCGCAGGCGGCTTGCCAGAAGCCAACTGACTGCATGTAATGAAGGAATGCTGCATTGTGAAATGTAAAGACAGAATTTCCAAAGATGTTTCTCAAGCCAGTTATTAACTATGATTCATCCCCATCTGAACTGAACGGGGAGGAGAAGAGTCATTCTAACACGCAGTGTCCCAGCCCTGCAGGATATCTGCATGCACAACTCCCACTGACTTCCAGTATCAAACTTCCATCAACAGGGGGGTTACAGGATCAAACCACCTCGATGCAAAGGATTGCGGTTAGGCTTTGAGCCCGAGGTACCTGCAGAGCACTGGAATGGTCATTCTGGCAGGCCAGCTCCTGCTCCACTTCGGACACCTCCAGCAGGTTCCGCTCACCAACCAGTCGAGAGAGCTCTCCCACCACCGTCACGTGCTTCGATACCGTGCCTGACATCTTCTTGAACTGCGGGTAATTCTCCACAAATGCCTGCAACGGGTAAACCAGAGCAACCGGTTCTTCAAAAGAAAAGCAAGAGACAGCAAGAGACGGCGGATGTGCGCGAACCAGCCGTACGCTGTATAAACCAGCTTGCATCGATACAAGCAAGATCAGCGCGGGCGTATGGATGATCGGGCACCTCACTCCCAGGAGCCCGCAGGATGTCTCCAATTACAAGGAGAATTTTGGAAAGGATGTACTTTTTATTTACCCTTAAAATAAAAGGATACAGAAAGTATCTCCGAAGACGTCGCCAGGATTCTTTAAGCCTTGAGCAGCGACCGAATTAACAGCCTGTGCTCTGAGCTGTTGCCAAGTGACCCAGCTCGGATATAGAGTCCACACAGCCACATCGGGGTAAGCTAAGTACTTAAACCAGAGCTCAGCCATTCAGTGCAGGGCTCCGGGATTCCAGCAAGCCCTAAGCAGCAGCTTGGAGGGCGGTCAGAACAAGCAAGCTTGTAGAGCGCACTGCAGTGGTGCGGAATGGCCTTCAGTGAACAACCGCTGTCACGAACGCAGCGCAGAAAGGAGGCTCCTGCTCCGCAAAACTAGCCCGCCCCACAGACCTGACCCGCTGGCGCCCATAGCGAGGGCTGCCAGCGCACAGACGGTAGCGATCCGCGCTATCCTGCAGCGGGCAGGGCTTACAAAGGCCGGTCAGTTACGTGTAGATTGTCTGTACCTTCATATCTGCTATAGATTCCAGCTTCTGCTGCTCCTTAGGTTTCCTCCGCTGGAAATCCTCCATAAGATTCTTGATGTTACTGCCAATCTCCGCAAAGTTCAGGTACATGTTCTGCACGGAAGAGGACAGGGATCTCAGAGAAAGCTGTTCTAACACAAGTCGCGATGCCACTGGAACAAAGAGGCACTCCGCGCCACTGCACGGCGTCTCCCTGAGACCCGAGCTTGAGCAAGCAGCTCTGCCATTGGTCCGCGTTTGACATCAAACTATAAAACGGACGCGTTATTTCATGTCAGATTCTGCTTGCGTTACACATCGATTTTCACCACTTGCAGAGGCTATGCAGGACGTCACCGCCCCGCTGCTCAAAGTCATCGGAAATTTCCTTCCACCTGGCAAAACCAAGAATGGAACCTGGTCCCCAAATTCAGCTGCTCCTGGAGCTCCCCAGCGAGATACCTACGTTGGCGTAGAACTCGTCGTTCTCGGCAGACAGGACCACCTCGCGGAGATCCTTGCTTATCCCCGGTACCCGAGAGAGGTCGATGCGGTTGTTGTTAATCCCCAGCAACTCATGAACCATAGCCTGGTACGTCCACTAGCAAGGACAGCGAAAGAGAAAGGCGAATTATGACCCCGGTAAGACAACGAACAGCATTGGAAAAGAAACGGATTTCAGGCTGGACTCAGACAAAGCCAATTTATGTTCCTCTAGTAACACGGAGCGGATTCAAAGCGTGCATTTCTCAATCTTTTGCCAGAACGTTGCGATAATAATAAATAAATATTACTTCCGTCAGAAGCAGACGGGCATCCTGTGGGGAGAGCGCTGGTGCGAACGCAAAGGACACCCACCCCGCTCCAGGTGCTTACCGTAGGTACGTTCGAAAGACTCGACTCTCTAAAAGAAGAGCAATTGGGATTAATATTCCTGTTCAAACTGTTCTGCTTGGCACCACGATCTCCCCCTCCTCTGCTGTGAAGGGAGGGGTGTTTTTGGCTGCAGAGATTCCACTGTTACAAACTGTACAGTTTCCTACGTGCTCCTTTGCTTCTTAGGCAGCAGCAGGAGCCTGGGTTTCTGCACATCAGAGTTCTGTATTTATCCTGGGAAGACTAGCATTAATCTCGAGAGCAAACTGAAAGCTGATCGGAGCGCGACATGCCTGACGCTCCATTTACAGTCATTTGAATCTCTCTTCTGGACAGAAAACCTCTGCGTAGCAGGTAATGCTTACGGTGCCCTGTGCCCAGCGAGTCCTGACCTCTACAAACCACGTGTAAGCTGGGTTTCTGGCTGTCAGATCGCCCCAATAAAACAAGTATCACACTAGCTCCTACACCACCAGCGTGGTGCCGCTGAGGTAGCCCGGCTGCAGCTCCAGCCGCCGCCCCATCACCAGGCTGACCTGCGTCTCAGCGTACCCCACAGAAACGGAAGGAGGTTTGATGCCAGAATCTGCAGCGCAGCGAAGAAAACCACAACAGCTACGCAGTAAATGCTACCGCCCATCAATACACGGGGGAGAAGGACACCAGTGCAAGGTCACTCAACAACCGTGTACCTGCGCTGCCGAACAGCCTGTACAAGCCACCTTTGGGAAGGGCGCTGCCAAGACACGAGGACTCGGCATGTAAAGCGTGTCTTACAGAAACGCAAGCGGCCCGGTTTTCCAGGGTGCTGGCTGCACCTGCCCCTGAAGCCAGCGCACACAATCTGTCCTCAACAGTCCGAAAAATCAGGCCACGAGGTAAAAGAGAGATTTCAGAAAGAACGGGGGCGGGGAGCGATACTTTTTACCTTTCAGATATAAACCATGCCCTGCCAGGGTGTGAACTCCGACTCGCTGCTACCGCCACAGGGCTCTCTGCGCCTCCACAACTCGCATTCCTATCTCAGCCCTTGCACAACCACGCGAGGTGATTCACCTGGTTCAGAAGCGGAGTGATGGCATCGTCGGACCGGTCCAGAATGAGAAGTAAAGGAGGAACCTCAGTGCGCCGAAAGTCAAACAGCTCATACTCTTTAGTGATTACTTGCTGTCGAGAAAAGGAAGGAAAAGCCACCTGGTCTTGTGTGTACCCAGAAAATGTTTCCTCCTAGTTTGGATACGGGTGGACAGAGCTGGTGAACAATTAGCCGCGCTGCTATCTTACTCTACGCTGCTAACGAGGAAATAATACCTGCTGTCAAAGGGCGCTGGGTAACCTGCGATTTAGGACACTCGCAGGAAATTGGGGTCTCCACCTGCTCGTTGGTTGGAGAGAAGGACGTGACCTGCCCAAAGCCGCGCAACAAAGTAAATGATACAAGAATCACCTGAAAAAGGGTATTTCTCTCAAACGCATCGATATGTAGAACAATTAAACAAAACTGAAGCACATCGCCAAACGTATTTTGCGTGGCTGTAGGTTCTCGACATACCTTCACGCATTCAGCAAGCCTCTTCGCCGACTCAGAAGAGAGCTGGTACCGAATCATGGGGCACTTCTTCAGAGACAAAAGCAGAGCAGTCAGCCCTTGAGTTGTCCTGGACAGCTGAGCCGGATCCCAGCTGCGACCCTAGAAGGAAAGGCTGCGTCTAGTATGAATGCACCGACCCCACACTCCTCACGTAAAGTCTTGTTTCCGAGTCTTGAAGTCCTACAGCAAGCCACAGTTTGCCTGAAGGAGGAGGCAGAGCAGAGGCTACAGTCCGCATTCCCCCGCGTTCCTCTCCTTGACAGGTCCCTGTAAGGCTCAGCTGCCCCCTCACAGACCCTCGACAGCCATCTGCCTGCTGGGCAGCCCACCACCGCACCCAGCTTGTTGTGGCTACTGGTGTCTCTACTACCCATAAAACAAGGCCCTGGAGGAGCATTAGCTTTTTCCATACCTGGCAGCAGCCCAAGAGGTTGAGAGAAAAAACGTGTGGATTCACTGCGATGTAATCGCCGTAGAACTCCTGCCAACAAGTGAAAGCCAATACAGTTACGTGTCTTGCCAACCCTTATTCAGCCTACGAGAGTACGCGTTCCAGCATCAGCCACGTTAACGCTAAAATCCTAAGCAATGCGCGGACGCATCGACTCTGATCATTTCTCCTTCCTCCGCGCCCAACCTCGCAAATCCCTACGCTTCTGCTGACAACTCCACTGCCAATTCGTCGGGTGGATTTTGGGGGTCCTTAGCTCTTTCGGCAGCACCACAGACATGCAGCAGCCTTGTGGAACACACCAGCAGCGGCTCTGACAACCGGAGGGCAGGCAGGAACAGGGGACACAGGAGCTTTAATATCTTTTACTTATTAATCCTACGTGTACGTTCATCTTTTCTTCCATCCCAGACTCTTGCACGGAGCTGCTGCATGCTGCTCAAGACTGGCAGCGTCCGCTCCTTGCCACACCTGGGTTTGTTAGCTTGTACCTTTGTTTTGCAGGTGCTTTTTGTATCAGGAGATCTATCTAAAATATTCAAAATTCACCTGAACTTCTGCCACAACCTCCTGTTCGTCAGCCTCAGCCAGTGACTTGACATCGCTCTTACTGATCACGTTACTGAAATCTGAAAGAAAACAAGAGCGAAAGAACAGTCAGGCCCTGCGAGGGACACGTAACACAAGAACACCACGGAACAGTATGACCGGATTCTCCCCTGGAGCAGGAGCAGATTGCACCAGAGATCCCTTGACCTTACGCCTGCAATTATCATGCGGGCCTTAAAATCTAGAAGCTACCTCACAGGGACACTCCGAGCTAATTCCCTGTCCAGCTTTCTGCCTCTGGTGCCAACATCCAGTAGGTGGCTGCAGCACTGGGTCAGCACGTAACGCTCAACGACGGATTAAACTCCCCGTGGGACGCGGCGGCGCCGGAAAGGCAGTACTGGCTCTCTCCCACCCTCCCCCTGGCCTAACATCTGCCCAGTTAAGCCACACCACGAACAGCCCGGTTGTAGTCAGTAGATTTATATGCATAAAAGACAAGTGATATTAAATGGCTGACCACAACGACTGGCCCATCTCTCCCGGAGCTCCCTGGCACTGCTGCGCTAGCAGGTCCCCTCCGGCAGCCCGGAGCCCGGCTCCGCGCTCCTGCAGAGCGGCAATGACATCTAGAGGCCGCTTCAGCTCACGTCCCACAATCTCACCAAGCGACACCTGTGCTTCAACACAAAACCAGCTGTAGTTATTCCGCTTAATTTCCAAAACCACAGAATATTCTGTGGCATGACACCCGCCCGATACGCCGTGCACTAGAAGATGCCATGTAGCTGGTTAGTCCAGCGCTGGGATGCAAAGTCTATCCTAATCCTGCCTCTGAATTATTTACTGTCAAGATTTGGGCCAGTCTCTTATTCCATGCATCTCAGCTTTCCTTAGAATAAAGGCACTTTACCCCCAGAATTAACCTTCTCTGAGGTTTATGAAGCAACAAGAAACTTTAAAATCCCAGAAATTTTCAAGGATAAGCCGTATCCGAGACGTGCAGATTTATGGTGTTGCTTTGTAAAGATGTCTTATGAGTTGCTTCAGTTTAATCACTTTATCCGGTATGTACGTACCTTTTGCTAATAGGGTTTGGGGACGCAAACAGCCTAAAAACTCCAATTTGCACATTCTCAGCATTTCAGTAAAGAGGTCAGCGGGAGCAGTCACAGCGCCGCACACCTGTATTTTGTACCGAGCGTCAGATCGGTCTCTGACGGGCAAGTCTGACTTACTGGACGGAACGGGACATACTTACAAATAAAATAGATGCTGTACTTTGGCCTCCGCAGCTCCTGAATGAGGAGCTCCACGTTCTCCTGGACGAAAACAGCACCGGGAAGAAACAGATTTTTAAAATCGTGGAATAAGGAGGGTTTGGCGAGACCCGTGCCCCCTCGCCGCCCCGTCGCGCCCCTCACCCTGGCCTGGGGCAGAGGCACCACCGTCCCGCCGCCCCAGCCCAAGGGCAGGGCGAGCCCCGCGGCGAGGGGCGCCCCGGCGAGCAGGGGTGCGCTACCTTGGTGGGCCGGAGGAAGCAGATGGCCTTCAGGTGCTTCATGGCCTCCCTGTTGGCGGAATCGAGGCGCTCGAAGAGGTACACCTCCTTCTGCAGGATCTCGGACTGCGTGTACACCATGCTCACGATGCCGGTCTGCGGGTGGGGAGGCGGCAGCGCCCATCAACCCGGGCCTCGGGCCTGGAGCCTCGGGCCTGGGGCCTCGGCCCCGCCGCTCCGGACCCCGCCGCCCGGGCTCGGCCCCGCCGCTCACCGTCTCCCGGTCCATGAGGAGCACCTTCATGCCCGGCCCGCTGTCCTCGATCATCTTGGACACGTACTGCTTGACGGCGAGCACCGCGTTCATCTCGGCCCGGCCCGGCTCGGCTCGGCCCGGCTCGGCCCGGCTCCGCTCCGCCGCCCGCCTGGGAGTTGTAGTCCGCCAGCCGCAGGGCGGGCCGGGCAGAGCGCGGCGCCGGACTACAACTCCCAGCACGCCCCGCGGCGCGGCGCTGCCTGCCCCGCCCAGGCGCCCGGGCCCGCCCCCGCCAGCCCCCGGCGCCCAGCGGCGGGACCCCGCGCCCTCCCCGGCGCCTCCCGGCACGGGGGGAGCAGCTGGAGCCGAAACCCGCCTCCCCCCTCCGCCGCCGGGCACCAAACGGAGCTAAACCCAGCGGGCGGCCGGTCACAGCGGGGCTCCCCAGGGCTCAGTGTTGGGCCAGTCTTGGTTAATCCCAGTACCAATGATCTGGGCGAGGGGATCGAGGGCACCCTCAGTTGGCAGGTGACACCAAGCTGGGTGGGGGTGTCGATCTGCTGGAGGGCAGGAAGGCTCTGCAGAGGGACCTGGGCAGGCTGGAGCGATGGGCCGAGGCCAGCTGTGTGAGGTTTAACAAGGCCCAGGGCCGGGTCCTGCCCCTGGGTCACCCCAACCCCAGGCAGCGCCCCAGGCCCGGGGCAGAGGGGCTGGGAAGTGCCCGGCGGAGAAGGCCCTGGGGGTGCTGGCTGACAGCCGGCTGGGCATGAGCCAGCAGTGCCCGGGTGGCCAAGGAGGCCACCAGCCCCCGGGCTTGTGTCAGCACTGGTGTGGCCAGCAGGGGCCGGGCAGGGATGGGGCCCCTGTGCTCGGCCCTGGGGAGGCCCCACCTCGAGTGCTGGGCTCAGGTTTGGGCCCCTCGGGACAAGAAGGGCCTGGAGGGGCTGGAGCGTGTCCAGAGAAGGGCAGCGGGGCTGGGGCAGGGTCTGGAGCACAAGTGTGCTGGGGGGCGGCTGGGGGGGCTGGGGGGGTTTAGCCTGGAGAAGGGGGGGCTGAGGGGAGCCCTTCTCGCTCTCTGCAGCTGCCTGAGAGGGGCTGGAGTGAGGGGGGGGCTGGTCTCTGCTCCCAAGGCACCAGGGACAGGACGAGAGGGAACGGCCTCAGGCTGCGCCAGGGCAGGTTTAGGTTGGGTGTGAGGGAAAATGCCTCATTCCCTGCCAGAGCGGTCAGGCCCTGGCACAGGCTGCCCAGGGAGGTGGGGGAGTCACCGTCCCTGAGGGTGTTCAAAAAACGTGCAGACGTGGCACTTTGAGTTATGGTTTAGGAGGCCTGGGGGTGTTGGGGTGGGGGTTGGACTTGATGATCTGAGAGGTCTTTTCCAAACTTAATGATTCTATGATTCTATAAACCCACCTCTCCCCGCTGCCAGCCCACCTCCCGCAATGCCCCTTCACCTCCCTTCAGCACCCTTGCTGTCAGGCTTGTTTTCCAGCAAAAATGGTAAGTTAAAATAAAATTTAAAAAGGTAAGGTAAAACCAGTATGTTAAAATGTCATTCCAGTGTTGCCTGTAATAAAGCAATCAGTGCAATTCTTTCTCACCAGTACTTTATCACCAGTATAACCCACCAAGCGAGCTGGGACCCAGTTCTGGGAAGGCCTAGGCCTGGGTGAGGCAAAGCTGGGGACGGTGCCCGGCACATCGAGGCGTGAGCTTGTGCTGAGGACAAACCCCAGCGCGTCCCCCCGGGGCCAGCTGCGGGCGGGACACGCAGCACCCCTGCCAGGCTGTGCGTTTGTTCAGCTGGGCAGGTTTCTGAAGTCCGTGCCCAACGCCAGCCAGCCAGGCTTCCCAAAGCAACCCGTATTTGTAATAATTTACATCTTAAAAAGACCCGCAGCGGCACCGGGGTTTTGGGGGGCAGACGGAGGCGAGGAGGGGTCTGCCCACATTGCTGCTGCCCCTCCGCATCTCGCCTCGGGGACGGGGAGCGCAGCGGTTGCCCTTCACGGCTTAACTCGCGTGACCGGGGCTGATATCCATCCTGCCAGCCCTCAGGAGCTATTGAGTCTGCTGCTGTTGTTATTCCCGAGTGTGACAATTTTGGAAAAGGGCTATTATGTTCATAAAAATGTAATCATCTAACGTGCATGTTTTATACAGAAAATGGTGAGCAGGTGTTGATGAAAAATGAAAGCTATTTGCAAATCTTGTGAGTGCCTTTTCATAAAAGCTGACACAAAGGAACTCTTCCATGCTTATAGTTCATCTTTTGTTCTGCTTGATTTACATTTAATATACATTTAAACACAATACGGAAATAGGGATATAGCTTATAATTTTTGTATTTTATAGGAAAAATAAAGATCAGAGGAAGGCTTGTCCATGAAATCTCCTCTTTAGGCAGCAGCCAGTGTGTAAGTAACATTTCTGGAAGCGTTCTTGGAGACATTCACCTACGTTGCCGACACGTGGACTATGGCAGTGTGTGTGCGGAGCCGAGACGTGAAGTTTGTTCCTGGCGCAGTGCAGCAGAGCTCTTCAGAAGTGTCGTACTCTCCCTGGCTACAGTGAGCTGGATATAACCAAGGTTTTCTCTCCTTACGAGCCGCAGTCTGTCTAGCGAGTAAATGAGGCGAGATTTAGAAATCCCAGCTTCTGTACACAAAGAGTCAAGTGCTAAGAAATATCCCGATGAAGCGAATTGAGCAGGTTTGGCTTTTAAATGCGCACACTTGCTATAAAGATGGGCGTTAAAGCAATACCGCCTTAAGGCTGAGACAAGGCTTTGTTTTGGCAAAGTTGTCTCATGTTTGCAAATAACACCAAGACATTCGAGAGGAAGGAGAGAGCAATCCTTACGCCTGGTATCAAGAAAAGCAGGTGCCTGAGCGTCTTTTCACTATTCCTTGGCCTGAATGGAAGGAAAATGCAGCTGTGTCTCCGAAATAATACAGGAGGCAACAGCCTTAAAATGCTTCCCTTTAGGCTGAGCACGCAGACTAACTCGAGGCGTTTGGATTTGCTTGTGGTTTGCTTGCCGGTGCGACTTAGTGAGCGTGATACTGACCCTCCGCAATATATACATCATGTATAAGCAAACGTCTCTCAGCTGCTGTCCCTTCTGCCGTCAGGTAGCCAGTACGTCTCGGCTTCTATCGTCATTTAAAGAACAAACCATCCTTAATCCTGAAATGATCCGATATTTTTGTATTCTCGCTTGCATCCGGAGAGCCGTAAGCATTGCGATAGCCGAACTACGACACACTCGGTGCAAGCAGAACGTTTATTAACTTCATGAGGTTACATTGGTTTGGCATCGATTTCGCACGGTAGTTCAGAACAGCCTGCCACGCAAGGACTAGAAGGCGAAGGGATTGATACTTTAAAACCCAAGACGCTTACTCAGCCCTGAAGAAAGCTGGCGTTAGGATGTGAGAAGTTGATACTGCTCCTAATGTTCAAAACACGATGGGTTTTGCTATCCCAGGCCCAGGAAATCGGTGCTTTGAGGACAGAAATGTGGTACGTCTTACATTTCGATTTAAACGCGGACACGGTTTGTTGTGTGACACCCTTCCACGGGTGCCGAGGGAAGTCACGCACGTCAGCCCAACGCCTTTGCCTTCCCCCGTACACAGAGGCTTCGCTGTTAGTGCTTCTGTGTCTGTGCTCCCTGCCCTTTTCGTTCTGTTTTCTCTTCCTCAGAACTCAAGACTGCCATGTAAACGGAAAGGTTTTATCCACCTAAGCCCTTCCCAACAGGAATTTCTTTATCATTAACTTTCCATAAAGTAGAAACTGAATCGAAGAGAAAACATTGGTATTCAAAATCCTTTAATGCAAAAACATGGAAGGCAGGTAATGGGGGAAAATTAATCGTGTAGACTTACAAAACTAACTGCTAATAAAACAAGCTCGGTGGGTTCAACGTGTAGTTTAGATTACTTAAATTCCTACCCAGTAAACACTCTTATCTGGAGAAGTATCGAAGCCCCCGTTCAAGTCGGTGGCAGTTTGCAGAGAAGGCTGTGTGGAAAGGCTGGCTGTCTTGGGCCCCTGCTCAGTGGTTAGTACCCAGCTTTCTAACCCCTCTGGTTGGAAAATAGTAGTGGGTTTTACTGTGGCTTTGGTAAACAGCGCTGCTTCTTCTAGTTTGGGTAGCAAAAATAATGTTCCTTTTTCTTCCCAAATTGGGCGTTAAGGAAAGGAGAGTACGAAAAGTAAGGATGAGAATGATCTTACCTTGGGTCACGGTGATATACAGCTGCGCTAAACTGATGTGGCTTTGTGGTTTAGAAGGGCAGAGCGGATTTCACCCTCGATTAATAAAGCTTTCCAATTTCTGGTGGCTAAAGTTCTGTGACAAATTGATGTCTTTATCGGCTTTGTACTTGGGAATCATTCTGACAAGTAGCACGTCTATTTGCATTTTGCTTTGTTTTCACAGGGAGACCGAGAAGCTTTCTGGCGAGATATCCACATACTTAAACGGCACCGATTTCTGGGTAAATATGTCAGTATTTTAAAGGAAATTCTGAGCAGAGCGTTTTAAAGCCCCCTAAAACAGCTTTGCTGTGTGCTGCTGTGGCGTGAAAAATAGCCACAGGAAGGAAGCCCTGGAGACGTTATTTGTTAACATGACTGCAGGTTGTGCCACGTGTGCGTAGGGACCAGGCAAGCGTCAGAAACGGTTAAAAAATACCCAAAACGGAGCAAAGGTAAACCAGTTATAAGCTGGGGCTTTACCTGCTCTGGCTGTGTTAGAGAAACCCCTGCGAGGGGGGCCTGTGAGGCGGGCCTGGTAAAAAATACCCCGCTTTTTACGATTGCTTATAAAATGAACTGCGTCTCCTGTTCAGCATGAAGAGTTGCAGCACGTCGGCGCCCCAGGTGTGTTATTTTTAACCGCTGAAAGAACAGCTGAAAATAGTGCTGAGGAACGTTCCTCTTTGTATGTAAAACTGTTCTGTATCCGTTCAGTTACAAACAATAGCGAATCACTTCCTACCTGCCTCGTAGCCACAGCGAGCGATCTAGAATTAAAACATACGTGTAGCAGAAGTCGGACTAGTGTTGTTTACTTTATAAAAAACTAATAAAAATATTTTGCCTTCAGGGTTGTAACTTGGACGTGAAGGACAGGGCCTGCAGGTGACTAAATGCTCACGCGACTGGGCTTCTGTTTTTAATGTAGCAGATAAGAGAAGAGCACCAAGGAAACAGGCCAAAGAGAGGAGGCGAGCCATGGGGAGTGTTTGCTTTGCCAACGCCTCTCGGAACAACAGCGTGAGAGCATGTGTCATGTTTTAGCTGAATGGCTTCGAAAAATTATTAGGTGAAAAGCCAAGCTTTTCATAGACACTAAGGGGATTCGTTTGCCTGCTAGCTAACAGAAATTTTGGGTGCATTCCGAGGTGTTTTCACAAAACTGGTGGCTACATACTCTTTTTTTTTTTTATTTAAAGTACTTAGGTTTGAGCTGTAAAATGTTGGGGTTGGGTTGGTTTAGGAAAAAAAAAAATTGAAAAGCATCGACACCCCGTGTCTGTATCATTTAATTACCAGTTGTAATTAAAGCTCCGGAATTGAAGAAGCTTGTAGCAGCTCAGATGAAATAACCCGTTAAACATAAAGAGCCCCAACACGCAACTTCTGGGGAAACCCACAAAAGATCAGCGGCGTTTTAAAACCGATTTTAATTGTGTTTGAATTCCTGCAGCGCTCAGACAGAGGGCGCCTGCGGAGCGGAGGAGAGGTAAGTGCGTGCCTCCTCTTCAGGGCTGAACGCTCTGACGGCGCTCGGAAAACACCGACCACACGGAATTAGACCGAGTCTGTTGGTCATAGCCGTTATATCTGGAGGGATGCTGCCGCGATGCAGCAGTGCCCCGAAATAAGTTGGCTGGGTACGCGATGTGTTCCGTGCCTCAGGGCTCGAGCTCAGCGTCCCGTGGCACAGAAGCTGCGGGGGAATTTAAAACCAGTAGCATGAGCAAGCCCTGCCTATGTCTCGCTGCTCCCTTTCCCGTGTCACGCGACGCGTATCGCTCGAGCTGCTTTTCTCCAGTTGTAGTGAAAAATCAGGAAAAGGGAATGAGGAATGGGGTCAGGCGCAGGACGTGGCTGTAAGGAAGAGATCTACGTGCCAGGCTGACGGAAGATGTTTGTACAGTGTTAATATGTCTGGGATGACTCTGCGTGGCTGCGATACGTGGGGCACTGAATTCATGCAAGTCCTGTAGCTAAATCGCAGTATGTTTTGCCAGAGAGAGAGGTCTGGAAAAAAAGAACCTGGTCTTGGAGGTCAGGGGCCCTGGTTGTGCCCCCTGTGGGAAAATGCTCTGACCGCGTGGGCCCGGGGCCGTGAGATCTTAACCCCGGGCTGCTGGAAGCGGGGGAGGCTGCGGGGAAGTGCGGCGCGGCTTCGACCAGGCAGGCTCCGAGAACACCTGTGGTTTGGCCCAGGGTGTGCTGCCATGGAAGGGCAGAAACCAGCCTGTAAAGGGGACAAGGGACTTAATCCCCATCATTAATATCAGCGCACAGGAGCTCCTCCTTTGCCCTGGACAGCCCACCCTTCCTCATCCATTTCAACCACAGGGAAGAGCTACGGAGATGGTCAGGGACTGGAGCATCTCCCTTGTGAGGAAAGGCTGAGAGACCTGGGCTTGTTCAGCCGGGAGAAGAGAAGGCTGAGGGGGGTCTCATCAATGCTTATAAATATCTGAGGGGTGGGTGTCAGGAGGATGGGCCGGGCTCTTTCCAGTGGTGCCCAACGCCAGGCCAAGGGGCCACGGGCACAAGCTGGAACACGGGAAGCTCCCCCTGAACATGAGGACAAACCCCTTCCCTGTGCGGGTGCCAGAGCAGGGGCACAGGCTGCCCAGAGAGGCTGTGGGGTCCCTTCCCTGGAGACATTCACCCCGCGCCTGGACGCGGCCCTGTGCCCCTGCTCTGGGGGTGCCTGCTCCAGCAGGGGTGGGACGGGGTGAGCTCCAGAGGGCCCTGCCAGCCCCCGCCAGTCAGGGATTCTGTGAAAGAACTGGCACAGGTTATGTTCCGATTTAGGAAGCGTCAAGGTGGCATTAGAGCTTTTTTATTTGTCTGTATCACCCATTCACACGCTTCTGCAAACCCCATCTTTTGTGAGCGCTTCCCCGCCTCCCTCCCTCGCCCATCGCTAGTCCTGCTGTTCCCCACGCCAAAACTGCACAGCTTTTCAGTTTGTGCTTGTACCAAGGAGAGCTTGGGAACCTGGAAGAGAGTCCTTCTGGGTCCAAAGTGCAGGAACGTTACTTAGTTTTACTGAAAATCAGGTAACGCTGCCCTTCGGGTTGAGTCACGCTCAGGCAGCCAGAGCAGCCTTCGGTCCTGCGGGTCGCGGGAAGAGCAGCGGTTGGGATCAGACGCTATTCCTAGAGGGACAGAGCTAGAAAAGGGCCGGATGAAACAGAGCCAGCGCACCCTCGCCGTCAGGTGGCTATTTATAGACGAATGGATAAACGAGTCAGTCCTGCCTTTCACTTCCAATTAAGCAACTCCGCCTTTCCTCATCGAGCAAGCTACACATCCGTTGCCGTTTGAGCACTTGGCTTATCGACTGAGGTCGCGCTTTACACTCCAGGTCACCGTTCAAAATACTTTTGGTCTCCTTCCTCCAGAGGCCAGGGCGTTTTGCGGGCGTACAGACCTTTGTACGAAAAAAAGATGATCTGTGCGGTTTAGACGGTTCAGGATTTCTCTAGGGAAAACGCTGCTCCCGGCCCCTGATTTTACTTGTGATATTCAAACTGACCGGCACCTCGCGCGGCGTTGGCGGGGCTGCGCGCGGCTGGAGGCGCTGCTTTACACGCGCAACGATCGCAAGCTGAATACAAACCTGGTATATAATTGCATCCTAGTGTTTTCTGGCCTTGTTTAGATTTTAAATTATTTAGCGCCTGGAAAGTACTTCTCATTTAAGTATTTGTCCAGTTTCCTCGGAAAAGCTTTTGTAATGATGTCAGCGACGATTTTTTTTCAACTAAATAAGCCCAGAGTGTTGTCTCCTTAAATACATCTTCGTAACTGTCCTTAATACAGATGCCTTTTTGTGCCCTTGCCATTTTCCTGTAGCGATAGATTTGACTGAATGAATTACGAAGCAGAAGTATCATGCAAGAGTTAGGTTGTTATGATAACACTAATATTCCACTATCCAAAAGGATTCAAAATCCCTGTCATTGCCAGGGCGGGGGGATATTCTTTCACTACAGGACTGTTGCGACTCAGGTGAAGAAAGCTCGGGGTGAGGTGTAACGGAATAAATGTGGGCTGGAAGCACGAGCAAAGTGGTAGGTTTATTAAAAAAAAACCCATGCAGAACTTGCTAAGTAGACTGTAAATTATGGTCACGTTAAACATGTAGAATTGAAACAAAAACATCCAAAGTTCTATTTCTTGTTGTTGAAACCTATTATTACACCAAAAGCTGTAACGCCGCATCTCCTTCAGAGCTTCCAATGTCCATGTTGAGACATCAGGGACCGATTTTTGTGGCCAACCCGAGGCAGCCGTAGCCACGTCTGGAGATAAAGTCCAGTGCTTAGAAGACACTCAACCACGGAAAAATCTGCCGCCCGTTGGAAACGGTGCCCTGCTGCCGGAGCCTGCTTTTCAACTGCCGGAGAAGCGACTGCATTTTTAATGTCTCTTCAAAATACCTTCGAGTCGGGGACTTCTTGCTCCGCCCTAGCGCAGAGCCCAGCAGCTGGGCGGGCGCCAGGACACCCCGCAAGCTCCCGCCGTGCAAAGGCGTGGAATAATAATGACAACGGGCGGATCGAGCACCTCCGTGACAAGGACGACCAAAGGGCAGTGCCGAGCGCGGCCGGGAGGTACGCTGGCCTAGCAGCATAACGCTGCGGGAGGATTATCGACCTCGTTTATTCCAAGAGACACGGTAGATCTCCTGCAGGGATTTTATCTTTACTATCTTTACATCTTTATTTGCGTTCTGAACTTAGCTGGATGGGGAAGAGTCACTGGGCCAAGTAATTAAAACACCTTGGCTTCACATAAATCCAGAAAACGGTGGTCAGGCGCTACTGATTTTTCCCTCTGTTTCCCTTTTCCCCTTCCCCTGCCTGAGCTTCGCCAACGTACCACGGCGTCGGTCTCCAGACCAGCCCTGGGGCTCTGCCGAGCCAAAGGGTGCAGCGCTCTGGGAACTGTGGGCAGAAGGGAACTGCGATAAAACCACAACCAAATCTGCAGCTTCCACCTGTCGAAGGCTCTCGTGTCGGGCCAGTCCCCAGCTCGCGCTCGCTCTCCTGGCGAGCCCATCAAACCGGGCGGCCCTCGAGGCTTCCCAGTTCACGCTCCTCCGTTCCCACCGCTGTCAGCGCGGGGCGCGGGCGCCTCGCTCGTTTTGAGGATGATGTAGTAAAACATTTCGCAGAGTCGCAGAATCCCAGAATCCCGGGAGGGAAGGGACCTCAGCGACCATCTAGTCCAGCCTTTCTAGGAAGAGCCCAGTCTAGACCAGGTGGCCCAGCACCCTGTCCAGAGCGCTACACAGCAATACCGATTTCCACTATGTAGAAGTCAGTGGATTTGTGTCAATCTACCACTTTCATAAATTACCCAAAAATGGATGTGATAAAAACTAACAGAAAAAAAATATTCCAGGGCAAAAATAGTTCCAACAATCGTTTTATTTATTACTGAGAGTGAAAATGTCCATCTTATGCAGGATATTTATCCGCTATTTGCAGATCAGACATTTAAAGCAGCTGTAGTTTTGTTTTGAGGAAATCTTTACCGTTTTCCTTTCCCACAGGATGACTTTGGATGGTGGAAGAGCAGATTCATGTCAGCGGGAATTCTTGCTGGACAATGTCACGTTTGACATTGTTTCTAATTTAAATCTTCATTAAGAATTCATTCCAATATATATTCGTATAAATAAAAACCTATTTAATCTCGCTAATAGTTACTCTAGTCCCATTACTATTTAACAGCACAACGACAGCTTCAGGGGCAGATTTGGGTACCTAAGTTTAGTCAATAGGATTGTCGCAGGATTACAGTGCTGTCTATTTTAAGAGATGAAATTTTATCTTGATTATTTAAAAAGGAGTCGATGTTCCTCTTCTCGTTTCAAGGCAGGCTGCGTCTCCCGGGCCATCACCCCTAACAGAGAACTCCTCTCTGGAACCTCTGATTCACACCCCAGTCTGCCTCACCTCTCTAAAATGCTTCTACTTCATTCTTAACATAGGAAAATGGTTTTTCACCGTCTCTGCTCCTGCAGATAATACCGGCGCTTGTACCAAATCCGAGCAGCTGTCCCGTGGAACAGCAAAAACCAGGGGCTGACGTGAGAGGAGCTCCTGCCGTTCATGGAAACTCCCCAGAGTCGCGCTTCACGTGGAATGTGTTCCAGTGGCTACTTTATGTTTGCCCAGTAACGTGACTGGATCGGGCTGTGCTTCCTTTATTTCCTCCTACTCTAAAACAGAGGCAGGGTTTCAGCCGTGACCGCGGCTGTGACACCCATGCACGACTGCTCGGCTCGAGCCGAGTTGTGCTGAACACGAGCTCATAAATGAAATCCCAGAGACTCAGGGTGAAGCCGCAGGCTGGAAACCGTCCTGGTACAAACAACGCCGTGGAATAACGCCCCGGGTTACGTGCTCGTGGCACCAGTTGCAAACCAGACGCGCCGAGTTAGAGAAATTCAGACGTGCCCCTTTGAGCCAGATGTCTCGGCCGTTCTGACGTCAGGTCTGCTTCCCACTAACGTCGTTTTGTGCCTGTCGAACCCGTTAGCCGACGTTCGATATTCCCGTCCTGAAGCTTTCTGCCTGCTGGTGGGGGAGAGCCGAACGGCAGAAACCCACATCATCAGGTATCGAGTCGGAAGAGGAGATAATCCTTCAGCACATCCTATTACTGGGTCATGTGCAAAGCTGCGGTGGAAGCCAACGGCGCTGCGGCGGCGGGACCGGAGCGGCCGCAGGCATCCCCGCACAGCTCGCGCCTTTTTCTCAGCTCCCTCCTACTGAGGAATCGGGAACGTCCGTGCGTGCCGTGAGAAGAGAGCACCCGTTCAACGGCCGCCTCCCGCATCCCTCCTCTCAGCGGAGAAACACCGTGAGCCGTTCCCTTGCGTCCCGTTACAGCCCGTCCACGTGTGTGCTGTGGCGTCCAGGGGCCAAATCAACCCGAGCTGTGAGCGAGTCCAGCTCTGGAAATGGGCCGAGAGCGAAGCGTCTGCTCCCATAAATCTTCGGTTCGGCAACAAAATCACCTTCTTATTGTGTCAGTAAAAGGGTAATGACATTAGTTACAGGAGAGAGGGAAAACAGATGACTGCCAGCAGAAGGGAGCTGAAATCCGTGCAAACTTTGAAAAATAGCGTAGTTGCTTAGAAACAATTGTGCCTGTACGTCTCGCAATGGTTTTTCTTCCTCTGGTTTTCATTAATACAAAATCATTTTCTTTACCTGTCTGTCTCCCGAGTGCAAGGAGGTTTACAGCGTACCAGTCCCGGTCCTGGCTCTGCATCTGGTTTCTGGAGGCTTGGGAAAATCCCGACCCTTTCCCCGTGCCTCAGTCCTTACGCTCTGAAACGATGCTCGTGCCCGAGACCTCTGCCACAGCGTCCAGGCCTCCTGAGGAAAGGGGCTACATAAAAGAAGAGGCTCTTGGCAAGTAAAATAAGGTTTGGATGAGTTTCCATCTTTGAAGCGTCTCGGGCCTGTGAATGCCAAAAATTAGTTTGTTTCCCTATGAGCTTTGCTTGTCAGCTGCCATTTAACCCTCTGCTTTTCTAACCGAATAAGAATAAAGCCATCGCACCATGAGTAGGCATGTCTTCTTTCCTACTCAATTATCTCTCATTAGTAAACACGAGTAACTCCGTGTAACTGCCTTGGGAACAATTTCGGCACCTACTGAGCTGGCCTACAGTAAGTCTTGTGGTTTCCTGTTGGCCTTGGAAAATGAGCACGCTTCATTACGCGGAATGGTTTACTTCACCTCATTATTTTTTCATAATCTTATTGTGCTTCCCCTTTTGACAGTGACAAGGCGGGGGGAAAAGCAAATAAACAAGCAAAGGTCCTTTTGGGAACCTTATCCACCGTCTTTTGGACACCGCATACCCACGGCAATTACATCGGGTTAATGGGCCGCTCCATGAGGTTTTTTTGGGGAAAGTTAAGTGACTTTTAAGGCAAGAAAAGCTCTTTCACTACCCTGCTAGCTGAGGCCTTTAAAAGCCGCCTTCGCAGGTCAGACCGGAGCTAACCGGTCGAGCCCAGGTTAAGCTGAAAAGACGTCGTGGCTCCGTCCCTGCGCTTCCTCGTCATAGATTTCTCTTCACTCGTGAAACAGTTTCTACACAAAGCCCTGACAACGGCAGTCCCGGGCTCACGAGTGCCTCGCCTCCCTTCCTCGGAGTCTTGGCGAAGCTCGCCATCTGCTCCTCTGTCTTTATCCCCCTCTGCTCCAACCCCTGATCCTCTTTATGGCACTCTTCGTATTTATCCCAACGTCCGCAGCAAATCCAGGCGAGTCATTGCACTCGGTCGAGACCGCGCTTTAATCTGCCTTCGTGTCCGTGGTGCGACGCGCCGCAAGGGTGCTGGCGTGTCATGCTGCGGGTGCTGGGAGGACAACGGGCGTTCAGCTGCTGCTTTAGCAGTCTGGACGTCAGCCCCGCGCTACGTCGGGCATTAATTCTGCTCATCACCAGTGCCCGAAGCTTCAGAAGGAAGGGAAAACCTCTACCTGTTGCGTGAAGCTCTGGCTTCGTTCCCCGTCGCCGGAGGAGAGGACGATCGCTGCAGTGGAGGCACAGTTGGGTAACTCAAGCTCAGAAGACAGCCTGAAAAATCAGCTCCTCGGCTGGCCGCAGTGGGGCTGCACGGGGGCTTTACTGCGCTGATCTGTTGTGCTGGGACAGTGGCCTGTGTCCCCAAAGGGAGCAAATCCAGTCTGAACCTCGCGTGGCGTGTCCTGGGGCACCCAGGGCTTTACAGCAGGTTGAACGAGCACTGGCCTCTGTGCCACCAAGTCAGTAACCTCATAGAAATATACATTTTATCTCGCTCGCTCTCCATACAAGGGGCAGTAATATCCAATATAGCAAAATAAACGCGACCTGGGGCTTTAGTTCGCCTGGTTTTATGAGTTTTTAATACATTTTACAATGGTTTTTTAATTTCCAAGGCATTAAAAGCCAGACAGTCCACCCCAGCTGTCACAAAATTAAGCTTAGCAGTTCACGGATGAGCCAAACGTATCCAAACAGACCCACAATCGCCTCAGATTTGCTTCTCCTTGGGGATTTTCCAAAGAAAAGGTCATACCCCGGGGTGTGCCAACTCCGGCAGAGCCAGACGTGGATTCCCCCGTGGCAGAACCACAGCTGGCACCTCCGACTCTGCCTCTCACCAGCCCTGCCTCACCCTCCCATTTTTCCCGTGTCTTCTCCTCCCTCTCACACTGTTTCTGACAATGACCCAGCTAAAATAACCAGACGAAGGCTCCACTCGCATCACAAAAATGAGTGAAAACAGGGTTTTCCAGCTGAGTCAGTCGATGCCTTCCCTCTTGATTTCCCTCCTGGAGCTGGTGTTCTCTTCTTGGGGACGCTTCTCTATATTTCCCTCCTTGAGAGCAACTGCCCCACAGCACCCCCAGGGCCAAACCCGCACGTTTCACTGCCTTTCTCCACACCCAGCAGCCCGAGGCCGGTCTGAACGCGCTCCATCCCTCGGATCGCCCCGCCGCTCCCGTCTCCCACCTGCTCCGGGTGGTGGTGCCCCTTCCTACTCACGCCCCCCAGCAGGACAAGCTCGCGGCGATGCTCAGGCTCTGCGGGTCCGCAGGAGCGGCTGGCCGGAGACCATCCAGACTTGGCAAAATCAGGATTCGCACCTTCTGCCATTGGGAATTAGGGCTGGATGTCAGGAATCCCGCTCTCCGTTACCAGCCTGACCCACCGGGAATGCAAACGAGCCCACTGACCTCCGAGAAGTGAGGGAGGCCTCCTGCCTTTGTAAAGTGACTGGAATAAAACCGGGGACTGCTGGAAGGGTTAATGTGCTTCCATATGTGAAATCCTCCGAAATCCTCAGATGAAGGGTCCTTCAGAAGTGCAAAGTGCTGTTATTTGTCCGGCATCTGAGAAGCAACTTGTGCAGGAGCCGCTGTGAGATTTCCAACTAGGAAGTTCTGAGAAAGCTTTCATCTGAATAGAAAAAAAAAAAAAAAAAGAAATAAAATCAAATCCATACACAGGCTCTGGAGCTGATGCAGGTGCGTGAAACTCCGCGCAGCTCAGCGGAGCCGTCCCTGCCTGCGTCGCGCCAGAATGTGACCCCGAATGACTGATGGCACCATAGCGAGCAGCAAGAATTGAGCTATTCAGTCGTTTAAAGAAGCGCGGTGTCGGCCGTCAAAGGTGGCATTGTGCTTTCCGTCACCTTCCACGCCGGCTCCCTGCCTAGGTGTTGTGCGGGGGCGGTACGCGGGGAGTTTCGCCTGCTGCTCTTTTCCTGTCGCCCTGGCTTTGAGCCCACCGAAGAGGCTGGGACCGAGGGCCTGCTCCTCTGGCGCGCGGTCTCCTTGCCGAGGGTGGAGCACGGCGCTGTGGGCGTTTTTAAGAGACATTCGCTCTGCTCTTACTTAAGTTCACTCCGGGACTAGGCTGGCACGCTGCGGGTCGGGGCCGCAGGGTGCCGGCGGAGGCTGCCCTGGTGCGGGGCATCCCAGCAGTCCCAGTTCAACTGATCCTCTGGCCTCTCCCCTCTTCCTGGGGGGCAATTCCTGCCTCCCTGGCGGTGCCTAATTTAAGCAAATCAGGTCTGTTACCACCCTTCATACCACGGTGCACCCCAGCGTACCGTACCCGCCTGCTGTTGAGGACCATCCTTGCACCACGGGACGAGGGCTGCGAGGTGACGCTGCGGTAACGCAGGGCCCACTCGCCTTAAGTCAGCCCCAAATGGTTGGAAAAGCGCTTGTAGCTCAGCCGCTCGCCCTTGTCCTTGAGTCTGCCCGTGCAGAGGGCACCAGTCATCTCACTAGACCCACGGCAGCCGCTTGTCCTCTCCTCCAAAAAGCCCTTTCCCTTGCTCCTGTGGTTTGCAGACGGGTCCCGTTTCCCACCACGGTGCCAAGACGCATTTTAAGAACCATCCTGCTCTTCCAAGTTTCGCCTGTGAGAGCATCCGCTGGCGGGAATGACTGCGATCGCTGGGTATCCCGGGACAGGGCCGCTTCGCCGCCGGCTCCGAATCGCAGCGACGGCACCACAAAGTCAAAATCTGGGTCGACGCTCAGGAGCATCTGCCTGAAAGAGCATCACCAGGGAAAGCGCCCGGGCGGGCGGGTTGCGCGCGGGTGGGAGGGTTGCGCGCAGGGGAGCGGGGTTGCGCACCATCGCTTGCGGACATGGCACGCGGCGTAGCTGGCGGAGACCAGCCCCTGGCGACTGCGGGAGAGAGGAGCTGAGCTGCAGCGCTGGCTTACGACCGCCCAGCAGTTTCTGTTTAACGCTCCTCAGGCAGTTTGGGGCTGCACGGAGAAGTCCCAGCCAGGGGCAGGGTGTCCAGCGGTGGAGCACATGGGAGGAAGAGGAGAGCCCTTGCCCATCCGCACGAGCTAGGAAGGTATGACTGGTGAAATGGGGAGGCTGCGCGCAGATTCGGCACCGTTGCAATCAGCAGTTTGAATCGCCACCGTTCGTTTGCGGCTTCTCCTTCAGGCCCAGGTTCTGCTCGGGCCGCCGGGGGAGACGCGAGCCTGGCCGCGGCTTTGCACAGCCCCCTGCGCCGGCCGAGAGGAGCGGCCATTGCCCGGCTGCGGTGGAGCCGAAACGGCACAGGTGTGTTCTCCCTGCCTATGAAACTGCTCGAGCTGGCCTTGCGAAAGGCGGAGCCGGCGCGCCAAGCTCGTGAGCTCAAAATCTTGTGAACTCTCAGCTGAAGGGACACAGAGGTCATAAAAAAAGTATTGTGCTGAACTCATAAAACAGCTCATGCCGACAAGAACCAGGGCCCAGGAGGGAGCTGGGGAGCTGCGGCGCGGCCGTGGGTCAGCCCGAGGCGGCTGCGTCGTGGGGGCTGGCTGTCACCGTCACCGTCATGACACCGTCACCGTCACCGTCGCCGTGCCTGCCGCCTGGTTTCGGACGGAAGGGCGGTACCGGCATGACCAATGAAGGGCGCGGAGGCCTCGTTCGTCTCCTCAGAGAGAAATTCATTTCTCCCAGCTGTGAAAATGGTTTAAACTAGAACTGGCAGAAAAGAGCTGAGATTTTACTTTTATTTAACACCGTGCCTGCCTTGCTGACCCCTTCCGATCGCTCCAGGGAGCTGGAAAGGAACGGCTAACGCAAGCAGCGCGGGAGGAGGATGACACACCGCCTGCCCGCGCGGGCAGCGGGGACCGCTCGCCATACCATCGCTATTGATTAAGCGATCGGGGCACTCAGAAAGATCTCTCCTTTGAACAAACACTGCAGTGCTGGGGGAAAAAAGGACTCTGGGGAGGCCGGGACTCCATGGCACAGACTGTTCTTTCTTTACTGGACTTTTCTCTGCCCCTGGACATGATAAACAATCCTTTTGTGTGAGATATAAACAACGCTAGGTTGCTGGCAGAGAACAAAGGCTGCGATTCAGCGCCGGGATCAGCTGAACCCTGCGCATGACGGGCCCCACGCCGCTCCTCCCGCGTGGGGGGTTTGCCACCAACCGGCCCGAGCGGAGCCCAGACCCCGGCTGCCGCCAGCCCGCGGCTCCTTCCCCACCTTCCTCGAGGGAAACGTGTTTGTGCAGTGGAAAGGCTGAGCGGGAGAAGGACCGGAGCGGCAAACGCGCCCGACCGGCGGGTCCCAGCGGGAGCTCTGCCGAGATTTCCCGGCACATCCACCCCGTGGCAGAGCTGGTGGCGTCACGAGTCTCCTCGCACCGGCCACCGAAACCTCTGCTTTGTCTTTGTGAGGACGCGTCCTCCTGGCTCTGTGAAATAACCCGAGTGGCAGCACCGGGGCACATTTTCAGCGTGCTTCGCCCGCAGCCGCGCGCACCCACGGCAGGAGGAATGCCAAGCACTTGGCCGGGCGTACACACCGTCCCGCCAGACCCCGGTGCCAGCCGGCCCACTCAGCATTGTCCCCCCGTGCCGTGGGGCAGAGGGAGAGGTGGTGTTTCCTTGCCCAGGGTGGGGGCACGGCGGGGCCGCTCTGCCCAGTGGCTTTCCCGGACAGCAGTTCCCGGTGGGAATCGGCTTCAGGGGACTGGGCACCTTCCCCTCGGCCTCCTGGGTTTGGGGGACACAGGCCCCACGCTGGGGTTACTGGCCCCACGCAGGGGGTTCCAGCCCCCATGCAGGCCCCACGCTGGGGATTCATGCCCCACACTGGAGGCTCAGGCCCCACACTGGAGGTCCAGGCTCCACGCTGTATTCGGGCCCCACTCAGGCCCCACACTGGGAGTCCAGGCCCCACACAGCCCCACGCAGGGCGCCCAGGCCCCACAGAAGCCCCACGCTGTGGGCACAGGCCCCATGCAGGCCCCACGCGGGGTGCCCAGGCCCCACAGAAGCCCCACGCTGTGGGCACAGGCCCCATGCAGGCCCCACACGGGGTGCCCAGGCCCCACAGAAGCCCCACGCTGTGGGCACAGGCCCCATGCAGGCCCCATGCAGGGTGTTCAGGCCCCACGCGGGGTGCCCAGGCCCCGCACAGGCCCCACACAGGGTGTTCAGGCCCCCCAGAGGCCCCACGCTGTGGGCACAGGCCCCATGCAGGCCCCATGCAGGGTGTTCAGGCCCCACGCGGGGTGCCCAGGCCCCACGCGGGGCGTTGAGGCCCCGCACAGGCCCCACAGAGGGTGTTCAGGCCCCATGCGGGGCGTTCAGGCCCCGCACAGGCCCCACAGAGGGTGTTCAGGCCCCACAGAAGCCCCACGCTGTGGGCACAGGCCCCATGCAGGCCCCATGCGGGGTGTTCAGGCCCCACGCGGGGTGCCCAGGCCCCGCATAGGCCCCACACAGGGTGTTCAGGCCCCCCAGAGGCCCCACGCTGTGGGCACAGGTCCCATGCAGGCCCCATGCGGGGTGCCCAGGCCCCACAGAAGCCCCACGCTGTGGGCACAGGCCCCATGCAGGCCCCATGCGGGGTGTTCAGGCCCCACCCGGGGTGCCCAGGCCCCGCACAGGCCCCGCGCTGCGGCCCGGGCCCGGCGGGGCGAGGCGGTGCCCCCGGCCCAGCCGCAGGGGGCGCTCTCCCCCCTCCTGCCCTCCCCGCCCCACCGCGCAGGCGCTGTTGCGCCGCCGGCGGAGGGGGCGTGGCCGCCTTCGGCACCGCCATTGGCTCGGCCCAGCCCGGCGGGGCGGGGCGGCCGCGTGCGCCCGCCAAAGCGTTCCGGGCGGGAACGGGGGCGGCGCGGCGTTCCGGGCGGCGGCGGCGGACCGCGCTCCCCCCCCCGCCCCCCCCGCCCCCTCCCGCCCCTCCGGAGCGCGGCCTCGGTGGCGGCCGGGCGCGGAGCGCCATGGAGCCGCGCACAGGTAACGCCCGCCCGGCCTCCGCCACCGGCGGGGCCGAGAAAGTTTTCGGTGGGGCCGGGCCTGGGGTGGCGGCGGCGGCGGCGGCCTCGGGGCTCCCGGGGCGGCGGCGGCGGGTCCCGTCCCGCCCCTCCCGGTCACGACCCCTCCTGGGCCCGGGGCTGGCGGGGTCCCGGGGATGTGCCTGGGGATCCCCCGGCCGCGGCCGGGCCCCCGGGTTGAGCCCCGGGGTGCGGGGACCCGGTGCGGCCGCCCCGGGCCCAGGAGGGAGGCGGCGGTGCCGGGGGCGCCCACCCGCGATCGCGGCCGGTCCGCGGACACCCCCGGCCCGCCTCGGCCCGGCCCGGCCGCCCCAGCCCGCGAGCGTTCCCGCCGCTGAAGCGGCCGCCCGAGCGGAGGTTGGGGCGGCTTCTGCCGTCGTGGGGGCCGAGCTCAGCGATTTAGGCGCGACTAAATCCCCGGGGAGGGGAGGATGAGCCCGGCTTTGCAACGGGAGCGACCGCGGGTGAGCCGGTGGGTCGCTTTGAGCCGGCCGTGAGCTAAACCGGGGCCTAGGAACGGGCCGGGACGGGGTGGTGTGCGCCGGGTTCTTCAGGTGCTCTCACTTGTGGTGGTTTTTGGACCAAATAACTGTAATCTGGGTACTTTTTCTCCGGCGTGGAGCAAATAGGATTTGCCATTTGCAGCCTGGAAATCCCTGCGGCTTTTCAGTCCCGCGTCTCGTGTTCGAACCGGAGCGAGCTTTGCCGCCAGCCTCCGTCCTCGTGCCGAGGGTCTCGCCCTGGTGAAAAGCCGTTGTCTTTATTTTCATGTTCCCGTTTAACGGCGCCGGGCGTTAGCGTGACGGTCCGTGCCTACCCGTCGGGGACGAGGCCGGGCTGGGACTCGCGTTGCTCAGCCGCACCGCAGCGAGACACGAGCTTAAAAACAACTCCCAGAGTTTACTTGTCTTAATCTCGGGAGGAAAGGGAGTTTCTCGTCCAGCTAATTACAGGTTGCCTCTCTGCCGAGCCATGGACTCCGTATGGTTTCCTTGTGGGCGAGGAGGCTGGTGGTGACTCACCGGCTCGAGCATCTCTGACAATCCCATGCTTAAGGGAAACGTCTTTGCACCGACGCTGTGTCGTGGGAGTCGCTTACGCGAGGAGCGCGGTAACGGGACGGATCCTCGCGGGAGGCGGCGGCGGCTCGCTGTTACACTGGGAGAGCGCGGCTCGCCCCTGCCGCGACGTCTCTCCGCTTACCCGTCTGTAAAATGGGCTGACGCCGCGCCGTATATGTGACGATTAGTTGCATCGCCACCGGCAAACACATCGTGTGGTTGCGGTGCGGGGGGAGGCGGGGGGATGATTTTCGACTTTGATTTGCAGGGGCTAATAAAGACGTTATTGTTGGCTTAAGTCGCGTAGCTGGAGAAGTCAAACGTGGCGGCCGGAATCCTCCGCATCAGGTCGCTGAGAACATCAGATTTCTTCCTCCTGACCCTGCTGCATGTTTCCAGTCCCCGGCAGAGGCTCATCGCAGTCGCTCCTGTCTGTACTCTCTGGTTTGGGTTTGGTTTCTGCCACGCCTTGCGCAGGGCTCGGCTGTTCCTGACCCTGGAAAAGCTGCGCTGTTCCTTACGCCACGATATAAGGAGCACGAAACTCTGTATCGCGGGAGGGGAGCGGGCCGGCCTGTTGGACTTTAAAGCATCGTGGCGGATTTTTCTCTGGCGCTTCTTTTCATGGTCTTTAAAATAAACAAAGCCTTGCGGTGCTAATTGTGAGAGTGGGATTAATAGTTTCAGTAGAACAAAAGCTGCCGCTTAAAGCAGGTGTGAATGGAAAATAAAGAGCTGGCGCCATGACTTGTGGTGTCGCAGCTTTCCCCTGCGCGGAGCAGGGCCCCGGCTCCTTTCGGCCGGTGGCGAGTCGTTACCCGGCGTTGTGAGAAGAAGATTCTTTTCCCAGGAAATGCGAGGGACGTTCCTGGGAATCGAAAATATATCAGTGCCGCCGCTGTGCAGCGGCTTGAGCGTGGCCGCGCTGCGTTGGGTTCTGGGGAAGCATGATGTTGAACTCCCTGAGTGCGTGTTTTCGCTTGCTAAAGAAATGAGTTCGGGGGGGGGGGGGGGGGAAGGGCGCGGCGGCCGCGTTCGATGTGTCCGGCAGGGCCGTCCGCCGGGAGGCTCGTTAGGAGCACGCGGCTCGGATGAGCCCGCTTACGGAGCCGTGTGCCCTTGTAGGTGTGAAACACCTGTCGGCTCTCGGCGTGCGAGTGTCAAGTGTGCAAATCCTTGCCGAGAAGAGAGCGAGGCAGGGGATGCACAGAGGAGTCGCCCGCCCAAATACTTCCAAAGATCAGTGCCTTAGTTTTTGTTGGCTTGGTTTTGTGCCCAGAGTTTGCCGTCCTTCTGGCGAGTCTCCGCCACTCGGTGCCGTGTGGTTGCAGCGGGATGTGACTTTGCTCTCCGTGGCGGTGCCGGGAAAGCGCTGGAAGGGACCCTGTCTCACCCCGTATCTCAACAAGTGCCTCTGCTCCGTTGGTGCTTTAGTTAAACTCTAAACTCATCACTTCAAATGACAGAGAAACAGATTTACCCGGCAGGAGGAGGGCTGGATTAAAATACTGTGGGGAGAAACGGCGCTTAATAGGGTGGCAAAACCTGCCGTGGCCTGACTTGCGGAGGTGCTCGTGACGAGCATCCCCCCGGGAGGGCAGCGAGTGCTGGGCTCTCTTGCAAAGCCAGGGTTTGCGCTGGAAATAGCAGCAGCCCGATTTAAGCAGGTGAATGTGTCTCAAACTGAATTTCCTTGCGTGCAGCCGCTGAGAAAACCGCATTTATTTTAGCCAACTACAAAGCACGCATCTAAAACGGGACGAGGGCCTAAGACGGGCCGTTATATAATTACTATAATTCTTGGGAGTATAACCCTGCTCCTGAGAACGCCACGGGAGCGGGCGCTGCTGCGCTCCTCAAATGATTTAATGGCTTTATCGAGCGGCAGCGCGAGGAAGGGCAGTTTTAGGAAACTTTGCTTTGTGCAATCGCTCCTTCACCTGCTGCTCCTGCCGCTGCCACCCCTCACCAGTTACCGCGGCCCTGCGACGCGCGGTGTCTTCATGGCCGAACTTCGCAGCCCTTAGTTCTTCGCCGCCGTGGGATCCCCGCCGCCGGCTCCCCGTCCCAGGCAGGCCCTGGGCGCCGCCGCTGGCCTGGGGTCTCCCCCCGGGCCAGGCCCCGCGTCCTCGCCCGCGGGCAGCCTTCGGAGGTGGAAGGTTGCTGAAAGCGGAGCCAAGGATGCCGTGAAAATCAGACCGTGCACGCTCGATAATCGTCCTTACTAATTACTGCGCTGTAACGGCAGTGCTTTTTTTTAACGTAATACACGATCCACGCTGGGGTTTGAGCCGTCGTTTTGCCGCCGGGACCTTTTTGAAACAGAGAGCTGAGGTTTGCAACTTATCCTGAAACGCACAAACCCCCCTCGAAGGAGGAATTGATAAATAAGAGCGATGATGGTGCTGTGGGTAGAGCCTCGGACGTAATGAAGCTGCTGCGTTTGTGTTGGAGGCTGTTTCTGGCTTTTATACGGCTTTGAGGCTTCATTCCTGTGCCGCTGCTGACGTGTTCTTCAACCCAAGTTTTAGAATAATCTGGGTGTTGAAATTAGTGCGGTTGTATTTAGAGCAAAGGGAAGCAGGTGGTTTGAAGCTCTGGAAAATAGGGTAAAGTTTTTATGTGAAAACAGCTCAGCATATGAAAACTGTCACGGTTTTTTTATAAACTTTCACTGCGGCTCTTGCTTAACTGCGGCTTTTCTTGGGCTCCGACTCTTGAGCAACAGCATATTTTTAAGGATGCCCTTTCCCTGCTGGAAAGCCTCCGTCTGCGGGGACGGCGTGCTGTCCTGAAGCAGCGCCGCTCCTGCCAAAAATCCGCGGGGGGCTTCCGAGGCCGGGGCTTCCCAAGACGGAAAAGCTCGTTGAAGAGCTCCTCGCCCCAGATGCGAGACGCCGCAGCCCCGCGACCCCGGTGCCGCGCCCAGCCTGACTGCGGGCTGCCTGTCGCGGCTGTTTACAAATATCCCTCTTTTTGCCTCCTGGGCTGGCTTCCTTTTTGCCCCCGCAGCCCCGCCGTTGGGCCGAAGGAGTCGGCGAGCTCGCGGGTTTTCCCGCCCCTTCCTTTTCACCAGGAGTAACTATTTTGCTGGGCTTTGGTTAACGGAGGTTCCATGATCTGCCGGTTCGATTTTCTTGCCCTCGATGAAGCGAGAGCTGCGCGGGCCGTATCCCGTCTCGTACAGCACCTAGTCGGAGCTTAGCGACTGTAATAAAGGTATTAGGTCAGGTCAGGTTCAGCGCGGCGTCGCTAATCCCGGCTCTGTTTTGGCCGTTCTCGTGTGCGTTAGGTAACCTGCCGGGTCAGGGATGCAGGCTGGCACGGAGGCAGGGCCCCGCGGTCGTGGCAAGGAGGAGAAAGCGAGCAACCTCCCGCGAGGACCTTCAGATCTCGCTCGTTTGGAGCCGAGCCGCGTGAGTAGCTTCTTTTGCTCGTAGCTATTCTGATAGGGCTTCTTAAGCAAAGAGCAGGGCTTGGTCAGCTCCGGCGTGGGGCTGCTCGTGGCACCGAGGTCTCGCCCGTCTCGCCTCTGGGCTGCGCCGTGAGCCTTTCCTTGGGGCGAGGTTCGCGTGCCGGCGCGCGGGGAGAGCCAGCCAGCCGCGCCTCCCTCTGCGTTAGACCGAAGGGCTGCTATTGCAGGTTTTGGGGTGGAATCTTTGGGTTTAGGGGTTTGATGCGTTTAGGCTTGCTGCGTCGCTCATGGGAGCTTCCTTCTGATGGAGCTTTGCAAAGCGGGCGACTGATGGCAAAAAGCTTCTGGCTGGGTCTGGTAAAACTGGATCTCTCGTGGATTTTGGCACCTCCTGCCCTAGTTGTCATCTGAAGGTCCCCGGGGGCTTTGGAGGGTCCAGCTCCGACCTCCTGCTCCCGTCCCGTCTCCCGGCGGCGGCGAGGCTGGGACGTGGCGGAGGCGCCTGGCCGAGGTCGTGCGCTGGCTTTGCGCTTCGGGGACCGCGGCCCCGGCGTCCTGGCTCGGGTTCCTGCCCTTCCCAAAGTCACGTGGCGAACCCGGGGAAGAGACCTTGTAGTTATATGCTCCTGAAATATTCCTGGAAATACCTTTCTGAAGGTAGCAAAGGCCGCCTACGATACAGGAGTGCGTGCCAGGTCGTGTTTAATGCTGAGTTTTGGCAGTAGCCCTTAAAAATACGTATTTTTCTTTTCTCCTTTCTGAAGTACGTGTTCTCCACGTGATTCAAACCTTAACAAAATAAGAAAATTAGAGCCCCTCAAAATTATGATCCGGGAACTAACAGTGAATCTTTCTTGTTCTGTGGATTTATTTTGTTTCTGGTGAAATGCTTATTTAATTAAGCGTGCTCGATGGGTTTGGTTGGGTTCCCCCCGCATTTTGCCCTGGAAGACACAAACGATGAAGCTGAGGTACATTTAATTGTTTACCTGCTTCCTTTTTATTTCTACCCTTGGTCTCCCCTAATCTGCCTGATGGAGTTAGGGCAGGGCGCGCGGTCCTGCGGTTCCCGCGAGCTGCCGCGGAGGACCGGGAATCTCGACGCCGCTCCGGCTTTGCTTCCGGCGAGTCTGTACCGAAACCTGTCAAATTTAACTTCAGTCCGGCGTCAGCCTCCGGAGGGGACGTGGGATGCGAGGAAGCTGCGAGTCGCTTTGCTTCTGTGTAGGTTTTTTTCTGGCTTTAGTCTTATTTTAGACGGGCGTTTGGTATTAAGTGTGTTAATTTCTGTTACGAAGGTTTGGCAGACTGACGTGGAGATTAACTAAACCTGGCTTTTTCCTCGCTGCCCCTTCCTGAAAGGCAGAGGCAAAGCCGGACGGGTTCTCGTCGTGTGTCGTTTCGCTGCCTGAGAGGACGAAGGTCTGAGGTAGCGATAGGCGGAGGCATCCTTACGGTGCTTTGGGATGCACGGCTTTCACTCTCTGCTTGTTCGGGTGTGGTGACCAAGCAAGAAATACTGTTTGTGTAAGGATCAAGCTTATTATAGTTCAGAGGTAGGTGTGACTCACGGCTCGGTGTAATCTCGCCACGGCATTGCTCCACTGGAAACATCGCTGTGCTCGGGCCCCGGTGCGAGCTGCGGGGGGAAGAGGACGTTCTTATATCACTAAAAATCCTGGGCAGAAGCAGCAGAGAAGCCCACAGGTAACGTAATAAAATCCTGTGTGTCATCCGTGGGCGGGGAACCGGCGGAATCTGGCGCGTCGTGGTGTCAGACTCTTGTTACTGGTGGTTTTTTCGTGCATTAAAACCACCGATGGCATGAATTCGTCGTACGGATTGGTTGGCTTCTGCCTCTCAAAGACCCCCTGGCTTGGTCTGGTCTGGTCCCGCCTGGTCCGCCCTTCCTTCGTCGCGCTCCTTGCTAGCGAACGGCCGCCGGCTCGAAGGCTGCCCGCCCACCCTGCGCCGCGGCGTCCCCAAATATATTAGGAAACGAGATATTTTTTTTAGTAACTCAGCTGGGAAACACACCTACCCAGCCCAAACTGTGCTTAAAATCGGAACGCATGCGGTGCGGAGGGATTATTTAAATGCGCTTGAAGATGAAAGTCCTCTTCGGTTGCTGATGTCTTTTATGATGTTGACTTAAAAGCCAGAGTTTTAAAAAAACGAGGGAGGTTGCACATGGGCTTTTGACGCAAAAGGAAGCGTTTTCCTTGGGCTGAAACTGTAGTTTCCTAATATAGTTTTGGTTGCTGTGTCCCGCTGCCTGGAGTGAGCAGGAAGCGGATGCCCAAGGGCTGAAGCAGGACACCTGCTTCTGGCTTTAGTTTTAGCCTAAGACTGAGCCACGGTTAAGGCACCTCCGAGAGCCTGGTCCTGCCCTGGTGATCTGGGCTTGGGGGTTCGTCAGCGCAGCACCAGCCTGTCTCTTGCTGGGCAGCTTTTTTGAGTCTGGTTTTAAAAAAAAAAAAAAAAGAAAAAGAAAAAAAAATACTGAGTTTCGTTTCTTTTTCTGGTTCAACCTGCGTTTGTGCCAGAACTGAAGATTTCAAGCTGTGTTGGTGGTTTTGATAAGACTGGCTTTCAGAAACCGGGGCAGCCGTATCGTAAAAACAAGCAGAATGACGAAGGCTCCTAAATGTTTGTAATCCAGAAGGCTCTTATCGGCGACGCTGAGCGCGCGGTTGAAAAAAAATCTGTGTTTTCTGTGCTTTCCCCTCATATTTGCGCACAACTGATAAAGCAGCTGCTGCGGTGCGGTGCCAAGCAGGAGCACGGGAAGGGTTTTTCTTGGAAGCGGAGCTCGGTACGTCACCGTAAGGTGACCGGGAGGGTTAGTGGGTGTCGAGTCCGGTATGAAACCTCATATTGTTCGCAAAAAAGGTTTTTCTCATGGGGGGAGGCACCTCCTTCGTTAGCTGGTGGCTTTGCTCCTTCCGCAGCTCCTAGAGGACCACGTTCCACAAGGATGACAGCGTGTTCAGGCACGACAGCAAAACAGGGTGAAGTATTTCTAGCAGCGATGAACTCAGTCCTCCTCTCTGGACAGGACAATAAAAAAAAAAAAAAAAAGAAAAACCCAAACCCCGGTGAATCAGCCTGAAACCATGTGCTGACGGTTCTGTTGAAACACCTCCGGCTCCGGCGGGGCACCGAGCGGCTCCCTCCCCAAATCCCCGCGCGCGGCGGGAGAGGGGCTGCCGTTCCCCGTATCTCCTCCTTGCTTGTGTTGATTTAAGCAACACCCTGTGGCTTTTACGTTTTAGAAACATCGCGAGGCGGGGAGTAATTCCTTAATAACCTTTTAGCTTTGTTTTGAGCCTGCGATACTTAAGACCGGTGCGGTCAGAAAGGCTTCGTACCTTGAGTCCCCGGGAATCGTTAAAAACCAAGGGGAGAAGAGCGGTTAGAACTGAATTAATACGCTTCTGAACGTGGCCTTTGGAGATGGGATCAACTAATTCTGTCGGGTTTAAATTCGGGCTTACTTAGGCGCTTCTCCGCCCGGAGGAGCGGGGCGCCCTCGCCGCCCGCCTCGTGCGAGCTGGGCTGGCAGTTCAGCGGCGACCGGCTGCGCAGGTAAAGGCTTTGCCCCGGTGCCAGAGGTTGTTATTCCTGCAGAGCTCCCTGGAAGCGCGGTTGGTGTGAGCCCTCCCTTCGGGCAACCTCGGCCGTGGGTGTTTAAATCGCATTAATTAGCAGCCTGAGTCGCGCTCGGTGCGGCTGAGCGGGGGCCGCTCGTGCCGCCAGCGCCGACGAGCGGCGCAGGGGACGGTGACCCCTTGCAGAGGCTGATGGGCGCCGGGAGCAGCGGCGGCCGCCACCGACCAGCCGATTTCGGGGCAGATGGGGCCCCTGGCACCCTTAGCGATGCACCCAGCGCGTCTCCGTGGGGCGCTGAGCCGCTCTTGCCTGGTAAACTCCTGCCTTGTTGTGGAGAAATTACTGCAGGCAGCAGTAAATCCACACCTTTCCACCTGACCCGATCGGGTCGTAAATAGCTTCTGAAAGCTTCGGGAGCAGAAGCAGGGGATGCTCTTTGTGCAGGGGCTCGGTCCTGCAGCTGGCATGCAAAGCTCCGGTCCTCTGCACAACGAGGTGGTTACCTATTAGATTTGAGCATCGCGTTCTTTCGCAGATGAGTCTTTAAAATACTGGCCGGGATCTTCGCCTCCGACTCAGGCGAATGCACTTGCTGTTTTTTTTTTCCTGGGGTTTTCCCCAAGATTATTTATGCAGCGTCCAGTGATGCCCTGGCTGGGAGGGGGAGACTGTGCCCCGGCTCGTGTTTTTGCTGCTCGTCTGTCTCCTGCCTCCAAAACAGCCCTGTGAATCCTTCCAGTGCCTCATAAGGGTGAGGCTTAATTAAGCTTTTTATAGCATTTTACAAGCATTAGCTAACCAAAGATTGTGACGTCCCTGTGGGGTAGGTGTTTTTTTTGCTTCTCCTCACCGAGCCGTCTCTATCTGCGCGGGCACTCGGAGAACTGCGTTGGGAAGGCGATGCCCCATCGCTGAGGGTAACGCGTGCCCGACGCGGTGCCCAGCCGCTCTGAAAATCCGCGGGCTCTCGCAGGTCTGAGAGCGCTGGCGTTGCCCCGTGCCCGCGTGACGCATCTGAGGGCGTTGTAAGACGACGTCGTGAAGAGGCTCCCGGAGCATCCTGGAGAGTGAGCGGCTTTTAGGGCAGCTGAGGCTGCAGATGCGCTGGAGGCGCTGCTGGCGGCCGTGCCTGGAGCTCGTATCTCAATCACGTGCGTTCCTAAAGGAGAAGGAGAACGCAGGACGGTGACCGCGGGTTCCGCGGGAACCGCGCTGAGCTTTTACCTGACTTCTTTGTAGCACTCGGCAAGAGACTGGGGGCACGTGAAGGGGGCACGGGTGCTGACTTGGGACGAGGGAGGAGAAAGATCAACCCTCTGAAACACCGATTTTATCCGGACGGTGACCTCGGCAGATTCCGGGGACAAGCGTAATGCCGAGAGCTGAAAGATGCCGGTGTTTGCCTCGGCTGTAGGGTGTTTTTTTTTTAATCAGGAGGCACCAGAAGCGAGCGGCACGACTCCTACTCCGGTCCCTCGTGTTTCGCCCGCATAGCTCAGCGCTTGCATCATGGCAGAGGAGGCGTCGGGCTCGGAGGATTCCTGACAGGCTAGGGCACTGTGGTTTCTAAAACGAGGAGCCGCGCACGGTTCAAAGGCAATATCGACACCGTTGCCGGCAGGCTGCGGCTCAGTCGGTACGTCCCCGGTGGAAGTCGCCCTCCGAGCCGCCGGTGCTGCCGTTGGCACCGGGAGGAGGTTGGTTTGAAGGTTTGTTTTCTCTTGAGCTTTTCCTCTTTGGACTCTTCTACCTTCTTGGGCTTGTTCTGTTTGTATTTTAAATTCAGCTTCCTTGCGCTGCGTTTTGCTTTGGTTTTGAGTTTGTTGCCACTGGGGTTTTGCCAGTTTTTCACCAAAGCGCCCTGAAATGCCTGTGAAGCCGCGTGCTCTGGAGCCTTAGAGTGTCCTGGGTTGGAAGGGACCCACAAGGGTCGTTGAGTCCAGCTCCTGTCCCTGCACGGGACAGCCCCAAACTTACACCATAAAATACTCTAGCTATACTCTAGGTGAAATACACCGTACTCTAGGAAAACCCATCAGCGAAGGGTGGGGCTAATAAACCCTTCTGGTTTCAAAAAGTTTTGACCAGAAGTAGCTGGAGCGAAGCTCTCCCCTGAATTTCGCACGCTGTGGTTTCTAGTGGAGGGCAGCTTCTCGCAGGAGGCTGCGGTGAGGCGGATAATGCTCACCCGCGGTGTTTTGTCAGAGCGTTTAACCAGCTCGGAGGCTTGACGGCGAGGTGGGAGCAGCCACGAACCGCGGGAGAGAGAATGTAAATGCCGTACGGAGACACCGAGCTTGCAGAGCAGCTCTGAGGGGGGAGCGGGGGGAAGGAGGCGATGAGCTACTACCCCGAGAAAATTAGGATTGCAGCTAAGGACCTGAGGCCCGAAAACCCTCGTTCTGCAGCGACCAAACCGCGCGTCAATCGCACGCGTCCTGCCCTTGGAAGTGCTATTATTTCTTTTTTTTCCCCCCATATTTAAGGTAGAGTGGATGGGAAAGAGAAGGAGTAAGTGCGGCACCGCATCCCTCGGTCTCGCTGCTCCTGTTTGCCTGCAGGGAGGTGAGCGAAACGGGATGGCTTCTGTCCGTCAGAAATCTGGGGACGTGGCTGGGTATATATTTTGCAACATTTCCCCCCCCAAAAAAATATGCTGGGTGCCGCGTAAACACCCACCGCCGCGCTGCCGCTCGCCGCCGGCCGTGCCAAATAGCTGTACTGACGGGGTGCAAATAACAATGTGCAATTGTACGTGCCCCAGCAGTGCGCTTATTCAAATAGAAATCGGGTTTTTTTGCCCAGATTTTGCTGTGAAGGAGGCGCTCGTCTTCCCCAGCCACCCCTTCCAGCCCTCTGTGCAGATTTTTCTGGGAAACCTTGTTGACGTGAGGCCAAGCCGAGGTGTGAATCCTGCGTGGGCAGAGCTGCCTCGGCACCCTCGGCTCTCGGGGCACGGTATCGGTATCACGTTTTGCAAATAAAGGTGTTTTGGTAATTTTTTGGGATGGGTTCCCCCCCCCCCCCCCCCACCCCCGCAAGTTTTGAAAACCTCACACGCGACAGCTCCCCTGGGAATTAGTTGCCATTTTTTCTTAGATAAAATATTGAATATATGCTGCCAAGGTACCGCAGGTGTATCACCTCTGGGGTTGCCCGTCGTCGGCGATGGCTTTGGTCCCGGAAAGCCTTTCACGAAGCATTTACCCCACGGTGCCCGCGAGAGCGGCCGTCGTGATTGAGGCTGCGGTGCGATGTCGGTGCCAAAAGCGGCGGGGAAGCCTTGCTTTCCGCCAGAAAAACCGGTGGGGAGGAGACGATAGGAGCCCGCCGCGGCAGGAGGATCGCTGCCAAGCGTTCCTGCCCGCCGCTCTCGACGGTGGGGAAGCTCTGAGGAGCGTGTGTTAATGCGGAGTCGATACAAAGCCTGGCTGGGAGTTCAGAGCTCCGCGCCGTCGCCTTCCCCCTCGCGCGTCAGGTCTTTAATTACCCGAAGAGCTTGGAGATCCGTGTTCTCGGATCCTTTTTGTACCTGAAAATGCAATTGAGGAAAACAGGCTGCTTTTCCAAAACCTTACGTTAGCGGCTACTGCCCGGCGGGGGGGTTAAAGGAGAAAAGCTTCGAGTCGTGTGAGGTTTGGAAATGTTTCAGGAGCGCCTGGGGAGCGTCTGCCAGGAGGGAAAACAGCGGACTTTAGGGACAGCGGCACCTTCTGAAGCTTTGGCGTTGCCGGGTGCTTCCCTCCCGTAGCCGGGCAGAGCGCGGGGAATCGTCCTGGTTAAAGTCTCTGCGAATTAAGGCAATCTGGTTTTGGCTCTTCGCTGCTGGGAGGCTTCGACGCCGTCCTCCCGGCGGGAGGCAGGGCTGGCGACGTCCGGCTGTCGCTTTGCGCGCGACCTCGAACGGCTTCGGGTGTGCGGAGCTTACCTTTGGGGGTCTTTCCCTGGAAAACCCTAAGATGTAAATGTTTAGAAGCAGCGTTTCCTTGTTAAGTGCTGATTATGAAGGATTTCTCGGGTAGCTTAAAGAAATGATAAAGGAAGAGCCCCGTAACGTGGGGTACGATGCCTTTCTTCAGTAGCTGAGATTTGTACCAAAGCTGTGTAATAAAAATCCGATAAACCACTTCGCTAAACGTGCAAAGTCACCCCAAAAATCTCAAATACGAAAGGCGAGGCGTTTTGCAGCAGGGACTTTGCACCCCTTGGGGACGCTCCTCCAGTACTTTCAGGCCAACTTGTTTTCTTAGTCCTGTTGCCCTTTTAATTTCCCATCCCATTTAAATATGGGAGGAAATCGGGTCCCCGGAGGGGGTTTTGGGTGGGGTTCGTGCGATGGCGATGCTGACCACCATGCGGAGAGGAGAGGTGGGGTTGGTCGGGGGGATTCAATCAGGGCGATTCACCATTTCATTTACTTAATTCCTGCAGGCGTGTCCCGCAAATAACTGTCAGTACTGCAGAGATCATAGAAACGACTGGTCTTCACTCCCAAATACGCTTTCTTTAGCACGTTTCTAGTGGCAGCGTAAGGGGAGAGCTCGCTTAGGGGTTATATCCGGCATCGGAAGCGACTGTGAGACACGTCGTACGTGTATACGTACGCTTATGGGGTGCCTGGGGGCGCCGGGCGCCCGCAGCCTTTGCTGGAGGACCTGTTTGTGGTTGCAGGTCTCCTCTGGGGCTTGGGTTTCCTACCTGATACAGAGGGAGGGAAGAAAAGAGAGCGTTTTCCTTGCGCGGGGAAGTAAAATAATAAAAAAAAACTAACCCCAGAGGGAGCGTTTCTCCCTCCGAACCCCGGCGATAAAGCGCTCTCGCGGTTCATCGCCGTGTCGTCGGACCCGGCGTTTTCCATCTGTGTTTTGCCTGGCATTTTTGCGCGCGCGGGAGTTTGCTCGGTAACTGCAAACGCCATCAGTTAGCGGGTGTGGGCTGTGCTGCTGCTCTTTTCCTCCCCGAAAGCCGCGCTTTGCTGCGTATGCTTATTTTATTATTTTTTTTCCTTCTGGTGGGTTCGGCATTTAAAAGAAGAAGAAGTTATCTTTTATTGCAGTGGGTTTTCATTTAGAAACTGCTCGCTGTTTCTGTAGCTCCTGCCACCGGTTAGAAGGGACTAACACCTGGCTTCTAATTAGGGATGTTCCCACATCGTCGGGGGGGCAAGAGCGAGAAATCCCCTGCCGAATTTTGCTGTCTGAATACGCTCGGCTTTAGGATTGCCTTCAGCCCACAATAGCCCCGAGATTGCTCCGGCGATAAAAGAATATTAAGTAGTTTTTCTGTGTGCATGAAGTTAATAAGCGCGTGATTAGTGAGCGTGGAAGATAATAAGAATAGTATTTAACCAACAAAGCCAGGAAATTCCAGATTAAAGCGTGGATTTGTTTAACTTGCTGCTCTTGGCGCTTGGGAGGTGTGTGCCGTGAGGGAGTTTTGCCCATCTTTAGGAATAATCCTGAAAAGAGCCTCTTTTTTTTTTTTTCATAAGGCACCAGGAAAACAAACAGGTTTTCGCCCTCCACGTAACGCTGAAGCCCCCTCTCCCGCTCGCAGTAGGGCGGCACCGCCAGCCTTGCCGATTTTTTATCCCCCTCTTTTTCACGTGCCAGATTTTCAGCTCAGGATGAATTTTCTTTTCCAGCCAGTTTCTCTTCCTTGACGGTAGAATTTCGATCATAACCCTCTAACTGCAAAAAAAAAAACCACCAACCCAACCCCCAAAACACCCCAACCCCGCGGAGCTTTTTGCCCCGGTCCAGGCTCCCGCGGACGGGCGCCGTCTCCATCTCTGCCTCGAGGAATGCGGAAAATCAGGATTTTGAACGCGCAGCGAGAGCACACACCTTTCCCAGTCTTGGGACCTGCTAAAACTGAAACTTTACGTAATATACCTTCGGACGAGCTGAGTTTGCTCCCTCCTGGGAAGGAGAGCCGCGCTGGTGCGTGTGGGGTTTTTTTTTCTGCAAGAAGAGGAATTGGTTTTGATTTGGGTTGTGGTTTTTTTTTTTTACTGCCTGAAAGGGGCTTTTTGTTTTATTTTGCATAGGTAACACCTACTAATTACAGCTCTTTGGCCTTGCTTTTATTTCCCTCGCGCACGACCTGGGTGCTGGGAAGCTGCCTGCCCCGGGGAGGGCAGGGGTGCTGAGCTCTCTGCAAAATACATAAGAGAGACTTTCTGCTTTCTCGCTGCGGCCAAATAAACTCATTTATTGCCCTCGCTATTGGCCCATGATTTGGGAAAGAAAAGCTCCACCGCCTTTGAAATGAGGATTGGGGTGTTTTATCCTGAGTTTACTGAGCCCTCTGCACGCCTGTCATTAACAGAGTCGTTACAGCCCCTTCGGGTGCCGGGAGAGAGGAGCAAAACCTGTATATTTTTGTTTTTCCTCTGAATTATCCATTAAACCGCAGTCCCAAAACACAATTAACTTTGGGGGGGGAGGTTTATTTTCCCCCTTCGGCACCTGCCGTCGGATAGTTCCCGGCCGGCTCGGAGGCTGCCTGGCCAGGCTTGATTATTTTATGCTTTGTAACGCGAGCTGCGCGCGTTGTTGGTCTCGTCCCTAGATTGATGCCGAGGTGCTGATCCGGGCGCCGCCGACCCCAGCTGCCGGGAGGAATCCATGAGCGCAGGACCTCGGCTATGGACATCGTCCTGTCGGATTTTGTTCGCTCAACGGGGGCAGAGCCGGGACTGGCCAGAGACTTGCTCGAAGGTAAATAAAATTGGGAATAAAGGAAGGGGAGAGGCAGGCGGTGGCTGACGGGGGGGGGCTGGGAGGAAAAAGGGGGTTGCAGGAGGGGTGGGGAGCTGCTGGCCAGACCCCCGGGGCCGGCGCTCGGTGGGCGCGATGCCAGAGGTATTAAAACGGTGCCCTCGGCGGCGCGGCCGGTGACATTCTGCCTCGGTTTCTTGTTACGCGTCCGTCGGATAATGGATTTCAGGCGCTCGGAAGGAGAACGCGTCGACCAGGAGCGCCGTTTCCCTGCCTTCGGCCTCTCCCTTCGCGCGTGAGCAGCAAAACCGAAGGGGTTTTTTGGTTTTTGTAGCAGCGACGCCTTCGAAAGGGTTGAAGGAGTAGCACTAGGCGAAGGCTGCCTGTGCTTCCAGAGCAATATAGGGGTAATTATATAGGCAAAACCGTGCTGTTACTGGTATATCTTGTTCTGCTCGCGAAGGCGGGTGGATTATGCTGATATCAATTGCTGTTTGTTGGTGCTGGTGACCTCTCCTGGCAGAGCATCCCCTCGGAGCCCCGTGCACGCCCGGCGCAGGAGCCTGCCCTCCAGCATCGGTCGGGTTAAGGTGGCGGCGAGCGCTGAGGTGCGCAGGGGGTGAACGCGAGCATCGTCTGCGTTGGGTCAGTTTGCTTTTAAAGGGGGACACCAGCCCTCGGGAGCCTCCGCGCGCCGCGCTGGCAGCTTCCCGGCGCCCTACGCGCTTAAAGAAGCTCATAGATTTTCCCTAAAATACAGCGTAATACTGGCTTTCGCAAAAACCCCGTAAGATGGGGCAGCCGCCCGTTAGCGGTCGCGTTTAGTCGAAGGCTGCAGGTAACTTTTCTCACCCTGTGCTTCTAGCGATGGGAAGGGTAGAGGAGAAAGGATACCGGCTCTTAATTTTGGGGCTGTAAACTTGCTGGCGAGCGTTGCCTTTGGGTGAACGTTGACAAAAGGGTGGTGAGCAAATACCGGCAGGTGCTGTAATGCCGGAGGACAGAAATGTTGCATGAGAAGCAGGGCAGTTTGTACATAATTAACCAATGGGTAATTACAATGCAAGACCCTACTTGCCCTGGTTCTTCCTATCGTCCTTTTTCCTTGTATAATACAGGTCATTTTTTGTCGTTGCTTGAACCCGGGACCAGGTGATGCTCCTCGAGCATCCGCGCCAGCTCCCCGGCTGTTGCCGCTCCGGATGCTCTAGCAGCGATGAATTCAAAGCCCTGAAACCATCGCTGTTACCTGTGTCTTGAGGCAGTTTGCGCCACCCGCTTGGCTCCGGCCCTCCTCGGCGCTCGCAGCATCGATCCGTCGCTTTTTCCTCTCCAAAACTCCCATTAGCTTGGCTGGGTTCAGGGCTTCAGCCTTTAATTTTTACAGCCAGGCGTCGCCTCAGCGGACGTCTGGCAAGTTGTGGGTTTTGTGGTGCCTTTATGTGCTGGTGTCTGGGCTTAGGTTGCTTTGGGTCGTGTCAGGATCGCTAATATTCGCTTTCAGGGAAAAAAACACTTAGGCTCGCGATAGAGAAGGTTAAAGCAGATAATTCCTTCAAACCCTGCCACTCTGCGCTGATTTATTTTGACAACGGTAGTTTTAGCGCGTTTTCATGACCTGCTACTGAGTCGCTGCTAGATCTCCTGCAGCCTCCGTCGGGTTGGCAAGTCCAGGGGTGGAAAATGAGGGAAAACACAGAGATATTTTACTTTTTTGGGTGCGTATTAGCAAACGCAGCCAGATAAAATAGACGTATAGAGTGAATTACTCAGACGTGAGGTCGGAGGGCGGTACGAGCGATCGAAGTCGCGTTTTCTCTCTGTGCTTTGAGCTTCTCACGCGTGTCCAGCGAAGTCACCGTCTCCTGGACGATGGTCTCCTCCATCGTTCCGCCCTCCAGCGCCGTCAGAAACCCATCGCCTCGACGGCAAAGGGTTTCAGCGTACAAATGCCCCCAAAGCTCAAGAACTGGGGGAGGCGGGGACGTGTCAATCGGCGAAATCATTTAGGTTCCGCTCTTTGAGATCGCCCCGTGTTGTGGCGATGAGAAGCTGGGCTGCAGGCCTCTCTGTGGCTGCTCTTCTGGCTCGTGGTGTCCCCAGGGGACGCCGGTTTTCCTGCCGGGGGAGGGAATCCTCCCTTTTATCATCCAAGCGCCGGCAAAACCTGCCCTGTGCCAAAGTTTCCCCGAACGCTTCCAACCGCCTGGCTCGTGTCTGGAAAAAATCACCGTAGCGCCAAGGGCACCAAAGCCACCCTTTCCGGGTGCTTGCGGGCGGCCGGGTCGCCTCGTCGTGCCGGGATCTGGGGGTCCCTTCCGCTGCCGTCGTTTCACGCCGGAAAAAAACCAAGCTTTGGAAATCCTGTTTCTGAGGCAGCTGCCGGTGAAGGGGGTTGGGAATCGCAGCTGCAAGGGGTCGGCGCCGCCGGGGTATCCTCCTGCCGCCGGCACGTTAAAGCAAATAGCGACGCGGCGGCAAATCTGATTTTAACCTGACGGGTCGTTCGCGTTCCTTGATGCTGATTCATTATTTCATTTAAAAAAAAAAAACGGGGCGGGGGGGGGGAGCAAAAAAAGTCCCCCGTGACTCAAAAGGTAAAGGTTAAAATCACTTTCCGTTTGGAGTCAATCATTAAACGCTGCAAATTATATCTCCCAGAAGAATTTAAATACTTGGGAAGCGTATTTCCTTTAGGGAATTAGACATAATTACTTCTTTTATTGTCCGTGAGCTATGATATAAACCAATTGGCGGTTTATATCTTTCCTGTAGTGCACTTACTATATATAAAGTTGACGTTCTTTCTCTGGTGTCTGTGAACTTGCTAATTTAAGAGCCTGGATTATCAGAGTTCATTTAAAAAAAAAAACAAAAACAAAAAGAAAAAAATCACAGTTTTCCCAAACGTAAGCCACGGGGTAGATTTTTCTTACGTATCCTTGCCCTCGGAAGACATTGGCTTCTAAAAAGTCAATTCATTGCGTACCAAAAGACTGCAGCGTATTAATATATACCATGTTCTTGCAGCTTGCTGGGGGCTGTTAAAAGGAAATGGAGCTGCTTTAAGGACTCACTCAACTCCACGAAGTTCAGGCTGTTTTGCTGAATAATTTATCAGGCCCGTAATGACAGGAGCCTGCTGAAAAGCCTCCTGGATCCCGCCCAGCCCGGCTGGCACCTTGCTTGCTCCCGTATTTTGGGTGTCATCTCATAAACGAATCGGGCGGCTGTCTCCTGAGCCGTGCAGAGAGATGTAAAAAGCCGTATTGCAAAGCATCAGCTTTTAAAGCTGCGTGGCTCTGCTCGAGCGTTACCCTGCGATCACGCGGGGGCCGGGGGGGCTGGAGGCTCTTAGCTCCCGTAGCAGAGAAGCGGTGCCTGCATCGCGATGCAGTGTCGTCACGGCACTCGGAGAGCTAAAAACCGGGCGCTCGGTGTGACCCCGAGCAACGGGCCCTTGGGGTTATACAGGTGGTGGTGGGCAGGACGCAGCCGGACCCTCCGTTTTCCCCTTCCCAAGGGCAAAATTATGTTTGTTTTACTCCAGTCCCATGCTCTGCGCTCAGTGTTTGCTGTTTTGGTGGCCCTGCCCTGGTTTACAGCCAGGAATTTCTGGGAAAATTATAGCTCAGGCTAGGTAAAAGCAAGGAATTCTTTGTGTGAGGGTGGCGACGCCGGCACCGGCTGCCCCGAGAGGTGGCCGATGCCCCGTCCCCGGGGACACCCGAGGCCGGGCTGGACGGGGCTCTGAGCGACCTGGTCTAGTTAAAGATGTCCCTGCTCGCGGCACTGGGCTGGATGGCTTTAAAGGTCCCTTCCGACCCAACCCAGCCTACGATTCCATGAAAACTTGAGGTCTTCGGGCCTTTGTTTAGCTTTTGCAGACGTCCAGCGTCCAAGAGCTCCGTCTAAGGCGTAAGCCATGCGTGTGACGCGCGGCCGCGGAGCCGACACTGGCCGGGCACTTCAGGTTCACGGCTCCGTCTCTTCCAGACATGCGAATCCCGCACAGAAACAGCGCGAGCGGCTGAACGAGGGGTGCTGCACCCCGCTTTCCTCCCTGCTTCTGCGAGGCAGCCTTCACGCCTCGTGCTAAACCAGCCGGGTTTAGTTTCTAGCGTGGATGTTTTAGGAAGTGTCTCGATTTCTTTCTCGCGTGACGGTGACCGCTGTCGGTACCTTCCCATCCAGGCAAGAACTGGGATCTGAGCGCGGCCCTGAGCGACTTCGAACAGCTGAGGCAAGTGCACGCCGGGAACCTACCCCATTCCTTCAACGAAGGACGCAACTATAAACCCCCCGAAAAGGAGGCAGCCCGTCCCGGGCGACCGCCGCTCCAGCGGCAGGATGATATCGTGCAAGGTCAGTGTCGTCCGGTGGCTTCCAGAGAGCCCAGTCACCAAGACGATAACGGATCGATTCAATCTTTTCTTTCTGCTGCCTGAAATGTCTATACGCTGGAGCAATCCGGCCGCTCGCAACCGAAAAGCACTAGCTGATTTAATAATTGCTTCTGGAAGGTTTGCTGCTTCTGCACCGTTCAGGAGCTTTTTCGCCTTCTTTTTCTTCTCAGAAAAACGCCTGTCTCGAGGCATTTCGCACGCCAGCTCCACCATCGTCTCCCTGGCCCGTTCCCACGTCTCCAGCAACGGCAGCAGCGAGCACCTGCTGGAGATGCCCATCTGCACCTTCCAGCTGCCCGACCTCACCGTGTACACCGAGGACTTCCGCAGCTTCATCGAGCGAGACCTCATCGAGCAGTCGATGCTGGTGGCGCTGGAGCAGGCTGGTGAGTGCTTTTTTTCTTTGACGCTGACAGAGCGCGGCGGTGGCGGCTTTGCAGCGGTACCAGCGGGCGCCAGCCCGAGGCCGCAGAGGAGCAGGCGCGTCGCAAGGACGCGTGTCCGCTAGGGGTTATTTCGTAGAATCATAGAACCGTTAAGGATGGAAAAGACCCTTAAGATCATCCAGCCCAACCGCTAACCTATCGCTGCCACGTCCAGCACTAAACCATCTCCTCAAGCACCACGTCTGCCCTTCTTTTAAATACCCTCAGGGACGGTGACTCCCCCACCTCCCTGGGCAGCCTGTGCCAGGGCCTGACAGCCCTTTCGGGGAAGAATTTTTTCCTAATATCCAACCTAAACTTCATCCCTCTTTATAGCGTGGCGCAAGCGGGGAGCGTCGCTCTGCCTGCAGACGCTGGGTGTAAATAAGTTGTGGGTGTCGCCATCGCGCGTGCGGCTGAGCTGCATCATCTCAGCCCCTGAGCTTCCCCGCGCCCTGCGCCATCCCCCCAGCCTTGCTGAGAGAAGGGGGCGGAAGAGAAATTCCCGCCTAACGCGGGCGGTAGCTCATCGCCGCCGGCAGGTATCGGAAGCGATGACGAACGTTTTAGCTTGATGATGTGTTTTATTTGCTGCTTCAACGCCGGCAAACTCGTCTGGTGGTTCCTCTCCAGGCAAAGAGAAAGCCCGCTTGGGAGTGCCGCCGGATTTGTGTTCCAACATGCTGTTTTCCTCCTGAACAGTTGCTAGGTGATCTGTAAATAAGATTTAAATGGTGAACGAACGGGACCTCTGGGCTGGCAGAGAAAACCTGATACGTGTTACCAGGACGTGGGGTGCGGGGCAGGGCACCGGGCACGGTCTGGGGAGCCTTTGTGCCTCTCCTGATGCACCTACCTAGAAACCTATTCCTTCAGAGGCAACGTATCATCTTAATGGCAAATTTTAGCCCTCTCCTGCTCAAGTGTTCCTGTAACAAACATTCTCACGTTCTGGAAATGAACACTTGATCCAAGCGATCTCGTTACAGCCGCGTTGCTCTTCGTCGACGGTGAAGCAGATGATCCGGGGGGTTGGGGAGCTGCGCCTCAGCAAAAACGCCGGCCGAGGGAGCGCGGGGCGGCTTCACCCCTGCGCCGGGGAGGCGTCCTGCTGGGCCGAGACGGTGTTAGCGTTAAGTAATTGATTTTTAGAAAGCGCCTCTTGAAGCCTAGGGTGTATCCGCGTTATGTACGTGGCTGTGTGATAAATGGGTGTTTATCTTTATTAAGGGCCGCACTGCCTGTGTAAACTATTCCGAGCTTCATCTGAAGTAGGGCTTTGAGCGTGGCGCCGTGATCTACGGCGGCTCCCGTTATTTAGTACGTGCTGTCTTTAGAGGATTAGGCAAATATTTTATAGACCAATAAATGTTCAGATACTCTTCTCCTTCTATCCAGAGATCCCCTTACACCACTGCGGCAGGGTAAGCGCTCTTTAAAGCGGCTGTAAATTGTAATGACGTCCTCTTGGAAAGCTTTTAACAAGCTCAGAGCTGCTTGAAAAGGTCTTGGTGGAGCTGAAAATTTGGCCCTTGCTGCAACCTTTAGCATCCTTTGTTGCAAACCTAAATGGATTAAGCCTTGCCCTATATTTTGAAGACACAGACTGTTTTTCCTCCTTGCACACGTGGAGGAGCAGCTGGCGGTGCCTTGCCCGAGGCTATTAGAAAAAAAAACATCAGGAAGAACGGAAAGAAACCCCTGGGTTGGATGGCTTTGCCTTGGCTCCGAGGTCGGGGACACGGTGCCAAGCACACCTTCGGAAGTGCCCCGGCGGATTGGCAAGACACCTCCTGCTTCGCGCTTCAGACTAATAATAAACATCTGCAGGTGGACTATTAAAAACCGCTGAGTTAAGGGATCAGCGCGCTTGCTTGGCTGCGGGAGAGGCATCGAAGGAGCAGGTTCCTCGTTCTTGGGGCGTAAATGTCCCGCGTCTCCGAGCGGGCAATCAAAGAAATGGGTGCCTCGGTAATGCATCATCCGGGTTTTGAGAAGCTTTTCAGCCCGGGTTTAGCCCGTGCGTGAGCAGAGGCACGTGTGTACGCGCACCCCCCTCCGTCTTACCTCCCTGGCATCCGACTTGCGAATGTTTTCGCCCGTAAGTCATTGGCGGGGCTGGTTCCCTTAGCAGGAGAGATGAGCTCACGCCCGGGTCCACCTTGCTTCAAAAGGCAGGTGAAAGGTTCGCACAAGCTGGGTGCCGGGCTCTGCCGGCGCTGCCCGCACCGCTGCTGCGATGCCCTCGGCCCCTCCGCTGTCATCCTCAGCACCGCCGAGCCTGTGCGGCGCAGGGAGGCGTCCCCGACTGCCAGGGCGGGGGTGGCCGAGCTCTCGGCGCCGGGCACGCTGCCGTGGGCTGCCTCGTTTCGTGGGCAGGGCTGGTGGGGAGCCTCGACTGCCATCCTTCCCCAAAGACAGGGGAGAGCAGCTCCCGGTGGGTAAATGCCCTCAAACAAGCTCGTGGTGCTGCCAGATCTCCCCAGAAAATGTTTTCTGAAGGTATTGTTTTTCCCCAAAGAGATAGGCGCTGGATTAGATAAGGAGACTACAGGTGAATTACCCCATTTTAGATGGATGAAATGAGCTTGCTTCAGCGTAGAGGCTGCTTTTTCCCAGCTGCTCTCCTTTTTTGGTCTCGTTTTTAAGCCCACTTCTAGGTGGGAGGTGAATCACCTCCACCGGTGATGCAGCGAGGGCGGGGGAACCCCCGCAGCCTGCAGCCACCGCACGGAGGTCGCGGTGGGTGTTCGTGTTGGATCCGTCACCTCGGCTCGAGGCCAGGTCACCCCGGGCACGCACCCTTCGTCACGCGGAGAGGATGGCCTTGTGATTACGGCGCTGGGTTCCCTGGTAGCCTTAGGGGAGCCGTGTGGTTTTTCAGTGAGTCAGTCCTCGTCTCCGGGCCGGGAGGAGCACCGTCCTTGTGCCTCCCTGTGGCCGTGACCTGCTTCGGTGGTTCCGGTTAGAAGAAACGACGGTATTTTACCCAAGGTCCCCCTTCGTGTGCAGGTTCCCGCTCTCTGCTGGGACAAACAGATGTAGCAAAACCAGCTGCGGGGCAAACCGGGACCCTGTGAGAGCCGTGGTGGTGGATGCAGAGGAAGCCTCTTGATGCTGGAGGACGTCTTCAGGTGCGCAGAAGAGCTGTCGCCGCCCTCGCTGCTCGAGCGATGCTTGCAGGAAGATCCCTCGTGCTCATGAATCCAGTTATCTTTCTCGTAGAGCTTTCAGGGCTTGCTCCTAATAACCACATGCAGAGAAATATGTTTTAAATACTTCTAGGTGGCCTCTTGGCCTTGATAGGAGCAAAACATTCGAAGGAGGGTTTGGGGAATGCGGTTTCTTTCGAGATGGCTTCTCTTGCGTAACTGGAAACGCGTGCCAAGTGCTCTGCCTGCCTCGCCGGGGACGCGCGCGGCACGGGGTGACGGCACGCTGCGCATCGCGATGCCTCCCCAAGGTGTGTCCCCTCCGAATCGCACCTGACTCGGCTCGACGAGGGCTTGCGCAACCTCCGAAGCGCCGGCCGGAGGCGCAGGCTGCCCCCGGCTCGCCCTGCCCGGTGAAAAGAGCAGCAAATTCTCCAAAAGCGACGTGAAATGGATTAAAATTTAAAAAACAAAAAACAAAAAAACCCACAAAAACCCCAAAAGGCAGCTCAGCGCCGCCTGCGGTAGCGTCACGTCTCGGTTAGCCCTTGCGAGGCGCCGCTTTGCTGCGCGGTTCGTTCCTCTGGCCCCGCGCCACCTGGCGCAGGCTCCAGGAGCTCTGGTGAGGGAAGAGCCGGCTTTTCCGAGCAGGGCTGTTGTCCCGAGGCCGTGTACTAAACACTTCTCAACTCCAACGGGTTCCTTTCCCGATGCCGAGGGGGGAAAAAAAACATATCACCCGCCTGGCGTTGCAGTTAACTCTGCGTTTTTATGTTTTCCTGTGTTTATCGCTGCTTAAAAACACATTTTCTGTGTTTAGCTCTTCTGCAGCTGCCGTTGCTGAGGTGGTGCAAAGAATTTCAAGCAATCCTGGGTTTGAGAGCCGGGGTCCCTGGCCGGGACTGTGCTCGGGAGCAGGGGGAGCTTCGGTAGAAACGCTGGGGAAGGGCTGAGTTTCTGCAAGAGCAAGTTAAAAACGCAACTTGTCGGAAGCCTGAACAGCGTGTACCGGCCAAAAAGCGGGCTGCAGGAGAGCTACTGGAGGGAGTCGCGGCCAAGGGAGGCAGCGCCTCTGTTTGAGGGCGTAGCAGAGGCAGGCGCAGGCTGGGTCGTGAGTTCAAAGTCCTAATTCAGCCCAGCTTCGTTCCTCTGATAAATGTTTAACCTCCAGTCGCGCTGTACTTGACTGCAGCGCGTATGTTAATGTTTTCCTAGCTTCTATTTTCAGATGCTCTTGGCTAGAATGACTACAAGGGCCTTATATTACCAAAAAGCTGCTATTTTTAAGTGGCGTAAAGTGCCGTCGGTTTGCCTTTTCGTTGGTAAAGCTGCTGGGATTGGCCAAAATTCCCAAGTATTGCACCTAAACCAGCGAGCAGGGGAAAAATGACCGACGTGAGATGGTTTAAATAGGAGTGATTTGGTTACAAGAAGAAACGAAAAGTGGTTATTAACTGGGAAGGTCGGTGAGCACCATTTGTGACAGGCACTTTAGGAGCCTGATGGTTTTGGGGGGTTTCATATAAATAGGGTGGGGGGAGAAAGGGATAGGAGGAGAACGCTGGTCTGGGTTACAGTCCTAGCTGGGCTGGCTCCTATTTCTAGCTTTAATTCTAACCTGCGTGACCTTAAGTCGAGCCTGGCCATTTCCCTGCATCCCCATGAAGCTGTTGTAACTCCAGTCTCCCCTTTTTGCTGCCTTATTACCATCTTGACTCCTTCCTTCCTTCCTCCAGCCGCACGCTGGGTCTACAGCTTCTCGTCCTTTTTGGGTGTTCCCCTGCAAATCAAACCGCTTTTCGCCCTCCTCGGCATGTTGTGAGGGGCTGAACGCGCGCACCGGTCCCACGCTGTGTGATGGGACCCGTTTTCACCCTCTCAAATGTTCCCACAGGTCGTCTGAACTGGTGGGCGAACGTGGATCCCAGCTGCCAAAGGCTGCTCCCCCTGGCCACCACGGGCGATGGGAACTGCCTGCTCCACGCCGCCTCCCTGGGTAAGAGCGTGACTTGATTTACGGCAGGTGAAATAACCAACGGGTTCGCTTCAGACCTGGGAACGCGCATCGTGCCGGTGCCGCCTCCCCGCTCTGGGGCTGGGGAAGCGGCTGTGCTGGGAGGAGAGCCCAGGACCATCCTTCGGGAGGGCAGGGCCGAGCGTTTCCCGTCCATTCCCGCGGGAATCCTGCTCGCCCCGGCCGCCGCGGCAGCGGGTGTGCGAGCGGCCGCGACCCTCAGGCTCTGCGGGAGAGGAAGGGGTTGAAGGAAACAGGCTGCCAAAAGCTTGTGTGCTTCTAAAACACCTCTCCCCGTCCATTTGGCGAGGTTCCCCGTGTTTCTGAAGGAAATGTGAAATACCAGAGCCGCCCCTTCCCTCCTCCTGAGCGCTGACGCTTCAAGGGCCCACGTTTGACTCCATCGTGTCAAGTGCGATGGTAGTAAATCATCTGAGGTTTCCAGACTTTTAAATCAGCAGGGCTGTGCGTTTCCTTTGTATTTGTATCCCAGGCACGGCGAAAGCGCAGTCTCGTTTAACCCGCTCTCATTTTCCCATCACATGTAAAGGAGCGTTTGATTTTGTGAACAAATATTTTGCTGCAGCTGTGGATGCCCGCGCTGAAAGCGGAGGTGGCAGCATCTCCGCTGAGCTGCATGAAAACTCGCTGCAGGAGCAAAGTGCAGGCTTTGAACCAGGAGTTTTGTTACTTAGATGGAGACACTTGCATTTCTCTGCCTCTGTTTCCCGATTTTTCCCGCTTCCCCTGGTCGTGGCAGGCTGTAGGAGCTCAGCAGGTCGATGGAGCGATGCCAGCTGCTGCTAATCCTCCGCTGCTGTTTCTTCCTTCCCCTCGTGCAGGTATGTGGGGTTTCCACGACAGAGATCTCATGCTTCGCAAATCCCTTTACACCTTGATGGATAAAGGCGTGGAAAGGGAAGCCCTGAAGCGGAGGTGGCGCTGGCAGCAAACGCAGCAGAACAAGGAGGTAGGGACCAGGCCGAACGCCGTCCTCTGCGGGGAGGGGGGTTGGAAAGTCCTGGTAAAACATCCCCACGGGTCTGGGAGGTGCTTCTTATCGTGATAAAGTCGGGCTTGAATTCTGCGCGACCCGCGGTATCGGCCATGCCACGGTGAGACGTACCCTTCGGTCCGAACTATGGCAAAAATCCTCTTTGCTACAAGGCAGGAAAATTTCTTTATCGGAACTGTGTTATGCTCGGTGTCGACGGGAAAACAAACGTCGCCTTCAGGCCTTTGAGACCCACGAGGATGCCATGGCCGGGCTCGTAGGAGAGAAGCAACGCCGCGGCGTGGGCCTCGCCAGCGATAAGCATCAGCGAGACGCGCCTCGGCCGAAGCGCGGGGCGAACTCCTCCGCCAGAACCAGAAGTTGGCGACCTCGCCACATGAAAGGGCTCTCAGCGCTGCGACACGGGCTCCCCCCGAAAGCGGGGACCTGGCTCGCCCGCAGTGGAAAGTTACCAGCCGTCCTCATGCGGCGAGGGGCGGCCCCTCCGTGTCGAAATGTTTTTGCGTGCAGGGTAAACTTCGGTTTCCACCTGACGCTGAAAGGTGGTGTTTACTCTCCAGCTTCCTTTTTATTTTTGGAAGGGCGCAAAGATTCCTATCTTGACAGTTTGAAAAAAACACATACTTCCGTTTGAAGCAGAGTAGTTCATAAATAATCTGAGATTTTACTGCTATTAAAAGCATGTTTTTATGCGGCTCTTTAAACTGCCTGCTCCAGAACTAGCTGTCAGCAACGCGCGGTGACTTGCAGGTCTCGAAAGCACTTGAAAATACTCGGTGTAGGACGTGGTAGGGTCGTGCCCTGGTCGTAGTCCCTGGCACAAGCCGAAGGATCTTGGTGGCAGACGTGGGGTGTGGGTGGTGCAACGGTCCAGGAATTGCAGGTACCGCTTCAGCAGTGGGCTGGAAGTCGAGGATTACGAGCTCCTCCTTTCCAAATAAGCTCTGAGAGAAGCAGCCCAGGGTGGTGGATGTTGCTCTGAATTTCACAACCTGCCCTGGGTGCAATATTCTCCTCCCGTGCTTTGCTTCACAAGCTTTAGATCAGCCATGAAAGAATTCGTGCTGACGACTTAAACCGGGAGCGGAGAAACTCAATTAGCACCTTACAGAGCAAGGTGGAGAGCTGAGCGTGCCACCGGTCGCTTCTGCTGCGCGGCTGGAAGGATTCCTTGGCAGCTTTGAGGACGTAGGATGTTGTGTTTGGATGCTGGAGCTCCGATTGTGGAGCCGGGGAGAGGAGGAGGAGGAGGGTAAGGGTAAGGGTAAAGCTGCTGCCCTTCACATTGTGTTTCTCGACTTACGACCCGAAACCCAGCAGGCTTGACCCTAGCTTTTTTGCACAGCCTTGTGTTTTAAGGTATTTCTCCCCTTCCTTGGGGTGAACGTGGCTGCTGGTGCCTTTCAGCGCTGGGATTGCGTTGGGAGCTATTTGAAAGCTGCCGAGTTAAGGTAAAAAGGTGTCGTCCCTGCATCCGATCCTCGCTGCTGGCTTTGTACGGGAGGGCGGTGGTACGGGAGGCAGCCTGTGCCGCCGGTGGGCTGCACGTGGCTTCGAGCACTGCAGCTTTCCGAGGAGGGGGCCGTGCCCTTCCCTGGCGGTGCCCGCTCGGGGGAGCGCCGTTCCGGACCGCGGTGCCCCGCGTCGCCTGTGGCCCGATGGCGGAACGGGCGTTTTGCAACCACGGTGTGAGGAAATGTGAGTAAAACGGAGGTTTGCCCTGGGTCGAAATGCCAAAGCCACCCGTGAATCGACTGTTTCTGGATGACGCGGTGTCTTCTGTTGTGTCTTTTGAAGGAAAATAAATTCTAAAGGCAAACCTGTCTTTTAGCTAGTCCGGTTATCTCTGCCCCGTCGCTGTCAGTAGGTTATGTCATCTTTCACTCTGGAAGGATTTAGTGTAAGAGTAAAGGTTTCCTCTCAGTCTGTGGCTTGAAATGTTTACTTCCACCCCGCAAAAAGGCAGACTTTCGTTTCAGGCAGGTTATCTCCCCGGCTGGCTCGACAGCACAGACCGGGAACGTCCGCTTTTATGCATAATACACTGATAATTTTTTTGCACGGCTCCGTAGAGAAAAGCTGTGGCCGCGTGTATAAAACTGTGCTGCAGAGGTTGGAAAATATTTACTTTGAAGATATTATATATTTTTTTATTTATTTTGGGTTTTATTTTCCAGTCTGGTCTTGTTTACACGGAAGAGGAGTGGCAGAAGGAGTGGAACGAGCTGATCAAGCTGGCATCCAGCGAGCCTCGCGTGCACTACGGCACCAACGGGGGCGGCTGCGGAGGGTACGTGGAGGGGACCGAGTTATAAAAATAACGAGTCTAGATGTAAAAAAACCAGCCAAATTCCTTCCTTCGATGGACAGCTGAGGGTAATTCGCGAGGGCAGGCCAAGGGACGGGGCTGGGGATCGCCGCGTCGCTCCGGTGCGTAGGGTTTGAAGGGGGAGGGCGAAGGGTCGCGAGGAGCAACGAGAGGGGCCGTAAAGCGCCACGGGAAACGATGTAAGCGCTACACGACCCGTCTCGGGGGGCAGCGCGCGCTGTTCCACGGAACGCCGGTCTTTCCTCGCCTCCGTCGTGTTGGTGGCTCCGAAACGGAGCGATAAACGGAAGCTGAGGATCTCTGCAGCGCTCGCTCTGCATTTCGAGGGCGCTTCATCGCCGCAGCCATCCCAACAAACACCGCTGGGGAAGCTCTTTAGATAAGAGTCTCCCAGAAGGGCCAGGCGGCGACGTGCTGCTTCCTGGACACAACCCCTGTCTTAGAATAGGATGTTTTTTGGGATCTCCGTCTAAAAAGCTCAAATTAGAGCCGAGATCAAACTTAATGCTGTTGGCATGACCCGCCCGAGCCTGACTGCCTACAAAGACCCCTCTCTGTTTTCAAAAGCAACGATTAAATACACAAGTAGTGAAAAGGAAATTCCTTTCTCGTCTCCCAAAGCGTTGAGAGCTCCGAGGAGCCGGTGTACGAGAGCCTGGAGGAGTTCCACGTTTTCGTCCTCGCCCACGTGTTGAAGAGACCCATAGTGGTGGTGGCAGACACGATGCTGCGGGACTCGGGGGGAGAAGGTGAGAGTTGCACTCTCTTTTAAAAAGTCTGTGTGAACTGTGCAGGCTCCAGCTGCGTGTTTTCTCTCCGGTGCGTGTTTTCATGGGGCGTTTTTGCTCGGCGAGGCCGGATCTGGAATCGGAGGGCAGAGCACGGGGCGCGCCGAGCTGCCGCAGGGAGCCCGGGGTGATCCCGCAGGGGGTACGAGGCGCGCCTCGGCACCACGGTCTGATCTTTCGCTATTTCTGAGAGCATCCACCTGATGGGGGTTTTTTTTTTTCTACCTCTTTTGCCCCCACACGTGTGTGTAGAGACGGGAAATTCCATTCCCTGTGTCATATTTTCCACTAGCAGACTTAATTTCCTGTCAGAAAAGATTAATCAATTACCATCATTCTGTGTGCAAATTTTAAGTTGTCTTGTGGAGGAGTGAAGAGGGGTTTTTTTATAGAAAATACAGGTTCATTTTGCAACTGTGTTCCTCCCGATGTAAAACAGATGTCTATTTTGGGTTGTGTTTTTTCTTAGCGGCCCTTGAGCTGGCAGATAATTGCGGGTGAAACCTTGAATGAAGCAAACAGCTTGTCCTGGAACAGTTTCAGTATAAACAACTCTCAACTCGTTAACCTAGTGTGAAAACTAACCACCCTAATTTCTTCCCAGCCTTTGCCCCGATTCCCTTTGGAGGGATCTACCTTCCCCTGGAAGTCCCAGCCAACAAATGCCACCGTTCTCCGTTGGTACTGGCTTACGACCAAGCCCATTTTTCTGCCCTGGTATCCATGGAGCAGAAGGAACCCACAAAAGATCAAGGTAGGTGATTTATATCAAAGTAGCATTTAGAGCAGCCCTACGGAGAGGGCTTGGGGGTACTGGGGGGCGAAAAGCTGGCCGGGAGCCGGCAGCGGGCACGTGCAGCCCAGAGAGCCAGCCGTGCCCTGGGCTGCATCCCCAGCAGCGCGGGCAGCAGGGCGAGGGAGGGGGTCCTGCCCCTCTGCCCCGCTCCGTGAGACCCCCCCGCAGCGCCGCCTCCAGCTCGGGGCTCCTCAGCACGGGACAGACACGGGGCTGCTGGAGCGGGGCCAGAGGGGGCACAGAAATGCTCCGGGGGCTGGAGCCCCTCTGCTGCGAGGCCGGGCTGGGAGGTTGGGGCTGTTCAGCCTGGCCACGAGGAGGCTGCAGGGAGACCTTACTGCGGCCTTCCAGTGCTTAAAATATTTATAAGATAGATGGGGTCAGGCTTTTTGGCAGGGCCTGTAGCGATAGGACTGGGGTGGTGGTTTTAAACTAAGAGGGGAGAGTCAGGCTAGATAAAAGCAAGAAATTCTGTATGCTGAGGGTGGCGACGCCGGCACCGGCTGCCCCGAGAGGTGGTCGATGCCCCGTCCCCGGGGACACCCGAGGCTGGGCTGGACGGGGCTCTGAGCGACCTGGTCTAGTTAAAGATGTCCCTGCTCGCGGCACTGGGCTGGACTAGATGGTCTTTGAATGTCCCCCCCCAACCCAAACCCTTCCACAACGGTTCTGTGATCCCAAGGCCGTTGCCGTGTGAGTTGGTGTGACACCAGTTGCCATCAGAGCTGATGCCGTTCCCGGTGGGCGCTCAGGGCTCGGCCGCCAACGCGAAAGGCTCGTCCTTCGGGGCACTTAAAGTGGGCTTTGTGTCCCTTGCGCAGCCGTGATCCCCCTGACGGACTCCGAGCACAAGCTGCTGCCCGTGCACTTTGCCGTGGATCCCGGGAAGGAATGGCAGTGGGGGAAAGACGACAGCGACAACGTCAAGCTGGCCAGGTTGGTCGCCCGCAATCGGGAGCGGTCGCAGCGGGAGGGTGCCTCGCTCCGTCCGCGCCTGGGGGTTTCTCGTGTCTGGGGGAAGGTTGTACTCGGGGTGCGAATCTGTTCGGTGGGGAGGGAAGGGAACAGCTTTTTCTTTTACGTCGTTCTCTTCTGATGCCCCGATTCCCGTACGTTTTGGGTAGGGTTGTGCCATCCCATCGGCTTCGCTCCCCCAGGGCTAGCGAGACGATGGCTCCCAACCCTAGCGCTTCACGCGAGGCGTAGCTCAGAATCGCGAAGCCGCGGAGGATCCGCTGCCGTGTTTGTCCCCAAAAGGTGCATTTTCCCATTCCTCTGTCCCCGCTCACAGATCAGCATCTCTGAGCGTGGGCCAGGGGGCTGGGAGGGCGGCTTGCCCTCAGGCACCCCTCCTGGTTTTGACTCGGCCTACGGGCGAGCCGTGCCGTGGTTGGGTAGCGGCGAGTTTCCTGTTATTGAGCCAGAAGGCGGTGGGTGTCGCGGTCAGGGAGCTGGCGGCGTGACTCGGCCGCCATCTGACTTTGGGTTAGGAAACCCAGAAACCTCCAGGATGAACGTATTCAAATTCAGCGCAGGTTTTACCAAGGCGCTGCCTTATTTTGAGGGCTGTGGAGCCAGTAGAAAACTCCGTCCCTGTGTTTTTAGGGGAAATAATTTTTGGGGAGGGGGGTTTTTGGGTTTGTTTTGGGTTTTTTTTTTTGACAAGTGGAAATTTTTGAGAAAACATCTTTACTCTTTTCTGAAGTTGTTCTTGTGGAGAGGAGAATCATTTTGAAAGTAGCTCTACTTAGATCTGTGACACCTGCCTTTTTGTTACTTCTACGAGACTATTTGTCGAGTTCATTTTCGTAGCAAGCTTGATTTTGCTGTTCAGGAATCTTCTTATTTATTCCTTTGGGTTTTAACCAAAAGGTTGGGAAGGCTACAAAAGCGTTACCTTGTGTGTCGCTGCTGCCTCTGCGATTTTACCCGTTGGGCTAGAACGTGCATTTTAATACAAAGATGGCGGGCAAATACTTAAATACGGAGGAGAGAACCTCAGTTATTAAAAGGAAACTTGACTCTAACTTCCTTTTATTTAATCCTTGTTTTAAATTTTAGCGTGACGTTATCGCTGGAGGCAAAGCTGCACTTGCTGCACAGCTACATGAATGTGAAATGGATCACGTTGCCTTGTGACATGCAGGTAAAGAGACAAGGAGTATTTTCTTCACCCTTCAATTATTTAAACCTCCTTTCTGCAGGGCAGCAGCCGTGAAGCCGTCAGCCGGCCTGCTCTCCTTCACGTGAGGTCTGTGCCTCCAGAAACTGCACCCAATGCTCTTCTGAGCAGATAAACGACTATTATTTTGCACCTGCGCTTTTTTCCCCGGAGCTTTTTGTGCCCGTTTTTTTTCCCTCTTCCTGCGGACTGGGAGCACAGCCCTCGTACGTCCCGCGGGGCGGCCTGCTGTGTAGGTGGCTGGCCGCGAAGGCGACGCTGCTCCGCTCCAGGGCAAACGAACTGCTGGTTTACGGCCACCAGAAGCTGCCTGGAGACCCACGGCCCGACTGCAGATTTCCTGAGGCCTCGCCTCGGCAGGAAAACTCCCGTCCGCTTCCCAGATCTCCGCGGTGGCGCAGTGGCAGGTGGTGGCAGCTGCCTTGGCAGCAGGAAGGGGGTTTATTTTCCCCCTCCCCATTTTAGGAGAAAACTCCCCGAATTTAAACGTGAGCCGTTCTGGTCTGTCTGAAACCGGAGGCGTCGCCTCCGTGGCAAAGCTCGAACGGTGGCGTTCTGGTTGTGACCTCCTTAACTGGCGCCGTGCTCTCAGCGCTTTGCTTCGAGATACCGTAACCCGTCCCCGTCTCGGCCGTATCGATGTACGAACCGTCGATGCGAAGGCTCGGGGGGTGCCGTGACCCCAGGGAAACGGGTGCCAGCCGCGCCTGTGGGTGACCAGAGGGGGAATTCGTGGGCCCCCTCCTCACCAGTAGCACCCCCTTCTTCTTCTATAGCTTCTCCCAAACCTCTAGCAAGTTCGGACATTCACGGATGTGCGGGGCGGCCGCTGGGGACGTGTCACGCTGAGCGTGTTTCAGTGTCTCCTCCGTTCTCCGTGCAAGCGCCTGCTCCCTTTCACCTTCAGCGTGAAAATTCCTACCCGAGGAACTTCCCGGCCTCTGACGTACGTGTTTTCTTTCTCCCTAGGCGCCTTTGGCCCAGCCGGAATCCCCTACAGCCTCCGCCGGCGACGACGCTCGTTCAGCCGCGGAGTCGGGAGAGTCGGACAAGGAGTCGGTCTGCAGCAGCTCCACAAGCAACGGCGGCGGCAGGGCTTGCAAGGACAAAGAGAAACCAAAGAAAGACCGAGAAAAGGATAAGGAAAAAGATAAGAAACGGGCGGACTCGGTCGCCAACAAGCTGGGCAGCTTCGGCAAGACTTTGGGAAGCAAGCTAAAAAAGAACATGGGTGGCTTGATGCACGGCAAAGCTATCAAGGGAGGCGTGAGCAACGGGCAGGGAGATACCTTGGAGAAGAAGAAGAAAGGGTCCTTGAAGGCAAGGAAAGGCAGCAAAGAGGAATCTTCCCAAGGAGATTTGTCAGCTCCTGTGGAGAAAACCTGCCCGGGCAAAGCAGCCCCCGAAAAGCCGTCGGACCCCTACAAGTACAGCAACGACGTCAGGCTGAGCCTGAGCATCCTCCGGGCTGCCATGCAGGGAGAGCGCAAGTTCATCTTCGCCGGCCACCTCAAGACCAGCAACCGGCACCAGTACCAGGAGGAGATGATCCAGCGGTACCTTCTGGATGCCGAGGAGCGCTTTATGGCCGAGCAGAAACAAAAGGAGGCGGAGAAGAAGGCGCTGGGCGGCGCTGCCCCCGCCAAGAAGCTGGAGCCGGAGGCGAACGCCCACAAGGGCGAGGAAGCGATGCTGAACCCCGCGTACCCCCAGCCTCCCCCTGCGTACGCCATCCACGCCCCGGATCCGGCCGTAGGCGCTAAAATAGCAGCTTTTCCCTCCGGCTACTCGGGCGTTTTCACCTTTCCCAGACCCTCCATGGCCAGCAGCGTGGAAGGGTCGCATCCCCCCAGCTATCAAGACAGCAGGCGGCAGGTAGCCGGGGGTTCCTGCAGCAGCCTTCCTCCCTACGCCACCTTACCCAGACATTGCCCCCAGGCGCGGCCGAATCCCTACCAAACCAGCCCTTCCCACCTGGGGAGATTCTCCCCCACGGACACGGACGTCCACCCCACCCACCCGTTGGAGGGCGACGGCTCCGCCGGCCTCCCCCCGCACAGCAACGGCTACAGGGAATGCCTCGAGCAGGACAGCTCGCAGAAGGGAACGCCAGCAGACAAGACTAAAAGCCGCGTTCTCTATAACGTTCCGCAGACCAAATGCAAGCAGCCGAACTGCAGTTTTTACGGGCATCCAGAAACTGGGAATTTCTGCTCCTGCTGTTACAAAGAGGAGCTCAAACGCAAGGAGCGGGAGGCTCTAGTGCACAGGTTCTGAGCGCCCTGCCCCGGCGCCCATCTTGGGACCCATGAAAGATGGGGAATGCAATAATATATATACATATATATATTATTATTTTCTTTTTCAAACCCCCCCCCCCCCCCCCGCTCCTCTCCCTGCCTGTGGAAGGAGGGAGCGGGAATTTGGCCGGATGGGCTGAGAAACGGGATTCAGCGGGTGATGGAGGTGATGCAGGAGGGTGGCGGGAGGGAGAGGGGGCGAGAAAATCCAGCCCCCCCACACCCCCCCCAACACCCCCCTCCCGGAGCCCCGGCGAGAGGGAGGAGGAGGAGGATGCTTTTCAAGAGGCTTCTGCGTGCGAGGGGTGACCGGGGTTGGCGGAGGGCGTGCGAGGGGCGGAAGCGGGGGGGGTGGTTTTTCAAAATGAATTTAATAAACCAGACCAAAGCTTTCGGGGAGCAGCACCCCGCCGGGTCCTTCCAGCCGGACCCCGACGTCGCCAACTGCCCCCAGTCGAGCGAAAACGCCCCAGCAATTTCAGTTTGAGCGTCACAGACCTTTTAATTGACAGATTTTATTATTTTTTTTTAAAACACTGTTTTTATTTTATATCTCTTTTTGCTGGTACTGAGCGAAACTTAGTTGGAATCGGACATTATTGGGCGGATTTTTTTAGCGGAACTCGTCCGAGCCCGGCCCCACCCGAGGCCTCTGAGCAGCGGGCTCGCGGCGCTCTCCTTCCGACGGGCTCCACTCTTGTCTTTTTTTTTTTCTTCTTCTTCTTAAAACATTATTTTTAAACTCTTTCTCGGGGCGGGAGGGAGACGGAGGGGGTGGTCACAGTGCTTGAGTGGTTTTGAGGTTGTGTTTCTTTCGTTCCTGCAGAAGCACTGTGCAAAACCGTTCTGTTCGCAGCGCGGTCGACCCGGCTTAGTAAGAATTGAGGCGAGAAACAAGGTCAGTGTCTCCACCCAGCAATAACCACCGGCGTGGGGAGGTAGAGAGGGCGAAGCGCGCCCCGCAGCCCCCGGGGGGTAAATCCGCAGCGGGCTGCCGGGCACGGACGCGCGCACCCGCGGTAACTCTTTCTACTTGAGCAAGCTACTTCCGTACTACCTCTGTTCTGCTGAATCGAATTAACTCGGCTCCATTTTGCTGAGCCACGTAACTGACCTTAGGCTGAGGAATATTAAAAGCTATTTTTGATAATAGGGCTAAAGAGCGAAACGTGCAGAGAAAAAAAAAAACAAACAAACAAACAAAACCCGTCACTAACGTCACACACTCGATTATGGTCCACTACGTTCCCTTCTGCCCCCGTCCCAGCCCTTGCGGCGTAGGATGAACCCAGCGCTCCCGCTCACGTCGTGCAGGGTGGGGTTAACTTTAGCACTGCAGTGTTTGCACAGACCTTGGGGGTTGGTTTTTTTTTCCCCTTTTTTCCTCTTTTTTTTTGGTAACTACAGCTCCCAGCCCGGACCCGATCCTGCATACAGCGAGGTTCAGCGTTTTACCACGTGAAAATAAAACATGGATTATACCGATAACGCAAAGCTTTACAACATTCCCTCATTTTTTTGGGGTTTTATGTTGGTTTTTTTTTTAAACTTTTGTTTGTTTTTCAGAAGGCATCAAACTATGCAACCCCTTCCCGCGCGGCTCCTGCCCGCCGCCCTTCCCGGGGCGAAGGGACGAGAAAACCGGGCAGAAAGTGTACTTAACGCTGGGGAATCACCTGAAGCCTTATCCCCACAAACACACTAAGGCTTGGTTCTAACGTACAACTGTTACCGGTTCAATGTATACCTAAAACCCCACAAATTCAGGCCTTTCCCAGAGGAGGCGGCCGCGCGGGGTCCTAAGCCTGGCTCTAACCGTTCGGGTCGAGCCATCGAAGCGGCTCGTCAACGGATTTAAATATCCCGGCGATGGTTTCACTCTGATTTCACGTGTTCTCTTAGGTGGGGTTTTTTTTATTGAAAGGCCCGGCCTAGACAAGCCTCGCCCAGCTGCTGCCTGTGGCCGGGGGTCGGCACCCGCTCCCGTGGGCGTCCGTACCTCGGAGCGGGCGCCGGGGGGGGAACCTTTTCCCTCCCGCCGCAGGAGTGCCGCTGTGCTGTAACCCGGGGCCGGGACCACGCCGCGCCGGCCCCGCAGCCGCCTCCTGCTTCACCCCAAAATATTACGGTGAGATGTTTAAAAAAACCAAAAAGGCAAAGGAAATCCTCGCCGCGCTGGGGCCGCTTGGTTTGTGCCCCAAATTCGGCCCCTTGGTTTTGCTGTCACGGGAGCGGCGGCTTCACTTCAGTCGCGGGGGACGCTCCGGGAGGAGGGGAGGCACAAGGCGAGGCCTCGCCTGTGGTTCCCGCTGTTCTGGGGGCGATTTCTCCCCGTTTTGGTTAACTCCATCCTGCCGCGGGGCCGAGCCCGGGGGCGCCGGAGGTTGCGGTGCGGTGGGGAGCGCCTGGCGCGGGGTTTGGGACCCCCCCCTCACTGGAAGGCGGCTCCTTCCCGGCGCTCGGCGGTAACGGGGCGCCGCCGGGAAACCTCGGGTGCCAAAACAGCGGAGATTCTGGGGAGCTTCGCTTAAATCTTGCAACGGTGACGGGGCTTTTTTTGGGGGGGGGGAAAAGCAGGTTTGGCCGGGCGCTTTGTGTTCTTATTATTGAAGTTTGGCTGTTTGGGGGTGCAAACCTGTCCCCACCCCGCGGGCACCTGGAAGGGAGACGGGAATCGGGCTCCTGCGCCACCCCCCGGCCCTGCGGTTAAGGAGGAAAAGGGCAAAACTCGCCCAAAAAGTCGTTCTCCAGGTCTTGGGGGGGGTTTGGACACGCGGCCCCGGGGGGTCCCCGCGCCGGTTGCAGGTTCGTCGGTGCCCGGCGCTGCCGGATTTTACTGCGGTCAGTGGAGTTTGGAGGTTTGGGGGTTTTTGAAACCAAATTGGGGGTGGGGGGACCCAAGTGAACTTCAGGCAATGACGAAAAAATCTTTGAGGAGTATTTTTGCTAGGAGGGGCAGAGTTTGAGCTCTTCCCCCCGCACCCCCGGAGCCCCGGCCGCAGCCGGGTCGCACCAAACCGGCTGCGTTTCTTCAGAACCACAAAGGATTTTTTTCAGGTCATTTTTGTTTCCTTTATGGTGAAACTAATTTTTTTTTTTCTTTTTGTTTTTTTAAGGGACTATTAAAGACAAATTCTATTTATTGAAAGATTATATCTACCATCCGCCGGTTATAACTCACGGACACACTAAAGCCACTGCCTGCGCCCTCTTTTCGGGCCGTGGGACTAGATATTTTTCTGGCACCTATTTTTGTAAAGCGGGGAGGGTTGGGTGGGAGAGCGACAGCGACTCGTGCTCCAAAGCCCCTTCCGTGGAGGAGAAGCCCCACAACCTGCCCCCCGGGAGGGGTTTTTCCCCCCCCTCGGCCGGGGGCTGCGCGGAGGGGATGGGAGGGGGAGGCTGCGACGCCGGCCCGAGGTCATAAAATAAGTGCACTTAATGGTGTCGGTGGGAGGAACGTTGCTGCCGTCGGGCCCCGGGTGCAGTAAAGATTTTCTTTAAGGGTGCGCAAACCCCGTTAACGAGCATTTTATTTTGTGGAAAGAGCATTTACCTTCCCTGATGTTACCCGGCCCCTCCGTGGGGGAGGCTGACGGGACGCTTTGGTTATCACTAATCCTGCGAGAAGTGACCTGAATTAATTCTGCCATTCGTTTTATTCACAAAAGACACCTTTTTTTTTTTTTTTTAATTAAATATTAGGCTGGTGATATTTTATTTTTCCTACTCCTCGCTGTAGCGAGCACTAGATGGCGCGTCGCAATCGGGCTGTACACCGCATCCTTCGTTTATGCTACCATAGATTCACTGACAATAAACAACGTTCAACTAATGAACCCCAGGGCAGCGGCCGTGCCTCTTTCCTCCGCCTCAGCCCGGGCGTCTCCCCGGGGTCTCGCCCCGGTGGGCTCTGGGTGCCCCAGCCCTTCGTGCCCCGACTCCCCTGCCCTGGGGCTGCTCTTCCTCCCCGCCTGCGTCGAGTTATTGGGTTGTTCTTGGCTCTTTCTCCACTGCTGAGCACAGCACCCCCTTTCCTTCCACCCCCTTTCCTTCCACCCCCTTTCCTTCCACCCCCTTTCCTTCCACCCCCTTTCCTTCCACCCTTTTTCCACCCCCTTTCCTTCCACCCCCTTTCCTTCCACCCCCTTTCCTTCCACCCCCTTTCCTTCCACCCTTTTTCCACCCCCTTTCCTTCCACCCTTTTTCCACCCCCTTTCCTTCCACCCCCTTTCCTTCCACCCCCTTTCCTTCCACCCTTTTTCCACCCCCTTTCCTTCCACCCTTTTTCCTTCCACCCTTTTTCCTTCCACCCCCTTTCCTTCCACCCCCTTTCCTTCCACCCTTTTTCCACCCCCTTTCCTTCCACCCCCTTTCCTTCCACCCTTTTTCCACCCCCTTTCCTTCCACCCTTTTTCCACCCCCTTTCCTTCCACCCCCTTTCCTTCCACCCCCTTTCCTTCCACCCCCTTTCCTTCCACCCCCTTTCCTTCCACCCCCTTTCCTTCCACCCTTTTTCCACCCCCTTTCCTTCCACCCTTTTTCCTTCCACCCCCTTTCCTTCCACCCTTTTTCCACCCCCTTTCCTTCCACCCCCTTTCCTTCCACCCCCTTTCCTTCCACCCTTTTTCCTTCCACCCCCTTTCCTTCCACCCCCTTTCCTTCCGCCCCCTTTCCTTCCGCCCCCTTTCCTTCCGCCCCCTTTCCTTCCGCCCCCTTTCCTTCCACCCCCTTTCCTTCCACCCTTTTTCCAACCCCTTTCCTTCCACCCTTTTTCCACCCCCTTTCCTTCCACCCCCTTTCCTTCCACCCCCTTTCCTTCCACCCCCTTTCCTTCCACCCTTTTTCCTTCCACCCCCTTTCCTTCCACCCTTTTTCCACCCCCTTTCCTTCCACCCCCTTTCCTTCCACCCCCTTTCCGCCCCCTTTCCTTCCGCCCCCTTCCGCCCCCTTTCCTTCCGCCCCCTTTCCTTCCACCCCCTTTCCTGGGGATTGGGGAAGATTTCCTCCTTTTTAGGAACCAAATTCAGGCTATTTGAAGAAGAACCCCACCTCCCCCCCCATCAGGGCCTTTCCTCGCCGCTGTTGGAGCCCCCTTCCCCCCGGCTGCGGTGGAAGGCCGGCACCCAGGGACGCTTTGACAGCGCCAAACCGCAGCGAAGCTTTTGCGCAGCACCAGGACGACGCAGCTGGTGGCCGGCGCGGGGCCTTTGCGCTGCTGAAGCTTAAACGGGTGCAAAAAGAGGAAAATTGGCTGTGATTCCGTTCACCGACAGCTACAGCCTCAGCGCTCCGGCCCCGGGGCTGCGAGCGGGGAAGGGCGGCTGCGTCCTCGCCCCCCTCCCCCCTCCCCCCCCCCAACGCTGCGTTTGGGGGGTTTTGGGGCTGGTTGGAAACGCGTATCGCGGGGACTCGGGAACCCTTTTGGGGCTGGGGGAGCCGGGAGCGGTTTCCCACCGGATTTCTCTGCGTGGGGGGGTTTCTATTCCAGCTCCCGGTGCTTTTCCTTCCTCGCAGCACCGGCGGGCGGCCACACCGTGCCCAGTGCCACGTCGGTGCCGGCTTGCCCACGCTGGCCAATTTTCCTCTGGTTTTTGGGGCGGCCTGGGCTGACCCTGAGCTGGTGCAGACGCTGCCCTTGTCTTGGAGAGCAGCCCTGGGTTAAAGCCCTGCAGGAAATTCCTCTTATCCGCCAGGTGCCGGGGCCAAAGGCCCAGCCAAGCTTCCCCGGGATGCTCCGCTGGGTGACTTTCCTGCAGGAGGAAAATTGGGGTGCATGAGCTGCAGCCACCAAAGCTGGGGCTGCCCCAAAAATCAGCAGGCAAATACACCTAAAATCAGGTTTTTAGCAGCAGCACATGCTCCAACTGTGCTGGGTTTCGCTTGAGCCTGGTTTGTGCCAGGGTTTGTCCTGCCTTGTGCTGGCACCGGTGCCTCGGCTGCCCCGGTGCTGCCCCGGCAGGAGGAGCTGAGCCAAGAAGGTTTGGGTTTTGGGGTCCCCAGGGTTTCATGGCAGCGGGGGGGTGGCAAACACGGCCCCAGGGCCGCCATCCGCCTGCCGCCAGCAGCGGGGTCAGGGCCCCGCGTCCCTCGGCGGCCTCGGCGGGGCTGAGGCCGGCGGGAGCCAGGCCGGCTTGGCACCGGTGCCGGCGGCGCACTGGTTTTTCCGGGGTTGGGAGGAGAAGGCCATGCTTCGGCGATGACTCACGGAGCAGCGCCTTCCTCCCTGGCAGAGCTGCCCGGCCCTGAACCAAGGAGCGGCTGTGGGGGGCCCTGCGCCAGCGGGACGGGCTGGGGGGCACCCAAAGGGGCTGGGGGGGCTGGGTGTACCCCTGCGGCGCACGGCGCCGTACGACCCTTGGCTGGTGAAGCATCACTCGCGGGGTGCCCGGAGCTGCGCGTACCCCCTCCAGCGCCGTCCGTCCCTTTTGGGGTGCACAGTGCTGTACCTCCCCCGTCCAGTCATGGAGCTCCGGGCCGTGCTCCTGGGGGTCTCCCCACCTTCGGGGGGTGGGGGGGGGATGCGGGGGGGGGATGCGGGAGCGGGGGATGCAAGGCCGGGGTGGGATGTGGGAGCGGGGCGGGGGATGCGGGGGTGGGGGATGCGGGAGCGGGGCAGGGGATGCGGGGGCGGGGGATGCGGGAGCGGGGCAGGGGATGCGGGGGCGGGGGATGCGGGAGCGAGGCAGGGGATGCGGGAGCGGGGGATGCGGGAGCACGGGATGCGAGGCCGGGGCGGGATGCGGGAGCGGGGCGGGGGATGCGGGAGTGGGGGATGAGGGAGCGGGGCAGGGGATGCGGGGCGGGGGATGGCGGGGCCGGGGGCGGGATGCGGGAGCGGGGCGGGGGATACGGGGGCGGGGGATGCGGGAGCGGGGGATGCGGGCGCGGGGGGGGATGCGAGGCCGGGGCGGGATGCGGGAGCGGGGTGCGGGCGCGGGGCGGAGGATGCGGGGGCGGGGTGCGGGCGCGGGGCGGGGGATGGCGGGGCCGGGGGCGGGATGCGGGCGCGGGGCGGGGGAAGCGGGAGCGGGGGATGCGGGCGCGGGGCGGGATGCGGGGGCGGGGTGCGGGCGCGGGGCGGGGGATGGCGGGGCCGGGGGCGGGATGCGGGCGCGGGGACCGGGCCGGGCGGTGGCGCTCGGGGCTCCCGGGCTGCTCCGCTCCGGCTCCCGCCGCCGCTCCGGGCCCGCCCGGCCAAAGTCCCGCCGCCATGAGCGGGGCCCCGGGCAGCCGCCGCCCGGCCTTCCCCGGCCTCCCAGGTAGGGCGGGGGCCGGGGGGGCGGGGGGGGGCGCGGGGAGGGGGCCCGGGGTGCTCACGGGGCCCCCCGCACCCAGCGCCCCGTCCCCGCAGGGGAGCGGGTGCTGGAGGAGGCGGCGGGCGCCCGGCAGCGCTGCGGCGAGGGCGACGGCTCCGTCCCGGGGACGCTGCTCTGCACCGACCGCCGCGTCGCCTTCCTGCCCGCCCAGGTGGGACCGGCCCGGCCCCGGCCCCGGCCCCGGCCCCGGCCCGCACCCCCGGCCCGCACCCCCGGCCCGGCCCCGGCCCGGCCCCGGCCGGCACATCCTGACCCCCACCCATTGCAACGCAGCTGCATCCCCCCACCCAGCTGCACCGCTGACCCCCACCCCAGCTGCATCCCCCCACCCCAGCTGCATCCCCCACCCCAGCTGCACCCCCCCACCCCAGCTGCACCGCTGACCCCCACCCCAGCTGCATCCCCCCACCCCAGCTGCATCCCCCACCCCAGCTGCACCGCTGACCCCCACCCCAGCTGCACCGCTGACCCCCACCCCAGCTGCATCCCCCACCCCAGCTGCATCCCCCCACCCCAGCTGCACCGCTGACCCCCACCCCAGCTGCATCCCCCCACCCCAGCTGCATCCCCCACCCCAGCTGCACCGCTGACCCCCACCCCAGCTGCATCCCCCCACCCCAGCTGCACCGCTGACCCCCACCCCAGCTGCATCCCCCCACCCCAGCTGCATCCCCCACCCCAGCTGCACCGCTGACCCCCACCCCAGCTGCATCCCCCCACCCCAGCTGCATCCCCCACCCCAGCTGCACCGCTGACCCCCACCCCAGCTGCATCCCCCCACCCCAGCTGCATCCCCACACCCCAGCCGCACCGCTGACCCCCACCCCAGCTGCACCGCTGACCCAGCTGCACCGCTGACCCCCACCCCAGCTGCACCCCCCCACCCCAGCTGCATCCCCCCACCCCAGCTGCACCGCTGACCCCCACCCCAGCTGCACCCCACACCCCAGCTGCATCCCCAACCCCCCACCCCAGCTGCACCACTGACCCCCACCCCAGCTGCATCCCCAACCCCCCACCCCAGCTGCACCACTGACCCTCACCCCAGCTGCATCCCCCCACCCCAGCTGCACCCCACACCCCAGCTGCATCTCCAACCCCCCACCCCAGCTGCACCACTGACCCCCACCCCAGCTGCATCCCCAACCCCCCACCCCAGCTGCACCACTGACCCTCACCCCAGCTGCATCCCCCCACCCCAGCTGCACCCCACACCCCAGCTGCATCTCCAACCCCCCACCCCAGCTGCACCACTGACCCCCACCCCAGCTGCATCCCCCCCAACACATCCCTGACCCCCACCCCAGCTGCACCGCTGACCCCCACCCAGCTGCATCTCCAACCCCCCACCCCAGCTGCGCCACTGACCCCCACCCCAGCTGCATCCCCCCAGTCCCAACCCCATCCCAGCTGCATCCCCCCCCACCCCAGCCACATCCTGATCCCCACCCCAGCTACATGTCCCCCCATCCTATCCCAACTGCATCCCTGACCCCACCCCATTGCAACCCTGCTGCATCCCCCCCCAGCCACAACCTGACCCCCCCCACCCCAGCTGCGTGTCTCCCCATCCCATCCCAGCCATATCCTGACCCCCACCCCATCGCAACCCTGCTGCACACACCCCCACCCCCACTGCATCTCTGCCCTATCCCAGTCCCATCCTGATCCCTTCCCAGTAGCATCCCAGCTCCGTGCTGGCCCCATCCCGGCTGCATCCTAATCCCTGCGCAGCTTCATCCCCACCCCAGCTGCATCCGACCCCATCCCAGCCCCACCCTGACCCCCCCGTCCCAGCTGCATCTGCACCCCCTCCCAGGGGCATCCCAGCCCCATCCCGGCCGCGTTCACCCGGGGAACCCCTCGCTGCAGGACGCGGTGGGGGACGGGGGGCAGCCGCGGGGCCCAGCACCAGCCTCCCAGATCCGTCCCCACCACCCTTCCTGGGGTGGGGGAGAGGGGGATGCGCCGGGGGGGCTTCCAGCTCTCCCCACTCTCCCGCAGGCCCCCGGCTCCCGTGCCTTCCTCCACAGCGAGTACGACGTGGCGCTGCCCTGCATCCGCAAGCTGGTGGCAGGTAAAGGTGGAGGCCCCGAGCGCTGCGTGATGAGTTGGGCAGGTCTCAGCCGGCGCTGACGGCCGCCCCCTCGCCCGCCGCAGCCAGCAGCTTCGCCAAGCCCAAGGTGCTGACGGCCGCCTCCCCCCTCAAGTTCATCCCCGAGGAGCTCGCCGTTTTCTGCCGGGATTTCCGCCTGCTCCGCTTCCACTTCCACGAGAACGGCTTGGCTCCGCAGGCGTTTCGGGTAGGCCGGGGGGGCTGGCGGTTATGGGGGGGGACAGGGAGGCTTCGTACCCGCCTCTGGGGCGCTCCAGGGCTTTTGGGGAGGGGATCTGGGGGGGGGGCTCATGCCTGGCCTTGGCCCCTCTCTGCAGGTTGCCAACGCCATCGCCCAGGCCCGGGAGGCGGCCGCGTGGCTGGGGGACACCGGCGAGGGACACGATGGCTGGTCCTGCCCTGCTGAAGCCCCTTTGGAGGAGGAGGAGGAGGAGGAAGGCTCTGCTGCCACGCTGCTCTTCGAGAGCCTGCACGACTGGGAGAAGGAGCTGGAGCGCCTGGGTGCTACGGGCTGGAGGGTGAGCGCCGTCAACGAGCGCTTCGACATGGCCCCCAGGTACAGCCCAGCCGGGTGCCGGGGGTCTGTGGGACCCCAGCCCCCCGCCCTGGGGGGGCAGAGCGTGAACCGCCCCGAGGGGACCGGGGATGGGGGCGAAGGGGTGGGGGGAAAATCCTTCCCTCTGTCCACAGTTTGGGGATAACACCCCATGAACCACTTGAAACAGCACCCTGGGATTTGGGGGGTGCTCGGGGGGGCACCTGCCCCACGCCCCCACTCTGCCCACAGCCTCCCCCGGTACCTGTGGGTGCCCAGCGGGCTCCTGGACCACGACTTGAAGCGAATCTTTGCCCACTTTGAGGAGCGCCGCGTGCCTGTGAGTGTCCCAGGATGGCGATGGGGTGGTGGTGGGAGGCCAGGGACGGGGATGTGGGGTGATTTGGGGGGGTGTCACCCCATCTCACCCACAGCGCCTGTGCTGGCACCACCCGGGCGGCAGCGACCTGCTGAGAGCCGCCAGCTTCCACGCAGCCTCGGAGCCGGGCAGCGAGGATGTGAGGTGAGTCCCGCTGGAGGGGTCTGGGGGGTGGGTCTGGGGGTGCTGCCCCAACCCAGCCCCACCCGGAGGGTCCCTCTCCCCCCTCCAGGTGCCTGGAGGCTCTGCTGCTGGGGGGCCGGGGGCCCTGCGTGCTGGCCGACACCGCCGAGCTGCCCACCCTGGCCGACATCCAGCTTGCCCACCTCAAGCTGCGGGCGCTCTGCCTGCCCGGTGAGCGGGGACGGCGGGGGGGAAATGCTGTGGGGGCGACCCCCCGCTCACTGCGGGGCTCCTTCTCCTCTGCTGACCCCCCCCATCCCTCCCCAGGCGCAGCGGCAGAGGAGAAGTGGCTCTCAGCCCTGGAGGGAACGCGATGGCTGGACCATGTCCGGTGAGCAGGAGGCGGTGGGGGCTTTTTTTTGGGGTACAGGGTGGTGGCAGAAAACCCTACCCTAAAAACACCCCACCCCCCAGCCCGCCATGGTGAACAGTCCTCCCCCACAGCCCGACTGGCGGCTGCGGGGCGATGGGGGCATTGTGGTGGGTGCATGAGCGTGCCGGGGTGGGCTGCAGACCCCTGGGGTGAGCTGCAGACCCCTGGGCAGGCGGCCATGGCATTTTGGGGTGCCCTGACCCCCACCACCACCCCCTTTTGCCCCCCCAGCATCTGCTTGAGAAAAGCCGCCGAGGTGGCATCGCTGCTGGCGGGGAGACGCTGCTCCGTCCTCCTGCAAGGTATCACCGGGGTGGGGGGAGCACCGGGGTGGGGGTGGGGGGCGACACGCTGGGGACACCCCCTCACTGCCTCGTGTCCCCCCACCCCGTGCAGAGCCATCGGACCGGGACCTGAACTGCCTGGTGGCCTCGCTGGTGCAGCTCCTGGGGGACCCCCACGCCCGCACCCTGCCCGGCTTCCAGAGCCTGGTGCAGCGCGAGTGGGTGGCAGCCGGGCACCCCTTTCCCCGCCGACTCGGGCTCCTGCGCCGCGACAGCCCCCGGGAGGAGGTGAGAGCCGCCCCGCGCCCCCGCCGCCCCGGCCCCGTCACCGGTGGGTGACGTCCATGGGTGTCCCCCCCCCACCCAGGCCCCCGTTTTCCTGCTGTTCCTGGACTGCACGTGGCAGCTGGTGCGGCAGTTCCCGGCGGCTTTCGGCTTCACCGAGGCCTATCTCCTGGCCCTCCACGACAGCAGCTTCGCCCCTTACTTCAGCACCTTCCTCTTCAGCTGCCAGCGGCAGCGGGGCCGCGGCAGCCCGGTGAGCTGCGGGGGATTTAAGGATGGGTTTGGGGATGGAGGCGAATCCTCTCCCATCCCGCCCGGCTGCATCCAGCCACGCCGTGCCTCAGTTTCCCCGTGTGCGTCCCCCGTTTGGGGATTGACCCCCTCCTCCCCATGACAGCTCCCGTTTCACCCCTTCCCCTCCCCGCAGCACCCGCCCCACAGCCAGACCTACACGCCGGTGACCGGCTGGCGGGACCCCGCTGCCGGCGTGCCGAGGGTGGGCAGCGCTGCCTGCGGGCTGCCCGCCGTCTGGGCCTGGGGGCTGCGCTACAGCCGGCAGCAGCGGGCCCGGTTCAGGAACCCAGCGGGTGCTGCTGGCACCGTGGGACCCCGCAGTGCTGCAGACCCCCAGACCCCGGGCAGGGTGAGTCGGGGTTTGGCTTTGGGGGGGGCTGCACCGCCGGGAGGGGATGCAGGCGTGCACAAAGCCCCCCTCCCCACTTCCACGTTCAATTTGGGGTGCTCTGCGTGTTAAATCCCTTCCTGGTGCCGTGTGCCCCCCAAAAAGTGCCTTATCCCTAACTGCGGGGCTTTCCCCCCACCTTTTTTCCCTAATCTCTGTTTTTCCCACCCGTTTCCCAGCCTGACGACTCCTGGCCGGGGGCCGGGAACGTGTTCGTGCTGACCAAGGGAACGTTGTCACCCCAACCCTTTCCCTGGCGGAGCGGCCGCCCCCCACCACGCCTGTCCCGCTGGGCCCCCTCCCTGGAGAGCCTCGGTGAGCGGGGGGGCGGCCCGGGGGGCAACCGGCCCCCCGCACCCACCCCGGGGGTGCTGCTGCCCTGCGCCGCGGGACCCTCCGTCCGGCTCTGGCGGCGCTGCTACCTGCGGGGCCTGCCCGAGGCACAGGTAACGCCGGCTCCGGGCTCGGGGGGTCACCCTGATGGCGTCAGGCTGGTGAAGCGAGGGGAAACTGAGGCACGGATGGGGGGCCCGGGTGGGCGCAGACCCCAGGGGTTCCTGCTGCGGAGGGGATTTCTTCCTCCTCAGACACGCCCTGCTGCTCGGGATGTGGGTTGAGGATGGTGTGGGGGGTCTGTCCATGTCCCCCCCCGACCCTGTCCATGTCCCCCCCCGCGACTGGGCACCTTGTCTCCCCCCAGCGCGGGCGCTTCGCCCCGTCTCCGGCCGGCCTGGCCGAGGAGCTGACGCTGCTGCAGGACCGGCTCAGCGCCTGGCAGGCGGCGGGACCCCGCACCGAGCCCGCCGGCAGCCCCCTCGCACCCTCGCGGTGAGGACCCCTGCGATGGGACACCCCCCTGCCGTGGGGACACACGGCTGCAGGGGCAGCCCCCCTCGGTGCGGCCGTGGGGCGTCCACACCTGGGGGTCCCACCAGCCAGGTGGGGTTTTGGGGGGACCCCCCAAAACCACCCTGCGCCTTCCACCGGTGCCTTTGACCAGTCCCTCACTGCCGCCCTCCTGCCCCTCGCCGGGGCACAGGGCTTTTTGGGGCCAGATCCTGCTGTGCCGCCCAGCTGCCGGTGCCCGGGGCGGAGGAGGCAGAGCCGGGGGGTCCCCAAAAGCATCCCCCATTCTCGCCGGGCATGGCGGTTTCTCAGTTTTTCATTAAATTCTTGCTACCTCCAGAGCGGCTTTGAGGAGCTCAGGGCTGGGCTCCAGCCCGGGCGAGCAGGATCCGGCCCCACCACGGGGCGTTACCGGGGGGTTTCATCCCGCAGGCGGTGCGGGGACCCCCGTGCTCAGCCCCGGGGCCGGAGCTCCGCCGGGGTTTGGGTCCCCAGGGGCAGGGATGGCCGGATCCTGGCCTCTGCGTTGCCCTGGGCCTGCGGCCGGGCTCGGCTGCGGCCGCGATGGGTCCAACATCCCGCTCCCGTCGCCTCCGCCATGGAGGGACCCGCTCCAGCACCCCATCCCGGAACGGCTCCCAGGGGGTGGGGAGGGGCTGTGGGCACTCGGGGAGCCGGGGGTGGGTTCCTCGCCCCCCGGGGGCTCTCGGCCGGGTGCTTTTCCACGAGGTCTGTATTCCGGAGCCCATTAAAGCGCAATTTTGCAGCGATGGCACGTGGCTGTGACGGGGGAACCGGGGCCAGGGGTGCAGGACGGGGCACCCCTGGCACGTGAGGCCGAGGCGGGGGGTCCCCAGCACAGGGATCTCCCAGCACTGGGATCCCTCCACAGCTGGGACCTCTGGGCACTGGGATCCCTCCATAACTGGGCTCTCCCAGCACGGGGATCCCTCCATAACTGGGCTCTCCTAGCACTGGGATCCCTCCACAACTGGGCTCTCCCAGCACGGGGATCCCTCCGGATCTGGGATCTCTGGGCACTGGGGTCCCCGCTCGGGCAGTGCTCCCGGCCGCGAGAGCGATGTCGCCGCCCGTCACGGCAGGCGATATCGCGACAGAAGGGCGGCGACGCCGGCCCCGTCACCACGCGTGCCCACACTCAAGATGGCCGCCGCGCTCAGCCGCCGACGCCACTTCCGGCCCCACGGCGGCCCGTCGAGGCGCAGGGGCGGGGTTCGCGCCTGCGTCTGACGTCACGGCGCGCAGCGGCGTTGCGTGACGGCGGCGCCGCGCGGGCGGGAGCGGGCGGCGGGGCAAGATGGCGGCGGGGCCCATCTCCGAGCGGAACCAGGGTGAGCGCCGGGGCCGAGGCCTGAGGCCTGCGCGGGGTCTGCGGGGCGCAGGGGGGCACCCCGGCTCCGGGGGGACGTGGGGTGTCCGGGGTGGGAGGCCCGGGCTTCCGGGGGGTGGGGGGTCTCCGCGAGGGACCTGGGGTGGGGTGTGGTGGGGCTTGGAGGGGCCCGGGCATTCTGGGGACATGGGGGAGGGGTTCCGCGGGGGACCCTGGGCTCCCGAGGGGTGGGGGGGCCTCGGGGGCAACCCCAGCCTCCCTGGGGATATGGGGGGCTCGAGGGAAACCTGGGCTCCCGAGGGGCGGGGGACCCCAGGCTCCCGGGGGTCGTGGTGGGCTGGGATCTCTGGGGACACGGGGGGGGCATCCATGAGTGGGCCTTGGGCTCCCTGGAGACATGGTGGAGCTCTTGGGGGGGGGGCAGGCTCCCTGGGGATGTTTAGGGGTTGGAGGGGGGGCGTAGGCTCCCCGGAGGCATGGGGTGCTCTGTGGGGGGGCCCAGGGTGACCTGGAGGCTAAGAGGGAGTTACAGAGAAGACCTGGCTTCCCCGGAGATGTGTGTGTGCGTGGGGCGTCACCTGGGTGGGTCCTGGCCTGGAATGGAAGGGTTCTGGTCTCCCTAGAGAAAAGGGGGGGGGCTATGGGAGGGTATAATTACAGGGGATAGGGTTATAAGTTTAAGGGGGAACGTTTGTCTTTGACTTGAGTGACTTCAGCATGAAGCCCTTAAGTCCTGGCACAGCTGAGACTTCCAGCTTCCTGGGCTCAGGGGTCTAACGCGGGTTTTCTTTTTGCCTCCCCCCCTCCCCAAGATGCGACGGTGTACGTCGGGGGGTTGGACGAGAAGGTCAGCGAGCCGCTGCTGTGGGAGCTCTTTCTCCAGGCGGGACCTGTGGTCAATACCCACATGCCCAAGGATCGAGTCACAGGCCAGCACCAGGGTGAGATATTTACTGTTCTCTCTCAAAAGCTTCACATTAGGTAAAATATTTCAGCTGGGGACAATCAGGGAGGGATGAATTATCCCCAGGAAAGATCAGCAGCAGCCTTGGGTGCTCTGGTTTTAAATCAAGCGGGGTTGGATGAGCTGTGGGAGGCCGTGGGCCTGCCCACTCCTAAAGCTCTGCTGGGGGACTCATTGCAGGCTATGGGTTTGTGGAATTCCTCAGCGAGGAGGACGCAGATTATGCCATTAAGATCATGAACATGATCAAGTTGTATGGGAAGCCTATCCGAGTGAACAAAGCCTCAGCCCACAATAAAAACCTGGACGTGGGGGCCAACATATTCATCGGCAACCTGGACCCCGAAATCGATGAGAAGCTGTTGTACGACACCTTCAGCGCCTTCGGGGTCATCCTGCAGACGCCCAAGATCATGCGAGACCCCGACACGGGCAACTCAAAGGGTTACGCTTTCATCAACTTTGCCAGCTTCGATGCCTCGGACGCTGCCATCGAGGCCATGAACGGACAGTACCTCTGCAACAGGCCCATCACCGTTTCCTACGCCTTCAAAAAAGATTCCAAAGGCGAGCGGCACGGCTCGGCTGCCGAGCGCCTCCTGGCAGCCCAGAACCCGCTCTCGCAGGCGGACAGGCCCCATCAGCTGTTCGCCGACGCTCCTCCTCCTCCGTCTGTCCCGACTCCTGTTGTCACCTCCCTGGGACCTGGCGTCACCCCTCCAGGTGGGTAAATCCCAGCAGCGCCCGTCTCCGTGCCGCGTTGGTTGACGGGGGGCTGTTGTGCCTGTCCGCCGCCGGTCCCGAGGGTGGCTCCGTGCTGCTGCGCCTCGTGCGGAGCCACCCCTTGTCGCACGGTGAGGCTTGGGGCAGCGGTGCCGCGCTGTGAAACCCTCAGCAGAGCTGTAGGATCACGAGCTGGCACGACCTTAGGAATTCTTCCCTCCGTGTGGCAGCTTGATCTGTGCTGTTCCAGGGCTGAATGGAAGGATCCTGTTTGTCTGCTGGGGATTTTTTTATGGTTCCTGTGGGTGTTTGTGCTTTCGCCTCCTTCCTTCCCTGGGAGGATTTTTTGCTTTCTGTTTGTTTGGGTTTTTTTATACTTGACCGAATTCTCGCTGTCTCTCTTCCCAGGCCTCCCACCCCCAGGATCGTTCCCCCCGCCGGTGCCGCCCCCCGGAGCGATGCCTCCCGGCATGCCTCCTGCCATGCCACCCCCACCCATGCCGCCCGGCGCGGGTGCCCCCGGTCCCCCCTCCGGGGCTGCACCCAGCGGGGGACACCCGCCTCACCCGCACCCCTTCCCTCCGGGCGGCATGCACCACCCAGGTAAGCGGCGGACGGGGATCCGCCTCGGGAAACGCCGCTTGTCTTCTGCTTCTGGGGGCTGGGTAAATCACTCCCTCCTCCTTCCTGAGGTTCCCCCCTCTGTAAAATGGGGAGAAAACCGTTGTCATCCTCCGTAAGGGACTGAACACGGCGGCGTTCCCCAAGAGGTTGCTCCCTGCAGCGCAGGGCAGCCTGGTGGAGAAGAGGGAGGGTCTGCGTGGGAGCGAGTATGTCACGTCAGCGGCGCCGCGCCTGGTTTCTGGGTTTCTCTCCTCGATGTTCTTAAAATGTGTTAAAAAATAGCCTGGAGCGGGGGGATTTATGAAGCACTGTGGCAGCTTAGGAAGTAGTGCCCTTCTGGGAGGTGTCCAGGTGGGTCGAGACGTTAGACTTGCGAAGGTGTGAGACACGGGAAGGCAGGGTCCATCGTGGTGCGGGCTTTTAAGGTCTCGGGTGCTGCCCTGGCTGGGAGGATGTTAACGAGACTCCAAGCCTTCGTCATTTTTCTCTAGTGTAAATTAATACGTTGAGTGTGAACCTCCTTAGCACAGTCTGCGGCTCTGCTAGGCAGGAGCTAATTCAAGACATGAGAACAAAATGTTTCTTTGATTTCCTTCCATTTTTAGCCCGGTAGTACTGGGGAATGAGCAGCGTCTACATCTAGACTCTGGTTTCAAATGCAAAATATTAAGTTAAATTTGCAATTTAATTTTTTTTTGTTTTGTTTAATCCTGCCTTGCTCTGAAACGACCCCTGCGCTGAGAGGCTCTCCCACGCTGGCTGATTAGGGTGCTTTGTGTGATCGTGGCTCCGGCCGTGTGAGTGACCAGATGGCTGCTGCCTGTCCCCGATTACAAGCTGGCTTTTCAGGCTTTAGAGTAGCCAATTACACCCGGCGAAGGACAGCCTGGCCGAGCGCTTCCGCACCGTGTGCCCTGCGGAGGCATGCCAGGCTTGGGCTTCTGACGAAGAGACGAAGGATCTGTTTGTGTTTGGGGTTTTTAAAGGGATAAAATAAGAGGATAGTAGAAAAAGGTAGATTTGGAGGGACCCAGGCCACTCTTGCTCAGAGCAGGGCAAACTTCAGTCAGTTGCTCCGGGGCTTGTCCAGACACTCCGAGGGTGGTGATTCCCTCCGAGCCCCTGCACCTCGCTCGCTGTCACGCCTTTCTCCCCCCGGCAGCTTACGTCCTAGCAGTGTTTCGTATGCTGCAGCCTGTTCCTGTTGCCTCTTGTTGGAGAGCTTTGCACTTTCTCCTCTTTAACCTCCCTTTTCGGTAGCAGAATCCCCTTTGCAGACCTGACGTTTTAACCCTACAGCTGGATTTAGCGCCCCTCTGGGCTGCGGGTGCCCCGAGCTGCCGTGCCGAGCGGCTGCCCCCGCTGCCAACGTCCCTTGACTCGTTATTCCCCCAGGAATGCCTCCCATGCAAGTACACCACGGGCCGCCCGGCATGGGCCAGCATCACCCAGGACCGCCGGGCTCCGGAGGCCAGCCTCCCCCACGGCCCCCACCTGGCATGCCACACCCTGGACCCCCACCCATGGGTATGCCACCCCGAGGACCTCATTTCGGGTCGCCCATGGGTAAGTGGGTGCCTGCAAGAGGCGGTATGTGTTCTTTTCTATCGATTGTACACGCTTTCTTGAGTTGAGCGCCTGCTTTGGCCCCGCGCCCTCCCTCGTTCCTAGCTTAACGGGGACGGGCAGGAGGTGGTGTCGCGGCCCCCTGCTGCGGAGAGGTGTCTTGGAGGTAGACCTGGCAGCTGCAAGCTGCTAAACCAGGGTCTCTCGGGGCTTTCCTCACAACGTGGGGCTCTGCGCTCTCTGATGACTTCCCCCCATCCAGCGCATCGCGATATCGGCTCGGCTTTGCCAACACGGGAGGGTTCCTGAGGCCTGTGGTGTCCACCAGCCGCGAGGGGGTCCTGGGGGAGACTTTCTCCGGGACCTGCTGGTGGCGGGGGAACGAGGGAGGGCGTTGGCCCGAGCTGGCACCCGAGGGTGGGCTGTGGGTGGGATCGGCTGCCCCCGCTTCTCCCTGCGGAGGTTGTTAACGCCTGTGCTCTGTCCCCGCAGGTCACCCGGGCCCCATGCCGCACCACGGGATGCGCGGCCCTCCTCCGCTGATGCCTCCTCACGGGTACAACGGTCCCCCTCGCCCCCCGCCCTACGGCTATCAGAGGGTCCCCCTGCCCCCCCGGCCTGCACAGAGGCCCCCCGGGGTGCCGCCGCGTGGCCCCTTGAGGGGCCCCCTGCCGTAACTGCCGTAGCGGCAAAACCCCCTCCCTGCTGTGGATCCTTCCCTCTCTGCCCTCAGACTTTCATTTCCCCTTGGACTAACATTCCCGCACCCGAGAGGGGCGGTTGGGTCCACCCCTGTCTCAGCTCCCCCCTCTACCTTTCCCTCTCTCCATCTTTTTCCCTATTTCCTTTTATAGTGTTCAATTTTGTTACTTTCCCCCTCCTCCTTCCATTTATCTTGGCCTCGAAGATTTTTCAAGGTACTTTTAACGGGATTTTTTCCCCTGGGTAAAGCGGCGATCACCCATTTACAAATAAAGCGTTTTAAGAACGAGGGGTCATCCCTCTGCGATGGGCACGAGGCTCTGCCTGTTTGTCATCGAGGCGGCGATCGGCTGCTTACCGCTCTCGCCTCGCGCGCAGCCGCGGGGACGCCTGCGATGGCCTTCGTCGGCACGTGAGAGCTCCCTGCTGACACTGATGCCGCGCGTCTGCCTCGGTGAGGTGCTGAATTCGGGTTGATGCCCCCGGTCTCTTGCTTTTATCCCGGCTGTTTGTTGGTGGCTGATAGGCTCCGAGTAATCCGGTGCGCCTGCGGTGAAGAAAATCTACGGTAAAGCCTTAAAGTCCTTCAAATCTGTGGGTGCCGTTGGCCCAGAGAGCACGAGTAAATGGGCTGGACACTGGGAGGAGAAATTTGGCAGCGAACCCTGCTCTGCGGAGTCCCTGCCTTGTCCTTTTCCACCCAGGGAAAGGACTTTTGAAATGAGATCTTGGCATGTGGATGTGCTCACGGCCACGGGAAGCCGTTAGAGCTGTGGTTCTGGGGGTATTGTTAATGGGGAGGCCATAAAATTTGGGTTAAGCGGTCCAGTTGGGAGAGGAGGCAGGACAGATCTGGTGACGCGTTGTCTCCGCGCTTCCTGGGGCTGAGTCGCCAGAACCGTCCTGCCTCTCCTAATGAATTCAGCGTCGCCGTGCCGGCGAGACCGATAACCGGGGAAGTGTAAAAGCGGAGTCTGTGGATGGGAAGTTTCACGCCTTCTGCAGCAGTTGGGAAGGTGTGAGGAGGGAGGGGGTTTCTGCGGAGCTCCTTACGGGAAGGCGGAAGAGCCTGCAGATGGAGATAGGGAGAGAAGTGCTGGCTTTACATGTCTGAAGCTTTAAATCCAGGTGATTTAAAGGAAAAACAAAAGTGCTTCCAGATATTTGGCCGCCTGGAGTTTCTCTGTGGCTTTATGGGGGACTGTAGTGCTTTTTTTGGCTTGTGACTCCTCTTAGAAGGCTGCTGTGGCTCTTCAGTGCTCTGCAGAGGAGAAGCCGCCTTGGTCTCAGCCTTGATTTCACCCATTGCTAGTTTATTTCTGTCTTATTTCAACATGGTAGGGCTAAAACTGACCTTTAGCTCCAACCTCTTCACCATGGTGGGCCAGAGAGGAGGAACGGTGCCGTGCTGCCCCTTTTGTCGTCGCGGGGTTGTTTGGTAAGTGAGGCCTGGAGAAGTTCAGAGTGAGCCGTGCTGGAAGAGCTCTGTGCTTCCTTCAACTTAATTTATCAGAGGCTCTAATAAAAGTAACATCTAGGCTGTCCTTAGCTTTTACCGCTGATGCAGATTCCCATGCTGCTCCTTGAATAGAGATCCCCGCTCCAATCCAGCCTTCCTGGGGACAGTTCGGGTCTTGGAGGAGACCTGGGCCTCAGCAGTTTCCAGGACTGCTCTTAAGTCACAGCATCTAGCTCTGAGGTTGTGGGGGGCTGATCCTGACCAGGGTCCGCCCAGCGCTCCCACTGAAATGGGATGTTGACGTGCCCAGCCTGACGTTAACCCCAGATGCTTAGCTGTGGTGAAGGTTCCCAGGTTTATACAGGGGATGCTGAAGTCCGGCGGAGGAAATTCAGCTCGTACAGGGTCTTCCCGGAGCCCTGGGCGCACCGGGGTGCTCACTGAGCCTCCGTGATTTCATTAAACCGCTGACGGGCCTTGGCCGTCTCTGGCCAGGGCCGCTCCGGAGCCGGGCCCAACAGCATCAGTTCAGTCTCCCTCCAAGGAACGTGCCTTGCAATTACTGCTGGATTACGTCCAGCCTGGAGCTGTTCCACCGCGTGCCGCTCTGGTAAAACGGTGGAAAGAGCCCGACGAAACGGCCTTGTCTCGCCGTGGGAAGCAGGACTCGGGTCTCTCTGTACCGGCTGTGGCTGGCGGAGGAAGCGATGGGGTGAAGGCGTGGCACTGCTTGGCTCTGATTCCTCCACCTGCTCTAGGAGGGGAGTGAGAAGTGGCTTCACAGCTGCTGCTTTAAGGAGCAGAGCTGAAGCGGGAGGAGAACACTGGCCTCAGGTGTAAATCAGTCAATCCTTGCCGGTGAAGAGGCCGGGAGCTGCGAGGGGCTCTGCCGGCTGCTCCTGAGCAGACAGCAGCTGGGCTGTAGGTGTTTTTTTCTTGAGACGCCTGGTGGGTGCGTTTTAAAACATACCTAATGTTTGTGCTGATCTTGCGACGCATGGGGTTGTAGCTTGCCTTTCTCTGCTGCGGTCGGAGCGTTTGCGTACGCCGGGATGCGGTTCAAGGCAACGACGCGCTCGCCTCTCCTTAGGTGTGGACGAGGGAGATGCTTAAACCTCCTGCTGCGGGCGATGGGTGTAGGGAAGGACTTCTTGACGCAGCAGAAAAAAGCGCCTCTGAAGCTGAACAAATCTTAAAGCAGCAACGGTGCTGTGGGGTTTAATTTGTGATAGACGGGGAGCCGGCTGGGGAGGGCTGGGCGTCAGAGGGGTGCTTTAATTGCACGCAGGGCGTCACTCTTAATGCTGGGCTGTGGAGCGGCTGATGGGAGATTTGGGTGCCAAGGTTTGACCAATGTCAAACAATCCCATGAAAAACCCATCATAGCTACAGCATTAAAAAGCATTCCTGGAGTGGAAATAATTATGCCAAGGGAGAGGCAAATTGCCATCCATCGATCGGGTCTAAATGCATGCCAGAAGCGAGATGTCATGGTCTCTGCGGACCCGCCGCGACTCCGGCTGGGCGACCTTGTTGGCTTGCGTGTCCGAGGTGCTGCTAGGTGGGAAGCGAGCTGCGACGGAGGCGGTGGAGAGGCGCGCGTCCGCCACGTCGCAGCGAGTTGGATTAAGCTGCCGATGGAGGTGTTTGTGTTGAGAGGCCGAGATACAGAAACCCCTTCCCCTGCCCTGGATGGCATCGGACCCTCTGAGTGAGCCTGGAGCTCGTGGTGAGTCGTGGAAGTGGGAACATGCTGCCTCCTCCTTCATCCCAGCGTCTTAATCCGCACTGAGGCTGTGCCCAGCAGCATCATCTGCTTCCCCCATCCGGACTGGCTGGGGAGGGAGCGACAAGATGAGTGATGAACCCCCAGGATCATTTGCAGTCAGGAATTTGGAGACAGTCCAGCTTGGACTCCTGGAATGGGTGGATTTCGGTACGGGAGGGGCAGGACGCGTGCTTGCGGAGGTTATCCACAGCTTGCCATGACGGCGATGCTGAGATCTGAGACGCTTTGAGATCTCGAGCACCTGACGACGCCGGTGCCTCCCGTATGTAGCCGTCGAGCCCTTGGGTGCCGTTTCTGTGTTCACGGCTCAAGGAAGCCACCGGGACCCACCTGGGGCAGCCGATCTGCCTGCCACGATGGGCCCGCCCCCGGCTGTATCCCGTCGCCCCCCGGCTGTATCCCGTCGCCCCCCAGCTGTATCCCGTCGCCCCCCGGCTGTATCCCGTCGCCCCCGGCTAATGTGATGTCATCCGAGGCCCTCGGGCCAGGACAGCGCCGTTCCCCTGTCCCTGCTGCGATGCGTTTTACTCTGTTACATACATTGAAGCCTCAGGGCTGAATGTGAGCTCATGGATGCTCGGACACGGAAGGGAAGGGTGACACGGAGATTTGCTGGTGACAATGTGGCACATGAGTCATAGCTTGACGGGGCTCGGCAGCCCCGAGGAAGCGGTGCTCACCAGCCCGGCCCAGGCCAATGAGGCTCCGTGCCGGGGCTCGTTGGGCGCGTGATCAGCGCATCTCGGAGAGCCCTGCAGCCCGGATGCGGTGCTGTCGGAGCAGGCGCCCAGCCCCGGGTGCAGCCGCCCACGCAGATGGGAGGCAAGGCCGGCGTTGCCGCTCGCCGCCTCAGCCTCCTGCAGCCCTGTCCCAGCCCAGCCACTTTGCGCTGGGTTCAGGGCCCCAGTAGCTCAGCTCCGTTCCCCCTGTGGGGTGATTTCCAACAGGATCTCTATTATTTGTCAGCATCCAGTTCCCTAAATCCTTCCCAGTGCTGGTACCGCTGGTGTGGACTGGTCCCGGACCCCGTGTCCCCAGTCTGAGCCAAAGTCCCGCTGCGGGGCTGTTAACGCCTCCGTCCGGGTACTTGTTCCTACCCTCGCTGTGCTCATTTCAGCCTTGAGCATGCTGTCCCCCTCCTCCCCTCATTAAAGGGTGGTCTCCCGCTGGGGTCTGGTTCATCAGGGGCTCTGCCGATGGATCGCGTGCCTCTGGGGCTGACGTCCTCCGAGCTGAGACCGGCTCAAGTCATTGCATGTGGGATGCAAGACATTGTGGGGGGAGGGAGGGCGCGGGGAAGGTCCTGCTTGCGCGCGGGCTCCCAGCCCTGCTCAGCGTGGGGACCCCTGGTTCGAGATCCCGATTTCTCGGTGAGCGATTTGGGGCAAAGTGGGGCCGGTTTGGGTACCCCAGACCTCGGTTTGCTTCCCTGCAATAACCACGTTCTTCCTCACCCCCAACCCCCCCAAAAAAAAGATGTCGGAGGCGTTTGTGCCCTGTCACAACAGAGGGGCCGGGTCTGGCCAGCCCAGGCGAAGATGATTTGATCCGAAGAAATCAAAATTCAGCCCCGAGGAAGCCGTGACTCAGATTTGCCAGGCTGCGCTTCCATCCACCGCGCTGCCCGCCTGCGGCTGCGGTGGGCGGCGGGAGGAGAGGTTGCCATAGAGGGTCTGAGCGCCGCCAGATCCCCACGGCTTCGCCTCTACTCTCGCCTCGAATCCCCAGGGAGGGGAACGGCGGGGGCCGGCAGCTCGTACCCCCTCCCACCCCCCCGTTAGCCACGGTCGCCTCCGCAGTCACGGGAGCAGCTTCAAGCCGGCAGCACCGGCACGGGAACCCCGCTCCCGAGGGAGCTCCCCGCAAGCGTGGGCAGCCCGGGGGAGGCATCGCCCTCCCTTTGGCTTCGCTAATAAGCGACGGCGAGGGGTGAGCCCCCCACCCTCCCGCTGGCGTGTCCCCCCCACCCCCAGCTCCTCGTTTGCCGTAGCACAGCCCTCCCTGCCACCTCCCTTCCCCGGGCTGTTGCAATGGACTCTCCCAATGCTCAGTGTGTGTGTCGGAGGCTGCGGCGTTAACGCTGGGTCTGGTACCCGCGAGCTGTTTTCTTGCCGTATCCCTGCCGGAGCATCCTTCCTCGCAGCGCGGGAGGCAGACGCCGAGAGGAAGGCTGGCGCAGAGCGAGGGCTGACACAGGTAAGGAGAGAAAGAAATGCCTTTTATAAGGCAGATCCCCCCCTCCTCTCCCCACTGCTTTTAATTAGCATCCTCGGAGCCGCCGTCTGATGGATTAGGGGTTCGGCTTCTCCTTTCCACTTGTGTGGCCATTTTGTCCTGGAAAACCTTGCCTGTAGCCTTGCTCTGTCTTTTTACGTGCGTGTTTAATAACCTCTTGTCATCCCTCCCGCACTGTCGTACGGCTGGGGAATCTCTGCCGATGGGGATTGGGATTTCGTCGTGGGGATGGATGTTTATTGTGGTGGGACCGGCAGGTTTTGGGGAGGGGGAGTGCTGCAGCTCTCCAGGGGTGGCAAAGAGGGGGGGGCTGTTGGAATATGACCTTGGGCACAGGCGATTTAAAACTCTTCTCCCTTGTCGCCATGTTCTTGGTGTACCGCAAAAAGGCTGGGGGCTGCGGCGGGGGGGGGACGGACCCAGATGAGCCCTAACGTGGGACCTCCCGGGGGGCTTCGGGGCGTGCGGTGAGGGAGGGCTGCATCAATCGCTGGCTCCAGTCGGGCGCGTGGCAGGAGGAAATGGGTCCAGGCTCTGATAACCTTGTCTAGGGCTGGCAGCGACTGCTCCGGCTAACGCCAGGACGGGGCTGGCAGGGCCAGCGGCATGGTTTTGCAGGCAGAAGAGCCGTCTGGGGGGCTGTCCCCCACCTCCCCGGCTCTTGCACGTAGGGTGGCTACATTCCGTGTGATTTCTGGCTTCCCTGCGAAATCAAACCCCTGATCTCGAAAGCATCTGACGCGCGGCGTTGGCTCGGCCGCTCGAGGCTCCCCGGCTCGTGCAGAGCAGCCTCTCCGTCACAGAGCCAAGCTGTGACCTTCCTCCCTGGCCCGTCCTCTTCCCCAGCGTGTATTTGGCCTCTCTCTGCCCCCCTCTTCATTCTGCCGATTCCCTATATGTCACGGTCCGTATAACAGCATCCCGCGGCACGGCCGCATTGGGAGGCACCGCAGGGAGCCGCCAGCCTGGCTGGAGCAAAATGACCTTGGCCGTGAATCGGCTCCTTCCAGGGGCCTTGGGTGCCGATGGGTTTGATCTGAGGAGGGGGCCGGGGGCTCCCCTGGGTGGGTGCGGGGCTGGGGTCGCTGCCAGCCGGCCGGGGAGGCGAGGGCAGTGGGTGCATTAGTGATTTTTACGCTGTTAAAAAGCACCTGCCCGGCTTCATTCAGAAACTGGGGGGGTCGTGCCGTGCCGCAGCACCGTCCCCGAGTCCCAGCCGGCTGCGCAGAGCCAGCGTGGGCTCCCGCCCCGGGGGGAGCGCTGCCCACAGCCCTGGCTGTTTCAGAAGGGCTAATTTTAGCTTCCCCACCGTGCCCTGTCCCCTCGCTCAGGGAGGGGGGACGCGGTGCCGGCTGCGTCCCTCCCCCTGCGGCCCAACTCCTGCCTCTCCAGCCGTGCCTGGCCCCTGGCAGAGATAAAAATAGCCGTTTGGGGGGGTCACGCCGGCCCCCAGTGGCTGGGTCAGCAGCGCCTGTGCCCGCTGCCTGGGCTGGGGTCTGCAGGTCCATCCCTGTCACGAGCTGCGCTGGGCTCTGCAAAGCCCGGGGTGGGGGGGGCTACACTGCCTGCCCTTGGCCTTCACAGCCTGGGTGGGGGACACGCTGGGTGGGGGAAGGGGCTGCAGGGCACATGGGGACAGGGGGATGCTACCTGCAGATGAGAGCTGTTGGGGTGTAGCAGGGTACCCCCTCTCCTCCCCAAAGGCTGCACCCTGGGGGTGCTGAGGGTCCCCCCCCAGCACCCACCAGCTCTGCCCCTGGCGCCCGGTTCAGCTTCTGCCGACGCCAGCGTCTCTCGCCAAACACAACCCGCAGCCAAATCCCTTCTGGAAGCGTCCCCGGGGCGGGGGGGAGCGTGGCCTGCCACGCGCGGTCCCCGACACCCCCTCGGCCACCACGGCCAGCCAGATCGGGGCTGGGGACACGGCCAGGCCACCGCTGGCCAGCCCAGGACCCCCCCAAGGGACACACCTGCCCCCCCCCCCCAAACCTGCCTCCTTGAGCCCCCTGACCCAGGGCATGACACTGAGGCTGCCCTGGAAGGCTCTGGGGACCCCGGTGACCTTGGGGGGCTGGTCCCCTCGCCCTCCCTCCGGCGCCGCCCCATCCTGCAGTTCCCGAGGGAACAGGGGGTTGGTCCGGGCCTGCTGCTGGCCTAGTTTTGGGGGTGACTTGCAGTCCTGGGTGGGTGGAGCGGGGAGCAGCGATGGCCCCAACGTCCCCCCACCTCCCTTGTCCTCTGTCCCTTGTGGGGATACGGAAGGGCCAGATCCGGACGGCAGCCCAGCCTGAGGGGTGCTGTGCTGGGCCCCCCTCTTGCCAGCGGTGGGGGTCCCCGGCCCACGCTGTCACAGGGGACCCACCACCCTTGGGGTCGCCCTGTGCCTTTGCGGGGGTCAGCAGAGCCACCCAAGCGGGGTCCCCGGGGTCCCTGACCCCGGGGTCTGACCCCAGCGCTGTGACCCCGCCCAAGGGTGCCCTGAGCTGGGGGGGATGATGCATCTGCGTGGCCACACCCCCTGAAGCTCATTGGCTGAACAGCTGGGCCATGCCTCCACAGCCCCATTGATGCCGGTGGGGTGGCCACACCCCCTGGATCTCATTGGTCCTTACCCCAGCCACACCTTCCCGGCCCCATTGAGAGGATGGCGGGGGCTTTTCCCACAATGAGCTGGGTGGGCTGGCCAGGAGCATCGGTGGGGACAGGGGGGTCCCCGTGGCCTGGGGGACCCTGGCCTGCTCGGGGTGGGGATGGAGGGGCTGTGGGATCCTCCTGCTCCCTGCTGCCACCTGCCACTGCTGGGATCCCCACTGTGGGTCCAAGCCGGGGGGTGCTGCGGCCCAGCAGAGCTCCAGGCTCAGACCCCCCATCCCCAGGGGACACTGGGGTCCCTGGGTGGGCGATGGGGCAGGTGGCCTTGCAATGGCAGGGGAGACGTGGGCCCACCCCCTCGTCTTCCAGCTCATCTCATTTGTCCATGTGGATCCATCCTCCCTCTCACCATATTGAACCCACTGGTGGGTTTGGGTTCAAACAGGCAGCCGGGGAAGAGAGATGGAGGGAGGCAAACAAGCGCCGTAGCTTGTCCTCAGCCATGTTATTAGCCACCAGAGAATCCACCTTGCATCCCACCCTCAGGTCAATGGGGATCTAAATCCTGCTGAAATGTGGGTGCCTGTGGGAGCTTTGGTCCTCCATGTGAGGGGAGGGGGCATCTGAGCATGGGGGGGGCTGGCAGAGAGCCGGCATCCCCCAGAGCTGCCCCCATCCCGGCCCCCACTGTGGGTGCCTGGTCCTGAGCTGGGCTCGCTGCGCCCGGGAGCCTGCCCTGGGGTGAGCCCCCCGCCACCTCGCCGTGGGGCAGCAGTGCCCCAAATCCTCCTGTTGCCACCTGAGATGGGGAAAAGTGCTGCGGGCGCTGGGAGGGGGAGCCCAGAGCGGAGCAAAGCTCGGGCTGAGGTGGGGTGGGGGCTCTTCCCATCCTAAAATGGCCCCTGCTTGTGTCTGGGCTCCTCAGGTCCGGGCCAGCCTCTGGGGTCTCCCCGTGTCCCCTCCCAGCCGGTGCCACGCGGATGGGTAGCGCTGTCACCCGTGTCCCCGCGTCCCACCGTGGTCCCCGGGTGTGAGGGAGCCGCCCCCGACACAGAGCCCCCCCCCCCATCCCGGTGTCCCGGCCGATCCCACCGGCACCATGGATGAGAGCTTCCGAGACCGGACGGCGTTCATCCGCGGCGCCAAGGACATCGCCAAGGAGGTGAAGAAACACGCGGCCAAGAAGGTGAGCAAGGGCATGGACCGCATGCAGGACGAGTACACCAAGCGCTCCTACTCCCGCTTCGAGGAAGAGGAGGATGATGAAGACTACCCGCCCCAGGACGGCTACTACCGGGGGGGCGAGGGGGCCAACGAAGAGGAGGGGGCTTCCAGCGATGCCACCGAGGGTCACGACGAGGAGGACGAGATCTACGAGGGCGAGTACCAGGGGATCCCCCGGCACGACTCGCTGAAAACCGGGGAGCGGCTGGGGGCCGAGGCGGCCGTCGGCGCCTTCGATGACAGCGAGGGACAGCGGCGGAAGGACAAGGAGGAGCTGGCGCAGCAGTACGAGCTCATCCTGCAGGAGTGCGGCCACGGCCGCTTCCAGTGGACCCTCTACTTCGTCCTGGGACTGGCCCTCATGGCCGACGGCGTGGAGGTCTTCGTGGTGGGCTTCGTCCTGCCCAGCGCCGAGAAGGACATGTGCCTCTCCGACTCCAACAAGGGCATGCTGGGTGAGGAGGGGACGGGGGGGCGCTGCAAGATGTGGGGGGACCGGAGCAGGTGGAGGGATATGGAGGGAGTCATGGGATATGGGGGGCATGAGGGACAGGGGGACGTGGGGGGCGGTGCTGGGAGATGGAGGATGCAGGGAGATACGGAGGCGTGGGGGGGACAAATGGGATATGGGGGGACATGAGGGATGGGGGCACAGGGAGATGTGGGGGGAGATGAGCAGGTGGGGATGTGGGGAGACATAGGGGATATGGGGGACATGGGGGGACATGAGAGATGGGGATATGGAAGGATGTGGAGGGACACAAGTATGAGGAATGTGAGCAGACAAGGGATGGGGGGACACAGGGGATATGGGGGGACATGAGGGACACGGGGAGATGTGGGGAGACGCGAGCAGTCATGGACATGGGGGAGCAAGAGCAGACAGAGGGACGTGGAGGGATGCGGGGGGCTCTGGGAGCTCTGGGGATGTGGGCTGAGGGCACACGGGGGTGGGACAGGATGTGGGGGGCCGTGGGGATGCTGGGGAGCAGGGGGACATGTGGGGATCAGGGAGGCACAGGGGGAGGTGGGGGGGACAGGGAGTGTGGGGAAGGGGAAGGACATGGGGGACAAGGGGGACTCGGGGGGGATGCAGGGGGACATGGGAGATATGGAGGGTTGGGGTGGATGGGGGGGACGTGGGGCAATGGCAGGACAGAGGGACATGAGTATTGGGGGACACAGGGAAGTGGGGGGGCACAGGAGATGTGGGGCTACGGAGGGACACAGGCAATGTGGGTGACAGATGTGGAGGGACCCAAGGAGCTATGGGGGGACAGGGGGCACAATACAGGGGGTTAAGGCAGGGACGTGTGGGGTATGGGGGGACACCACAAGATGTGGGAGGGTCACAAGAAGATATGGGGGGGCCAGGAGGAGATGTGGGGGCAAGGAGGGACATGGGGGTGGTGATGGGAACCCCCCACGTGCAGGGCTCCCACCATCCTCCTCCTCCCAGTCCCACGCTGGTCCCCACCTGAGCAGTGGGGAAAGGGGGGCCGGGGGGCGAACGTCACTGCGCAGTCAGGCTGTGACTCATGGTCCCCCCGGCCCCGCAGCCCCCCCGGCCCTGCAGCCCCCCTGGCTTATCTCCCCGCTGCAGCTGGGCACGGCAGCGGGGGGCTGAGGCAAAGCCCCCCCCTGCTGCCTGGGGCTGATAAGGGGCTGCTGAGAGCGGGTCTGGGGGGGCTGCAGGAGGCTGCGACGGCTGCCCTGCGATGTGCTTCCCCTTCTCCATGGTGCCCGCTGCAGCCTGAGCCCCGCCACCACCCCCCGGTGTTACCGATCCCCCCCCCCGCCCCGAGACCTGGCAAACTCAGGGCAGGAGCGGGGGTTAGATGGGGATGGTATGGGGGGCCCTGGTGAGCCGGCTGGGGGCATCTCTGCCCCCCCCGTCCCATGGTCCCAGGCAGAGCAGGGGGGACAACCCAGGCATCAGCTCCCCCATACACCCGTGGGTGTTGGTCCCCCCTCCCCGCGAGGGGGCAACCTGGCTGTGCTCAGCTTGGGGCGGGGGGGCATCACTGCCACCCCCATGGCCCCCCAGCGCCGAGTCCCTGCCCCGAGCGCTGTCACCCCCCAGCGGGTGACTCGGGGTGCAGGTCCCTGCGTCCCCCGGGTCTGACATCGCTGTGTCCGTCCGTCCGTCCCCCCCCGGCAGGGCTCATCGTGTACCTGGGCATGATGGTGGGCGCCTTCCTGTGGGGCGGGCTGGCCGACCGCCTGGGCCGAAGGCAGTGCCTCCTCATCTCCCTCTCCGTCAACAGCGTCTTCGCCTTCTTCTCCTCCTTCGTCCAAGGCTACGGCACCTTCCTCTTCTGCCGCCTCCTCTCGGGCGTGGGGTAAGGGGGGGGCACGGCGCCATGTAGGGGACCCAGGCATCCGGGCCCCCCTGTGTTGGGGGGCTGAGCTCCCTCCTGCTCCCTCACCATGCCAAACCCCCCCTCCCCATTTGCGGCGGCGGGGATGCCCGGGCAGGCGGTGACGCCGTTCTGCCCTCCATCCCCCAGCATCGGCGGCTCCATCCCCATCGTCTTCTCCTACTTCTCGGAGTTCTTGGCGCAGGAGAAGCGTGGGGAGCACCTGAGCTGGCTCTGCATGTTCTGGATGATCGGGGGCATCTACGCCTCCGCCATGGCTTGGGCCATCATCCCCCACTACGGTAAGAGCCTCCCAGTGCCGGAGCACGTGGCGAGTTTGGTGGGTCTCAGCACCACCGCCATGTCCTGTCCCGTCTCCATAGGCTGGAGCTTCCAGATGGGCTCAGCGTACCAGTTCCACAGCTGGAGGGTCTTCGTCCTGGTCTGCGCCTTCCCCTCGGTCTTCGCCATCGGGGCGCTCACCACCATGCCCGAGAGCCCCCGCTTCTTCCTGGAGGTGAGCGGGCCTGGGGGGATGCAGGGCCGTATCCTGCTGGGGGGGTGGGGGGCAGAGATGGGGGGACCCACGCAGCCACCCCCAGTGGGTCCCAGGTAGGGACTGTGAGCCACTAGTAGAGATGGGCAGTGACTCTGAGGGGGTGGTGAAGGTGGAGGGACCAACAGAGGGACCCCCCAAGTGGGTGGTGGGACCCTGAGCGGGTGACGGAGATGGAAGGACCCACACATGGACCCCCCCAAGTGGGTGGTGGGACCCATGCAGGGACCCTGAGCAAGTGCTGGAGCTGGGAGAACACACGCAGGGACCCCCAAGTGGGTGGTGGGACCCATGCAGGGACCCTGAGCAGGTGATGGAGATGGAGGGACCCAGGCAGGGACCCCTGGTGGGTGGGTGGCCGCTGGTCCCGCCGTGAGCCCAGGCTCTGCCTTGCAGAACGGCAAGCACGATGAGGCCTGGATGGTGCTGAAGCAGGTCCACGACACCAACATGAGGGCCAAGGGCCACCCTGAAAGGGTCTTCTCGGTAAGGTCCCCCCGCCCCGGGGCTGAGCCTCTGGGCGCCCAGCAGCCCGGGGGTGGGCTGGAGGAGCCGGGGGCTGCAAATTCCCACCCCTGGGAAAAGCACCTGCTTTAAACAGGTGGGGAAACTGAGGCATGAGGTGGGGACGGGTCTCAGCCGGGAGCCTTGGCCGAGGCTGGCGCTTCTCAGTGTCCCCAAACCGTGTGACCCCCTCCACTGAATACCCCGCAGGTCACCCACATCAAGACCATCAAGCGGGAGGACGAACTCATCGAGATCCAGTCAGACACTGGCACGTGGTACCGGCGCTGGCTCGTCCGATTCCTCAACCTCTCGCAGCAGGTGAGGCCGGCCCCGGCCCCGGGGTGCACCCGCTCCCCCCGCCGCGCCCCCGCGCCACCTCTCGCGTCCCCTCCGTAGGTCTGGAGCAACTTCCAGCAGTGCTTCGCGCCCGAGTACCGCCGCGTCACGCTGATGATGATGGCCGTGTGGTTCACCATGTCCTTCAGGTGGGGCAGGGTGGGGTGGGCTGGGGGGCACCCGCCAGCCCTGCTGGGGTGGGAGCCCGGGGTCAGCCCCAGAGAGCGCGGGGTGGCACCCAGGGTTGCTGCCAGCTGCGCACAGCCAGGGCCAGCAGCGCGGGGATGGGGCTGGCAGCACTGGGATGGGACTGGGATGGGACTGGTAGCACTGGGATGGGACTGGCAGCACTGGGATGGGACTGGGATGGGATGGGCAGCACTGGGATGGGACCAGGATGGGATGGGCAGCACTGGGATGGGACTGGTAGCACTGGGATGGGACCAAGATGGGATGGGCAGCACTGGGATGGGACTGGGATGGGATGGGTAGCACTGGGATGGGACCGGGATGGGATGGGGAGCACTGGGATGGGACTGGGATGGGACTGGTAGCACTGGGATGGGACCAGGATGGGATGGGCAGCATTGGGATGGGACCAGGATGGGATGGGCAGCACTGGGATGGGACCAGGATGGGATGGGCAGCACTGGGATGGGACCGGGATGGGACTGGTAGCACTGGGAAGGGGTGGGCAGCACTGGGACGGGCTGAGCGTCGCAGTGCCGACTCAGCCCCTCTCTCCCCGCAGCTACTACGGGCTGACAGTCTGGTTCCCGGACATGATAAAGCACCTGCAGAACATCGAATACGCCTCGCGCACCAAGCTCTTCACCCGCGAGAAGGTCCGGCACTTCACCTTCAACTTCACCCTGGAGAACCAGATCCACCAGGGCGGGGAGTACTTCAACGACAAGTGTGTCTGGGGGGGGGGGTGCTGAGGCCGGGCCCGCTCGTTGCACGAGTGGAGGTGACGAGCTGGGCTCTTCTCCTTCCCCGTCCACCCCCCCAGGTTCATCGGCCTGAAGATGAAGTCGGTGACGTTCGAGGACTCGCTCTTCGAGGAGTGCTACTTCGAGGACATCACCTCCAGCAACACCTTCTTCAAGAACTGCACCTTCATCTCCACCGTCTTCTACAACACAGGTGGGAGGGGGCTCAGGGCGGTCCCCGAGGGGGCGAGGAGGCGGGGTGACCCCACCGAACCCCTTCTCCACCCCAACAGATCTCTTTGAGTACAAGTTCATCAACAGCCGGGTGGTGAACAGCACCTTCCTGCACAACAAGGAGGGCTGCCAGCTGGACTTCAGCGACGACAACAACGCCTACATGATCTACTTCGTCAGCTTCTTGGGCACCTTGGCCGTCCTCCCCGGGAACATCGTCTCCGCCCTCCTCATGGACAAGATCGGCCGCCTCCGCATGCTGGGTGGGCACGAAGGATGAGCTCCTCTATGTGGGGGTGTCCCCGGGGACTCCCGGGGCCGGGCTGGACGGGGCTCTGAGCGGCCTGGTCTAGCCGAAGATGTCCCTGCTCAGGGTGTGGGGTGGGACTGGGAGGGGGTGTCTTCGAAGGTCCCTCCCAACCCAACCCGGTGTACGACCTCTGGGTGTGTGATTTGAGAAGGCCCTGGGGGTGCTGGGGGGCAGCGGGGGGACCCTGAGCCAGCACCGGGCCCTTGGGGCCAAGGGGGCCAGCGGTGCCCTGGGGGGCATGGAAAGGCGTGTGGGCAGCAGGGCGAGGGAGGTTCTCATCCCCTTCTGCTCTGCCCCAGTGAGGCCACATCTGGGGGGCTGCGGCCAGGTCTGGGCCCCCCAGTTCAGGAAGGGCAGGGAACTGCTGGGGAGAGGCCAGCGGGAGCTACGGAGGTGATCAGGGACTGGAGCATCTCCCTGGTGAGGAAAGGCTGGGAGACCTGGGCTTGTTCAGCCTGGAGAAGAGAAGGCTGAGGGGGGGTCTCATCAGTGCCTATAAATATCTGAGGGGTGGGTGTCAGGGGGATGGGGCCGGGCTCTTTTCAGTGGTGCCCAACGCCAGGCCAAGGGGCCACGGGCACAAGCTGGAACACGGGAAGCTCCCCCTGAACATGAGGACAAACCCCTTCCCTGTGCGGGTGCCCGAGCAGGGGCACAGGCTGCCCAGAGAGGCTGTGGGGTCCCTTCCCTGGAGACATTCACCCCCCGCCTGGACGCGGCCCTGTGCCCCTGCTCTGGGGGTGCCTGCTCCAGCAGGGGTGGGACGGGGTGAGCTCCAGAGGGCCCCTCCAGCCCCCGCCAGTCTGGGAGTCTGGGAGTCTGGGCACTCGGTGCCCGCGACGCGGCGGGCGGGGAGGACGCTCGCCCCCTCGCCCAGCCCTGACGCCTCCCCGTGTCCCACCGCAGCCGGCTCCAGCGTCATGTCCTGCGTCAGCTGCTTCTTCCTCTCCTTCGGCAACAGCGAGTCGGCCATGATCGCGCTGCTCTGCCTCTTCGGCGGCGTCAGCATCGCCTCCTGGAACGCCCTCGACGTGCTCACCGTGGAGCTCTACCCCTCCGACAAGAGGTGCGGGCCGGGCCGAGGGGTTGGGTGCTGGGGTTGAGGTTTTGGTGCCAGGATTGCGGCTTTTGGGTGCCAAGTCTGAGGTTTTGGGTGCCAGGATTGAGGTTTTGGGTGCCAAGTCTGAGGTTGTGGGTGCCGGGGTTGAGGTTTTGGGTGCCGGGGTTGAGGTTTTGGGTGCTGGGGTTGAGGTTTTGGGTGCCAAGTCTGAGGTTTTGGGTGCCGGGGTTGAGGTTTTGGTGCCAGGATTGAGGCTTTTGGGTGCCAAGTCTGAGGTTTTGGGTGCCGGGGTTGAGGTTTTGGTGCCAGGATTGAGGCTTTTGGGTGCCAAGTCTGAGGTTTTGGGTGCCGGGGTTGAGGTTTTGGTGCCAGGATTGAGGCTTTTGGGTGCCAAGTCTGAGGTTTTGGGTGCCGGGGTTGAGGTTTTGGGTGCCGGGGTTGAGGTTTTGGTGCCAGGATTGAGGCTTTTGGGTGCCAAGTCTGAGGTTTTGGGTGTTGGGGGTTGAGGTTTTGGGTGCCGGGGTTGAGGTTTTGGGTGCCAAGTCTGAGATTTTGGGTGCTGGGTGTGAGATTTTGGGTGTCAGATCTGAGGTTTTGGATGCTGAGGTTGAGCTTTTGGGTGCTTGGGTGCAAGATGTAGGGTGCCAATACTACGGGTGTTTTTTTGGGTGCCAGCTGTGAGGTTTTAGGTGCTGGGGTTGAGCTTTTGGGTGCCAGAATTGAGACTTTGGGTGCCAGGTCTGAAGTTTTGGGTGCTGCAGGTTAGATTTTGGGTGCCAGGTCTGAGGTTTTGGTGCCAGGATTGAGGCTTTTGGGTGCCAAGTCTGAGGTTTTGGGTGCCGGGGTTGAGGTTTTGGGTGCCAGAATTGAGGCTTTGGGTGCCAAGTCTGAGGTTTTGGGTGCTGCGGGTGAGATTTTGGGTGCCAGGTCTGAGGTTTTGGTGCCAGGATTGAGGGTTTGGGTGCCAAGTTGAGGTTTTGGGTGCTGCGGGTGAGATTTTGCGTGCCAGGGCTGAGGTTTTGAGTGCTTAGGTTTTGGGTGCTGGGTGTAAGGCGGGGGGTGTCAGGTGCCAGGTACACAGTTTTGGGTGCTGGGTGCGGGGTGCTGGAGGCAAGGCTTTGGGTGCTAGTTGCAAGACGTGTGGTACTTGGGGGTGAGGTTTCAGCTGCTGGGTGCAAGATTTGGGGTGCTTGGTGCAAACTGTTGGGTGTCAAGTGTGAGGGTTGGAGCACGGGGTGCTGTCTGCAGGGTACAAGGTTTTGGGTGGTGGGTGCAAAGCGTGGGGTGCCAGATGTGACGTTTGGGGTGCTGGGTGCCACATCTTGGGTGCAAGGTATGAGGTTTGGGGTGCTGGATGCAACGTTTTGGATGCCAGATGGAAGGTTTGGGGTGTCGGGTGCCAGATCTGGGGCGCTGGATGCAACATTTTGGGTGTCAGATGTGAGCTCTGGGGTGCTGGGTGCAACGTTTTGGGTGCCAGGTGTGCGGTTTGGGGTGTTGGGTGCCAGATCTGGGGTGCTGGGTGCCAAGTTTTGGGTGCCAGGTATGAGGTTTGGGGTGTTGGGTGCCAGATCTGGGGTGCTGGGCACCACGGTTTGGGTGCCAGGTGGGCGGTTTGGGGTGTCAGATGTGAGATCTGGGGTGCTGAGTGCAACATTTTGGGTGTCAGATGTGAGATCTGGGGCACTGGGTGCCAAATTTTGGGTGCCAGGTATGTTTGGGGTGCTGGGTCCCAAATCTGGGGTGCTGGGTGCAACATTTTGGGTGTCAGATGTGAGATCTGGGGTGCTGGGTGCCAAGTTTTGGGTGCCAGGTATGAGGTTTGGGGTGCTGGGTGCCAGATCTGGGGCGCTGGGCGCCAAGTTTTGGGTGCTAGATGTGAGGTTTGGGGTGTCGGGTGCCAGATCTGGGGTGCTGGGCGCCACGGTTTGGGTGCCAGGTATGTTTGGGGCGCTGGGTACGAGGCTGTTGGGTGCTGGCTGCGGAGCGCGGGACGCCAGGCGCCGGCTGCGGGTTTTGGGGGTGCCTCCTGCGGGCCGGAGGCGCTCCCTGGGGTGCTGCGGGCCGCGAGGTCACCCCGGTGCCCCCCGCACCCGCAGGACGACGGCCTTCGGCTTCCTCAACGCCCTGTGCAAGCTGGCGGCCGTGCTGGGCATCAGCATCTTCACGTCCTTCGTGGGCATCACCAAGGCGGTGCCCATCCTCCTGGCCTCGGCCGCCCTGGCCCTCGGCAGCTCCCTCGCCTTGAAACTGCCGGAAACGCGGGGGCAAGTCTTGCAGTGAAATGGGGGGGGGGACTGGGGGCGAGGGACCCCCCCTCCCGCTCCCTACACCCCCCCCGAATCCCCGCTCCCCTCCCTCCCCCCCCACCCCCCCGGGGGATTAGTCTCGTTAGACACTGTGAAACGTCTTCTTGGAGCATTTGGGATCTTTTTCATTTGCACTTGGCCCCCCCAAACCCCCCACCCCCACCCCACCCCCCAACCCCCCCCATTTCTTTTCTCGGTGTCATCCCCTCTGTGAATAGCTGCTCGCTCCTGGGGGGCTGCGGGGGGGCTGAGGGTGGGGGCGCGGGGGTGCCTCGGCCTTGCGGGGGTGTGGGACAGCCCCTGTGACCCCCCGCCCCCCCCCGCCAACACCCCTGCTGGGCCGGGAGGAGGAGGAAGGAGGCTGAAGGCTCCGACCTCAGCCCCGTGGCGGGGATGGGGCCGCGGTGGCTCCGTGCCTCAGTTTCCCCACCCGGAAGGTCAGCGTCGGGCGTGGGGCTGGGAGGTGAAGGGGGGGGTCTCAGCTGCATCCCCCCCACCCCCAGGATTGGGGGTACCTTGGAGTGCACAGCCCCTTTGGGGTGCAAGGCCCCTTGGGGTGCACGGCACACCAGGGTGCATTGCCTGGCGGGGTGCAAATCCCTTATGCTGGGGTGCACGGCATATTGGGGTGCAGGGCAAGTTGGGGTGCACAGCCCTCTGGGGTGCACAGCACACGAGGGTGCATTGCCCGGCGGGGTGCAAATCCCTTATGCTGGGGTGCACGGCATATTGGGGTGCAGGGCAAGTTGGGGTGCACAGCCCTTTGGGGTGCACGGCCCCTGAGCATGCCCAACGCCTCGGGGTGCACGGCACACAAGGGTGCATTGCCCGGCGGGGTGCAAATCCCTTATGCTGGGGTGCACGGCATTTTTGGGGTGCAAAATCTGCCGGGGTGCACCACGCCTCCTGCTGCAGAGCCCCGCGGGGGCTGCACGGCATTTTAGGGCACCCACCACCTTAAAACACACGGCCCCTTGGGGCGCACAGTTTGGGGTGCACGGCGCCTCAGCTTGTGTGGGTTTTTAGGGTGCACGATGCCTCGGGGTGCAGAGCTCCTTGGGGTGCCCGGCGCTTTGGGGTGCAGCGCCCCTTGTTGAGCACAGCACCCCACAGCACCTCGGGGTGCAGCAGCCCCCGACTGATGCCCCAGCCCTTCATCTAATTTCGGGGTGCAGTGGGGCCCCCCCCCACACCAGGCACTGCCCTGCCGTGTCACCCATGGGTGCTGCGGGCCTTTATGCCTCCCCACATGGGTGCATGGGGCGGGGGGGGGGAGCACTGCCCCAGCCCCTCCCCAGATGTGCGGGGGGAACGGACACACAGCTGCATTTTGGGGGTGCAGTGGGGAGGAGACGGGGACGCCTCCGCTCCCAAAACTGCCACTTTTTCCTTTTTTTTTAAACCCATTTTTAAAGACTTTTCTTTCTTATGGGTGCTGGGAGGGGCGCGGGGGGGGCGCGGGGTGCTCCCTGCACCCCCTTTTCCTCCCCGCACCCCGTTCCCCCCCCCCCAGCCCAGAGCACAAAACCACCAGCGGTTTGCAAAGCACAAAGCGGCGCCTGGATCCAGCGCCAGGACACCTCCCCCCCCCCAAAAAGCGGGGTACGGGGGGGTCCCGGCGCTGTGCCCCCCCCCGGGTGGGTCCCCAGCAAGAGATGGGAAGTGTTGGTCTATGCAAAAGCGCTTCAGAGGCCCCCGGCAGCCCCCCAATATTTAGGGCAGCCCCCCCCCAGCATTGCGAGCAGCCCCCCCCCAAGCGATCAAGCAGCGTGTGCTTCATCTCCTCCTCCTCCTCCTCCTCCCCCCCCCCCTTCGGTGTAGCTGGTCCTTGGGGGAGCACCCCAGTAGTTCTGTCCGTACGCAGTCGTGCCGTGCTGTAGTTTTTAGATGTTTGTAAATTAATTAAACAACAACAACAACAAAACACTGGAAAAAAAAAAAACAACAAAAATCACCCAAAATGACCCAAAATATCCCGCCCCGCGCGGAAGCATGAGCCAGGCGCCGTTTCCGAGCTGCTCCCGAGGGAGGGTTTATTTTTTTTGGGGTGCGGGATGGGGGATGCACCCGAGATGGTGATTTAAAAATCAAAGGAAATGGGGGTGGGGGGTGATGGGGTACCCCCACCATCGCCCCCAAGGTGAGAGCGGGTGGGGGGGGGGGAGAGGATGCGCGGAGGATGGGGTCAGGGTGGGACCCCGGGGTGGCTGGGGTGATGCAGGGAGGGGGGGGCACCCCAATATGTCCCCCCCCACCCCAAATTTGGGGTCCATCCCCATCGCGGTGTCACCGGGCGGCGGGGGGGGGGATGGGACCCCCCCGGCGCTGCCGTCACTGGTTCCCGGCCGCCTCCCCACGCCGCTCCCGCTTGGAGCCCCCCAAACAAGGGGGTCGGGGGGGGACGCTGGGGTCGCTTTCCCACTGCTGGGGGGTCCTGGCGACGATGGCGAGGGCGTGCAGGGGTCCGGCCAGCTCGGCGCGCAGGGCGGCGTGGACCAGGCGATGCCGCTGCAGCGGGGGGAGCCCCGCGAAGCGCCCACTCACCACCACCACGGCGAAATGGCTTTCGGTGCCGGGGGGGACGCCGTGGCGGGGGCTCTCGTCCACGACCTGGAGGTGGGTGGGCTGCAGGGCCGCGTCCAGCTTGGCGCGGATGGCGCGGGCCAGGGGGCCGTCGGCCATGGCGGCCCCCCGCAGCCCCCCGCCGGCCGCCGCCAGGAGGGGACCCCGCATCCGGAGAGAGGGGCTGCAAGGGAGAGACGGGGGGGGTCGGGGGGGGCTCTGCAGGACCAGCCCCGGAGAGTGGGGGCGGTGGGGGGTAAGTGTGATGATTTGGGGGGGCTCTGCAGGGCCAGACCCCCTTTATGGGCCTGACAGTTAAGGCTGATGATTTGGGGGGGCTCTGCAGGACCAGACCCCCTTTATGGGGGTGGCAGTTAAGGCTGATGATTTGGGGGGGCTCTGCAGGGCCAGACCCCCTTTATGGGCCTGACAGTTAAGGCTGATGATTTGGGGGGGCTCTGCAGGGCCAGACCCCCTTTATGGGGGTGGCAGTTAAGGCTGATGATCTGGGGGGGCTCTGCAGGACCAGACCCCACTTATGGGGGTGGCAGGAAGGGGGAAGCAAATGCGCTTAAGGGGGGGCGTGAGTTTGGGGCGCTCCTGCAGGGTCAGACCTCATTTATGGGGGGAAGGGGCAATACGGGGGGGGAAAGGGGTGCTCGTTTTGGGGGGGCCCTGCAGGATCAGCCTCCCAAGGCGGGGGTCAGGATGGGGGGATAAGGGGCGGCACAGGGGGATTAAAGGGCGGTGGGTTTGGGGGACCCAGCGGAACCAGCCCCCAAAACCGAGGGGGGCGGTCCTGTCCAGCCTCACACCCCCCCCACCCCCGACCAGAGAGGGGGAGGAGGGAGAGTCGGGCCCGATACCCCACCCCGTGAATGAGGGGGTGCACCCCCCACCTCGACAACATCCCCCCCCCCGGTGCAATGCGGGGAGCACACCCCCAACCCCCCGCCATGTGCAATGCGCGGGGGGGGGCGCACCCCCAACCCGCCCCCCCCCGGGTGCAATGCGTGGGGAGCAACCCCAACACCCCCCCACCCGCCCCCCGGTGCAATGCGTGGGGAGCAACCCCAACACCCCCCACCCGCCCCCCGGTGCGATGCAGCCCCCCGACCCCGGCCCTCACCCCGCGCCGCTCGGGCTCGCGCCGCCGCTGAGCACGCTGGGAGGTGGAGTCCGCCCGCCCCGCCCCGTCACGTGACCCCGGCAGAACTACAGCTCCCAGAAGGCCTTGCGGCGCATTCCCGCCCCCGCGGCCGCGGGGTGCTGGGTGCGGGGTGCAGAGCGCAGCCTAGGGTGCGGCCGCAGCATCTGGGGTGCGGGGCGTGGGGTGCGGGGTGCAAGGCCTAGGGTGCGGGGTGCGGGGTGCGGGGTGCTGGTGCAGGGTGAACCGGAGGCCCCCCCCCCCCCCCAGGGTGTTGTGCAGAAGGCTCTCCCAGGACGCCCCGCCCCCCACAGCCCGGGCCCCGCCTCACCGCCCCGCCCCTCATCTCCCTGATTGGCTGCCACCCTCCGCCCCTGTCTCGGCGCGTCGGGGCGGGGAGGCTGGTGACGGCTTAAGCCCCGCCCCGCATGCCCTAATATGGCTCGGGGGGTTGGGGGGCGGCGCCACGTGACCCGGGCGGCGGCGTGCGCCGCGCGCGCCCCTCGCACACCTGGGCTCGCGCGCCCGCGGCACGCTCAAGTACGCGCACACGGGCTCGTGCACGCAGCCGCAGGTTGCGCGCTCAGATCCCCGCACGCACGTTGAGCACCCACGCCCCGCACCCACGCCCCCCCCCCCCCCCCCCCGTTACACGCAGGGCGGGCACAGCTCCCCCCCACCCCGCCCGGTTCCTCCCCCGGGGGTCCCCGGGACACCCCCCCCACGGGGCCGCCCCCCGCCGCCAGCCCGGCCCCCCCCGCCCCCCGCAGCTCCCGCCGCGCCGGGCGGCCCCCGCGGGGAGGAGAATTAACTTTTCTCTTTCCCCTCCTCCTCTTCCTCCTCCTCCGCCGTCAGTCTGTCCCCGTCAGTCCGTCCCGTCCCTCCGTCCCCGCCGCCGCCTCCCGCCGCCCCGGGGGTCCCTCCCAGCCCGGGCTGCCCCTGCCCGGGGGGGGCTCTTCCTCCGGCCGGGGTCCCCTCCCCAGCCCGGGGGGTCCCTGCTCCGGGGCTCCTTTCTCCACCCCTCCCCAGCCCGGGGGTCCTTCCTCTATCCGGGGGGGTCCTTCATCCCGGGGCTCCCCTCTCCATCCCGGGATCCGCTCTCCATCCCAGACCCCCCCCTCCATCCCGGGGCTCCTTTCTCACGCCCCCACCCCGGGGTCTCCCCTCTCCCCTTCCCCTCCATCCCTCCCTCCCAAGACACCCCCTTCCCCCGGGGGAGGGGGTGCTCCCTCCCGGCGCCCCCCCCCCCCCCCCCCCCTTTTCCCCGGCATGGCCCTGGCGGCGGGGCCGTGGCCGGAGCCTCCTCTTCCTCCTCCTCCTCCTCCTCCTCCCCCTCCTCCCGCCGGCGGCGGCCCGGAGGCGGCGGGGAGGGCGGCGGGGGACTGCCTGGTGTGCGGGGACAAGGCGAGCGGGAAGCACTACGGGCAGTTCACCTGCGAGGGCTGCAAGAGCTTCTTCAAGCGCTCGGTGCGCCGCAACCTGTCGTACAGCTGCCGCGGGGGTCGCGACTGCCCGGTGGACCAGCCCCACCGCAACCAGTGCCAGTACTGCCGGCTCCGCAAGTGCCTCCGCGTGGGCATGCGGCGGGAAGGTGCGGGGGCGTGCGGGGGCGGGGGGCGAGCCGTGGGAAAGGGGAGAGGGGACGGAGAAGGAGGACAGAGAGGGGATGCAAAAGGAGAGAGCCCAAAAGAAGGGGGGAAGGTGGGAAAGAGGGAGAGGAGGTGGGAAAGGGAGAGGGGCTGGAGCAGGAGAGCGCGCAAAAGAAGGGCAGAGGATGGAAAAGGAGGGCGTGTGAAAGAAGGAGAGAAGGTGGAAAAGGAGAGGGGTTGGAAAAGAAGGAAAGGGGATGCCAAAAAAGGGAGAGGGGATGCAGGAGGGGAGAGCGCAAAAGGAGAGGGGATGGAGAAGGAGAGAAGGTGGAAAAGAGGGAGAGAAGATGGAAAAGGGAGAGAGGATGGAGGAGGAGGACAGAGAGTGGAAAAGAGGGAGAGAGAGTGGAAAAGGAGAGAAGGTGCAAAAAGAGGAGAGAAGCTGGAAAAGGAGAGGGGATGGAAAAAAAGGGAGAGGGGATGCAGGAGGGGAGAGCGCAAAAGGAGAGGGGATGGAGAAGAAAGCAAGCGGGTGGAAAAGAGGAAGAGACGATGGCAAAGAGGGAGAGGGGACGGAGAAGAAGAGAGTGTGAAAGGACAGGGGGTGGAAAATAAGGGCAGGGTGGAAAAGAGGGAGCGGGGACGCAACGGGAAAGGGGATGGAGAGGCGAGAAGGTGGAAAAAGAGGGGCTGGAAAAGAAGGAAAGGGGATGCAAAAAAGGGGAGAGGGGATGCGGGAGGGGAGAGGGGATGGAAAAGAGTGACAGAGGATGGAAAAGAGGGAGTGAAGGTGGAAAAGGAGAGAGTGGAAAAGAGGGAGAAGGGATGGGAAAGGAGAGAAGGTGCAAAAGAAGGAGAGGGGATGGAGAAGAAGGGATGCAAAAAGGGAGGGAGGCTGGAAGAGGAGACGGTGCGAAAGGAGAGGGGATGGAAAAGGAGAGGCTGGAAAAGCGGGAGCAGGTGCGAAAGAGAACGGCGAGGGCGAGGAAGAGCGAGAGCGAAGGCAGAAAGGAAAGGGAGGGGGAAAAGCAGAAACGGGCAAGAGGGAGCAAAAAATAAAAGAAAAGGGGAAAAGGAGGAAAAAAGAGGGGGGAAGTGCAGGGGTGAGGAAGAGAAGGGGGAAAGGAGGAAGGGAGCGAGCGAGCCCGAACGGTAGGACAAAAGAGAAAGAGAAAGGTGAGAGGGGAGAGAGCGAAAAAGAGAAAGCAAAAAGAAAAAGAGAAACGAAAAGGGAAGGGAGAGAAAGGGAAAGGAGCGCCTGAAGAAAGAGAAAGTAAAAGAAAGAAAGTGAAAGCGGGTGAGGAAGGGCTGGCGGGGAAGGAAAGAGAAAGAAAAAGGGCAAAAAGAGAAAGAGAAAACTCCGCTCCCTCTTCGCTTTCATTTTTCCTCTGCTCGTTACCCCCCTCGGCCCGGGCAGAGCATCCCCGCGGCACGGAGGACCTTCCCTCAGCGGCCGAGCGTCCCCCGAAGCCCCCTCGCCCCTCTCCGTCCCCCCCCGCGGCCCCTCTCTGCACCCCCGAATCCAGCGCCGCCGCCCCGCTGGCGATGGCAGGGCTCCCTCCTCGCCCGGCTTCGCCCTCCGGGGGATAAACCCCCACCACGGCGGTTTTTTGGCTTTCCTCACAGGAAAGGCGCCGCCGAGGGAACCCGTTTCTTGTTCCACTTAATTATAACCTCACATAATCTCCTCTTTTTACCTTTAAATTTCTTTTGGGCTTAGCTTAGGCTCGGTTTTTAAGTCTGGCTCTATGCCGAGGTGGGGACGATTTACTTTTCCTCTCCGTTCTACGTAGTCCAGGGACGTGGCTGTTAAAAACCCCAGGGATTAGAGGGCAATAATACAGATCTTCTTTAAAAGATTAAAAATTTGGCTTTCTGGGAGGAGTGTCCGGTAAATCTGAAGTTAATTAGTCTGAATACTTCGCGTGACCGGGATTAAAATCACATTTCAAGCTCCCCGCGATACGCCGTGTGCCGGTCCCTCAGCCTCCAACCAGCCCCATCGTCACATTTTGGCTTGATTTTTATATTTTTGCTCCCAAAAGCAGCAGCGTTAGAGCAGACTTTTTTTATTTGTTTGTTTTTAAGCCCAAAATGGTGCGTCGGGGCATCGGCTTTGCCACCGTACGGAAACCTCGGTGCCGAATCTCTGCCGTGCAGCAGCCTCCCTGCTCGAATAAGGCCCCGGGGCGGGGAGGGGTGTGTGTCCTTATTTATATTCAAGGTCCTTATTTATAAATTTAGGATTTATTAATAATCACAGCGAGGGCCAGGCCGGGCTCCACAGCTCAAACCCGGCCCTACCTCATCCCCCGAACGGCGGGTTTATTCCGCAGCCCCTCGAGTCGGCACCGAGGGTTTGGTCCTTCGGCAACAGCGACGGCCGCGATGCTCCTGCCCGGAAAGTTGCCTTTTTTAGCATTAAAAAAAAATCCCTCGAATTAAAAAATGTCCTTTTTGTAGCATAAAAATAAATCACAGAAATTCAGATAAGGTGGAAAATTGCCGTGGGAGGTGAGAAAGGGGCGTCCCGGCACGGCCGCGGCGTCGCACCCCGGCCTCACAAATAAATGTGAGTGAGGTGGGACCAGGGTCAGGGAGAAAATCAGCTCAAGCCTAACCCTTGATTTTCCCTTTTCTTCCCCAAAAAGGCCGGTTGGATGTTGGGGAGGGGGGGATTTTTGCCCTGGGCACAGCAAGACCCGCTCGTAGCAAACCTCCACCCGCTTCGTGCAGCCAGAGACAGGGATTAAATCCCCGCGGGGGAAAAAAAAACTCCAGGCGAATTCCCTGCCCTGGAGAAACCCCGCGGGGTCGTTTGGGGTCAGATCGGGGTGTTTTGGGTTGGGTTTGGGTTTTTTTTATTCTTTTTTTTAATCTTTGTTTTAATTCAGAATTGCCGCGAGCTGCGGCCGCCGGTTAACGCCGGCGCGATGGGCACGGCCACGGCGGATCCCCCGGCCCAGCGTTATTCCCCAGGCAGAGGCCCCCCTTCCCCCCCTGCCCCACATCCCCTCTTGGCTCTGGGTTTTGGGGGGCCCCCAGGTGCCCTGAGAGGGGCACAAAGCTGCCGCGGGCCGCGGCGCCTCCGGGCGCGGGGAAACGCTGCCGATGCCTTGTGGAAAAGCACCTGCGGGGGGTTAAACATTCCCGGGGATTTAATTAATGAGGCTGGGCTGTGCCTCAGTTTCCCCACCTGCTCGGGGCCTTGCCGGCTGCTCCAGCTCGAGTTGGGGCGCCCCGAACCCCCTGGCTCGGGCTCCCCGTGATGCTCCTTATCCCGGCGTTGCCGGCTGGGAACCGGCACCGAATCCAGCACCAAACCGGGCACCAAACCGGGCGATTTGGGAGCCGAGCGCTGCTTCGGGCGGAGTTTATCCCCCCCTAAGGCTGCCGAGGGTGCAAGGCCCGGGTGCGGGGTTTGGCTGGGAAAGGTGGATTGAACTGTGGCTTCCCCGAAATCATGCGGGGTGAGACGCGGGGAGCGCGGGGCCCGATCCCGCGGCCGGGCCGAGGCGGCGGCGTTGGGGTTAGCGGCGTGTTCGGCTGCCGGATCCGGCCCTGCAGCGGTCGGTGAGCCGGGGTCGAAGCGCTCCCCTGCTGCTGCCGGGTCTTTTTGGGGCGAAAAATCTTGTCTTATTTCCAGGACACACCCAATGCTTTGAAGCAATTGTTTTGGCTAAAAAAAGGGGGGGGAAAAGGGGTTGGAGGGGTCGTGATGATGCAAAGGAGGTTTGTTGGGATGCAAAGGGGGTTTGGGGGCTTGGGAGGATGCAAAGAGGGGTGTATGGGTGGCGAGGAGGGGGCTGCACCCCGCAAACGGCACCGGGGCGATGCTGAGCAGTTTGGGGAGAGCCGGGGCCGAACGCTGTGCCCCAAGGGTGGGGGGAGAGCGGGAGGAGACCCCTGGCACCCCAATCCTGGGGGAACCCCTGTTCCCACGGCCCCCGATCCCGACCGCTGGCTGACACTCGGGACTGTCACGCCGCATTAGGCTAAGCCTGGCTCAGAGCCTGCCCCCACCGCGGGGGGCAGCGATGCCGGGGGGGCTGAGCCAGGGGCACCAGGCAGGAGGAGGAGGAAGCCGGACCCCCACCCGCCCCATGGCATCACCAAGAGGGGGGAAGAGAAAGGCAATTTGGGTTTTGGTTTTTTTAAGCCCAAAGTGCAAAAAACCTCAAGGCGCTGGCATTTGGGGGGAGGGGGGCGGTGGGGGGGCACCCCAGCAGCCCCCTGGGGCCCCTCGTTAGCACCAGCCCCTTGAAAGAAGGGGGTGACCCCCAGTGCCTGCATGGGGACCCCTCCCCAAATCCAGCGTGTCGTGTTGCATGGCCGTCCTAGCTGGGGAGCCGGGGGGGGGGCTGGCGGCCGGCCGAGCCCCGGTGCGTCGTGCTGGGGGGTCACTGGGGGTGGGGGGGGTTGTCCCCATCCCAGGCGACACGTCCCCCCTCTAACATGGGTGGGGGGGCACCCATGGGGCTTTTGCACCCTGGGGATCTCCTAGCACCCACCGTGCTCCCCAGCCCGGTGTGTTTGACCCCCTGGGGAGTGCGGGGTGGGGGTGGGGGGCACACACGCAGGGGCGGGTGCCGGCGGGTTCGGGGTGCTGACCTCCTGCTCCCCTCCGCAGCCGTGCAGCGAGGCCGCATGGCTCACGCCCCGAGCAGCCCCGGCCAATACCCCGCGGTCCCCGGGGACCCCTACGGCGGCCACGGCTACTTAAGCGGCTTCATCTCCCTGCTGCTCCGCGCCGAGCCCTACCCGCCGGCTCGCTACGGCGCCCAGTGCCTGCAGCCCAGCGGCGTGGTGGGCATCGAGAGCATCTGCGAGCTGGCCGCTCGCCTCCTCTTCAGCGCCATCGAATGGGCCAAGGGCATCCCCTTCTTCCCGGACTTGCAGCTTTCGGACCAAGTGGCTTTGCTCCGCTTGGGCTGGAGCGAGCTCTTCGTGCTGAACGCGGCGCAGTCGGCCTTGCCGCTGCACGCCGCGCCCTTGCTGGCCGCCGCCGGGCTCCACGCCGCCCCGATGGCCGCCGACCGCGTCGTCGCCTTCATGGACCACATCCGCCTCTTCCAGGAGCAGGTGGAGAAGCTGAAGGCGCTGCACGTCGACGCCGCCGAGTACGCCTGCCTCAAGGCCGTGGCGCTCTTCTCCCCCGGTGAGGGGGCGGGGCCGGCGGCGGGGAGGGGCTAAAAGGGGTGGGGCTGCGGGTGCGGCCGGGTGGGGTCCCAAGGAGGGGTGGGGTGGAGTTCCTATGGGGTGGGTGTCAGTGGGAGTGCAAGGAGCGGACGGGCTGGGGATGGATGGGCGTGGCTGAATGGGGTGTGGCTAAATGGGGCGTGGCAGAACAAGGTGGGGTTCCAAGGGGGTGGGGCTTAATGGGGTGGGGTCCCATGGGGTGGGCATCAATGGGTGTGCAGGGAATGAATGGGCTGGGGTAAAATGGGGAGGGATTTAAGGGGGTGTGGCTATAGGGGGTGTGGTTAAATGAGGTGGGGTTCCAAGGGGGTGTGGTCCCTAGAGGGTGATGGGGTGTGGCTTAAGGGGGTGTGGCTTTGGGGTGTGGCTTTGGGGGTGTGGTCCCTGGGGCTGGGCATCAATGGGTGTGCAGGGGATGAATGAGCTGGGGATGAATGGGTGGGGCTAAATGGGTTGGGGCTGGGGTGGAGCTTAATGGGGTGTGTATTAGGGTGGAGCTTAACAGGGTGTGTGTTAGGGTGGGGCTTAGTGAGGTGTCTCTTAGGGTGGGGCTTAACAGGGTGCGTCTTAGGGTGGGGCTTAATGGGGTGTGTCTTAAGGTGGAGCTTGGTGGGGTGTGTCTCAGAGCAGGGCCTAATGGGGTGGGGCCCCAATGGGGTGAGGCCAAGGAGGGGGGTGATGGGGCAGGGCTGGGCAAGGGTGGGCGGGGCAGGCGGGGCGTGTCGGGGCGGCGCCTCAGCGCCCCGCCCGCAGACGCGGTGGGGCTGTCGGACCCGGGGCAGGTGGCCGGCCTGCAGGAGAAGTCGCAGTGCGCGCTGGAGGAGCACGTGCGGCGGCAGCACCCCGGGCAGCCCAGCCGCTTCGGGCGCCTCCTCCTGCGCCTGCCCGCCCTGCGCAGCGTCTCCGCCCCCGGCATCCAGCAGCTCTTCTTCAGCCGCCTGGTCGGCAAGACCCCCATCGAGACCCTCATCCGCGACATGCTGCTGGCCGGCGCCGCCCTCAGCTGGCCCTACGGCCCCATGCAGTGACCACCCCCCACCCCCCCGGCGGGACCCCAAGGGGGACCCATGGATGGGACGCCATGGAGGGGACCCCCAAGGACGGGACAGCGAGGAGGGGACCCCAAGGAGGGGGGGAACAGCGAGGAGGGGACCCCCAAGGAGAGGAGACCAAGGATGAGATCCGAAGGATGGAACCGCCAAGGATGGGATCCAAAGAGGGGGACCCCAAGGGTGGGATCCCAAAGAGGGGGGGGCAGCAAGGATGGGCTCCAAAGGATGGGGAGCCCAAGGAGGAGACCCCAAGGGGGGGGACCCACGGATGGGGACCCCCAAGGATGGGATCCCAAAGATGGGGATGCCAAGGGGTGGGACCGCAAGGATGGGAGCCCCCAAAGATGGGACCCCAACAATGGGATCCCAAAGATGGAACCCCATGGTTGGAGGCTCCAAGGAGGGGACCCCAATGATGGGATCCCAAAGATGGGGACCCCAAGAATAGGACCCAAGAATGGGGGGACACACACCCCCCCCAGAGGGGGGCCCGGGTACAGGGATGCTGCTGGGGGTGGATTCCCTCCCCCCCCCACATTTAAGGGTGAAAAGCAGGTTTTGGGGGGCCAGACCATGAGCTCCGGGGGGCGGCCCCCAGCCGGCACCTCCCCCCGCGGGGCACGGGGAGGGGGCTATTTATACAAATAAAATAAAATAATAAAATAAAAATAAAAGCCTGTATCGTGTCCTCGCTCCCCACCCCCCCAGGTGGGGAAACCTGCGCGTCTTTCCTTTTAATTCCCTTTTTTTTTTTCATTTTTTCTTTATTTTTCATTTTTTTCATTCATATTCTTCATTTCCCGATGGCTCCCCAGTTACCGGCGCGCTCGGGGCGGGGGCGGGGCGTAAAATTGATCTTGTTAAAAAAAAAAGAGAATTTGATGCTTTTTTTTAAGAATGTTTTTGGCTGGAATTGGGCCGGAAGGAAAAGCGACGGCGGCCAGGCCTCCCAGTATGGGCACGGGGCGTCCCAGTTCAGCCTCATCCACCCCCAGTGCGGTCCATGGGATGCTCCCAGTTCACTCCCAGTGCGGGCCTCTCCTGCTCCCAGTACGGACCCACCAGGATGAGCTCCCAGTGAGGTCCCAGTGCAGTCCCAGCTGGAGCCCAGTATGGCCCCCTGGTTTGTCCCAGTTGCAGCCCCAGTCTGATCCCAGCACGGTCCCAGTGTGATCCCAGTAAGCCCCCCAGTCTGAGCCCAGTAAGCCCCCAGTCTGATCCCAGCAAGCCCCCCAGTATGATCCCAGCAAGCCCCCCAGTCTGATCCCAGCATGGTCCCAGTAAGCCCCCAGTCTGATCCCAGCAAGCCCCCCAGTCTGATCCCAGTAAGCCCCCCAGTCCGGTCCCAGTCCGGCCCCCAGCACGGGGGGGGCTGGGGCTGGTTTATGGCCGGTTTTCACCAGCCCATTAGCGAACAGTCAGAAATGGCCTTTCGCAGCCGCCCCCCCCCCGCCCGGCCCCGTTTCACCCCCCCATAAATAACCTCCGCGGGGATATTTTACCCAAACCCCGCGCGGGACACGGGCCGTGATTCAAGGGCGAGCTGGAAAAGGCCACGGGGAAAAGTTATTGTCCCGGGGGGTGGGGCGCTGGGACCCCACGGGGGGGTTCAACCCCCCCCCCCCAGCTGGACGCGGAGGCTTTATAAAAATCCCAATTGTATCCATGAAGCGAGCGGGAGCCGCAGACGATGGGCAGAGCTGTCAGTCACAGTCAATCAGAGCCGGGGAGCCAAGCTGGGGGGGGGGAATTAAAAATAATAACAAAAAAAAATTGTAAAAAAAGTCATTTTTCCATCGTCGAGCGCTGCCGGAGCCGGGGGGGGTGGGGTGGGGGGGGGGGTGGGGGGATGGTGCAGCCATCAAGCTGCAGCCGTTCTGGTGTGTGTTATTCTTTCTTTTATATTTTTTTCTTAATAGTGGCGAATATGCCCAGGGAAGAGATCGAATCGTTGCCTCGGTTCTGGTTTAATTCCTTTTTCCCTCTTGAGCTGCGCCTAAAAGCAGCGAGTCCGACCCCCGCCCGCCAGCCCAGGGAAACTCGGGGTCCCTCCAGCCCCCGGCCATCACTTTGGGGGTGACCCAGGGGCGCGAAATTAAAAATATACCATTTCAAGCACCTTAAAAAACCCCCTTGATTTGAGCTCAAGGAGCAAATAAACGAGGGGAAAAGTGGCATTAACACCCCCCACCCACCCCCCCCAGAGCTGCCCGGGCGACCCCGCGCTGCCACCACCGCCCCCGGTCCATCAAAGCCCTGGGCACCCCCAGCCCCGACCCCCCCGCGCCCCCCCCTTCCCGCCGTGCCCCCCTCGCCCCCTGGTTTTAGCGCCGTGGAGGCGATCCAGCGGCGATGGGCTGGGGGGGGGGGACACATAAAGGCACACACGTGCGTGTGCGTGCATATACTCACACGTGCGTGCAAGCGCACACGTGTACGTGCGCACGGGTGTGGCGGGGGGGTTGATTAAGTCTGTGCCCCGCGAAGGCGCTGCCCCGGCTCCGTAACCCCTTGCGAACCGGCGGTGGGTCAGAGCGGCGACCCTGGCCGGGAGGGTTTGACCATGGCCGTGACCCTGTCGCGGGACGTGGGGCCGCCGTGGGGCTGCCTTCGGTCCCCAGCAAAGCTGCTCCGGGCAGTCGGGGCCTCCTCCGCTCCCCAGCTCCTTGGGATCCCAAAGGATCCATGGGGTGAGGGATACTGGGGGGCCTGAGGGTTGGGGGGGCCTGAGGGTTGGGGGGGCCCCACTGGCTCCCGGAGCCGTTGCTCCGAGCGCCGGCGTCTCCGGGGGCTTTGGGGGGGGTTGCGGTGGTGACGGGGCCTCGGGCAGTACCGGTGGGGGTCGGGGCTCCGAGTGCACTGACCTCCGCCGGCGGAGCAGCTCCCCGCCTTGCACGGGGGGGAAACTGAGGCCCGGCTGGGGACGGGGACACGCACATGCGTCCTGCCCCCCCCAGCTCCGCTCCCCCCCAGTGCTAAGCCCTGCGGAGAACTCGCCAAGGTCGCCGCGGTGCCGGGAGCTAATTTACAGTCCTGACATTAAGGCACCAGACAAAATCTGGCAAGCCGGCGCTGGGCTGGCTTATATACGACAGGAGGATTTATCGGGCGGCGGCGCTCGCCGGGGCCGGCGGCACCCACCCGAGCATCGCCTCGGGCACCCACACCCTCGCCGTGTCCCTCTGCTCGTGCCCAGCCCTGCTCTGCTCCCTGCGGTGGGGCCGGGGGGCCCGATCCAGCCCCCAGCACCCCCCGGCCCTGCCAGGCTCTGGGTGAGGGTCTGGCCCCTCCAGGCTCAGCTCCAGCCCCAGGAAGCAGCTTGCCCGAGAACGGGCTGCCGTGGCCCCGGGCGGCTCCTTCATCGGCTCCCCGTGGCCAGTCCCGCGGCCCAGGCAGGCCGCTCCCACCCCCGGCCCCCGGCACACCATCATCCTCATCCTCAGCACTTCCCCGTTCCGATTTCCGTCTTCATCCTCATCCCCAGCTCATCTTCACCTTCAGCCCCATCCCTAACTCTATCCCAATCCTATCCCATTCCCATCCACACCCTTCCCATCCCCCTCCCATCCCCTCTCCTCCCATCTCCTCCCCTCCCATCCCCATCCCATCCCCTTCCCTCTCCTCCCATCCCCTCCCCTCCCATCCCCATCCCATCCCCTTCCCTCTCCTCCCATCCCCATCCCATCCCCTCCGATCCTCATCCCCTCCCCTCCCATCCCCTTCCCTCTTCTCCCATCCCCATCCCATCCCCATCCACACCCTTCCCATCCCCATCCCATCCCCATCCCATCCCCATCCACACCCTTCCCATCCCCTCCCCTCCCCATCCCATCCCCTCCCATCCTCATCCCATCCCCATCCACACCCATCCCATCCCCTTCCCTCCCCTCCCCTCCCCTCCCATTCCCTTCCCTCTCCTCCCATCCCCATCCCATCCCCTTCCCTCTCCTCCCCATCCCATCCCCTCCGTCCATCCATCCCATCCCCATCCCATCCCCTTCCCTCTCCTCCCCATCCCATCCCCTCCGTCCATCCATCCCATCCCATCCCATCCCCATTTCATCCCCGGCAGCGTGCCGGCAAGGCTCGGCTGATGGCAGCGGGGGCACGAGGGCGAGAGTGGCCAATGGGCTGCAGCTGGGGCCAGCGGGGAGGGGGGACGGCTGGATTTGGGAGAGGCCATCGGGGAGGGCTCAACCCTTCTATCAGACAGTAGAGAATCCACAAGCCCATCTCCACCAAACAGCCCCCAGGGCCATAATCCCCCGGTGCCTCCTGCGGCAGGGTCTGTCCCCCCGCCGGTCCCCGGAGAGGGGGGGGATTCTAACGAGCTTGATTCCCTGGTGAGCCTCGGCTTCCCCCCCCCGGCCCCACGTGGGAGATCGACACGGGGCGGGAGAAGTGGGGCGGGAGGGAAAGCGAGAGGTCCCACAGCACCCACGCCCCCTCCCTCGCCCGGCGGCGGCTCCGCGTCCCCCCGGGACCCCGCGCGGGCGGCTCGTTAATTAGCGCCGAGTCTCGGCGCGCTCGCGGGACGAGGGAAGCAAATGAGGGCCCTGTGATGGAGGGTCCTGCCGGGGGGAGCGACAGGGTGGGGAACCGTCTGCCGCTCATTGCAACGGGCCGGGGAGCGTTGGGTGCTGCCGCGCCGGGGCGACGGAGCCGCCGAGGCCCCCGCGCCCACGAGGGAGGCGGGACACGGGGACGCTGGTGCCGTGGGTGGGAGGGCGATGGCGGTGCCGTGGGTGGGAGGGCGATGGCGGTGCCGTGGGTGGGAGGGCGATGGTGGTGCCGTGGGTGGGAGGGCCATGGCGGTGCCGTGGGTGGGGTGGTGATGGCGGTGCCGTGGGTGGGAGGGCGATGGCGGTGCCGTGGGTGGGAGGGCGATGGCGGTGCCGTGGGTGGGGTGGTGATGGCGGTGCCGTGGGTGGGAGGGCGATGGCGGTGCCGTGGGTGGGGTGGTGATGGCGGTGCCGTGGGTGGGAGGGCGATGGCGGTGCCGTGGGTGGGAGGGCCATGGCGGTGCCGTGGGTGGGAGGGCGATGGCGGTGCCGTGGGTGGGATGGCCATGGCGGTGCCGTGGGTGGGAGGGTGATGGCGGTGCCGTGGGTGGGAGGGCGATGGCGGTGCCATGGGTGGGGTGGCCATGGTGGTGCCGTGGGTGGGGTGGTGATGGCGGTGCCGTGGGTGGGAGGGCCATGGCAGTGCCGTGGGTGGGAGGGTGATGGCGGTGCCGTGGGTGGGAGGGCGATGGCGGTGCCGTGGGTGGGAGGGCGATGGCGGTGCCGTGGGTGGGAGGGCGATGGCGGTGCCGTGGGTGGGAGGGCCATGGCGGTGCCGTGGGTGGGAGGGCGATGGCGGTGCCGTGGGTGGGAGGGCGATGGCGGTGCCGTGGGTGGGAGGGCGATGGTGGTGCCGTGGGTGGGAGGGCGATGGCGGTGCCGTGGGTGGGAGGGCGATGGCAGTGCCGTGGGTGGGGTGGTGATGGCGGTGCCGTGGGTGGGAGGGCCGTGGCGGTGCCGTGGGTGGGAGGGCGATGGCGGTGCCGTGGGTGGGGTGGTGATGGTGGTGCCATGGGTGGGAGGGCGATGGCGGTGCCGTGGGTGGGAGGGCGATGGCGGTGCCGTGGGTGGGAGGGCGATGGCGGTGCCGTGGGTGGGAGGGTGATGGCGGTGCCGTGGGTGGGAGGGCCATGGCGGTGCCGTGGGTGGGAGGGTGATGGCGGTGCCGTGGGTGGGAGGGCCATGGCGGTGCCGTGGGTGGGAGGGTGATGGCGGTGCCGTGGGTGGGAGGGCGATGGCGGTGCCGTGGGTGGGAGGGCCATGGCGGTGCCGTGGGTGGGAGGGCCATGGCGGTGCCGTGGGTGGGAGGGCGATGGCGGTGCCATGGGTGGGGTGGCCATGGTGGTGCCGTGGGTGGGGTGGTGATGGCGGTGCCGTGGGTGGGAGGGCCATGGCGGTGCCGTGGGTGGGAGGGCGATGGCGGTGCCGTGGGTGGGAGGGCGATGGCGGTGCCGTGGGTGGGAGGGCCATGGCGGTGCCGTGGGTGGGATGGCCATGGCGGTGCCGTGGGTGGGACAGCAATGCCAGAAACACCCCCGCGGTAGAAGGCGGTCTCCACTCCCGGAGCACGTGAGCACGTCGAGCGCCCTCGCCCCGCCGAAGCGCCCGTGTTCGGTGGCTGGGGGACACCCCTGCACGTCCCTGTCACCCCCACGGCATCGAGGACGGCGGCTTTTTGCGGCGATCACCACAAATCCCTCCCTGGGGCTCGGCGCTACCCGGGTGGGACGCAGCGGGCCGGGACCCGGGTGGGTTTCACCCGGCCATGGGTTACACGGGTGGGGGGAATCCCCCTTCCTCAGCGCGGGGACGGGAACCATCAGCCCCGTCCCCTCTCCCTAAACCCTTTTTCATCCCGCTTTGATCTCCCTCCCGCGGCCGGGGTCGGCGCAGGCGGCAACGACGGCACCCAGGACCGGGTGTCGCTCGCGGGGAGGGGGAGCCCTTCTCCGAAACCGGTGGGGGTCCCCCCCCAACCCTCTCAGCTCAACGAATCCCGCCTGAAAAGCCGGGACCTGGTCAGGTTAGGGGAGGAAAAAGGATACCGGGCTTTACAGTAAGGCGCACTATAGAGGCAGTGTTTCGGCGGTGACCCCCCGGGTCAGAGGTGAAGGGTTTCCCAGGAGCGTCTTTGAAGAGAGCCATCTTTGATGAGAAAAGAGCCTCTATACAGATGTCTCATAATTACCATGAGAATGTGGAGCACATGGCGGCCGCGCCGGCCCCAAAGGGAGCTTTAATGGAATGTCATTAAAACGCCCCGTTCGTTCGGGAGGTTTCTCTTCCCCCCCCTCCCCGCTTTGCCCCACTTTAACCTCTTTCAGGCTCAAATCCTCCCCCCGCCCCGACGTGACTCGCCGCAGCGATGCCGGGCATCCCGGCACTCGCCTGAGCCCCCTCGGGGTTGGGTACCCCTGCGCCGCGTGGGGATGCTCGGCCTTCGGAGGTTTGGGTCCAGGGAGGCCAATTTTTGGGTCCAGTTTGGCGAATTTTTGGGTCCAGGGAGGTGAATTCCTCAGGCCTGGGGGAGATTTTGCGCGGGGTGGGGAGGGATGCGCCCGGCTGCGACACCACCAGCATCACCATCCCCTGCGGAAGCCAGCAGAGTGATTCTTTTTGTTGAATCACATCTCTCTAACCCAGCCCAGGGTGGTGCAGGGGGGCAGCTCTGCCCGCGGCGAGGCCGAAGGCTTCCCCCCTCCCTCGCCGCGGGCACCGCAGGCGTCGCCTATCAGCACCGCAAACCTCGGGGAGCCGGGCCGTACCGGGGCCAGGCAAAGAACACCGACCCCAGCCAGGGTTCTCTCCCAGAAATCCAATTAAAGGCTCTATGGTGAGGCTCTGGGTTCCCAGAAGGTGGCCAGGCTCCTCCGGCCCCTGCCCGTGGCCGTCCCCCCTCCGCGTGATAAACCGCCGCTAATAAAACCGGTGGCGGGGCTAATATATCTGTAATCCGCCCGTGATACACGGGGGACCCGGTGCCGAGGGCGGCGGCGGCCCCAGCGCAGCGCGCGAGGTTAATCTCCGTGAAATCGTCCCTTCGGCTCGGCTTTTATCCGCGTGTCAAGACGTCAGGGCGGGGAGGGCGGCACGCACCGAGGCAGCCACCCCCGACCCCGGCCCTGGAGGGTTCGGCTCCCTTTTACCCTTAACTCTGGCCGCCGGTGCATCTCTCCGGCGTCTCTCCGGGCCGCGGCGAGCCGGCGATGTCCTTCCCGGCCAGGGCAGGACTTCGGATGCGGCGACGCCAACGCGCGCGTCTGAAACGGGACCCGGAAAACCAAACCTGCGTAAAGAGTCCTAACGGGGGAAAATCGGGGCTGAGCAGTGAAAGCTCAGCCCGGGGGTGGTCGGGGGTCGTTTCAACGGTCGTGGGGTTTATGTAGGGCAAGCAGAGGAGGCAAAAGGTGTTTTAAGGCAGAAAACCCCATTTTTTATAATTTCAAATACCCGCTTCGTGGTTTGGCAGGGAGACGCCGGGCTGTCCCCCTCCGCAGCACAGGGAGAGGTGGGGATGAGCGGTGAGGAAGGTGGAGGAGAAGAGGGAGGGAGGGATGGCCCCGGGGAAGGAGGGCTGGATGGACAACACGGCACCCCTGGAAAACCAGGACATTCCGGGCTCGAGGGTGCCTGTGCGGCCCCCTGGACCCCGATCAGTTTGGTTACGGGTGAGATTTCCCAGCGGAAAACATATTTCAAGTCCTGCCCAGATAAAAACCTTCAGACCTGCTTGCTTCGGCCCTCCCGGCCCCGGCCCCACGGGCTCAGGCGCCCCAGTCCGGCCAGGGCCGTGGCGATGGAGCCCGGAGAGGCGACGCGTGGCGCAGGCGAGACCCCGGGGCGTGGGGAGATGTGGAGTCCTGCATCTTCTGTCCGCCGGGCCGGCTGGGAAACCATTTCTAAAGGAAAAAAAAGAGTGATATTAAAAAAAAAAGTGGTGTCTTGGCTGAAGCAACCTCCCCATTAGACACCCCGCAGCAGCGTGGCTCCCGGCCCCTTCCATTGTCAGAGAAAGGTCAGCCCCTGACTAGTTAGTTATCATTAGCTAAGGCCAATTTAATCACGGCGATTGTGTATAAATCACTGCGGACAGACAGGGCACTTTCCTCCCTCCTCGCCTCCCCGGCTCAAAGGTTGACAAATCTCCCGGCCGTCTCCCCCCCAGCCAGCTCCGGCGGCTGCCCGGGGCTTTCGGCCGCTTTGCCAAATATTAAAGGACGTCGTAAATCACCGGGGCGCTGCCCATCCATCAGCCTGTCAGCCTGAAGATCAGGGTCACGGGTACGAAAGGTCAAGGGCCGAGCGGGAACGGCAGCGGGGCAGGAGCGGGATGGACGGGCAGCGTCGGAGGCCAGGAGGTGTCGGGGACGGAGGGGGATGAGCTGGGAGGGATGGAGCGGCCCAAAACCAGCCCCGTTGCACCCGGGTCCTGCTCGTGGCGGCTTTTCCCGCCTCCCTCCTGTACCGGCAACCCGATGTGGCACGCAGGAATCGAAGTCGGGGCTGGAAACCGGTGGGTGGGTGGGAAGGGAGAGCGCCCGTCCTCCCTGGGGACTGCGCCAGCAGGATGCTCCGGGCTCGCCGGGTGCTCGGGGCTCGGGGAGCTGGTTTCATCCGCAACACCCCTCACGATGCCTCCGGCCCCGCGGCAGGGGCTGGTTTCGGTACCGCGCCGAGTCAGCGACCGCAGCCGGCCGCCCCCACCACGTTTCATGCCGCCGGCAGGGCCGAGGGGAACCGAGGCACGGGGGGAACCTCCCCGTGCCGCAGCAGCCAGGGAGCGCGGGACGGAGCCAGCACCCCCCGGCCCAGGGACCAGGACCCGGCCCACAAGGACAGAGCCAGACAAGGCATCCAACTTTTTCTCGCCTCCCTCCCTCTCCACCTTCCCTTCCTTCCCTTTTTATTCCCCCCCCACACTTTCCTTGCCTTTTTTTTTTTTTTTTATTTCAATCTAATTGAAGGGGGGGGGTAGAAGATAAGAGCTGCCAGGGCTAATTACACCTCATTATTCCAAAGGATCTCTCACGCCTCACTTCTCCTCAAACGCTGGCAAAAGCGAGGGGGAGGGGGATGGCTATTAAGGGAAAAGCCTTGGTGGAAAACAAAGTTGGTTAATTCACACGGCGCGGCCCCGCGGCGGCTGCGTGGGGGCTCCCCTCCGCCTCCCGGGGCGCCGCCACCGCCTCGTCCCGGCTGCGGGGCTGCTGCCGGTGGGGCCGAGCGGGGCTGGGGGGCCCTGGGGCGGATGGAGACCACCCCGGGGCGATGGGGTGGGTTTGGGGCGCTCTGAGGGCAGCAGGGCCATGACCTCGGGTGTCCCCACCTCCTCGGCTGTCCCCACCGGGACGTGGTCTGCTTCGGCAGACGGGCTTTGCACCAGCCCACGATGTCGCCGCCTCGCACCGTGCCTCAGTTTCCCCTGGCCGGGGCTGCAGCCTCCCCGTCATTCAGAGGGAGGGTTTTAACCCCCACATTTTTGGGGGAACCTGTTAAGGCAGGGTAGATACTGGGGCTGATTGTTTTAAGCATTCCCCTCTCCAGCCAGAAACTTCCCTGCCTATTTTCCAGCTCTTAACTTGCTTCCCCGGCGCACTTTGGGGAGAAATCCCGCCTGCTCCAAGCCCCAGCGCCCCAAAGCGTAAGAGAAGGGGAGGCTCCAGCCCTGGGCAGGCACGGGGGTGGGAGCGTCTCCCCGCCGCCGCCGGGGCCGACCTTTCCCGCTTGCAGGGGGACGAGTTAGGGCAGCCAGGGGTCCCCGCGTACGCCCGTCGCGGGTCTGGGCCGGCATCGCCGCAGCCTCTTCCACAAACCCCTTTTGCTTTCCGTGCTCTGTAAAATGCTATTTTTACTGCCTCTAAGATGCGTTTCCTCCGTAAAACCGCACGCTGCAAATTCGCTCGGCTCTCCAGGATGGCTTCTTATTTACATTAAAAAGGAAGGATTTGATTATAAAGCAAGAAATTCCTTATTTCGCTTTGCCAGTGAAGGCTCTGGCCCTGCCTGTGCGAAGCAAACCCCAAACCCTTCCGTGAGGATGAGGATGGCCCTAAAAGGTTTTCATACGTGGGATAATTAACAGCAGCGATATCCGAGGGTGGTTAGACTCAAGCGATGGGGAAAGCCAGGGATTTTTCAGAGGCGTTTTGGGCGTTCTGCCCCTCGGCGGCTCCCGGGCGCGTCCCCAGCGCAGGCCTTTGGGCAGGGAGGGGTTGAGGCTTCCTCTGGCCAGAGGCAGGGCTGGATCCAGGAGACAGGAGAGGTAACTCCATCCCCAAGTGCCCGGCGGGTACCGCAGCCCCGGAGCGGCGTTAAAGCAGCGGTGGGTGACACCCCTGCCTCCCGCCGCTGCATCCTTACCCCATTTCTCCCGGCGGCTGGGTTTTCTCTCCCCGCCCGGTGCTGTTTTGGTGGTCCCAGCTCAGCCGTTCCAGCCGGGTGTCTTGTCCTGCGGGAGACGTAAGGATAAGTCAGATAATTCAGGTAATTCAGGTAATTTAGATAATTGTGGCTGCAAACCCGCCTCCTCCTTCCCCTGTTTTATGCCCCAAAAGTCCTGACACGTTTTATTGAAATCCAGGAGGGCTGAATCAATTTCTTTCTCCTGTTTAAAAATCAAAAAGTAACCTTTAGCAAAAGCCAGAGAAGTTGATTATAGGAAATCTATAAAATTTCTATAAAATAAGGCCAGGAATACATCACGTCGTCGGGCCCGGAGGGATGGACTCTGCATTTACAAAGAGGAGTGGTGGCTTAGCGCGGGCCGTTAGAGGATGCCGCCAGCTTTGAGTTGTGGCTCTTCCCAGATATTTCACGATAACAACAGATGAAAAAAAAATAAAGACATTTATCTGGAGCTCACATGCCCCCTGAATAGCCACCGGGCGGCGGGACGGCTGGGGCACCCTTATTTTTCTAAGGGTAAACACAGGGCGAAAGGGCAAAAGGAGTGAAACCCGATAATCCCCCCCAGCAATGGGAGCCCCTTTTTTTACCCCGAGAGGAGCAGCTCCCTCCCCGCTCCCCCCGTGGGAGCCCACCGACGCCGACCCATTTTTCCCAGCGAAATGATGTGTCGGTAAGAAATTATTTCAAGCCCACCTTGCCGGACCGTAACCTTTCCCCCCTGAGCCGGTGCGGGGCGCGGAGCCCTTGTCAGACCCAGCAAGCACTGAGCAGGAAAACGAGCGGCCAAGCAAGCGAATTAGAAAAGGAGAGATTACCGTCAATATTGCGTCGGGCTCGAGTTCATTAATTTGTGGTTTAAAAAGGCTCAGAGGAGCGTTAGACAAACCTCATCTGCGCCGCGTTGCCGACACCTTTGTGCTCCTAATTCTGCGGCGGAGAGCTGCTTTGATCCCAAGGCATTTATTTTCCCTCCGTGTCGCCGAAGGTAAACGCTGATTAAGCAAACGCGAGGATGCCTTTTTTTAAGGAAAAAAAAAAAAAAAAAGAGGTATTAAACCACCCTTCGTCACTTTTAGCCTCAAACTTATTTCTAAAAAAAATAAGCGGAGGGTTGGCTTGGCCTTTTTTTGTCAGCTTTTTCCCCAAAACGATGGGGAAGCGCTAATAAAGCTGGGGTTTACGCCCTTATAGCTCCCCGCGCCTAGCGGCGGCCGAGGCTTTGCCGCCTGCGTGTTCCCCGCTCGCTGCCGGCTCCCTCCGCCGCTCCCAGCCTTTAACTTTTCCCTTTGCAATAGCAGCATTTTCTGCAAATATTGAGGCGACGTTGCCTATTCCTCGAAGGAAAAAAGCAGCCAGCCCTGCAGCCCGGCGTGCCTGCGCGGCGCTCTGGGAAAAGAGCAGAAAAGATACTTGTAGATTAATACTATTAAGCAGGATTTAAAAAAAAAAATAAATAAAATAAAAGCAATTGAGGTTGGATAATGCCCTCCAGAACAAACCAGCCCTATTCTCCAGCGCCTGGCAGGTCCTTGTGTGCCATGGGGTATTTAGCATGTCTTTAGCGAGGCTGAAAGCTTTGTATTGAGATCGCACTCGAGGACCGTCGCGCTGCCTGCGCTCTTTGCCACCTGAGGAACAAGCAGCGGCGCAAAACCCACCGCAAGCGCCTTCGCAGGCGACGGGAAGGGCCACACAGGGTGCAAAGCAGCGCGGGGAAGGGTAAAAACCTTGGAAAGGCGCCCGCGGCACCGCGCGGAGCGGGCAGGGGTTCGGGGCGAGCTCCTCCGCCGCCCCCGGGTCTCTCACCCGCCTCAAACGCGGCGTAAATTCCGCCGCGGCGGCTGCTCCCGGGGCTCCTCCACCGGCAGGAGGGGGGGAGCGGGGGCACGGAGAGGGGCCGCAGGCCGAGTCAGCGCACCCAGGACCCTCGCCGAGCCGACGGGGTCGTTTCCCTGATAGGAACACGCTTACGACGTTTTCAAGTAGCTTTAAAAACGCACCTGTTTTCCCTCCAGCAAAGAGCTGAGGCTTTTATAAAGTGTTAGAAAAGCTTTAACAATTTGTTAAAAAAGCTTTAATAATTTGTTAGAAAAGCTGAGGCTTTTATAACTGCTTCTTAAACTTCCCCAGACCCTCGGCAAGCAACGGATCAGTATCGCCACACATAAATTTAGCTCAAAAACCAGAAAGCTTCTGGATACAATCGGCGTAAAGGATATTTCAAGTCAGTACTTTTTTGCTACGATATCCCGGGAATAAGGATCTCCCACGCCCACAGCGTCTGCGTCGTCCCTACGAGCGATGCCGCAGCCACGGAGCGTTCAATCCCGCCGCCCCGTTTGCTAAACATGGGATTTAATCCAGGACCCCGAGAAGGCGACACAAAAAGGGCTTTTTGCAAGAAAAATAATAAAATAAAACTCCAAGCTGAGGGAGGGTCTTTGTGGGGTGTAAAATAGCTCCTGGGAACGGCGAGTGAGGGATGCTCTCGGAGAGAAACTGCCGTCCCCGGGGAGAGCGAGGGCCTGCCGAGGGGAGACGGAGGGAAGCGAGGGAGCGGGGTTCCCCAGGGAAGGTGGAAAACAGCCGGGACACCACAAGCAGAGGCATTAAAAACACCCACGGCAGCGCCAGAGGATGTCAAATGCAGTTTGCAATACATTTGGGGGGGCGGGGAATGAAGATATATTCATAATAAAGCTCCTCTGTGTCTCTTCACAGTGATTTGGGACTCAGTTGTTTGTACCTCTTTAGACGGGGGCTTCCCAACTATTTTCGGCGGCAATAACTCCGGCCGGCAAAGTTAGCCCAGATCCAAACTTCTTAAGGGTTTGGGGAGCTTCTCCTCTGCCCGCGGGCAGCCCTACGCGAGACTCGCCCCCCTCGCCCTGCGAAAACAGCGCTGGTTTTGATGCCAGCTCAGTATTTCCTTGTGAAATGCCATTTTTCAAGCCTTCGTTCCATTTTCCTGACAGCGTTTGTTTTGTGGCCATCGGACAACATATTGACCGCGCTTTGCTATCGTCCATTTTCTGGAAGACCCGATTGCGTTAAAACAACCTCTCACAAAGACAAAACCAAGGAGACGACGAATTCGGGTCCAGCGCAGCCTATTTGGGGGTGTTTCTCTTACGAGATACCTTGGCTCAGAGCAGCTGTTGCACGGCAAAGCTAAGGCTAAGGACACCGTATAGCGCTAGCAAATTTAATTTAATTCATTTACGCCTCTCCTCCGCAGAAACGAAAAGCCAACAGGGGCTAACCTCGAGGCTGGCGATCGCTACGGACACGAGAGAGGGAAAATAAGCGGCGATGCCACGGGAGGGTGCTTCCCAAGCCGCCGCGCCGGGCGCCGGGCGCAGCACCGTGCTCACGGGCCCGGGGTTGTCCTCGCTCTTTGCTTTTTTACCACGTTATTCCCAATTTCAGAAGGCAGAGGGGTAACACTGGCCAAAAAGCTTAGTTGAATGGCGTCGGTCTGGGGCGGCTCCTTCGACGCCGGTGGGTTCGCCCCGGCTTCGGCACAGGCGTCTGGGGAGCCCTGGGGTGCGTCGGGGCCGCGATCCCGGCAGAGGAGGAACCCCCCGGCTCTCGCTCGAGAGGGTCCCGTGTCCCGGCGCCGCCGCAGCGTCGCCTCTGGGACCTGCCCGGGTTTCACATCCCCCGGAGCAGCGCAGCGGCGATGGGGTGAGCCGGGAGGCCGCGGCTGCCCGATCCCTGCCCACGCTCCCGCTCCGGCAGCGTCCCGGCACATCTCCCTTCCCCAGCCTGTTGCTTTTGCATCCGCAGCCCTCCTCCTTGAGAGACCCCTTCCGAGGGCTCCCCTTCCCTTCGCGCCCGCTCCCACCCCAGCGCTCGCAGCCCCTGGGACCCATTTTAATTCCTTTCACAAAGAACCACATGGTTTGTTTTTTTTTTCCTCTCTTTCACTTGTTTTCCTTTGTGGGGGGATCAACACGGCCTCCTCCAGCCTCTCAAGAGCTGACTTAAACATCCCTTCAACCACTGGGGTGGGGTTTTTTTCCCCCTCTGGTTAGGAAAAGCCACACAAAACGGGAGGCACGGGAAAGACGACCAGAGGATGAAAACCGAGGGGCTGTCGTGCTCTCCCCACCTCTTCCCCACCTGCACTTTTCCCTGCCAGTGATCATATCGTCATCATTATACTAATACTAATACTAATAATTCCTGGGCTGAGGTGGATTTTGCTGGGGGGGGGCTGGCAAGCCAGTGAGCGGGCGCTGATTGACAAGTCCATTAAATTAAAAATAACCGAGCAGCCCAAGGACCGTGGGGTGGATCCTGACACACCGGCCACCTCTACTTCAATCTTTTCCACATTAACCCCTCGCTGGCTGGCCTCAGGGAAGTACAAAGGAAACGCGTCCTCCCGCAGGGACGCTCCCCCCCCCGACCCCTGCGCCTGGAAAACCAGCAAGGACGCTTTGACCGAAACAATGAACTGCCACAATTTCCCTCTTCTTGATTTTTAAATATAAAAAACAGAGCAACCTGAAAATCGGGGGTGAGGATTTCCACTGAGGGAGGGGATGAAAAGTTTGCATGGCGCCGGGGGAGCTGTGGCGACGGCCACCTCCCGCCAGGGCAGCAGTTTCCCACCGGCACCGAATTTGCTGCTGGGGGTGGGAAAGCTCCTGGCAGGGTCCCGTTAGGATTCGTCCTGCGGGAGCAGAGCAGCCGCGCTCCGCCGCTCACGCCGGCGCTGCACGGGATCGCCTGCCAGCTAGCGCAATAGCGGTTGAAGCCTCTCGTTCCCACACGCTCGTTTCCCTCCCCGGGGCTAAACATCAGCTGGAGATTAACGACTGTCTCGTTGGAATTATTCGGAGACAGAAAAAGAAACGTGTGCCCTCCACCCCCCAAATAAAAAAAATAATTCCCGACTGCGAAAACCACGGAGAGTAAACCCAAGATTATTGCGCTGACAAACACTTAATCACAGGAATTAATTAACCATCCCTTCCCTCGTTTTGCCTCGCTTAAGACAGCCCCGCAACGCCCCAGCGGTGTCTTACCCCGGGGAGCTCCCGTCCATCCGAGCCCTAACGCCGCCTGCAAAAGCACTGACGGATTTGCATAGCCGTGCCGGCGAGCTGGACTGGGCCGGGGCGCCGGGGACAGCCTTCTCCAGGCCCTCAATGGCATTGTGGAAAAGAAAACAAAAAAAACCCCACCACACCAAGACCCAACCCTCTCATCTGCGGGGATTCACGGCTGCCGGGGCTACGGGCCGGATTCGGAGCCCCGCTGGCCGCCGGCGAGCTCCGACATCGCGAAGGAAGCCGCCCGAGCGCCCTGCCTGATCTGCGGCAAATGCAACCCCTGCAAGGGTGAAACAGGTTCGAGCCCGGGAGAGATTTTCCCTTTAGATGCATCTGCAACAGAAATGGGGCTTTTAACTCGCTAACGGGGACCGGGAGCCCTGCGGATGCTTCCGACACGGCTGGGGGACGGATGCTGCGAGGAGAGTGATGGCGAGCAGCACCGGAGCTGCAGACGGGGCGTTAAACCCACGCGCCGAGGCCCGCGGCGCCGCCGGCAGCTGCAAAGCCCACGCGTGCCCTCCCGCTTCGCCGTGGCCACGCGGCACCGCTGCCTGCACGCCTGCCTCTGCCCAAGCCCACAGGAACAGGCTACGCTCACGCCCCCACACGCCATGCCATGCTCCCACACGCCATGCCATGCTCCCACACGCCATGCCCATGCCCCCACACGCCATGCCCACGCTCCCACACGCCATGCCATGCCCCCACACGCCATGCCCACGCCCCCACACGCCATGCCATGCTCCCACACGCCATGCCATGCTCCCACACGCCATGCCCATGCCCCCACACGCCATGCCATGCTCCCAAACACCATGCCCATGCCCCCACACGCCATGCCATGCTCCCACACGCCATGCCCACGCCCCCACACGCCATGCCCATGCCCCCACACGCCATGCCCACGCCCCCACACGCCATGCCATGCTCCCACACACCATGCCATGCCCCCACATGCCATGCCCGCACTCCCACACGCTATGCAATGCTCCAACACGCCATGCCATGCTTTTGTACAGACATTTATGTGTAACATCACGCAGGCGGCTGCACGGCGAGGAAGGGTCGCGCCACGTGTGACCCACATGCACCACGCACGCGTGTGGGGCCGTGTTTCCCCCCCCCAACCCGTGGGCTTTGCTCCCGTCCCCGCGTTACCTGCGAAGGGCGCGGAGGCCGGGAGCTCGTCCCGGGGAGGCAGCCGTGCCGGATCGCTCCTGGCGAGCCTGGCTGGGAGCATCGGTCGCCCTGGCAGGAGCCTGGTTTGCAAAGCCAAGTTCAACAGGTCACTGGGGGCGCCTGGAACCCCCCCGGCTTCCGCCTCCCTTCCCAGCCCCCCCCCCCCCCCCCCCACCTCCACGGAGAGCAAGACCCCTCAAATTGTGTGCCACAGCCACACAGTTGCACCAAATTTGAAAGGCCTTGGGCTGATTCCCTGCGTTTTCCAATCCCCCACGCGCTGGGGGGATATTTCTCGATTCCCCTTCCTCAACAAGCCTATAAATTGAAGAACTGGCTCCCCCCCCCATCAAACCCAACCATTTCCAGGTACTCTTGGGCTGGGCTGGCTCTGGTGGGAGCTCAGCGGGGAGCTCATGTCCCTCTCCTGCTTGGCAGCAAGGGAAAACTGTTCCCCGAAGGTGCCCCCGCTCCAGCCCGCCGTCCCCCTCCCCAGACGGCCGCTGAAGGCCGCGGGGAGCCCCTCGCCCGAGGATTTCACCCGTTAGCTGGGCCGCAGGGTGACGGAGCGAGCTCGGCCCCGGGGACCCCACGAGCGACGCGACAGTGGGAGCGGGGACACTGAGGCACAGAGGGGAAAACGAGGGGCCTTTGGCGTCTTTTTGGACACCAAACCCGCCAGTCCCCGGAGTGCTGCGATGCTGAGCTGGGACCTCTCCCCGCTGCGACCCCCCTCCCCTGCAAACCCCGCTGCCACTCGCAAAGTGCTGCTGCCACCTCGTGGTGCCGGGTCCCCGGGTCCCCAAAGCCAGCTCCAGCCCCCGGGGCCACATCCTGCACCCTGCTGGGCTGGGGGGTGGGGGGGCGCAGCGGGGTGGCCCCCAGCGACACCCTCGCACCGAAGCGTCGCGGAGCCCGAGCCTCCCCCTCCCGCCGCGCTACGCGGACACCCCAGGGCGCTGCATTTCAACTGACGGGGAAACTGAGGCACGGGGAGGCAGAGCAACGGCTGCGGGAGCTTGCTGGGGGGCCCCGGCACCCCCAGCTGGGCACCGCCACCGTCGCAGGCACGGCCTCAGCGCCTGGTGGCGAGCGAAGAGGGCAGGGGAGACCTCCCGGCCCCTCGGCAAAAGCGGTGCCAAGAGCTGCTGCGTCCGGCCCCATCTGCTCCCATCTTTTTTTAGACGCGAGCCCCAGCGCTCCCCTGCGCCGCAGCTGCCCAGCCCTGGAGCAGGTGCTCGGGGCTGGTGATTTATCTGCGCGTCAGCATCTCGGAAGCAGAGCCCAGGCGAGGGCAGGGGAGCGGGACGGCTGCCTCCGGAGGGAAAAACCACCCGAGGGATGCCCGTCCCGTGCGGCTGTGCCGTTCCCGGGGCTGGGGAGGGCCGTGCCACTTGGGCCATGCCTTTGAGTAGGGCGGTAGAAGGATGCAGCTCCCCGATTCTTCCCCGGCTGTCCCAAGATCTTCCCTCTCCAGATGCAGCACCAAGATTTCTGGTCCTCCCAGCACCTGCTCTTCCCCTCCTGAGCTCCCCAAGCAGCGGAGGGGGAAAGCTCTGTGCTGGAGAAACCCGGAGGAAGGGTTTAACTTGACTCTGGACTTGCATCTGCATCAGTTTTCCCTCTCCCTCCCTGCAGAGCTGGGAGAAGAGCAGCTGCCCGCAGGCCCAGGCCTTCGCTCCCAGCACAGGGAAGGTGCCCAGGCCAGGCGCTCCCACAGGCAGGTGCCGCTGAAAGAGGAGCTTCCCTTGGATTTCCAGCAGTGCTTTGCATTCCCAACCTGCTCGTTTTCCCCAGAGCCTGGAAAAACCCCGGAGATCAGCAGGTCCGGCCGGGACCCCGTGTCAGCCTCACACACGGTTTGCTCTGCCCGCAGATCTGAAGCGCGCAGTTGGGAAGCCTTCGGCTCTCCCTCCCTTTTCCCTTCCCCTCCCCACTGGAATCCGGCTTTCGGGATCAAAAATACTACTGGCTATTTTTAAAGCGTCAACTTAGCCCCCTCTCCTCCAGCTCGCGGTGACGGATCGGGCTGTCGTAAAGTTCAGCTGTTTTCTGCTCCCTCCACACTGAGCCCGGGGCGTTAACAGCCGTGATTCCCTCCTCGCCCCTGCCCGGAGCCAAACCCACGCCAGGGACCAGGATCCACGTCCGGAGGGTCTGGGGACATTTGGTGGCCTGTCCTGTGGCTGCTCACAGTGGCATTTGCTGGGGTAAGCGGAGCGCCGGGCTCCTCGGCAGAGGTTTGGCGAGGGAGGGATGGGGGCTTTATGCCAAGCACGGCGAGGAAAGAAGGGTGGATGCTTTGGGTTTGAGCCGGCACTGCGCGAACGGGCCGTCCGCTCCTGGGTCTGTATCTGGAGAGAAGCAAAATCGTTTTGGTTCTCCGGCAAATCCTGCCTTCCCCGGGCCCCTCTTCCGAGCCCGATCCCAACGCCGCAGCTCGGCTCGGCTCTCCCCTGCAGCTCCTGCGGGATGCTGGGTGCCGTGCCGTGGTCTGGGGGTGACGCTCACGCCTCGCCTCATCCCCTGCCTCCAAGCTCCGGAGCCGGGCTGGTCCCGCTCGCCCAGGGATGCTCGGGGAAGGCCGGCAGAGCTCTCCCCGATGCGGGCTCAACCCAGGCGCGTTCCGGAGCGGCGAGGACACGCTGTGCACGAGCTGTACGCGCTCACCTTGCAGTGCTGGTGGGAAGCGGGAGGGTTTGCTCATGTCCACAGCTCTGACGGAGCCAGACGAGCTCCTCGGAGACCCGCTGCCTCTTTAGATAAGTTTTGCTGAGCCTCCCCGCCCACACAGGCCGTTTCAGCTGCAAACCCACCTGGGTTCGGACCGGGGCTCCAGGTGGCAGTGGGTTTGCAGAAATGGCTGATGCCGGCTCAGAGCCAAGCTGGGGCAGTTCTCCCTGAGCAAATTAACTCTCCAAAGCACAAGGCTTAAACCCCTTGCTAAACTCCTTGTGTTAGTGGTTGGGCTAGATGGGGGCTGGAGCCGAGCTGTCACCGCGCTGTCCCAGCCTTTGGAGGGACAGCATTGCTCCAGACGACATCCCACGTGGGGCGATGCTCACCAGCAGAGCTGCACGTTACCTGCTTCGCACCAAAAATGATGCAGCTGCTGCGACCAGGGTCTCTTCCCCCCTCCTGGGGCACTGCAGCGCTTGGGAAAGGCTCCTCTTTTTGGGCGGGAGGGTCTGGGGGAGGCCAGCTGCTCCGCAGCCCCCTCGGTGGCAGGATTCGGTGACCAGGCTGGCGGGCTCCAGCTTTGTGCCTCCTAAACCCCCAGTTGATTTTGCTGGTGGGAAGGAAGGGAGGGGGGAGCTGGCTTTTGGAAGCGGTTTGATCACAGATGCTTTTGTCTTGGTACCATGACTCTCTGCCAGCTCGGCAGAAATTCCCAGCCTCCTCAGCCCAACATATGCCTGCAGGCCCCAGCTCGGAGCGCCGCTGTGCACTGACGGCATTAAAGCCGTCGATGGCTGGGTTTCATGGCGCGGCCAGGCCTCGGCACGTCGCCAGGGAGGTGCACCCGTAACGCCGAGCCTCGGGGCTGCGAGGAGAGCCCCGCAACCCGGCCTCCTGCAGCAACCTGGATATCCCCATTGGGTTTCTCTGCTCCAAGTTTCCCCTCCCTTGTCCCAAACGAAGCGGGTGGGTGGGATGCCGAGAGGCCTCCGCTCTCGCCGAGCCCAGATGGTACCGTCTGCTGTTCCAGAAGAATTCCCACCTGCCCGCCCCGCGTGTAACCGATTCCCTCGGTGGGCGTCCGCGCCTCCCCGCGCCGGGGGCTCGCTGCGGGGAAGCCTACGGCAGCAGATGGGGAGGATACCAAGCGCCCGAGGCATGGCCAGGGCGGACCTTGGGAGGCTACGCTACGATATGGGTCTTATTTTTTTAAACAACATTTTTTCCACTCCCTAGTTATCCCTTGTTACCAGGTAACAGAGACCCAGAGCATAAATACTGGGCAGGGAAAAGAGCTGCAAAGCCTCCACGCGCCCCGGCAGCGAAAAAAAAGCGGGCATCTAAAAGCTTCCTCCTCCGGCGGCTGCTGATGTAAATCCTGGCTGGGATTTGAAGCCAAGCTGGTATTTATCTGTTGTTTTCCTTCCCTCTATCCATCATCCCCACGGAAGATGTACTGTTACACTTACAACAAGAGTCTGGCTGTAGATTTAAGCTCGTTCTGCCATCAGCAGCCGCTATCCCTCCTTTTCTCCCCGATTCCCTGGGTGAAGAACCGTTCAGCAGCTGCCGTGACCCGCGTGCGAGTGAGCTGTCCGAGCAGAGCTTACACCGGGGTCATAGCAGGGGAGAAGGACGGAGGGGGAAGCCCTTTTACCCTCCATCCCTAAAACCCGACAGGGCCAGAGGCACGCCGCAGAAATCGGGAGCGACTCTCCCAGGAGGGGCATGGCGGTACCTGGGGGGTTGGTTAAGCCCCGCTGCTGTATCTGCTCCCCTGGGCTCAGGTCGGCGCGAGGCTCCGGGTGCGAAGGCGTCGAGGGCGTTGCAGGTCCGTGAGGCTTTGCTCCCTGCCATGAAGAGCAAGACCTGGAAAAGAGCAGGGATTTGATTGAGGAGGCAGGAGGCTTTTCTGAATGGCTTCCCAGAGAGGTCTGTGGGTGCTGGGGGGCACTGAGGGACCTACTTTCAGCCCCTGCCCTAACGGCCGGGCATCCTAAATGGCCAGGCCACCCCTGGAAAAGCCTGACGTGGATGTTTCCCCACCACTGCTCCTCCCTGCAGGGACAGGGTTTGTGCAGCTGCTCTCTGCACCCAAGCCCTTGAGGGGGGCTTTTGGGAACGCAGCCGGCGCGGCCCGGCGTTCGTCAACCCCTGGGCACACCAGCCACCTTTGGCCCGTGCCGTGTGTGTGCTCAGGGCTCGGCTGTGCCCCCGGAGGGGAAAACACAACAGACACTGCTGAAAAAGCATTCCTGGGGGGTTGTGTCCCACAGGGAAGAGCACAGTGCTTTTCCACGGGGACTCGCTCCACCGGGTTGCAGGGCAGGGGGGTGAATATCACCCAAGGAAGGAAAACCAGTGAGCTCCAAGGAATCCCCCTCCCACAGCCCGTGCTGCACCCCACGAGTGTTGTGACCCCATGCCACAGAGTAGCATCACCCAGCCAGGGTGGTCTGGGGGCTCCCACCTCTCCCTTGGGCTCCTCTGCCCTCCCCTTGCCACACACTGTCTCCCTCTGCCCCCTCCACTTGTTGCTCTTGGCTGGGTTTTAGCCTGTCTAAATTTAGGCGGATCTATTTCAACACCCATCCTCTGCCCTGCGGGGGGAAGAGGACGGAGCAAAGGTAGCCAGGGGAGGAAGAGCAGGGACCGCGATGCCCCGCTTGGGGTCTGCTCCCCGCGTCCCCGGCCGGGCTTTCTGCCCCAGCGCCCTGGATTTTATCCGGCTGCGAGGCCATGAAGGCGCCCAGGGCTGAGGTTGGCGTTTCCCCGGCTGTCACCCTGCGGATCTCTCTGCCTGTCACTTGGGGTAGAGCTGGGTGACAAGGACAAGCTGGGCCGTGTGTCCACCAGGGAAGGAGCTCCCCGTCCCAGGAGCCAGCCCATCTCCAAGCAGGCCGATGCAGGTGAGCGGGGCTGCAGCAAAGCGAGGGCAGGGATGAGGGTCAGAGGCACGGGATGTCGGCATGGGCACCCAGGGGCACCCCAGGCTCTGGCCCCACGTGCTGGTGGCCCCAAACAGGGGGAGGGCTGGGGTCTCCGAGCCCCCCTCGCTCCCCTGCTTGGCACAGCCAGAAGCCATCCATCTCCCCTCACACCTGGGACTCGGGGAGCTTCTCTCCTGTCGCCACTGGGATCAGGGCATCCCAACGAAGCCCTGCTGCCGATGGGACCCGTGGCAGGGCTTCTCCTTGCCCTGGCCAGAGGCACGCTTCTCCACCACACATTAACAGGCTGTTTATCTGCTAAGCGTTGCGCCCGGTCCCCTCCGTGTCACCACCTCTGGGGGATTCTGGGGGTGGCGCTGAGGGGTCACCAGCTCCCGTGAGCCCCAAGATGCTCAGCCTGGTCAAACAGGGTCAAACAAGATAGGGTGAGACACGAGAGAGCAAGTGCCGGGCATCAGAGGAGTCTGCTTGTACCTCGCTCACCAGTACACACCAGATACAAGCCTAGCTCCCAGTTCCCAGTACTGGGTCTCGTGTCCCCAGGGCTACTGGGACCACCTTCCCCCCCTCTGCCATGGTCGGCTCAGCTCGTCCTCGCTGCCGGGAGCGGCTGGCAGCCGGAGCATCGCCAGCAGGCCTGAAGCACGTTTTCACCCCGGACATCTGCCCCGTTAGCCATTATCCAGCTGGCGGAGGAACGCGGGGGGCCGCCAGCACGCAGCTACGTTACCGCGCCAGCCAGTACAACTAACGCGGCTGTTTGATGGCTGCAGCCACAAAAAGGGAGCTGAAAGGTGCTAGACAGAGCTGGTAGGGCTGGGATTTCTCCTTTTTTGAGAAAAGGATGAGAATTTAGTCTCTTCTTCCCCCTCCCACTTGCAGCTTGCACTTACCAGCTATCGCAGCGCCAGCAGCACCAGCTCCTCGGGCTGCCCGGGGTGCCAGGCACAGGCACGTCGCCGAGAGCATCGGCCTCTGGCAACTGGCACCTCTCACACCCTAAAGGGGAGAAAAAAAAATACTGATTTCACATACAGCAGTTTCAAAACGACCTTTGCAAAAAGTCACTCTTTGGCTAACAAGTGACTAAGAACCGGCTGTTAAAACAAGCCACCAAGGACTCAAATCCCCAGCCCCGATGAAGCACAAGGGAAGTTAAGTTTTATTCTGTGGCTGCACCTCCTCCGGCCGCAGCCCGCTGCCGGGATGCATGCGGCTCCTTGCGCTCCCCTCCCAGCAGCTCGAGCCCCCCGGCACCCAGGCAGTGGCCAGAGCCAGGGGGAAAGGCGGAATGCGGCTGAGAACACATTTCCCAGCTTTGAGGGAACAAGGGCGCAGGTTTTTGGTGGAGCAGGAGGTGCTGGGATGACCCAGCGGCGCTGGCTGCGGACGTCGCGGCGGTCGCTCTTCTAATTTGGCTTATCGACCCCTGTCCCCTCAGGTGCTGTGCTCCAAACCTTCGCTTTGGTGGGCACGGCGGCAGCCGACGCTGCACTTGACCCGTAGGACGGTTCGGGTCCCCTCCGCACTCAGCGGCTGCTCGCATGCCTGCTGCGAATGTCCCTTCCAGCCCCTGGAGCTCCCAGATCCTCTCCGAGCGCAGCTGGAGGCTTTAACTTTTTGACACACTGAACTACACAGCCCAGCTGCCTCGGGGTGGAAGATGAGAGCTGCGGTGGTTGAAAGCATTTAAAAAAACCCAAACCCTGCGGGATTTTGCTCAAAAACTTGCCTCCCCCAGGAGGCAGCGGCGCAGCCAAGCCTGCGGGGCCGCGTTCGGCAGCTGCCTGGGCGCCGGCGGCTCCGGACCTGCTGCAGCTCGCGTCGGCTGGTGCCTCTCGGGTCCCACCTCCGCTTTGCTTACAGGGGACCTGCTAAATGAAGCCGAGACAAGCCAGCGGGTGAGCAACCCCCCAGGCTCTGCATGGATTGGAATGGGGAAACCTGCCTGCAGTAAGAGCCCGCGGCAGCTGGAAAACCCCAGCTTCTTCCTTCGCACTCTCCTCCTCCTCCTCTTCTGCGGGCATGGTAAGGAACGGCGTGGGCAGAGCCCTACCCCTGGGAGGATGCCCAGGGGTGCCGCAGCCCCAGGGTGCAGGGAGGGCACAACCACGGCGGAGGTGGCTGGGGCGAGCGGAAGATGCTCCCGTCGCAGGCGCGAGGCTCAGGCAGTACCAGCATGCCCTTGGCCCACCGCAGCCAGAGGGAAGGGCGGGCAGCATTCCCGCCAGCATCGCCCACCCTGCCAGGGCGGCCGCGGCAAGGAGAGCACCCCCCTGCTCTCCCACAGCAGGAGCTTCCCCTTAAAACCTCTGCTATCTCCCGAGATAAGACAGGGACAGCAGGGCCCAGCCTAAGCCCAAAGTGTTCCAGGGAAAGGCACCCACCACATCCATCTCTCAGCCCTTCGCTTTCCTTCCCGCGCCCCAGAAACTCTTCCAGGAGGGCTCAGACTTGCAACACCTAAATTGAGCACGCAGACAGCAGCGTGCCACCACCCCTGGCCGCCGCTCACCCCTCGCAGGGGCAGCCGTCCCTTATAACCCCGCTGTCTATCATAAAGCTGCTTAATGAGCTACGCGATGCCCGCTGGGGCGAGGCCCTTGGCTCTCCCGAGCTGTGGCGCACGGCGCTGCCCTCTGCGGTGGGAGGGATCCCGTCGGAGGCGCGGGATGTCCTCGGTGCAATCGAGCCTCTCGCAAAAGGGCGACTGCACGGCCCGGCCGAGGCTGAAGTGGGACAAAGGGGTTTCCCGGCTGAGAAATTCCCTTTTATCCCCTGGCAAGGCCTGGGGCGAAGGATCTCAGTCTGAGCCACGTCCCAGGGCCACCGTCACAACTTCTGCCCCAGCTCGCGGCTCTGCTCGTGCCTCAGGTACCATCTCGCATCCCAGTTGCTTCGGGACGCCCCTTCGGCCCCGTGGCTGCCCTCGGCACCGGGCTCCAGCCTGTTTCTGCAGCCGGCAGCCCTGAATTCATTCCCCTCAGGCACGTAAGAAACAGATCATTTAAATTGGCCACTGCGTTGGTTAATACAGGGAGATAAGTGCTTCTAGAAAGTGCCTCCATCGTGAGATGTGGAGTGGGCCCAGTGGTGGGAGGGGGTGGGAGGCGAAGGGGCCGCCCTTCCCCACCCCTACAGCTCTACTGGGATGCTCCGGGCCGTCCCGTCTCTCCCAGTTTCTTCCCAGTGCAAGATCCTGCGCTGCAACTCCGAGTACGTGGCCGCCACCCTCAACCTGCGCGGCGCCAACAGGAACGCGGCGTACTGCAACGCCCTCCGCTCCTACTCCCACTGCACCCGCAAGACGGCTCGCACGTGCCGGGGCGACCTGGCCTACCACTCCGCCGTCCACGGCATCGAGGACCTCATGATCCAGAACAACTGCTCCAAGGAAGGTCCCACATCGCCGCCCCGACCCCGGCCCCCGGCCCCCAACCATCAGGGCTTCGAGTCTCTCGATATCTGCAACTACGAGAAGAGTTTTCTCTACAAGCACGGCCAGCCCCCCAGCTACCAGCACTGCGCCGCTTTCGGGGACCCCCACATCCGCACTTTCCATGATGACTTCCACACTTGCCGAGTGGAGGGCTCCTGGCCTCTCTTGGACAATGACTACCTGTTTGTGCAAGCAACCAGCTCTCCGGTGGTGAAGGGGTCCAACGCTACGGTCACCAGCAAGGTAACGCTGGCGCGGGGGGCTTGGCAGCAAGCCCACGCGCCCCTGGGATGCAGCAACGGCTTGGGGCGCTCCCTAAAATGGCTGGGGAGGGCAGCAAGAGCTTCAGCTAAACCCACGTGGGCGCAGGAATTAATGTCGGCAGGAACAAGTGGGATGAAGGGCCCTGAGGGGAGCGGAGGGACCTGCAAACGCTCCCCTCGCTGCCCGGGGACGATGCGTGGTCTGTGGGTTACCCACGCGCAGGCTGGCCGGGCTTGGCTCTGCCTCGGTTTGCAGTTGTTTAAATGGTACTAAGGAAGGAAGGAAACAAAGGAAGGAAAGAAGGAAGCATTGCTGTTTTCCCCAAAGGACTGCAGCGATGTGGGAGAGGTGGTTTGGGGCAGAGGGGGATGCATCGGAGAGGCAGATGTGTGCCTGAGCTAGCCGATACCCCGGGCGGGGGTACGGCCGCCGCTCTCACGCCCGGCCAGTCAGACCAAACCCGCTCTGATCCGCTCTCTGCAGCTCACCATCATCTTCAAGAACATGAAGGAATGCATCGACCAGAAGGTCTACCAGGCCGAGATCGACAACCTGCCGGCAGCCTTTGAGGACGGCTCGGTGAACGGGGGCGAGAGGCCGGGCGGGAGCAGCTTGGCTATCCGGGAGCGCAGCCCCGGGCGGCACGTGGAGATCCGCGCGGAGTACATTGGCACCACCATCGCCGTCCGTCAGGCCGGCCGCCAGCTCTCCTTCTCCATCCGGGCAGCCGAGGAGGTGACGCGCGCCTTCACGGAGGAGCAAGACCTGCAGCTCTGCGTGGGCGGCTGCCCCCGCAGCCAGCGCATCTCCCGCAGCGAGTGCTGCCGCGGCCGCGCGGCGGCCGAGACGGCTCGGGCGCTCTGCAAGGAGATGCTGCCCGTGGAGGACGTCTACTTCCAGTCGTGCGTCTTCGACGTGGTGACCTCGGGGGACGCCAACTTCACCATGGCGGCGCACGGAGCCCTGGAGGATGCCAAGGTCTTCCTTCCCAACACTGAGAAACTGCACATCTTCCAGGCCGGGGCAGGCTGCCCGCACACCTCTTCTTCCTTCCTCCTCCTCCTCACCTCCAGTCTTCAGGCTGTTTTGTTGCACTTTTAACTCTTGCTGGTGTTGCCTGCGGCACAGGGGACGCATCCAGCTGGCCCACGGGGGTGACCCGCCAGAGGTCCTGGCTCCAGACCCACGGGGCTGCCTTAGCTGGGATCGCGTCTCCCTGTGGCAGCGGGGAGTCAGAGACCCACAGCTCTGGAGAGGCAAGGCGGCGGGACGCTGGTTTGCACCCACTGCTCGTGCACGCACGGCACCGGCTGAACCTGGCTCCTCTCCCAAAGGCAGATCTCTATTTTTTGTCGTATTCTGATGCATTTCTTTTTTCCTGAAGATGAGGGCACTGCGGCCCTATCACAGAAAAAGAAATCCATGGGGTGAAGACACGTTTAGAAAACCTCTCTGCCCCTCAAAGCCTTTCCATAAACTTGCTTTATACCCTTCCCCCCAGCGTTACTAGAGCAGACTTTTACTCAGGAACCCTACAGATTCAGAAATAACGGGCTCAAAGCCCAGGTCCCAGTTTTTAGCCGTCAAAAAATCTCCTTTGGTGGATTTGGGGCCCTTTGAGCCAGCTGCTACCAAAGTCGCACGAGAGCGAAGCAAGGCGGCGAGTTGGTTATCGGAGCGTTGTGACCAAGGTTTGAGATTTTTGAGCTAGAAATCAGCCGCGTCAGACCGTACTCTCCTCTCTCGGGATCAGTAACGGGCTGATTTCCAGCATCGGGAGCTGCAGAGCGTCAGGTCTCTGACATCTCAGGCTACCGCTGCTATTTGTCCTGTTGGCACCTGTCTAGGACTCAGTACAGCCGGTTCTGGACTTTGGACCAGCGTTAAGTCTCAGTGAGGAAAAACACCCTGTGGTGCTCCTCCCCCTCGGGCCCAGCTTTCTCTGTCACTGTCACAACCCCGTTCAAGTCAAAGCCAGACCGTGGGTTTGACTTGGAAAAGAGAATTAGTTACGAAGACGGCGAAAAGCCGTACGACTCCATCGATGGGCAGGGCAACTACTAGCAGATGTACATAGCTATAGAGGTAAGGCCAAATTAGAGGTTTAATATATTCGAGAGGTTTTAACTAAAGCAGATAGAGTATATGATAAGAAATATTTTCCATATGCAAAGACTTTTTTTTTTAATAAAGAGGGCTCACATTAAAAACTTTGCCGTTCCTGTCCCGTGGGGCCGTAGGAAGAGCCTTGCCAAGCCCTGGCCTAGCGGAGGCAAAGCACCGAGCCGGTGGATGCGGGCAGGAGCATGGGCTCGGGGAAAGAGAACCGCAGATCACCCCGGTACGGAGCGTCTGCCGAGCTGCAAAGGGAGGTTCTACAACTCATGTTTCAGTGTATCTGCAGGTTCTTTGGTCAGCTCGTGGGGTTTTCTTGCCCTGGTTCTTCTGCTGAGGGAAACGGAAACGTTTTGTAGAGATCTCAGCATATTTCCTCCTCCGACGTGCACTCGAGGCACATGGTGACTAGCATGAGAGTTTCTCTGTTTCTCGTACGGGGCTCTCACTAATCCCCGAAGGTTTTGACATTAAAGGTGTCTATTTTTGAAGTCCTCATTTCCTGTCATCTGTCTCTTTTATTTCTTTGGTCGGCAGCAGCAGGTGAAGATAATAATATCTCGCCTTCCACCCACTGCTCCTTTTACTCTGGAGCTTTTTGCGGTCTATATATACACGGGCTGAACGAGGGAGGAAGCCGGCCGGCCTCGCTGCTACGCTCCGCCGCTTTGCAGGGGGCTGCCGGTGCCCGCGGGAGCAACGTCCCCGTGGGGATCCAATCCCTGAAGAGGCTGCGGGGCTGACAGTGCTGCAGCTCCTCAGAGAAATGGGATTGACTTGATTCGGTAATCTGAGGTAGCCGCTCGCAGGGTGCGAAACCAGCACACGGCGATGCTACACGACTGCCAGAAACAGTGTCACGGAGACGCCGCGGGGACAGATTTTATTGTGCAAAATATAATTGTCCTTTAGATTTTGGCCAACGGAGCCAATCAACAAGGATGCCATGGGGAAAGGGTAGCTTTCCTAACAGAGAGACGAGGATCTCGCCGGCTGATGACCCTTGCAGGTGAGCGGGACCACTCTTGCCCCCCAGATCCAGCCTCTTGGTCCCTCCACAGTCGTAAAATGGGGACAGAAGAGTCCCCAGGGCCCACCAGTGACCTGAAGGCGGCGGAGGTGATCCTGTGCAAGCCCTGGGCACACGGGCATGGCAGGAAAGGTGGGTTCGAGACCCCTGACACATCATCCACCTGAGAAACCCCAAAGCCCAGGAGATTCATAGAACATCTCCGGTTGGAAGGGACCCATAAGGACCATCGAGTCCAACCCCCTGCTCCTCGCAGGACCACCTAAAACTAAACCGTATGACTAAGAGCATCATCCAGACACACCTCAAAGAGAGGACTTTGGCCAGAGCTCTCTGAGCTGGACCGCCCCGAGCAGCTCGCGGAGGCCTGAAGCTCTGATTGTGGTTGGAGCGGGCGCTGGGGAGTCACAGCACGTCACAGCCAAGGCCGACGCCTCCCCTAGACGCGGTGCAGACGCCTAAACCCGAGCCGCAGCCTGGCCGGGGTCCAGCAGCGCGGAGGGAACGTGCGCAGCGTTGAACGGGTTTGCGCCTGCTCCCCAGCTCGTTCTGCGCTCTGCATCCTCGACTTAACAATGGCCGAGGAAGCCAGACCTTTCAAAGAGGTGCTAAAGTCTGTAAGCAGAAAGGAGACCTTTCTACCCCTTACAGATTGCAGTCTGAAATAAAGAGGCGGAAAGTTGGCGTGGATCTAAGCCCCACTGATGTCAACAAGAGTATTTCCACTGACGTCAGTAGACTTTGGATCCAGCCCTTCAGTTTCCTAGCATATGTCACCTGCTAAAAAAGACACCGGCAACACTGGCCAGCGTTTTCAAAAGCGAGCCCAGTTCGGGCCGTTCTGCATCCAGACGGCCAACCTGGGCAGTCGGAGCGAGGGAATTCCAGCCTGGATCAGCGCTGGGGTTTCCCTGCCCCGGTAGGTTGTTCCCAACAGCAGCCAGCGCCGGGTCTCGCAGGAAGGTGCGAGATGTCTGGGACAATCTGCTCCTCTTACATCCCATCTCACTCTGATTTCTGGTAGTTAGAGAAATGCCAAGGCCTCGGGGCCTGAGGTGTAGTAGCCAAACCCGAATCTTCATTAGCAGCCAGATAAACCACAAACCAGACCAGAGGCGGCCACATCTGCCAGCTCCTGGTGCAGCAGCGAGGGCACACAGCTGTGGAGGTTGGAGCTGCCAAGCTTCCAACCTGCAAACCAGAGCTGCCCACATCGGAAGAGGGTCTCCAGAATGGTGGCACTGGTTTAAAAGCCGCCCGAACGCGCAGCTTTCCCCGGCGTGTTTCCTGCCAGATTCCGGCGTGTTTTGTCAGCAAGGTGTTAAGGCCGAGGCGAGAACTTCTTCCGCAAGGTTCAGGGTTAGATTTGGCTTCCTCACGTCCGCAACGCCAATGCCTTGAGCGGCATCACCAGCAGGGACCGGGAACAGGGAGCGTGGCTGAAACCGGTTCCTCCTCGCATTCCTCCTTGATTGGCATCAAAAATAACCCCAAATCACAGAAATAAAAGAAATAAGGTGTCAGTGGTATTTGGGCAGCAGATGGTCTGGAGGTCCAGCCTCCTCTTGTCCTCGTGAGGGGGGAAAAGCCTGTCAGCCTCTTACAGCCATTCCTCCTCCTCCTTGTGAGCGCACACAGATCAACACTCATTCTCACCTTCGCCAATACACAAGCAGAATGCTCAAAACACGAGAAATTGGCTCATAGCAGCCAAACTGAAAGGCAGCTCCGCTTGCCTCCTCTTAAACTTCATCGTTAGGACGGACAGGACAAGTACACCAGTATCTTTAGTCCCCTGACCAGCTAATCCAAACTACCAGCCCGCGTGGGTGGGTGGATGAAAATCACTCCTGTGCCATTCCTGGCCGGGCCTCTAGATGTCCACCCAACCCAAAGTATGAGGAGGCTTTGGCGGCGTCACCAGCTCCGCAGCGGGGACCCCAAACACCACAAACTGCTCCCGGAGAGGTTCCCTCACCTGGCCTCGTCGCCTGCGAGATCAGTGAGGCTGAAGGGGTTTCTCCCCCCTCCTCAAATTTAGCCACCCAACCTGGTTCTCTAAATGAGGGAGCTTGGTGGTCGGGGCGAGCACTGCCGGTGAGGAGCCCCTGCCCCCGGGCACACGGGCCGGCAGCCTCAGAGTTTCTCTGGCTGCCGAAAAGTCAGAAAACTTCCTCATTTCTGTGCTCTCTCCACCACCTGCGGCCCCGGCTGGGGCCTTTCAAAGGACAATTGGGTGGAGCAGGGACAGAAACTCAGGCAATCTTTTGCTTTATGAACCTTTTTCCTCCTTTCATAACAACATGTTTCAAACCCAGCTGACACCAAAGACAAAGAGGACCCAGCGGACTGGTTTGGCAAAGAGATTTGTTGTTTTAGAAGAGGAAGGCTTGGCCAACGGAGCCGGGAGCAGGGGGCTTGGCTGGCCCTGCCATGCGTCTGGAGCCCAGGAGGGGTCACGCTCTCCCAGCCGGAGGAACAAGCCAACGCAACCGAGTCGTCCTGCCCAGAGCAGATAAGACAAGAGACAAGACTTCCCAAACCCTGAGATCAAATTCCTCCTTGTTTATGGATGACTGAGTTCAGTCTCTTGTCATAGGCTGTTGACGCTCAGCTCTGGCTTTCCCCTACCCCTGTTGCAAACACACAATCTGGCCAGACAAGAAGTGAAGAAATCCCACCACGGCAAAAGAACCATCTGTCAGGGAGAGCTTTCGTGTCCCACTCCTTGGCAGGAGCTGGAAACTTGGGGCTCCGGGGGGAAAGTCCTCGCGCCCAAGCCCTGAGAGGACTCATCCCCGTTCCACGGAGATGGGGAAGGGGAAAAGGGGACCCTGATCTGTGCCATGAAGCATTTCAAGAAAGTACACAGCCTGCACAGCGCTCCGAAGCACGGGCAGCAGGGACATGAGCCATCACTGCAGATCAAAGCAGCAAAAAAAAGGCTGATTTTGGACACCCCTAACGGCGACCTGCACCGAGAGCTTTCCAACCCCTTCCCGGTAGGAGATCCCTGCGGAACACCGCTGTGTTCCAGCAGCCCTGCGGTGCTGGGCTCCTCTGCCTCAAGCCAGGCACCGCAAACCTTAACGCCCTCAGCAAAACTGGTCTTTTAATTTAGAAACCGAAACGGAGCCGCTCGCCTTGCTTCGCCGCCTGCTTTCAAACCTAGAAATCTCAGGCAGCCCCTTCTGCCACTGAATCACTGCCGTAACCACAGCCAAACACGAACATGGGACAGTGGGGACTTTCCAGGAGCCACCCGAGTCCCACAGTCCCTCGTTTTCCGGCTGCAGCGAGATGCACCCAAGGCAATCAGTGTGGGGTTTATTTGTTGTGTTCCCTGGAGACAAACAATCTCACCAAAGGAAATGCCTTTTCCGCCCTGGCTCCTGCTCAACTGCACAACAGGCACGCTCTGTCCCTTCGCTCCGGCCATTGTACATCCCTTCGCGTCCCTCTCTTCCCCGCCTAGAATTTGCTGGAAGCAACCATATATGGTGAAAAAACCAGCAAAAACAGCACTGAGAAGCCCCAGGGCTGCAGCCTGCGGCGGGCACCCACCAGATCCCCCTGCAGTTCAGGGGTGGCAGCTGGCTGTTTGATAGACGGGGCAAAGGACAGGCTGCCGCGACGGCAACGTGGATTCTCTGGGCAACAAGAGGCAGTGGCTCCTGATAACCTAGATCAGGAAAAAAAACCCAGGGTTTTATAATCATCAGGTTTTTATTATAAGCAAGATTCAGATGATGGGAAGAAGGGTAGCTGCCAACAAGGCACGACACGGCTGGCACGGAGTATGACTCTGAAAGTTATTGCCCTGCCAGGTTTCTGCCCTACCCAACCCTCTCCCCGCAACCCAAGCGCCAGCCTGGGCTCTTGGTGAGTCACCTCAGGGCCTGGTTTCTCACTCAAGCCCAACCCTGCCGGTTTTAAACTGAGTTATCCCCAGCACACAAGGTTAGTCATGCAGTTGCCCTTGCTGCCCCTTGCCCCCGGCTAGGAACGCCAGGAGAGGACGAGGCTCGGGACGCCCTCAGCTGTAGCTTTGCTCTCAGCCAGGGCCGGAGGGATCCGAAAAGCACCACGATCCCCGTGGGAACGAGCCAAGCGGGGGGCAAATGCCTTAAAATAACTGCTTATTGGCGCAAGGAAGCCCCCAAGAGCTGGTCTCTGCCCCGAAGCGCAAGCGGCTTCTCTCCTGACACTCTTGTGTTTTGAAGGAGACGTGACATTTTGAAGGTCTCGTTTTCACAGGCTAAAATTCCTAAACATTTCTGAAACCCTTGCTTAAACTAGGGTGCTGTTTGCATAGGAAACCTTGTGAACCAAGCCTCCACCCTGAGGAAATGACAGCTGCTCCTTCTGCAGAAGGACCAGGGAGGCATTTCCAGCTGGATAAGGGTCAGGAGAGCAAAGGGCAAGCGCTGCTGGACAGATAAAGAAAAATTTGGAGAGGTTTGGGGTGGTGGAACATGCCTCGGACATGGCGAGTTCTTTGGCTCGGGACTCGATCGTCCTTTGACACAGCTGGAATGCGTTCCACTGTGCGAGCGCGAGCAGCCAGGGCTGGGTATGTGTTCCTTGGAAAGACGGGCACCAAGGGAAACCGGAGAGGGAGAACGTAAACACGGCTCCTAAGGGAGCGCTGGGCACAGGCCCAAGCTGGCATCTTTGGGATCAGATACCCCATAGCCAGCAAGGCTCTCCTCGCTTTGACAAATTAGAACAAATCCGCGATTCTTTGTTAATCCGGCACCTTTTTTGCCTAGCATGCCACGAGAGACAATGGGGCCAGCTCGCCGGGCCCGGAGGCGGCAGGAAAAGGTGCAGTTCCTCCGTTAGGTACCGAATTGTGAAACAATTCTCTCCCAGTAAGGAAATTTGTCCCACAGTTTGGCAGGCGGACAGTTTACATCGTACAGTTTATCTGGCCGGTTCATCGGTTTATGCTAACAGGTGTGAATAAACTTCAGGGGAAGGAAAGGATGGCAGAGAAAGAAAAGCACGGTGTGTGCCAGGAATACATGGACAAACAAACTCCAAAGGACAACAGAGACAACTCCTTAACAAAAACACATCCCTTTTCCTGATTCGGGGTGGGGAGCTCTTGAAAGCCCCCCATTTTCCATTCCTGCTTTCTCGGGTGGCTCCAAAGATATTGTTTTCCCCATTTCCTCCACTCCCCATGTTTTCCTGAACCATAAAAAGCATTAACAGCTTTTAAAAACACCAAGGGCAAAATGGCCCCCACCCCTGAGGGAGGAATGTATGCTCAGCAAAAATTATCCGGGAAGGAAAATTCGAGGGTTCCTCTGAGTTGAAAGGCCCTTACGGGGACAAGATAACTGTCCCCACTCCCCACATCCCGGCTGGAAAAGAGGGGCGAGGGGCCTGCCCTGGGCACCGATTATAGAAGGACGTGGTTGTTTGTCCTCCCTTAGATCACAGGGATTATTCACCTTTCCAAGGAATCCAAGGGCCAAGGAATGACATTGCCGACGAAGAAAAGTCCCCTGTTTTCTAAGGTGAAGGGCGAGAAACATCTAGACACCGCGATCTTATAAATAAACATTTGCCTCACGTTTTCTCACCGGCTTATTTTGTTGTGTGTCATTTCGTGTGTGCCCCCCCCCCCCGCCTCAAGACGCTGGCTCGAAGGATCCCGGAGCGCAGGGGAAGGGGTGTCACGCTGCCTTTTTAGTGAGAGGACAGCACCTTGAGGGGTTTTTTTCCTGGGAAGGGTCCCCAAAAACACGGTGGGTGGGGAGGTGGTGCGGGTCCCCCACCGGGGGGTCGGGGGGGGGGGGGGGGGCTGTGGAAAGGCCCCCCATGGCACCCAGAAGGATGGCAAAAGGCCCTTAGGGTCAAGCTTCGATCCCCTACCCCAAATCCCTCCTTTTTTACCTCAAATAACGCGGGGGGAAGGGGGGTACCACAGCCAGGGGCTGACGAATCGCCTCAGGTGCGGCTGAGGGGAGGCAGGGGGGCCTGTGGAAATGCCCCCAGGCTGCCCTGGGCGGGGGGGGGGGAACTGAGGAAGGGGACATAAAGCCCCCAAAGGGGTGAGGGGGGCACTAGAAGCCCTGCCAAGCCGCTCCCAGTTCACCCAGCACAGGCGTGGGTCCCGAACTGGGAACGGCACCCGCCCCAAGGCGGCTCCCCCCCCACTCCTGCCTGAGAACATTACATCCCGTTCCCTGCTCGCCATTGGCCGCCGCCGCCGCCCGTCCTCACTTCCCATTGGTTCTCCGCGCTGTCACTCTATCCCCCCCTCCCCGCCCACCCCACCCTCCTCTCCCTTGAACACGCTCGCCTCTCCTTCACACGCTGTCCACGCTCCGCACCCGGCGCGCTGATTGGCCAGCCAGGCTGTAAACAAGGCAGCGGCGGCCAATGGGAGCGCTGATCACGCGAGCAGCACGCCTGGCCACGCGCCCGCGGCGTGGCTCCGCTGGCATCAACAGGCGCGGGCGGGAGGCGGGGCGGGGCGGCGGAGGCTATAAAAGGGGCGCGGGCGGCGGGGCCGAGCTCAGAGCCGTGAGAGCGACGGGTGTTGAGGAGCGGGCTGTCCCGCTGATCCCCTTCAACCCCGGGGAAACAAAGCCTTAAATCGCACTTTCTGACTGAAACTAGCCCGCTCCGAGGGTTTTTTTTCCTCTTCAGGGGGAAAAATACTTCACGGCTCTCGCCCTGCGCACTTTCTCCAGAGCGTCTCCCCACCTCTCGCCTCAGCCATGGTGATGTTCAAGAAGGTGAAGACCTTTATGATGACCTTCAGCGAGCCGGAGAAGGTCTACTGCAGCGGGGAGAAGGTGGCCGGGCGTGTGGTGGTGGAGGTGGCCGAGGTGACTCGCGTCAGCTCCGTCAAGGTGCTGGCCTGCGGGGTGGCCAAAGTCAACTGGGCCAAGGGCCCCCAGCAGTGCAGGCAGGAGGTGGAGTACCTGCGCTTCGAGGACGTCCTCACGCTGGAGGAGCAGCCCACCGGTGAGGGGCTGGGGCTGGGAGAAGGGAAGGGCTTGGAAGCCCCTCATCAACCGGCAGCGTGGGCCTCTCGGAGGCTGGAGCCCACGCCTGCGTCCCCTTGGGGGTGCGCCTCGAGTGGGCTGGCTCCGAGGAGTCGCCGGTGTTGGGGCTCGGAGGAAGGCGGGGTTGGATGTTGCCTGAGTTTTGGGAGAAACGAGACGATTTGGTGAAACTTGCGACCAGCCAGGCTTGGCTAACTCAAGCTCAAAAGCCTAGGCGAGCTCGGCCAGGGGGCAGGTGTTGGGGGGCAGGAGGTGCCCCTCGATCCGTGGTGGTGGTTGGGGAGCGGCGAGGAGCCCTGCCTTGGGCTGGCTCCGGGGAAGGGCGAGAGGTGAGGATTTGAGGTGTCCTGGGCGATAACGGGGGGGAACATGACGTCCCCCCGCAAAGCGGCACCGGCCTGTGGTGAGGGGGCCCGGAGCGGTGCGGGACGCGGCATCCCAGCTTCGCAAGGGGTTGTTGGAAAGGGGAAGTGAGACTTTAAATGGGCGGCACTTCCCTGATTTGAGGAGACACCAAGTTCTCGGGCTCTTCTTGAGGCTCTTGGCAAAGAGCCGAGGCAGCTCAAGGCCGTGCTTCGTCGCCGCCTGAGTAAGCAGAACAGGGGATGATGCTTAAGGACAAACCTGCGGAAGCTGACGTTTCCCTTCCTCTTTATTCTTCTCCCAGATGGGGACGGCTCTGTAATCCTGAGACCTGGCAACACCTACGAGTACAAATTTGGATTCGAGCTTCCCCAGGGGTGAGTACGAGACGGACGCTGCCTCTGGATCGCCCTGGAAAACTCTTTTTGCGGCCTCAGGTGTGTCTAACGAGCAGCTCTTTCCGTCCCGCAGGCCTCTGGGAACTACCTTCAAGGGGAAGTACGGCTGTGTGGATTACTGGGTGAAGGCCTTCCTGGAGCGCCCCTCCGTCCCCACGCAGGAGATCAAGAAATGCTTCGAGGTGATGGATCCAGTTGACGTGAACACGCCGGAATTGCTGGTGAGCGCTGCCTCCTGCCCGTGGCCGGGGTAGGGAGAGCCCTGGGCTGGGGGTCGGGCCGACCTCTGGGTGCTAAGACCCCCCTAATAGGCTTTCTCACTGAGCGGGGATTAAGTACTTAGTTATTAAGAAGCCCCAGTTACTCCTGGAAACGCACCCTGAGCGACAAGCGAGGCGCTTGTTCTGCTTTTCTGCGAGAGGCTCCAGCCTCTGGGGTGGGGGGAAGTGGAAGGTCTCGCTGTGAAGCAAGAGGCATGGTGGGGGAGCGGGACGGCCTGGCTGACGCTCCCCTTCCCCTGCAGTCGCCGGTGGCTGCCAAGAAGGAGAAGAAGGTGTCCTGTATGTTCATCCCAGATGGCCGCGTGTCGGTCAGCGCCCAGATCGACAGGAAGGGCTTCTGTGAAGGTAGGAGCCCGTCCTCCGCGCTCGGAGAGGGGGGCGGCGGGGGTGCGCGGCCAGAGGAGCGCGGCGGGACCCTCCTCGACGTTAATAACCGTTGGGTTGGGTTTTTTTTCCCCCCTCTTCTCACAGGTGACGAGATCTGCATCAACGCCGACTTCGAGAACACGTGCTCCCGCATCGTGGTGCCCAAGGCGGCCATCGTCGCCAAGCACACCTACCTGGCCAACGGCGAGACCAAGGTCTTCACCCAGAAACTCTCCTGCGTCCGAGGCAACCACATCATCTCGGGCACCTCCGAGTCGTGGCGCGGCAAAACCATCCGCGTCAAGAAGCTCAAGCCCTCCATCCTGGGCTGCAACATCCTGCGCGTGGAGTATTTCCTGCAGGTGAGCGGCTCGGCTCGTGGCCGCGGGCGCCCGGCTCCCCTCCCGCTCCCCGACCTCCCCCCTAAACGCGCCTCTCGCCCCTCGCAGATCTACGTCAGCGTCCCCGGCTCCAAGAAGATCATCCTGGAGCTGCCCCTCGTCATCGGCAGCCGCTCGGGCATCGGTAGCCGCAGCTCCAGCATGGCCAGTCAGACCAGTTCCGAGATGAGCTGGGTGGATTTGAACCTCCCCGATGCTCCAGAAGGTGAGGGAGGGGAAACAGTGACAGCAAGGGGGTGGGGGGGGTCAGGGCGGGTGTTTTGGGGGACGGCGGGGGGTCTCACGGCTCCCTCTGCCCCTCGCAGCCCCGCCGTGCTACCTGGACATCGTTCCCGAGGACCACCGCCTGGAGAGCCCCACCACGCCCCTCCTGGACGACTCCGACAGCTTCGACAGCCCCATCTTCATGTACGCGCCCGAGTTCAAGTTCATGCCGCCGCCCACCTACGCCGAGGTGAGAACCGAGACGGACGCTCGGGTGAGGGTTTAGGCTCGGGATTAAGTCTCGAAGCACCTAACGGCCTCCGTCTCCCCCCGACAGGTGGATCCCTGCGTCGCCAACAACAACGTGTAGCGAGCGCCCGCTCGGAAACGTTATTCTCCCGCTCCTTTTTCCCCCGCGCTGTGTGGATGTGCCGAGCGGCGGCGGCGACGCGGGCCTCGCTCCCGACCCCGGCTGCGGGAGGAGCGAGCGTGGAAGAGGCCGAGGGAGCCTCAGTTCTTAACGTGTGCGTGCCCTCGCGCGCCGGCTGAGCCCAGGAAAACCCCGGCGTGGCTCCGGGCGCCGCAAACTCGCCCCAACCGTGGCGGTGCAGCAGGGGAGGCCTCGGGCGCGGAGCCTTGGCAGAGGAGAGGCGCGTCCCGGCCTAAAGAGACTTTAAAAACCAAGCGGGCGTTGGGTGAAACCCGGCCGCCGAGAGACGGGGGGCACCGGGCCGCGGGCCGGAGGGGCGCGCGGTGGCTGGCCGGCCTCGCCGCTCGGCGGCCGGTCCCTTTTGTACTGTTTTATAAGTGGGTCTGGGGGTGAGGGAGGGGAAGGGGAAATAAAACACCAATAAAACCTGGTTTTGTACTGTTGGAATAACGGTGTGAGCGTGGTTTGGGGAGACGGAGCCGCGGGGAGATGGCGGGCGTGGGGTGGGGGATTCCTGCCCCCCCCTTCCCTCAATCCAGCCCTTTTTGGGGGGATGTGGGTGAAAGTTGACGGTAAAAAGGGTGGCGGCGGGGGCTCGGGCGCAGCGCCAGCCGTGCCCCGGTTTCCCCGGCCTGCGGAGCCCCACGTGCGTGTCCCCCCCCAGCCCTTATCGCGGCGGCACCGCAGCGGCCGCCCGCGGGTCCCTTATCGGCGGCCCCGGCGGCACCAGGCGCGTGCGGGTCGGTGCCTCGGTTTCCCTGCCCGTGGCGGGGGGGTGCTGGGGGGGTGCCGGTGGGGTCCCAGCAGGGTGCTGGCGGGGTGCCGGGGGTCCCGGCGCGGTGCCCGGGATGCCGGTGCCGTGCCCGGGCCGGGGGCCAAGGGGGTGAAGGGTCAGCCCTGCTCCTGGCCAAGTATGGGCAGAGCGAGCTGGGCCGGGGGAGTGGGGGGGGCCAGGGGTGGGGTGGGGTGGCTGGCGGTAGGTGGGGGGGGGGTCTTTGGGTGCTGGGGGGGGGGGGGGCTGGGGGTGCTCAGGGTGGTTTGGAGGGGCCTGGGGTGGGGCTGGGGGTGGTTGGGAGTGCTGTGGGTAGTTTGGAAGGGGCTGTGGGTGCTCGGGGCGGGGCTGTGGGTGGTTTGGAGGGGTCTGTGGGGGGCTGTGGGTGCTCTGGGGGGGCTTGAGTGCGCTGGGGGAATTGTGGGGTGCTCTGGGGGGCTGTGGGTGGTTTGGAGGGGGCAGGGGGGGCTGTGGGTGTGCTGGGGGAATTGTGGGGTGCTCTGGGGGGGCTGTGGGTGGTTTGGAGGGTCTGTGGGTGCTCTGGGGGAATTGTGGGGTGCTCGGGGGGGCTGTGGGTGGTTTGGAGGGGGCAGGGGGGGCTTGAGTGCGCTGGGGGAATTGTGGGGTGCTCTGGGGGGGCTGTGGGTGGTTTGGAGGGTCTGTGGGTGCTCTGGGGGAATTGTGGGGTGCTCGGGGGGGCTGTGGGTGGTTTGGAGGGGGCAGGGGGGGCTGTGGGTGTGCTGGGGGAATTGTGGGGTGCTCTGGGGGGGCTGTGGGTGGTTTGGAGGGGCTGTGGGTGCTCTGGGGGAATTGTGGGGTGCTCTGGGGGGGTCTGTGGGTGGTTTGGAGGGGGCGGGGGGGGCTGTGGGTGTGCTGGGGGAATTGTGGGTGCTCTGGGGGGGTCTGTGGGTGGTTTGGAGGGGGCGGGGGGGGCTGTGGGCGTGCTGGGGGAATTGTGGGTGCTCTGGGGGGGTCTGTGGGTGGTTTGGAAGGGGCTGGGGGGCTCTGGGGGAATTGTGGGGGCTGTAGGTGGGGGCTGGGTGAGGGGGCTGGGTGGGGGTGCAGCTGCCATCACACAACACACACACCCCCCCCCAAAAACCTGCACCCCATTCTCATCCCCGGGGGGGGCCGGGACGAGCGCAGGCGCCCCCCTCCCCACCTGCGCCAACTGGGCCAAAGGTCCGGCCGGGGGGGGGGGGGGGGGGCAGAGCGGGGCCCCCCGGGGGGCGATGCTCGGCGTGGGGCGCAGCAGGAGCCGGCCCCTGCCCCATCGGGCTGGGGCGGAGGGGCCAGGACACCCCCCTCCCCCCCCCCCCGAACCGACTCATGGGGTGCGTCAAGGCACGGGTGACCCCAAAACCAGCCCCCCCCTTCCTGCGTGGGCAGTAAAGCCACCAGGGCGGGAGCAGGAGGCGGCCCAGGCGCCGCGCGCGTGCACCGCCCCGGGGCGGGGGGAGGGGGGCCGCCAAACCCCTCCCCCACAAGTCCTTCCCCAAGGTTTCAGGGCAGCCCCCCTCCCCCCCAAGCCCCTTCTGTGGGGGGTCCCCCCGCTGCTGCCCCCCCCCCCCTTGTGCCCGTGTGGGATTATGTCTTCGCCCCCCAGGAGCGCCGGGGCCCCAGATGGGAAATCACCACCTCCCGGAGTCCCGTGATGGCCCGGCCACCCTCAGGGGCCAGGGCATGGGAGAAGTGGGGGGGGGGGCGTACCCGAAAGTCAGGGTTTGCGAGGCGCTGCGTTCGGGCAGGGTGGGGGTTATTTTCTTATTTTTTACATTTTTATTACCCCGGGATCAAAACCCGGCCATAAAAAGGAACCTTGCCCGGGGCGGGGGGGGGGGGCAGCTGCCCCATCACATGAGCTTCGCGTGAGCAGCCCTGCCTGGCCTCCCCCCACCCCCCCGGAAAACGCCTTCTGCCCCCCAAAACCCACCTCTGTCCCCCTCCAGAAAGATTCCAGCCCCTGGAATCTGCCCCCACTGGGGGGGCTCAAGGGTGACCCACGAGAGGGTGGGGGTTTGGGGGGGTAGTTCAAACCCCACTGCGCCCCCCCCCCGCCCCGTTCCTCAAGGAGGCACCAACCTCCCCCGGGGGGCTGGAGGGGGGCTCGGCCCTGGTGCCTGCACTGCTGGGGTTAACCTGGGCTGGGCCCCCCCACCACCACGCGGGGGGCTGAACCCCCTGAACCCCCTCGCCCCCCCCCCCCAGAACCCCAACCTGCTGCCACAGCCCAGGGACGATGGGGGGGGGCAGACGGGGAGGTGGTGCCGCTGCATCCCCTGACTCCAAGAGCTGGGGATTTGCACCCCGTCGCCCCGCGGGGTGCGGGGACCCCATTATCCCTCCCCCGCCCCCCCAGACCCGAGGGTTTGAAGCCACAGATGGGATGAGCTGGGAATACAAAAGTCAACTTTAATCCACCCAAAATGAGTTAAAAAAGCCCCAAGTGTTAAAAAGCTGCCGCAAAAGGGGGAGTTTGGGGGAGGCCGGGGGGTTTTGGGGGAGGCCGGGGGGTTTTGGGGCCCCCCCCGTCACCCCTAAAACCACCTCTGGCAGGGGCACTGCCACCCACCACTGGTTTGGGGACAGGGCTGGGGGTCCTCCCTCCCCCCAGGCGCTCCGGAGCCCCCTGGGACCCCCCCAAGTTGGGGGGGCAGCAGGGGCTCCCCATGTGTGTATGAATGTGGGGGGGGGGGTCTCCCTCCAGCTGCCGGCACCCTGGGGTGCCCCGCCGGGGTGGGGGGGAGTGTCCCCCCCCCATCCCTGGAGCACCAGTGCCACCTGCAGGCGGGAGGGGGGGTGACAGGGGTCCCCAGCATCCGGGAAGGGGGGGTGTGTGACAGGGGACCCCAACGTCCCGGGGGGGTGTGACAGGGGTCCCCGCGGGGGGTGACGGGGTGGGGGTGGGGGTCAATAGACGGCCTCGTCCATGTTGTCGTCGCTGTCGGCGCCAAAATCCTCCCCGTTGTCGAAGTAGGACATGATGTAATCGGTCTCCTGGGGATGGGGGGGTCACAGCGGGTCCCACTGTCACCCCCAGGCCGCGCCCGTCACCCCCCCACCTCACCTCCTCGTGCTCCTCCTCGTCGTACTCCTCTTCCTCCTCTTCCTTCCCTTCTTCTTCCTCCTCCTTCTCCTCTTCCTCCTCCGACGTCACCTCCTCCTCCTTCTTCTCCAGGCTCTGGGGGTTCAGGGGAGCCGCCGCGGTGTCAGTGTGGGGGGGCGACGGGGATGGGACAACCCCAAAACCCAGCGGGGACCCCCCCACACTTGGGGGGGTGGGACCGTGGCTGAGCCTTCGGCCTCGTTACCTCCAGCTTCTTAATGGTCTCTTCCTTGTCGAGCGCAACCCGCTGCTTGGACTTGGGGATGAGGATGGTGGTCCCTGCGGGGGGCAGAGGGGGTGTCACCCCCCCGGGGGGCAAAGCCCGGCCCCGGGGGGGGGATGGGGGGGGGGACAGGGACACTCACTGCCTTTCCGCAGCCGCCGCACCCGGATCTTCAGCTCCCGCGGCAGCCGCCTCCAGTCTGTGGGGCAGAGCGAGGGGCTGGATCGGGACCCCCCGCCAGCCCCCTCAGTCCCCGTGTGTGTCCCCCCCCTTGTCCCCCGTCCCCCCACCTGGGTTCCAGTCGATGGCGCTGTCAACAGGGCTGGAGATCTGGTACTTGTCTGAGTAGCGCTCGATATCTGGGCGAGTCCGGTGGGGGGGTCAGTGGGGTGGGGGGGGTCACGGGGGGGCGGGTCTGGGTGGGGACCCGCACTGGGACATCCAAGGGTGCAAGGGAGCCCAGCTGGGAAGAGCTGCGATGGGGGCCTGGTGCAGTGGGGCTGGGGGGAGCATGGGGCTGGGGGGTGTCACAACAGTGGGGCTGGGGGGGACCACAACAGTGGGGCTGGGGGAGGGCATGGGGGGGCCACAACAGTGAGGCTGGGGGATCCAGAGGGCGGGGGGCAGATCATGGGACTGGGGGGTGGGTCACAACAGTGGGGCTGGGGGCGACACGGGGCTGGGGGGAGCATGGAGGGGCCACAACGGTGGGGCTGGGGGGAGCATGGGGCTGGGCGGGGGGGTCACAACAGTGGGGCTGGGGGGAGCACGGGGCTGGGGAGGGGGGGGTCACAACAGTGGGGCTGGTGGGAGCACGGGGCTGGGGGGGGGGGTCACAACAGTGGGGCTGGGGGGAGCACGGGGCTGGGGGGGGGGGGTCACAACAGTGGGGCTGGTGGGAGCACGGGGCTGGGGGGGGGATCATGGGGATGGGGGGGGTGACAAGAGCGGGGCTGGGGGGCAGAGGTACCCCAGGGCAGTGGGGCGGGGGCCATGGGGCAGGCACACACACCCACACACCCCCGCCCATGGGGGTGCAGGGGCCCCCCCCCGTACCTCTGCGGGGCGCCCCCGGTTTGATGAAGTAGGGGAGACCCTTCATGGCCCCCCGCAGCTCCTGCTTCAGCGCCAGCATGTACTCGCCCTCCTCCCCCCCCGGCAGCGGGGCCGCCCGGTGCTCCAGCGGCTGGGGGGGGGGGGCACCCGTGCGGCGAGTGCGTCAGTGCTCAGCCACGCCCGGGACCCCCGGGACCCCCCCCCAAAAACAAAACGGGACTTACCGGGAAGAGGGGGGAGGGCTGGAGGGTGGGGGGGGGCAGCGCCTCCCCCTTCCCGATCCCCACCGCCTCCACGTTGAAGGTCATCTGCCCCCGGCCCCGGCCCCGGCCGCGGGCCGCCATGGGGGGGCCGGGGGGCGCTGGGGGGGGCGAGCGGGGGTCAAGGCGGGCCGCGGGGACCCCCGTCTGCTCGGGAGAGGGGACGGGGCCCCCCGGGCTGGGGAGGGGGCGGGGAGGGACACGGCGTGAGGGGTGGGGTGGGGGGGCAGCAGCCGGGGGGGTGCGGGGGGCTGGGGGGGAGCCCCCCCGGGACACGGGCGACGTGGGGGAACCCGAGGGAGGACACAGGGGGGGTGGGCGGCGTGGGGCAGCCCCCCCGGGACACGGGGGGGACACGGGGTGGGTGTGGGGGGGACACGGGGGGGGGGGAAGGTGTCACACACGCCGCGGCCCCCCCCCGCCCCCGGAACCCCCTCCGCTCCAGGTACTCACGCCGCGCATGCGCAGCCGCTCCAAGTGCGTCCGGCGCCGCTCCGGCTGCGCAACGCTCGAAAGGGGCGGGGCGCGCTCCAGCGCCGCGCTGATTTGCTGGAGGCGGAACCAGTCAGAGGGGAGGGGGAGGAGCGAGGGGCGGGGCGGAGGGAAGGGATGAATGACTGAATGGGGCTGGGGCGGGAATGAATCGGGACGGAATGAATGGGGTGGGGGGCGGTAACGGCGGGAGGATGAGGGGGAAGGGAAAGGCGGGGTGCAGAGGGGCCCCGCCCCACGGCCCCGCCCCAGGGCGTCTCAGCCCCCCAGCGCTGTGGCCTTGCTGACCCAGAGCTGCCCCACTGCCCATGGCCCCACGGCCCCCCAACTCCACTGTGCTGGGACCCCCAGGCCAGCTGCATTGTGACCCCCAGCCCCGATGTGCTGTGACCCCCAGCACCGCAACCCCATGGCCCCCAGCTCCCCTATGTTGTGACCCCCAGCCCCACTGACCTGAGACCCCCCCAGCCCCACTGTGCTGGGATCGCCAGCCCTGCCGCCCCACGGCCCCCAGCCCCGCCGCCCCGTGACCCCCAGCCCTGCGGCGCTGGGCCCCATGGCGGCTCCCCCTCGCACCCCCGCGCAGGCTGCTCGGCGCAGCGGGTTCGTGGCTGGCTGCGCCGGTGGGTGATTCATCCCGCTCCAGCCCTCCCCGCGCCAGCAGCTGCCAAAAATAGCAATGCAGGGGGGGAAAAAACCCTCCAAATAACCTCCCCTGCCTTCCCCCCGCTACGCCGGCGGCAGGCCGGGATGGCGGCCACCGAGCCACGTCCCCAACACCTCCATCCCCGGGGCATCTGGGACCAGGACCCGTCGCTGGGGGATACCACGCTCCGGTTACCATGGTAACAGAGGAAGGGAAGGAGGGATGGGGGAGAGAGGGGCTGGGGTGGTGGGTCCCCTCTCTGGGCTGTCCCCCCTACCCGGGGGGGGACAATGCAGCCCCGAGCACCAGGCCCAGGCTTGGTGGCAGCCAGGGTCTTGCTGGGGGGGGACAGCTGCCAGCCAGGCCGGTGAACTGGGGGGGAATGGGAGGGTTGGTGGTTTATCCCCCATTTTCTTGGCTGGTCAGAGAGCTGAGGAGCCCGATGAGCTGCCGTCACCATGGGAACCGTGCAGGGATGCGGGAGGGGAGGGGGGTACGGGCAGGGGGTGCAGGGGGGATGCAGGATGGGACTGGGGTGCAGAAGGGGTTGTGGGAGGAGATGGGGGCACGGGCAGGGCTGCAGGAGGAGATGGGGGTGTGGGCAGGGGGAACAGAAGGGGGTGGGGAGTATGGGCAAGGGGTGCAGGAGGAGATGGGGGTGTGGGCAGGGGGAGCAGAAGGGGGTGGGGGGCATGGGCAGGGCATGCAGAGGGGGCACAGGAGGGGGATGCAGGCAGGGGGTGCAGGCGGGGGGATGAGAAGTGCAAGGAGGGGGTGCAGGAAGGGGATTTGGGGGGTGCAGGAGGGGATAGAGTCAGGGGGCAGGTGGGGTGGGGGGTACAGGCAGGGGTTCATGAGAGGGAAGGGGGTGCAGGAGGAGGGAACAGGCAGCAGGATGGGGACGTGGAAGGGGGCCACAGGCAGGGGCCAGTGCGGGGGGGGTGGGCAGAGCCGCAGGCAGGGAGGCCGGGGGGGGACCCCATACCATGGGAACCATCCCCTGTGGGACCCAGGCGGGGAAACCAAGGCAGGGAGCTGGCACTGCTGGGGGCAGTCGGGGGGGCCTCAACGCACCCCATGTCCCGTTGCAGTGAGCGGGCGACGCTCCCGGAGCAGCGCACCCACCCGCCGGCCCCGCTGCCCTAAACGCCGCGATGCCCAGCCCCGTCCGCCGCCCTCCCGGTGCCGCCGCGCCGCCCGGCTTAGCCATGTTACCGGCGGACGGTTCGGCCTTGCTGCGAGCCGTGGCGCAGGGCAAATTTCGTCTCACCCGGCTCCTGTTGGAAGGGGGAGCCTACATCAACGAGGGCAACGCCGCCGGGCAGACGCCGCTGATGGCCGCGTGCCGGGCCGGCTACGCCGACCCGCCGGAGCAGCCGCGGATGGTGCGGTACCTTCTGGAAAACGGCGCCGATCCCAACATTCCCGATAAGACGGGCAAGACGGCGTTGATGCACGCCTGCGCCGAACGCGCTGGCCCGGCGGTGGCCGCCGTTTTGTTGGCCCACGGCGCCGATCCCAGCGCCCGCGATTACGCCGGAGCCTCGGCTTTGGTTTACGCCATTAACCAGGGGGACCGGGAGACGCTGCAGGTGCTGTTGGACGCCTGCAAAGCCCGAGGGAAGGAGGTGATCATCATCACCACCGACACCTCACCCTCGGGGACCAAAACCACCCGGCAATACCTCAACTCACCCCCTTCGCCGGGGCTGGAGGAGAAACGCTCGCCGGCGCTTTGCATGTCGCCCTCCGACATCGAGGTGCGGACGGCGGCTTCGCCGGCCGGCAGCGAGAAGGAAGAGGAGAGGGACGTCTTCTGCTTCCCCCCGCCGCCGCCGGCACCGGTCGCCGCCGTACCGGAGCCATCCCGCGCCCGGGGGCGGCCGCTGAAGCGCCTCAATTCGGAGCCCTGGGGGTTGGTGGCCCCGGGAACGGAGGGGACGCGGGGACCCCCCCCCGAGCGTTTGGTGGCGGGGATGGAGGGGCTGAGCCTGGGTGGGCGCCCGCGGCGGCACAGCGTGGAGGGCCGGGAGGCGGCGGGGCTGCCGGGGGCCGCCTGGGCCGAGCGGGTGCCCCCCGCTTGCCCGCAGCCGCTGGCGCGCCGGAACACGGCCCCCGAAACGGCGCGGGTCAAACCGCCTCGCTGGGATCCCCCCGAAATGGAGGGGCGCCCCTGGGCCGGCTCACCGCCTCCATCCCCGGGGCGAAGCCGGCGCTGTGCCGCGCCGTCGGCCGTGCCGCTGCCGGCCGCCGAGTCCCCCCCGGGCACCCGCCGGCGCCCGCCCGGTTTGCTGGAGCGTCGCGGCTCTGGCACCCTCTTGCTGGAGCCCTTGGCCCCGGGGAGGGCCGGCTTCCTGCCCCCCCTGCACCCTGGCCCGCATCCCCCCGGCCCCCGCGGGCCCCCCGGCCCCGGCTCGCCCAAGGGACGCCGCAAGCTGCTGCGCCGGCACTCCATGCAGACGGAGGAGATGCGGCAATTGGCCAACTTCCAGAGCAGCGTGGCCCCAGAGCCGGGCAGTTAGGGACCCCTCCCCGTGTCCCCCCCTCAAACCCGGAGCGGCTCCCGGTGTCCTCGGGGACCCCCCCACGAAGGGGCCACCCCGGGTGGCTGCTCTGTCCCTGCCCGGCTGCTCCCGTGCCAGCGTGGGGCCTCCCTGAGCAGGCAGTGGCGATGTTTACTCTGAACCCTACTGATGACTGCGAGCACATGACAATTCTTCCATTGCTGCCATTGGCAGAAACTTTGCACGACCCCAAATTCCTTCAGGAGCTGGCATCCCCCCACCTCTTCAGGCTCTCCTGCATCTTCCTCCTGCTCCCTCCTCATCCTCCCAGCAGCTCTTTTCCCTGCAGACCTCAGCAGCGGTGGCTGACTGCCCGACCTGCCGCACGTTTGGGGGCGCCCGCGTCCCCGCCGATGCGGGCGCTGCTGGGGGCGGGGTGCTGGGAGCAATAACCCTGTTCCCGCCAGTCCCTCCCCAGGGGGTTCTCCCCCCGTTTTGGGGCGGAGGGTCCCAGCGCGGGGGTGCCAGGGTGGGGCCGGGTGGGGCACACGCTGTTGGCGTCCCGGTGAATAAAGAACCCAGCACAGCTCAGCCTGTCTCCGAGTGTCGGGAGGCCGGGGGGGGGGGGGGGCGCTTGCTGTGGGCACGGACGGGGGGGCCAAACATCTGGGCACACCTGGGTGCCAGCACTTCTGGGTACCAGCATATCTGGGTGCCACCACACCTGGGTGGCAGGGTACACAAGGGCTGGCACATCTGGCAGCACATCTGGGTACCGGGATACACAAGGACTGGCACATCTGGGCGCTGGGGTACATGAGGACCGGCACATCTGGGTATCGGCACATCTGGGCGCTGGGGTACATGAGGACCGGCACATCTGGGTATCGGCACATCTGGGCGCTGGGGTACATGAGGACCAGCACGTCTGGGCGCTGGGGTCCATGAGGACCGGCACATCTGGCACCAGCACATCTGGGCACAGGGACCCCGGTGTCACTTGCTGGCAGAGCGGGGGGAGGAGGCTGCAGATGTGGGGGTCCCGAGCCACGGTGTGGCCGTGGGAGGGGGCCACCTGACGACACATTCGCCGGGCTGTCCCCCCCACGGGGGTGCTGGTGGGAGACCCAGCCCCGGCGGGAGGCGAGGGTGCCGGCAGGGACCCCCCCCATGGGGCGGGGGGCACCGCAGCCCCCCCAGCGCTGGGTGGGGGGGTGCAGGGAGCCCGAGGCCTCCGGAGAGGCCGAGGCTGGCCCTGTGCCGCAGCGGGAGGTTGGGCTGTGCCGGGCGCTGGCGGCACCGGCTGCGGCACGCGCGGCTGGGCAGCACTGCAGAGCGGTACCGCAGCGGAGGGGCTGCCGGGGCTGGGGGTCACCGCTGGGCTGGGGGCACGGCTGGGGCTGGGGGGCACTGCTGGGGCTGGGGGGCACAGCTGGGGGACACGGCTGGGGGGCACTGCCAGGGCTGGGGGGCACAGCTGAGGGACACGGCTGGGGACATTGCCAGGGGACACTACTGGGGGACACTGCCTGGGCTCAGGACACTGCTGTGGGGCATTGCTGCCGCCTGGGGACACTGCCAGGGGGCACTGGTGGGGCTGGGAGACACTGCCAGGGGGCACTGGTGGGGCTGGGGGACACTGCCATGGGGCACTGATGGGGCTGGGGGACGCTGCCAGGGCTGGGGGACACTGCCATAGGGCACTGGTGGGGCTGGGGGACACTGCCATGGGGCACTGATGGGGCTGAGGGACACTGCCGGGGCTGAGGGACACTGCCATAGGGCACTGGTGGGGCTGGGGGACACTGCCATGGGGCACTGATGGGGCTGAGGGACACTGCCAGGGCTGAGGGACACTGCCATAGGGCACTGGTGGGGCTGGGGGACGCTGCCAGGGCTGGGGGACACTGCCATGGGGCACTGGTGGGGCTGGAGGACGCTGCCAGGGCTGGGGGATGCTGCCATGGGGCACTGGTGGGGCTGGGGGACGCTGCCATGGGGCACTGGTGGGGCTGGGGGACGCTGCCAGGGCTGGGGACGCTGTTGGGGGACACCGCCTGGGCTCAGGACACTGCCGTGGAGCACTGCTGCTGCCTGGGGACGCTGCTGGGGCTGGGGGACGCTGCCGTGGGGCACCGGTGAGGCTGGGGGACACTGCTGTGGGGTTGGGGGACGATCTCTGGAGGGGACACTGCCATGGGGAACGGCTGAGGCTGAGCTGGGGGGCATCGCAGGGGCTGGGGGCTGTGCTGGGGACACCGCTGGGGAGGGGGGTCCCAGGGTGGAGGAAGCTGTCACGGGGCACAGCTGGGGATGGGGGCAGCACCCATGGGACAGCCAGGCCCTCCCCGCATCCCTCCCCAGCTCTTCCTCATCCTCCTCATCTTCCGCTGCTTAGCAGGGGGAGGAGGGGGGAGGGCTCCCCCAGGGACGCGAGGATAGGGAGCGGGGCCGGCCACGGGACCCCCTCGCTGTCCCCTTCTCTGTGGTGACAAGGGGGATTTTCTGACCCCTGCAGGGTTATTCCCCAGGAGAGGAAGAGGAAGGAGGAGGAAGGAGAGCCCAGGCTGGCCAGGGGACACCGAGGGGGTGATGCTGGGGGACATGGGTGACCAGCCTCATCCCCCTGGGTGCTGAGGGGTCCTGGGGGTGAGCTGAGCCCCTGGGTGCTCCCCAAGCCGGGGGGTCCTCGGGGAGGGGGGGACGAGGCCGCTGTCTCCAGCCTGGGCTCCTTTATGCACCGCGCCCCGGCCTCGGAAACGAGAGGGGACCCGGGCGGGCGCCATCGCTCTGGGTCCCCCCCGGGCTGAGACCCGACCAAACTCGGGGCAGAGAAGCAGAACCCCGCCGGGAGAACCCGGGCAAACCCGAAAGATGCTCGGCATCACCGCGTCCCGCCGCGGTGACAGCGCAGCCGGGGACGAGCCCGCGCCGGGCCCCGGGCTCCCAGCCCCGCGGCGGCCACCGCCGGCATGAACGTCACCGGGACGGCGGGGAACCGGAGCTGCGCGGGCGCCGGCGAGGAGCCCATCCTGCTGCCGACCTTCTCCACCGCGGCCAAGGTCCGGGTGGCCATCACGTGCCTCCTCTTCCTCTCCTCGGCTTGCTGCAACGGTGCCGTGCTCTGGTCGGCGGCCCGGGCGCCGCGGCGGCGTCCGCCCCGCGTCCGCGTCCTGATGGCCAACCTGGCGGCGGCCGACCTGCTGGTGACGGTGGTGGTGATGCCGTTGGACGCCGCCTGGAACGTCACCGTGCAGTGGTACGGCGGGGACGCGGCGTGCCGGGCGCTCATGTTCCTCAAGCTGGCCGCCATGTACGCCTCGGCCTTCGTCACCGTCGTCATCGCGTTGGACCGTCACGCCGCCATCGTCAACCCCTTGGCGGTGGGCTGCGCCCAGAGGAGGAACAAGGCGATGCTGTGCGCGGCGTGGGCGCTCAGCGCCGTGCTGGCCCTGCCCCAGGTGGGCGAACCCCCGCCGCGGGGTGGGAGACCTCGGAGGGGATGCCACCGCCTCGGGTGGGGCGGGATGACGGTGATGATGACGGTGGAGGAAGGAGGCTGACGGCGCCGCGGCCCCTTGCAGGCGTTCGTCTTCCGCACGGTGAGCCGGTCGCGGCCCCGCCGCTTCGTGCAGTGCGCGACGGTGGGCAGCTTCGGGGCGCACTGGCAGGAGACGCTCTACAACATGTTCACCTTCGCCTGCCTCTTCCTCCTGCCCCTGCTCGTCATGGTGCTCTGCTACGGCCGCATCCTCGCCGCCATCTCGGGCAGGATGAAGGACGCCCGCGGTGAGAGCACGGCCCGCGGCCGCGCCGCTCCTTTCCCCGTCACCGCTCGGGTCTTCTCTTCCCTGTTCACCTCCCGGTGCTCCTGCTGGGGTCTGGCCCCTCGCTCGGGTCCCCTCTCCCCAGCTCGTTAGCGCAGCGCTCTTAATTAACGCCCGGGCGACGTGTTCCCTCCCCTCTCCCTCCGTTTCCGCCCCGCAGCCTCCTCCCAGGAGATCCAGCTCCGTCGGTCCTACGACAACATCCCGCGGGCCAGGATGCGCACGCTCAAGATGTCCATCGTCATCGTCCTGACCTTCATCGTCTGCTGGACGCCCTACTACCTCCTGGGCCTCTGGTACTGGTTCTCCCCCGAGATGCTGACCCGGGAGAAGGTGCCGCCGTCTCTCAGCCACATCCTCTTCCTCTTCGGCCTCTTCAACACGTGCCTGGATCCGCTCATCTACGGGCTCTTCACGGTGCATTTCCGCAGGGAGATGTGGCGCGCGTGCCGCTGCGGCCGCCGCCGGCACGAGCAGGAGGTCGCCTCCGCCCTCACCGGTTCCTTCCGCGTCTCCACGACGGCCGTGCCGGCCAGGAGAGCCGGCAGCAGCCCGGGGGGATCCGGAAAGCACGAGCTGGAGGTGCTGGCGGGCGCGGCTCTGCCGGGACGGAGGTGCGAGCTGTGCCGGAGGAGGACGACGGAGAGCTTCATGTGACGGGGCGGGGGGGGCCAGGCCGGACCCGCGGCAGAGCGACGGGACCCCCTGAAGGCGGGTTGGGGGGAGACACGAGGGCTCTGTGCCGCCACAAAGCCGCTCAGCAATAAACTCCGATTATTTTCTCAGCAGGAGCCCGTCTCGGGGCCAGGGGATGGTTTAAGCGCAGCCGGCGCTGCCGCGCCACCGGCACGTTTCCGCGCCAGGCGGGGTTTAACGGCACCGGCAACGCGCGAGGGGCGCCAAGGCAGAAGCAAAGCGCCCCCCGAGCCAGGGAGAGGGCGAAATCTGGGGCAGAAATTCCTTAAAAAGACGCCGCAGGGCCGTCCTTGGCGGGGGGAAAAGAATTTTAAAATTTAAATGTGCCCCCCTCACCTCCGCTGGGGGCACGGGGAGAATTCAACGCCACCGGAGCCAAGCTACGCCAAAGCCCGCTGTCACGGCTAAATAAAGGGGGCTCTTCCAAACACTATTTTAAGGAAAAAATGGCTTTTTCAGCTAATCCGTTGTGCTACCGCCAGCCCCGAGATCGACAGCCGTGACGACAGTGACATCGCCCGATTTTGGGCAAATCTAAACTTAGCAAGGAGGCACGGAAGGACCCGCGGCCCCGATTACAGCTTCGCACAACGTTTAATTAAGAACAAATAACGAGAGGACAATTTTACACAAAATCGGAGTTATTCAAAAGGCCGAGTTCACACGCAAACGTAAAGTCAACAGAATAAACCCCTCAGGAGATTTAAGGATCGTTTGCCTGGGGGATAGAAAACAACTTCTCTCCAAAAGAGCGGCCAAAACGCCAGGTCACTCGCAGGCGTAACAAAAATGCTTAAAAACGTCGCGGTTCGAGACGTAACCGGGCTCGGGGGCGGCTCCCGCCGCAAACAGCGTGAGAGCGACCCCCGGCAACCTCAGGTATTGCTTCTTCAGCCAAGTTTTCTTGTTTGAAAACAATAAAATCTTGTAAGAAGCAAAACTGCCGAAGCGATGAACTGTTTTACTCCTCCAGCTGTTCCCCAAATGCCCAGCCCCCCACGTACAAACCCCGCCCGGTTTCCCTCCCAGTTCTCCCAGTTTAAACGTGGAACGCGCAGGTAGAAATGAGGATCCATCATCGGCGTCTCCGGTCCGGACTCCTGCTCCGTCGGCGCCCGCCCCTGGAAGAGAGGACAGAGCGTGTCGGGGGGTTGTTTATGGGTATTTCGAGCCCCAGGCAGCGATTTCACTCTCTCTAATCTAGGGGCCTTCTAGGATGGAGTGATGTCATCAGTGGACAAGTGATGTCACCCACCAGGGCCCCGCGTACGGACCCCAACCCGCAGCGCGGAGCTACGGGGGCGACGGGTGGGCTGCGGGGTGGCCGAGGAGTCGGCGGGACGGCCGCGTGCAAGGACGGGGGGTGCTGGGGGGTGAAAAGCCGGCCGGGAGCGGGCAGCCAAAAAGCCGGCTGTCCCCTGGGCCGCGTCCCCGGCAGGGCGAGGGAGGGGATTGTGCCCCTGCCCCCGCTCCAGACAGGCTGCGTCAATGGGCCGAGGCCGCCTGGGTGAGGTTTAACAAGGCCCAGGGCCGGGTCCTGCCCTTGGGTCACACCAACCCCAGGCAGCGCCCCAGGCCTGGGGCAGAGGGGCTGGGAAGTGCCCGGCGGAGAAGGCCCTGGGGGTGCTGGCTGACAGCCGGCTGGGCATGAGCCAGCAGTGCCCGGGTGGCCAAGGAGGCCACCAGCCCCCGGGCTTGTGTCAGCCCTGGTGTGGCCAGCAGGAGCCGGGCAGGGATGGGGCCCCTGTGCTCGGCCCTGGGGAGGCCCCACCTCGAGTGCTGGGCTCAGGTTTGGGCCCCTCGGGACAAGAAGGGCCTTGAGGGGCTGGAGCGTGTCCAGAGAAGGGCAGCGGGGCTGGGGCAGGGTCTGGAGCACAAGTGTGCTGGGGGGCGGCTGAGGGGGCTGGGGGGGTTTAGCCTGGAGAAGAGGGGGCTGAGGGGAGCCCTTCTCGCTCTCTGCAGCTGCCTGAGAGGGGCTGGAGTGAGGGGGGGGTCGGTCTCTGCTCCCAAGTCACCAGGGACAGGACGAGAGGGAACAGCCTCAAGCTGCGCCAGGGCAGGTTTAGTTTGGAGATGAGGGAAAATTTCATTACTCAAAGAGTGGCCAGGCCCTGGCACAGGCTGCCCCGAGAGGTGGGGGAGTCACCGTCCCTGGGGATACTTAAAAGACATGTAGATGTGCCACTTCAGGGCATGGTTTAGGAGGCCACGGTGGGGTGGTGTTGAGTTGGCGGTTGAACCTGATGATCCGAGAGGTCGTTTCCAACCCCAAGGATTGTACGATTCTCTGATAAGCCGGTCCCCGGCACGCCGAGGTCTCGCCCTTACCTTCTCTTCCCTTTCGGGGGCCCTCTCACGAAGCACCAATCCACGCTGATGGGCTGCCCCATCAGCTCCTGGCCGTTCAGCCCCTCCATGGCCGCCTGTGCCTCTTTATAGGTTTCATACTCAACCAGAGTATATCCCTACGGAGCAGGAAGGGGGGAGCGTGAGCAGCAGCCCACCCTGGCAGCAGGGCAGCCGGTGAGGGGCCAGACACAGCAATAATCCCTCCCTAAGCCCTGTTTGATCCCACCTCCACAGCAGAGCCGGGGAAGGGGAAACACAAGCACGTGTCGTGTCCAGCCGCTGCGACACAGATGAGTTCAAACACCCCCTAAGCCAAAACGGAGGCGGCAAAGCCGCCGGGAGGCTCGAGGGGCAAGCGCAGCCGTGCTGAGCACCCCCTCCTACCTTCAGGTAGCCCGTCCGTCTGTCGAGGTTCAGGTGGATGTTTTTTATCTCGCCATACTCTGCGAATTTGTCGTGGATGTCTTCTTCCGTCGCCTCCTCATGAACCCCCGTGACGAAGAGAATCCAGCCCTCCACCGCTGCGGTGCGAAAGGAGTAGGAGTTACACCGAGCGCAGGGGTCTCAGGGAAGGGGTCCCCCCAAAGGCTGTGGTGAAGCGCAGAGCGAGGCATACGCAGGGTAGGAAGGGGAGATGGAGCCCCGGAGTCCAATGCTCTTGGCTTAACCCAAGATAAATCCCCACAATGCCAGGACAGGCTCCATCCCAGGGAGGTCTGAACCCTGATACGGAGCCAAAGACCCCACGTTCCCCCACCACCTCCCCTCCCTCCGGTAAAGCGCCCACAGCGAGGGCTGGGAAGGTGCCTCTGGCGATACTCACACCTCTGCGGGCCCGGCTCGTCCCCGTCCTGCTCCACACTGTCGTAGTCCTCGCGCACACGGGCCCGTGAGCCCTCCTCTGGGCACGGCGGAGGGGGGGAGAGAGAAACGGGCAACTGGTGACATCTCTCAGGAGAACAACAGGGCCCAGACAACCACAAACCCACTTAAAACTCCCCCAAAGCACCGAGACGACCGGGGCTTCGCACCAGGCCGCTCTCCGAGCGACTCCAGGCGAAGCGCTTAACCCAAACCGGGGGGCCCCGAGGGGTGGGGGACACCCCGGCCCCCGGCGGGAGGGCAGAGCCGTCGGGAGCTCCTCACCTGAGCCGAAGCCTCGGCCCTTCCGCTTCTTGGCCTTCTCCTTCAGCTTGTGGATGCTCTCTGCGGGCGAGAGGGGAGCGGCTCGGCACCGGGCAGGGCACCTAGAGGCACGGCCCCCCGTCCCGGGCCAGGCTCCGTTCTGGGGCCTGGGGGGAGGGGGGGAGCGGGACCGGGACCGGGACCGGCGGGGGAGCCCCGAAGAGGGGGGACACACACGGGATGAGACCGAAGGGGGGGCCCCGAAGGGGGGTGGGGACCAGACCGAGACCGGCGGGGAGGCCCCGAAGAGAGGGGGAGGGGACGGGTTGTGACCGGCGGGGGGCCCGAAGGGGTGAGGGGGGGACCGGACCGGGGCCGTTGGGGGCGCCGGGCCGTTGGGGGACACCCCCAGCACCACCCTCACCGTCGCCATCCTCGTCCATGGCGAAATCCTCGCCCCCCGCCTCATGCAAGTCCAGCACGTCCGCCATCTTGCCGCGCTCCCTGCCGCCGCCGCCGCCGCGGTGCACGCCGGGAAGCGCGCCGGAAGTACCGCCGCGCCACCGCCATCTTGGGAAGGGTGTGTGGCGGAAGCGCCCTCCGCCATCTTGGGGAGGTCAAGGCATCCCGTCCCGCCTGCGCCGCCATGATGGGAAGGGCGGGGGCCCTCCCCACCCCAAACTGGGGCCATACTGGGGACCAGTAACCCCCGGGGTGGCGACACCAGCCCGGCTGCTCCCGGGGTCCGAGCCCGTACGCAGGGACGATTGAAAGGACAGGTTGGGGGCACGATCTACCCCTTCTGCCCCAGAAGAAGAGAGAAGCTGCCACAGCTACCCCAAAATCTAGAGTTTTATTGTATAAAATCATACATACGAACCACAACGATGCACGGCGATTTATCCTGTCAGCTTTGCATTTAAGTATGTAGCCCGAACAAGGAGAACAACCCATTTCGGATGCCGAGAAAACCTGGATTCATTCATTTTATCACCTTCCAAGCGTATCCGGAGACTCAAACCCGGTGCCCGAATTGCCGAACGCACGAGTCACAGAATATCGGGTTTTCCTTTTCCCTTCTTCTGGGACAAATGGGAACACCACAACCCTCCCCGATTCGTTTCAGAGGGGCCGCTGGTGTCCGAAACGGCTCGCGTAGGTCCCGGCGCTGCAGGACGGGAAAGTCGCGGAGGGTTTTGCTGAAAGCACGGAAACCCCGAGGCGCGAGAGGCTCGTACGCACCGCAGAGCGCGGCGGGCAGGGCACGGAGATCCGGCGCCGGCGGCGCTGCCAGGCTTCGCAGGAGTTCTCTTATTTGCGGGATCAGGCCCTCGGATAAATCGCCGTTTGACGCGAGGGAACGCTGCGCGGAGGCGCCGGTCGGGAGACGTCGGAGCCCGCGCTATTTCTAGAGCAAGTGATTAAATCCAAATACAAGGTCTAGATATCGCCAGCCTGTGAGACAAACCCCACCTCCACCCCATTTACGGTCCCATTTATACAGGCATTAAACGTTAATACTGTTGTGTAAAGAGGCTGCGTATAAAAAAATATATAAAACAACCCAAAATAGGCTTGTTAGGACGAGAATACAAAACTAGAATACCTACAGATAATGCGATTTTGTTAATCTCCATCTCAAAACAAAGACTATTGCTCGAATACCCGCCCGCCCCTCCTCGGTCAAACCTACTGCGGCAGAGAAGGGACAGGGCGCGAGGGGCGGCCAAATGTGGAAACAGCCGAGTCCTGAAGGCTTTTCCTGGGGGAAAAGAGCCGGAGGAAGCTCAAAGCCGCGTCGAAGAAAGAAGCTGTGAAGTCTGCCTTCAATTCATGTTCCCGCCGAGACGCTGCTGGGTCCTCTGCGGTACGGACTGTGACAGCAGGGAGGGATACAGGGATTAGCGCGGACAAGTCGGTACCTTCTCGGCTGAGCGGGAGCTGAAGGAACACTTTCCCGTCAGAAAGGGCAGGTTTTTAGCCCTCAAGGTCGTACGGATTTAGTGCTGACAGGGAGCGAACAGGGAGCGATTCATTTAAACAATGCACGGAGGTTCTTCTGTTGTTCCATCGCCAGGATTACGAGGAAGAGGCTCCGAGGCGGGCGCTCCCGGCCGCTCCCTGCCTCCCGAGCCGAGCTCTCACCGAGGCACGGTAAGCTCAGCCTCATCTCCTGACCTGAAGAACTACTCAGCCCGGAAATCCTAAGAATTGCCCCCGAAGCTGTTTCTTGCGGGGCTGGCTGGGGAGGGAGCAGGCGGCGTCAGGCAGGCAGAGCGAAGGGTCAGACCCCTTCACCTGGCGGGCAGATGCAAAGCGGAGCTGAGGCCAAACCCTAGTCTGAGCTCTCGCTGCTGGGGCTGGATCTGTGCTCTGGCTCGAAGGATTAAACACAGGTCTGGTTAACAGAGACTCAAACACAGGTCTGGTTAACAGAGACTGAAACAAAGGTCTGGTTAACAGAGACTCAAACACAGGTCTGGTTAACAGAGACTTAAAGACAGGTCTGGTTAACAGAGACTGAAACACAGGTCTGGTTAACAGAGACTCAAACACAGGTCTGGTTAACAGAGACTCAAACACAGGTCTGGTTAACAGAGACTTAAAGACGGGTCTGGTTAACAGAGACTGAAACACAGGTCTGGTTAACAAAGACTCAAACACAGGTCTGGTTAACAAAGACTTAGACAGGTCTGGTTAACAGAGACTGAAACACAGGTCTGGTTAACAAAGACTCAAACACAGGTCTGGTTAACAAAGACTCAAACACAGGTCTGGTTAACAAAGACTTAGACAGGTCTGGTTAACAGAGACTGAAACACAGGTCTGGTTAACAAAGACTTAGGCAGGTCTGGTTAACAAAGACTCAAACACAGGTCTGGTTAACAAAGACTTAGGCAGGTCTGGTTAACAGAGACTCAAACACAGGTCTGGTTAACTAAGACTTAAAGACAAATCTGGTTAACAAAGACTTAGGCAGGTCTGGTTAACAAAGACTTAGGCAGGTCTGGTTAACTAAGACTTAAAGACAAGTCTGGTTAACAAAGACTTAGGCAGGTCTGGTTAACAGAGACTTAGGCAGGTCTGGTTAACAAAGACTTAGGCAGGTCTGGTTAACAGAGACTTAAACGTAGGTCTGGTTAACAAAGAATTAAAGACAGGTCTAGTTAAGAAAGACTTAGGCAGGTCTGGTTAATAAAGACTTAAACACAGGTCTGGTTAACAAAGACTTAGGCAGGTCTGGTTAACAAAGACTCAAACACAGGTCTGGTTAACAAAGACTTAGGCAGGTCTGGTTAACAGAGACTTAAACATAGGTCTGGTTAACAAAGAATTAAAGACAGGTCTAGTTAAGAAAGACTTAGGCAGGTCTGGTTAATAAAGACTTAAACACAGGTCTGGTTAACAAAGACTTAGGCAGGTCTGGTTAACTGAGACTTAAAGACAGGTCTGGTTAACAAAGACTCAAACACAGGTCTGGTTAACAAAAACTTAAAGACAGGTCTGGTTAACAGAGACTTAAAGACAGGTCTGGTTAACAGAGACTTAAAGACAGGTCTGGTTAACAGAGACTTAAAGACAAGTCTGGTTAACAAAGACTCAAACACAGGTCTGGTTAACAAAAACTTAAAGACAGGTCTGGTTAACAGAGACTTAAAGACAGGTCTGGTTAACAGAGACTTAAAGACAGGTCTGGTTAACAGAGACTTGTGTTCACAAGGCTCTTCAGGGAGAGCCGAGCACTTTCCACATTATTGCTAGTGAGTTGTGAAACTCTGGAAAGGCTTTTTTAAACCTTCCTTGAAAAGGCCAAGTCTGACATTTGGTTTGGAAGCTGCTCCGGAGAGAACAGCGTGTCCACCTCTCATGTCTTGTGAGATTTTCAAACAATCCGCACGTCCCCGGCTCGGCTGGGGGAGGCAAACAGCTCCGAGGCTCCCGTTCCCAGCAAAATAAACCGGCTGCTGGTGCCTGGTGCGGGGCTTCAGCACCTCCGCCCTGCCGGACCGGGCCAAACACCGCAAGAGCCCACCGAGGACCGGGAAGGAGCAGAGCGGGAGCCTCTGTCTGGTGCCCAACTAATTAAACTGCCAAATCCAACCCCTTAAGCACCGCAGGGCTTTGTGGTTTGTAATTAGGTGCATTATTTAGAGAACGAACAACGTCCTACAGCACAAAAAGCTGGAGCAGGAACTGATACGACCGGAGGGGTAACTGCGAATCCTGCCTGAGCCTGGAACCGGAGTTCTGTAGGCTGATCCCCCGGCTTTAAGTCTGGCCAAACCAAAATCCCAGTTTTAAATCCCTTTTACATGCTTGGGAGTACTCCCCCAGGCAGCTCGCATCGTAGGGCTACAGAGAGCGCTGGTTGTTCTCTTTTGTTGGCTTTTTTAATAGGTGTGCTTATCAAGAGGGAGCTTTGGTAGGACCCCCCTCTACTATAGAAGCAGAAGGGAAAACAAAAGCAGGTCTGCACGGCATGCATCAGCTCCGAAGGGCGGAAGCTTTCTGGAAGGAGTGCTACATTTCCCGGAGCACTGCCGACTATATAGTGCCAACGTGCGGCGGGGGCTTCGGCGTTAATACTGGAAGGCTGCATTTTTAATGCTGTTTTTTTTAAAAAAAAAAAAAAAAAGAAGTGACAGGAGGAATTCTCTAGCGGCTAGGAGGCGAGGAGTAGGGCTAGAAGCGAGCATGAGAAGGTTTAAAAATCTGTACAGGAGTTTTGCCCTTTTTTAAAAAAAAAAAAAAGAAAAAAAATCTTTAAAATGTGCAAACGGGCCACGGCTCTGGAAGAGGCATTGCATGCTTTACGTGACGCGGGACGGATCCCGCCAGCGTGGAGGTGTTAGCAGGCCTGGGGGGAGCGGAACGACTCGCACGCCAGAGTCTAGCAGTTGGAGGAGTGCATGCTCCCCAGCTGGCCAGCCGCCAGCATCAGGATGTCTTTCTTCTCCTTATGGAAACGCAGCTCCTTCCCAGCCAGGCGGGCTTCGTCCAGCTCCCTCTCCGTCGAAGCCAGCTCTCTGGAAAGGGCCCCCGGGCTGTTCTGCTCCCTGTTCACCCAGTCCATGGCCATCTGGTTCCGTATGTCGTCGTCCAGAGCGCGGTGGGAGTAGTGAGCCAGGACCTCCTGGTGGTAACGGAGACACGCGGGGGAGCTTAGGGAGGACAAGCCACGACGCGGGACGCCCGTCGCTGCGCGGCGCCCGGCTTCCCCGCCGGCTAAGGGAGCTTAAGGAGAGGGTTGTTGCGACCCTGACGCACCCAGAGTACAAGCGCTCGGGACAGCCGGAGGCCGGACTCACCTGCCGCGAGCACTGCCTCTCTCGCATGGCTTTGAGGCTGCCGTTCCAATGCAACAGCTGGAAGACGGTCATCAGCTCCTGCAACGGCAAGAGGCGGTCAGGCGGCGAGCAAACGCGGGGACCGGGGCTCAGCGCTACGAGCAGTCGAGCTAGTTTCTAGCTACGGGAACAAGAAGCCGAGAAGGACTTTGCAACATCGCGCCCGGTCCTTTGCAAGGATCACGGAGTAGGTTTGCAACTCCGGAGCCCAGATACAAAAGATTTCCAGTGTTATGAGACACAATTTATCAAAAAGACAAGGAAAACCACAGAAGCGGGGGAGGTGGAAGGCACTGCCGCCGTCCTAGGAGCCGGGACACAAGGGCAAAGCCCGGCTCCCCCCGCCAGACACAAGAGCCAGAGTGGATTAGAGATTACAGAGGAGACAAAGACGCGGGTGCTTCACTCCGCCCCGGGGATTTGAGGGTTCTGCGAGCAAGATCTCGCGCCCTCTGAGCTAAACCACCCGCCAGAGCAGGTGACAACCCAATGTTTTCCAAGCAAACATTTCTCTCTCAAGGCCACACAAATTCTGCTTCGTAAACTTGTTAGGCTCCCCAAACACAAACACAGCCCGGGGAATGTACACAAGAGAGTCCCGCTCTGAAAACAGGCCCATTAATATAAACACTTCTGTCTTCCGCCTCCCGAGCGTTTCCATTCAAGGGCAACGAGCCAGGCAAGAAGTCAGCTTCGGGAAAAGTTCGCCTACAGCAAAGAACCCCAAATACAGCGGCACGACAGACTTAAGGCGCCTACTTTGAGACGCATCCAAACCCCGCTTCGCTGGCTGGAGCAGAGTCACGGCCTAATTCCTCCTCTTCCAGAAATCCAGTTCCAGTTGGTGCACTTACAGTCAGCTCGGCTGCACAGGAATCATTTCGAGTTACTTCTGAAGCCCGAGTTTAAATTAAAAGGGTTCACGAGTCTCAAAGCACTGTCGTAAGAACGTGCCTGTACGTGCGGGGACAGCCGTCCTGCTTGCCGGGGAGGAGCGTGCTCAAAGGCTGCCCAGCCACCCGCGGAACTCGGCGTGCTCTGAACGGCCTCGTGTACCTGGCTGCTCTGCTCTGCTCCGCTCCGCTCGTAGGAGCGGTCTGCTCAGAAAGGCTGGAATAAAGCCCAGGAGAATCTCGGTTCTCAGTCCCCTGCTCTGCACAGACTCCTTCCGCTCCATTACCCAGACTGATAAGTGTTCTAGCAGTTTCCCTCAGCATGTTTGGAGTTCTCGTTTCACAGATGTTTTGTCGTAACGAGGGACAGACTGAGCCTATTTCGGTAGGGCATGAGGACTGCTCGTGGTTTGAGGGCATGTAACGACAGTAAAGGCTCCTAATTCCACAATCAAAATGCCTTTGGATGACAGAACTTGACCGGCTTTCCTCAGGGCAGCGAGATCTCTCCCATTTTACAGGGAGAGGGTAAAAAGCACACGTGAAACGGCTCGCTTCGTGCCGTGAGTTACAGTGCCCGGAGGTATCGTCCGGAACCTCCCGCACCGCTTACCTAAACACTACGTCACTGAAACGGCTGGATCCGAGGACCCGAAAGCACCACAACTCCCGAGCTGAGTCCTAAGAGGAAGGCCCCGCTTTTAAGCTGAACGTGAAGCGCTGCAGGCGTAGCCAGAAGATCAACCCCACCACCCCACGAACCGCGTCGCCGATTTACGGACGGTACCTGGAATTCCAGCATTGACTTTCCCTTGTTGGACTCCAGCATGAAGCGGAAAGCACCGATCCCGGTGTTGGGATTATCAGCCTCCTCTCGGTTGCCCTGCAAGAGACATTTCACGCACAAGAGCTGCGATTCTTGACCGAGCAGGGCTCGCCTGGTACCCGCCACTTCTGCTACATCATCTCCACTTCAGGGAGCTCCTGTTTTTCAGTAATTCCGGTCGGATTAAGGAGGACAGCCCTGCGCTGGCAGCCGCGCTTACCCGTCTCATTCAGCCCCAAATACTTGCATTGTTCACCACAGCTCTCACGGAGTAACAAAGCCCGCGCGGCTTTTGACACTGCCGCTTGAAACGGGATCCTGTCTGCAGCCCGTTATGACCATTTTCAAGGTTCTTACAATACTCTGGGTACTGCCTTGTGACTGCACGGCAAGAATTCCCTCCAGGGTAAGGTATAATTAGAGCAGTAAAAGAAGAATGCAAAGCTCCCGCCCCTGGAAACCGAAAGTTTCTGGAAAACGTTTGGTTTAAAGCAAGCTAGTCGGTGTGACAGCCCGCTCGCAGAGGGCCACGTGAATCAACATCTCGGTCGTATTATCCTGATCCGAGGGCGGCACAATCAAACCGGAGAAGAGCGGGAGGCTGGGGGCAGGGCGGAGCAGGAGGGGAAGAATTAGAGCTATCGTTAAAGATTTAATACTCAGAAAAAAACCTGCCATAAAGAGCTCCAGATGTAAAGAAAACCCTTCCCGTGATTTGAGGTTTTTCCCCATTAACCCGTCCCCCTCAACGGCAGCCACCGGGCACGGAAAAGCCTTACGTTGAAAGATGCCAGGGCCTCCGAAACACTCTTCTCAATGAACTCATCCGTGATCCTCCGGGAGGGATGCTCATTAAACACCGAGTTCATCAGCGCAATCTTCGCAGCGCTCCTTCGGGCTTCGGCCTTGGTCGGACAGAACTGGGGAGAGACAAACACCATCAGGACAGAAAGACGGCGAGGTGACCGAGTTCCCTTCTCCCCCCCGACAGGCAGAACGGGAATTAGGTGGCAGTGTTGTGTAGTTTTGGAAAGCCGTGCTCTCAGACATCCTGAAATCATTAGGAGCTAGTTTTAAACCACAGCTATCCCAACCACGCTAAACACAAGAAATTAGGCAGGCGGCTGAACTCAGCACATGGTACCCGCATCGGGAAGCGCCACCAACGAGACCGTTGACAAAACCGGTGAGCTGACAACCCAAACGTAACCCAACGGCCCGTAAGCACAAGGACGGCGCTGCGGGACGGGCAGACCCCGCAGCTGCTCGAGCTGTTTCTTTTGGACACGTTCTTCAAGCCGAGACTAGAGAGTAACTGCCTGAAGCCACTGCAGCAAAGGAATCCGAAATGCAGTCGGGGCCTGTTGTGATTTTTGGACCTTACCCTTTCGGGTGAGGTATTTGGGTTGGATGTTTTCCTTTTAAACAGAAAAGAGGGGAGAAACTATCTATCCAACGTTCTGATTTGATTTCTAGAGTCTTTTGGTATCTTGAGAAGAGGCTCCGGGCAAATCCAGAGCCCCTGCAAGGAAATATTACCCCACCAGTTTGCCCGAGCCGCATCCTGTAGATCCATCCCTCTGCTTGACCCTGGGAAGGAGAGCCAAGTACGAAAAGCAGCCAACCTACCTGTTTTCTCCGATACCACAGATCTTACCTCAGTAGCGCTAAGGCCCAAGGCGGTCACACATGAGAATAAGGCACACACAGCAAAGTAAAATTTACAGCCAAACCTTCCCGGATTGAAGTCGGGGAGGGTTTTACAGGCAATCAGGAACATTAAGAGCCAGCTTGAAATTAAAGAGGGTTCAGTCGGACCCATGTCATTCTCACGCTTCAAATCAGCGGGAGAATCGTTAAGGCTGCGCCCAGCGCAGGAAGGTATTTGAGCGCTAATTCTGCTGGGGCGCCCAAGTTAGACGCCTCTGGAGGGCGAGCCGCGGCGCAGGGCCAGCCTCCAGCCAAGCCATCGTACCTGGAAACTGCCGAAGCAGCTCCCTCCCGGCAGGGTGACGTAGCAGACGTAAGGGGGGCTGTTGGAAGGGACCATCTCGTACACCACGAGAGCTCCGTTCTTCAGATCGGCTCCGCGCGACTGCTTCATCTGCCAGAACTCCTGAAGGGCCTCCACGACGTTCACTGAGGGAACAGAAATAGAATCAACTTCAGACACGGAGAACAAGAGCCCGGGACGCTGGTTTCCTCAGGTACCAGCAGCAGGAGCGGCCGCATCCAGAAACGGAGCGGCGTCAACGTCGGCGTATTCCCACCCGCGCAGGCAGGGCTCGGCTGGGGAGCTCAGTTACGCCTCGTATTAAAACCCGTCGGCTTTAAGGGAAGCCGTAGGCGCGCGATGTCAACACAAACACGCCTCTCCCAGCGAGAGGAACGTAAGGAGAAGCACCGAGCGATAAAACAAAGCTCCCTGTGGAAAAGCTCTTCTCGTTCCAACAAACGGAGGGCAAAGCTTCCAGAAGAGGACTCGGAAAAGGCTGCAGAGCAGCAGGGCAGGGAGGCGTTTTCCCTTCCTTCTGCCGTCAACAGGCTCAGCAGCTTTGCTCACCTGCCTCAGCCGGTCCTCAATATTGACATGCTTACATTTAAGATAAAAATAAAGCAGCTGACCTGCGCGTGCACCGTCCGACCTGCAGAAAGCACCTGCCTTTGTGCCGAACAGCACGTACCTAGCTGGAAACAACACGACGGGGACACAAGAGCCACCTGAGGCATACAGCTGCCCGGCCGAGGCCTTCTGGCAGAACTCCCTGTAAGCTGGGCGGGAGCATCCGACCGCCTCTAACAGCACAGAGGGGGAGAATCTCCTTCACGCCGTTCGGGACGGGAGGGGCTACAACCAAACGGTGAATCACATGCCGAGACCAGGGTTGGCTTTGTTATGGTAAGTGGTTTTTCCGTCCCGGATAGGAAACCAGAGCTAAAACGTTAGCCCTCATTGACTTTGGGAATAACAGGCTTTTCAGGAGAAGCAATTTTTAAGCAGGCACCTCTTCCAGAGCACCAGATTTCCTAGACTTACCCCGCTGTAACGAGCCAGCAGCCAGCCCACGCTGCGCACAGCCAGCCCCCCGCACAGCCCTCGCGGCAATCACCTCGTAGCCCAAATCCTCAAGATGAAATTCTTATTTTAACACAATGCAAGGACCAGAGGTGTTTGCTGTAACAACGAGCCAGCTGCCCGGTCTCTCTCCTCGTTTTTGAATCCCCAGTGCCGCAGGGACTTCCTTTGATTACCCACCCTTTCCTTCGGCAAGGTTTGGGCGAGGAAAATGACCCTCATAGTGTGTAACGCTCCGAGTCCCATCGAATTTGCTCTAAGCTTCTTTCTGCGCTGAAGGGTTTGACAGGTAGCTGCAGGAAAAGCCAGCCCTCAGCTCTTCCTCAGCACTCCTTCTCTGAACCTTTGTAATCTCAGCAACCGCTCCGAAGCAAGGCGATCTGCGAAAGACTAATGCTCACCAAGGCAAGAGCTATTAAAAGGACGCTCCCCCAGAGTTCTTTTTTTAAGTGAAATGAGGAAAAATACCCGCAAACCCCCAGGCAAGCTCTCCTGTGAGGAGCTGTGCACGACACGGCAAGCGCCAAAGCAGAGCACCGAGCAAGACGAGGCCGCTGTTCTCCGGCTCCCCCAGGGTGAGGGAGGCGAATTCGAGGCCACGCGAGGGGCGAGATGCCGAGCCCATCACGAGCCAGCACCGCGTGGCTTTTCGGTTGCCCACTCAGCGCTGTACCATTCTGGCTCTGCAGCCAGGCGGCTCGCAGGAGCCCAGACTCCCAGACTCCCAGAGTGGCGGGGCTGGCAGGGACCCCTGGAGCTCACCCCGTCCCACCCCTGCTGGAGCAGGCACCCCCAGAGCAGGGGCACAGGGCCGCGTCCAGGCGGGGGGTGAATGTCTCCAGGGAAGGGACCCCACAGCCTCTCTGGGCAGCCTGTGCCCCTGCTCTGGCACCCGCACAGGGAAGGGGTTTGTCCTCATGTTCAGGGGGAGCTTCCCGCGTTCCAGCTTGTGCCCGTGGCCCCTTGGCCTGGCGTTGGGCACCGCTGGAAAGAGCCCGGCCCCATCCCCCTGACACCCACCCCTCAGATATTTATAGGCATTGATGAGATCCCCCCTCAGCCTTCTCTTCTCCAGGCTGAACAAGCCCAGGTCTCTCAGCCTTTCCTCACAAGGGAGATGCTCCAGTCCCTGACCATCTCCGTAGCTCCCGCTGGCCTCTCCCCAGCAGTTCCCTGCCCTTCTTGAACTGGGGGGCCCAGAACTGGACGCAGCCCCCCAGATGTGGCCTCACTGGGGCAGAGCAGAGGGGGAGGAGAACCCCCCTCGCCCTGCTGGCCACACGCCTTTCCATGCCCCCCAGGACACCGCTGGCTCCCTTGGCCCCAGGGGCCCGGTGCTGGCTCAGGGTCCCCTCGCTGCCCCCCAGCACCCCCAGGGCCTCTCAGCAGAGCCGCCCTCCAGCAGGTCCCCCCCAGCCTGTGCTGGTGCGGGGGGCTGTTCCTCCCCAGGGGCAGGACCTGGCACTTGCTCTTGCTGAATTCCCTGAGGCTCCCCGGGGCCCAGCTCCCCAGCCCGCCCAGCCCTCGCTGGCGTATCCGCCGCTCCTCCCAGCTCGGGATCGTCAGCGAACTTGCTGAGGGCACACTCTGCCCCATCGTCCGGGTCACTGATGAATATATTAAACAGGACTGGACCCAGCACAGACCCCCGGGGAACAGGACGGCGAGCTTGAGCCTTTTACTTTGCTTTATTGCTTCCGAAGCCAGGCAAGGAATGGCTAGCACAGTAGTTCCTCGCTAAGCATCTCCCTCCTCTTTCAAGCACGGGCTTTTCAGGGCATTTGTTCACAAAGCAGTCGCTTCGGATTATTTTCAAGTTTAATTTGGGGTTTTCTTTCTTTACGAAACATGCAAGACGGGGGCAATTTTCCACTGAAGACTAGCAAAAAGCCGTACAAACAATACAGGGTTCCCTGCCAGCTCTCCAGCGCACCAACACCCAGACAGAATTCCCACCCACCCGGGCAGATTCCCTTCCCAGGGGCAGCGTAAGCCACGCACATAATCCCCGAGGGATTTGGGGAGACAATGCCCGATTCAATAACGGCTTCAGGGACCATTTGGCACGGGGCAACTGAGGCTTCGCAGCGGCGGCCACACAAGAAACTGCACGAAAGCTGAGCTACGTCAGGCAACGCAAATTCTCACGACACAGGGAATTACTCTGAAAATTCACATAAATTCTAGTTTGGTTTAATTAGCGAAGTTCCGAGAAGCTGGCGTTAAGAGCAGGTCATCGAGGAAACGCCGTGCAACAGGCAACGGGCAGGGATTTGTGTTTCCAGCCCAAGACAAGGGTTCCTCTGTGCCAGACACCGGCTGGCTGCTTCGTTAGCGACTGGAGCACTAGGTCAGGCAGCTGAGAAGCATCCAAAAGAGCTTTTCTCCCCAGACTGGATTCAATGCTTCCAGCTGCCGCAGGCAGGGCGGTTTTAGGAGACAAGAGGGTAAAATATCTAATTTAAATGCTACAAATGCTGCAGGACAATGCGCTTTTATAGGGCTGGAAAGCAAACGCCGTCGCTATGAAAGAGATCTGCCCATCTGCCCTCTTGCTCCAGCTGCGCGCGTCATGTTCGGCGGACAAACGTTGGCCGAGCACCGCGGCGCGCTGCATCCAAAGGGAAGCCTTCGTCGGAGTTTCCTCCGGAGCGACGATTTTCAGCCCAGCTCATTCAACGCCCCCTCCTGCCATGAAACCACAAAAAAGCGACGCGGGGGAAAGGAGCGGGAGGCGTGAAGCTTGCTTGCACGGACAGAAAGCATCCTAAATCCCGTTACGCCTCACGTTCGCGAGAGGGCGGCTCTCGAGAGCGCCTTCTGCACCCTGATTTTCACCCGGTGCGGAGCACGGCACACAGCGCGGCGTCGGGCAGGGGAGAGAACGACGACTGGGTGGTCTGAACGCAGGTAAAGACGCTGAAGAAGTGACGTATGCTTTGCACCGCCCATGAGGTCGTGTTTAATGGGAAACTGTACGTGTTAAGAAAGCTATTTTAAGTGCCTGTACGTAGAACAAATCTCTCCAGCAGCTCACAACACCGAACTCCTACTATCACCGTCGGTCGATACCTTTTTTGATCCGTTCATTTGCATTTCTGAGGGCAGGACCTGGAAACGCTCATCTTCTAGAAAAATCTTTGCCACCCACCTGCGTAGGGGAGACCCGCAGCTTTACAAAGCGGGGCTTAACCCACGCGGGGCGGCTCCCGCCAGAGGCTTATCCTTTGGATTTGCCACTCCAAGGGAAGACGAAGGGAAGCCGGGAGACGCAAAGCAGAGCCTGCTCCGACCATCAGTCGTATCTGTTTATTGCTCTGGAGCGTAACCCCGTATCCCGGCGCTGCGTATACGACAGCACGTCTGACTCGCATGTTAAATACAGGAGGGTAAGTGATTCCACATGGTGTCGAGCTCCGCCGCAGCCAGACGAGCGGCGGTCCCTCCGCGCGCCGGTGGCGCCGACTGCCAAGCGCTCACCACTTGGAAGCCTACGACCGCCTCTGCCGTAACCGGAAGAAGCCGGGAACTCAAAATAGTTGCAAAACGTCTCCTTTCGGGTGGGGTGGAAGATTCTTTCCATCACGGGGCCAGTAAAATATGCGCTTTAACCTTTTTTCTTGCTTCTCTACTTGTGGTCCCCCCCCACACCCCTTTTTTTAAACAAAAAGGAGCGGAAACCCAGATTGGAGCCTCCTCCGGGGGCTCTCGCGCCACCGGGCGCCTCCGATGCAATACTTGGAGCGCGGCGGCAGTACTTAACACCTCCCCAACAGCCTCTTCCAGCACCAGCGGAGCCCATTTCTCCTCCCAGCCACGGGGTTTTTCATCGACGAGGTGTGGCCGCGCAGAGCACAGGACGGCGGGGGATCCCGGGAAGGGCCAAGAGTCGCCCGGCGGAGCTTTCCTCGCCGCTGCCTTCGTTGAAAGAAATGAGCTTTTTTTTTTTTTGTCCTGACATCAAATGGAAGTAAAGGCATCACGTGCAGAGGACTAAATCCCTATGGCACAAGAAGGATCCTCCTTCTTAAAAACATAATAAAGATCTAAAAAAACCAGCTCCACTTTCTCTCACTTTATCGTACGTTTAACCGTTCCAGGCACAGCACACGCAGGAAACCTCCTCAGCTTTAAACCACAAGCTAGGGAATCGTCGACGCCTGCCTTTGCCAACACCTAGGGACTCGCCTACCCACACCTCGCCTCCCTTCCCTAATTTACAACAGCAGAAAAGCCAGGTCCGATGAGGTACCGGGAAACGGTTGTTCCCTAAAACCAAAAGTTTGCGGTTCAGAGGCCGCAGAGCTTTCTAAGAAGAGGAGACCCGTGAAGGTTTCTCAAGCCTGACCCCTGAAACCACACGGCTCCTTGGGGAAAAGGCAGGCCCAGAGAAACCACGGGCTCAGCGGTTTTATTTTACTCACTTTTCCTTTACTCGCTTTCTCATTTTTGGCACGAGCAGCCCCAGAGCGATCGGAACAGAGCAGGGACCCTCCTGCCCTCCCCACGCTCGCCTTGAACGTCACCCACGTCACACGAGCTCACCCTGCAGGGCTGGCACATCCCAGGCACGAGGGGTGAGACAGCGGCAGACGCCAGAAAAGCCTCCACAAACGGCACAAAAACGCTTATTACCGACGTTTAACCTAACGACAAGTCAGGGATGCCTCCTCGGTCACCCTCCGAGCCCAGGGCGTGGGGAAACCACCAGCTGAACGCCGCTGGGACGGGGAACACCCGCACGCAGCCATGGGAAGAGGCTCCCGACTCTCTTCTTTTCTCGAATTCATAGACCTGCAGGGAAAAGGGTGCCCAAAACTCAGTGGCGGGGAGAAAAGGGATGCGGGGCCTCTCCCAGCAAGGCTGCGGTGCACATTCGGGCAAGGAGGAGAGGTCCGTGCCTTAAAGCTTACGCTGGAGAAGACAGAAGGGTTGCAGGGACCAAGGAAAAGGGGTTAGCACGGGAATCCCGGGGAGAGCAAATCCCGGGGGAGGAGGGCTGGGGCGGGAGAGCCCCAGATGCAAGGCTGGGAGGGAAAGAGGGGGCTGGAACACCCCGAGGAGATCCCGGACCCTGCAGTGAGGGAGGGGACAAGGGGTGGGTGAGGAAGAGCCCCAGCCCCGGAGGCACAGGCTGCCAGGGGGGTGATCCCAGTCCTGGGGGGGTGATCCCAGTCCTGGGGGGGGTGCGATCCCAGTCCGGGGGGGTGTGTGATCCCAGTCCGGGGGGGTGTGTGATCCCAGTCCGGGGGGGTGTGTGATCCCAGTCCGGGGGGGGGGGATGATCCCAGTCCTGGGGGGTGTGTGATCCCAGTCCCAGGTGGGAGGATGATCCCAGCCTGGGGGTGGGAGGATGATCCCAGCCCCTGGAAGGGGGGGGGCGGATCCCAGTCCTGGGGAGCAGGGAACAATCCCAGCCCCGGGAAGGGTGGGGGGATGATCCCAGTCCTGGAGAGCAGGGAACGATCCCAGTCCCGGTTGGGGGGGGGCGCGATGATCCCGGTCCCGGCAGGGGGATGATCCCAGTCCGGGGGGGGGGGGACGATCCCGGTCCCGGGGAGGGGGGGGGCGGGGAGGGGGTTCCCAGTCCCGGGGGGGGCGATTGGGGGTAAGATTAAGGGAAAAACCGGCTCGAGCTGGGAGGGGGCGGGAAGGGCAGAGGGTGTCCCCCCGGGTGCCTCGCCCCCAGCCCGCTCCCCCCGGAGCCCCCGGCTCACCGCGGCCGTAGCCCTGCGTGTGCTTGGCGAAGCTCCTCACCACCGCCTCCACCGCCTCCCGCAGCACGGCGGGCGGCCCGGCACCGGGGGGCGGCGGCGGGGGCGGCGGCGGGGCGGCGGGTCCCTGCAGCCCCAGCGGCGGCGGCGGCGGCGGCAGCCCCAGCCCCAGCCCCAGCCCGGGCGGCGGCGCGGCGGCGGGCGGCGGGGCGGCGGGCGGCGGCGGGGCCGAGGCGGCGGCGGGGGCGCCGGTGACGCCGGGGCGGAGGGAGCGGAGCGTCCCCACGCCGGGCTGCAGCCGCTGCGCCCGCACCGACTCCATCGCCCGCCGCCCGCTCCGGGAGAGCCCCGCCGCCCCGCCGCTGTCACTCACCGCCCGGGGGCCCAATGGGCGTGGGGATCGCCTCAGGGAGGGGGCGGGACGGCAGTGGGAGCTGGCCAACGGCGGCACGGAGGAGACCGCGGGGCGGGGCGGAGGGGGGGAGGCGGGGAGAGCGGCAGCGCGCCAATGGCAGGGCGGATGAGCGGGAAGGTAGGCGGGGACGAGCCGGGGAGCGGCCAATCAGGCCTCGCTTGTAGGGCGTAGAGAGGGGGCGGATCGCGCTCTCCTTACCCCAGTCACAAGTGAGGGACATGGCGAGGGGGCGGGAATTAGGGAATAGATGTCTAGGGCTCATTGTAATGACAGAGGAAGGAACGAATCAAAGGCATTGTAATCACGTTCTTATTGGTTAGGAGTAGGGGCGGGATATAGAAAAATTAGCCAGTCAAGGGCTCAGATACAGATTTAGGGGCGGAGACCGTTGTAATTGCCCATTCGCGGCATCTGTTTTGATGGCAGAGGGCGGGGTCCGGCGCATCCAGCCAATAGGAACAAGCCGTGCAGAGCAGGAAGGGGCTCCCGCCGGTCCGCTCGGTGGCGCTAGCGCAGCGCCACTGCGGTTTGACCCCCGGCGGCTTCCGTCGCGCTGCCGGAAGCGGTTTCTCGGCGTTACGGGGTCCCGCACCGGGGAGCGGAGCTGCCGCCGCCCGGCCCCGGCCCAGCCATGGAGACCTGGGTGCGCTTCAGCGCCCAGAGCCAGGCCAAGGAGCGGCTCTTCAGGTGCGGGCGGAGGCCCCGGCCCCCCCTCCCCGGGGCCCGGCGGTCCCGGAGGGTCCCTCACGCCGCGCCGTGTCTTGCAGGGCCGCGCAGTACGGCTGCGCCCTGGCGGGGGACGCGCTGCGGAGGAGCGGGGCGAGCGGCGGGGCCTTGGCCAGCCTCAGGCAGCTGGAGGCTCACCTCAGCCTGGGCCGCAAGCGTGAGTGGGGCCGCGCCGGTGGGGGAGGGCGGGGGGTCCCCACCACCCCCACCCCCCCTCCCCGTGACTGTCCGTCTGTCTGTCCGTCCTGCAGTGCTGCGGCTGGGCAGCTCGGCCGAGGCGCTGGAGGCGGCGAAGCGAGGCATCCACCTGTCGGACATGGTGCTGCGGTTCTGCGTCACCCTCGGCCACCTCAACAGGGCCATGTACTTCGCCTGCGACAACGTCCTCTGGGCGGGGAAAGCGGGGCTCGTCCCCGCCGTGGACCAGGAGAAGTGGAGCCAGAGATCCTTCAGGTGAGGGGCTTCCCTGGGTGGGGAGCGGGCTTCTTCCCTCGCTTCTGCCCCCCGCCTCGCCATCACCCCTCTGCTCCGCTCTGGTGAGACCCCCCTGGGGCGCTGTGCCCAGCTCCGGGGCCCTCGGCAGGAGGAGGACGTGGAGCTGCTGGAGCGGGGCCAGAGGAGGGCACAGAGATGCTCCGAGGGCTGGAGCCCCTCTGCTGTGAGGCCGGGCTGGGAGAGCTGGGGTTGTTCAGCTGGAGAAGGGAAGGCTGCGGGGAGACCTTATTGTGGCCTTCCAGTGCTTGAAGGGGGACTGCAGGAAGGGTGGCGGTGACCTTTATAGCAAGGCCTGTTGTGACAGGACAAGGGGTGATGGTTTTAAACTAAAGGAGAGGAGATTTAGACTGGATATAAGGAAGAAATTTTGTATACTGAGGGTGGTGAAGCACAGGCCCAGGCTGCCCAGAGAGGAGATCGATGCCCCATCCCTGGGAACACCCAAGGTCAGGCTGGACGGGGCTCTGAGCAGCCTGACTGAGTTGAAGATGTCCCTGCTCACTGCAGGGGGTTGGACTAGAGACCTCCAAAGGTCCCTTCTGACCCAAACCAGTCTGATTCTGCCATCCTGGGGGTTCTCCCCGGTTCTGCCATCCCATGGTGGCTGGTGAAGGGGCCCGAGCACCGCATGCGGGGCTTTTTCCCCTCCTTGTGCCACACTGACAGCAGAGAGCGGCACCGGAGGAGGCAGCGCGTGCTCGGCGCGGCTCAGCCCCTCAGCCATCAGTAGAGCATGGACTCTCCCTTCCCACAGGCCTCTTATTTTTGCGGCCAGAGGCCCCCAGCACTGCAAAGCATCTCTGCTCTCCTCCCCCCATTCCTCTCCCCTGCATTTCAGGTATTACCTCTTCGCCCTCGTCGTGAGCCTGAGCCGGGACGCCTACGAGATCCGGATCCTGATGGAGCGGGAGGCGGGCGGGAGGCGAGCGAAAGGCGGCGAGAGCGGGCGCCAGCTCCGGGCTGACAACGGGCTCCAGCAACTGGGGCTGAGGCTGCAGATCCAGCTCCGGCTCCTGATCCACGTCCTCCGGAACAACCCTCCTCTGCTGCTGGACGTGGTGAAAAACGCCTGCGACCTTTTTATCCCCCTGGACAAGCTGGGGCTGTACAAAACCAACCCGGGCTTTGTGGGGCTGTGCGGCCTCACCTCCTCCATCCTCTCCATCCTCACCATCCTTCATCCCTGGCTCAAACTGAAGCCTTAATTGATCCCAGAGCCCGCCTGCGGCCTCGCAGCCAGCGTAGGCAGATGTTTGGGGACCCCGGGGGCTGGGACACGACTAAAGCTGACCGTCTCGGTCCCGTCACGCGTGGCTGCACCTTCACGTCACGCCCGGCTGCTTCAATGAACGGGCCGCGGAGGGGGGAGGAAGGCGGGGGGAGCCGGCAAAGGCGCCGGAGCCCGCAGGGACCCGCTCCAGCCGCCACGGCGCCGGCGAGGAGGGCGATACGCAACGGACCTGAACTTGGTTCTTCTCCTCATCGACTGTAGGGCCTGTCGGGCCGTTTTAGGGGGTTTAACATTTCCCCTCCCTCTTTCAGGGGGTCTCTTATCCCGGAGCCAGCCAACGGGAATATTTGGGTGCTTCCCCCAGCCTGGGGGGGGGTTTAAACCGTGGGGTGGGGGTGAGCAGAGTGCTGGCCGGGTGCATCCGACACCTGTTTTGACACATTATCTTCCTTTTAAGAAATCCGAGCGCAGGCAGAGGGAAGGTGAGTTGAAAGGACTTTGGCGGCGGAAGAGCCGTACCCGGCTGGGTACCCTGGAGCTGAACCCCGGGGTAAGTCCCGCTCCGCCGCCTGCTCGAGGCGAGGTCGGGGCAGGCCGTTTCCCCGTAGGAGAATATTTCCCCGCAATCCCCGTGGGGAAGAAGCGACCGCAGCGAGTCGTGCCGAGCCGTGGGGTCGCTCGCAGCCCTTCCCGTGCGGATCGGGACTCGGGCAGCCCGAGCTCTTCCCCGCCGCTGTGAAGAAGCGGAGGCCTGTGCGGCCGCCTGCCTCCCTCCGCCCGGAGCGGCGCCGGCTCGCCCCGCTCAGCCCCTGCTGCGCTTCGCTCCTCCGGCGACCCTTCTAGTGGGTGGATTTTTTTTGCCATAATGGGATAAATCGGGGAGGGGACAGCTCGATGCCGCGATTCCTCGCGTTGGTTGTTCCCACCTGCTTTTCCCCCCGAGCTGGTGCTGCCGCCTCACTGAATTTGACCCTTTCTTTTGGTTTCTGTGGCGCCAGGTAACGCTGTTTATGCCAGGCAGCAGGTTCGACCCGGCTCTAAAGAGCATTTTATTTACCCACGGACTAAAGGACATGCTTGGAGCTGGTGATTATTTGTACCCAGGGGTGGGATGTTCCTCGGTCCATCCCCAGGAGGGCGATACGGAGGGGGGGAGGGAGCGACCTCATGTGTTTTTAAAACCTACTGGTGTTTTTGCTGAGCTCCAGCAGCTCCGTACGCGAACAGCTTGGGCTTCACCCCCTTCCAGGTACGTCTGTGCCATGGCAAAGGCTTCTTAGTCTGGGCTTGGCTCCGGGATCTCTGGCACTTTTATTTTGGCATTTTTGTGGGCTCTGGGGTGATTTGGGTAGGGAAAAGGCCGAGTCGCGGGGAAGGGTGGGTGCAGGCGGCCCAAAACTGAGCCGACCTACCTGGAGCTGCAGCGAGCTTTAGCAAGAGGGGGTTTAATTGAGCTGGGTAACGAAGGAGGCGGCGGCGGGGTGCAAGAACTGGGTCGCCGCGCCCGCGAAGCGCCTCGGCCGGGGAATTTGCGGGGCGAGGTACTCGGACCCCAGCGCGAGGGCGGGAGGAGCCGCCCCCCAGCCCCCCTCGGCTCACGGCGAAGGGCTCGGGTGAAACCCCAGCCTGGGCTCGGTCCGCGCTAACCCCGGGCCCGCGGCCCTTCGCTGAGTATTAAAGCCCCGATTGCCGAGACGCCGTGGTTTTCTTGTGTCCTCGCGATGCCGGGGGGACGAACGGCTCCGTGGGAGAGGCCGGGAGGGCAAACGAGCTCGTTTCATCTTTCCCTTGAGCTTTTCCTCTCTCCGGGGGTGGTTTTTTTGCTGCGGGAGAGTCCGGCTCGGCCGCTTTTCAGGAGCCACGAGTTCCCTTATGGGGGGAAATGGTCGCTAACCGGGCGAGGGTCTTTGTTGGCCCTCCATGATTTTGGCCCTCAACGATTTCATATTAAAAGGAAGGGGTTAAGGGTCCCCACAGGATCCTCGGAGCTGGTTGATGCACCAGCCAGGGTCGGGTGGCCTCGGTACCTGGATCCACCCCTCAATTTGGGGGGGAAACCTCGGTTTCTTGGCGTTTCCCGTCACTGACCGGCCACGGAAATCCCGTCCCAGCATTTCTCCAGGCCCACAAGCACCTTCGGGATCCTTGTTGCGGACGCCGGGGCTCTCCCCACCCAGCTCCGCGCCGTCCCTCAGCCCCCGGCAGAACCTCTAGAGGGTTCCTCCATCCCTGTAGGACGCTTCCCGTCCGTCTGCCCGTCCCCAGCGTCGGCTGTTCTTTGGAAGCACCTTCGTGGTGCCGAAAGGCTGCCGGAGCATCGGGGGCCGGGGCCCCCTAGCCTCCAACCCACCTCTGAAATCCATTTTATACCAAAATACCCCCGTTACTTAGCGGGATCATCTTTAATAAATAAAAAAAAATCCCTTTCTCCACGTATTTCTTGGCCCGCGGACCAAGGCAGAGAGCGGAGATCGTGCCTTGGGGCAGCGGGGAGGGGTTGGCGCCGCTACCCCCAGCTAATCAGCGTTATTACTGAGCTAATTATGACTAATTCAGCTTTATTTCCAGAGCCTGTCGCCCTCCGGCCGCTGCCACCGGGCTTTCCCAGGCGAGGGAGACTCTGAAAGCGAAGCCAGACTCAGCAACCCTCATCAAAGTTTAATTGTTGTTAATTAGCCGGGCCTCGTCCCGCCGCCCCGGGCAGGAGGTGCTGGGGTGCAGCTCGGTGGGGCCCCCAGACCCTCACGGCACAGCCGGGAAGCACCAGTGTGGAGCGTTTTTCTACCTATTTTTGTGCTTCTACAAACCCTTAAACCAGGGGAAAAGTCACCGTTAATTGGAGGAGGGTCTTAATTAGTGGGTAGTTAAGGAGAGGGCTTGAGGTTGGGCCTCTAGAGGGGTCCCTGTTCCTGGCCGGCACCTGGGCCCTGCTGTGGGTGCTCGGCTTTGCGTTGGGGGGGCCCGAGCTGGTGCTGGGACCCACCCCTGGGACCCCCTGGGTGCCAGGGCATCGCCAGGCTGGGGGAGGGTGTGTCGTACTGGGTGGCTGTGGGGAAGGACTGGGGATGCTGGGGGGGCTGGGCTGAAGATACTGGGAGGGGCTGGGGGGCACTGGGATGGGCTGGGGGTGCTGGACCAGGGGAACGGAGCTGGGCTGGGGGTGCTGAGCTCAACTGGGGTCACTGGGATGGACTGGGAGCACTGAGCTGGACTGGGTGTGCTGAGCTGAAGATACTGGGGGGAGCTGGACCAGGGGTGCTGAGCTCAACTGGGGGCACTGGGATGGGGGTGCTGACCTTAACTGGGAGCACTGGGATGGACTGGTGTACAGGGCTGGGGGCACTGAGCTGGGCTGGGAGTGCTGGGCTAGGGGAGCTGAGCTGAACTGGGGGTATTGGGATGGACTGGGGTGCTGGGCTGGGGTGCTGAGCTCAGCTGGGGGCACTGGTCTGGACTGGACATGCTGGGATAGGGGTGCTGAGCTCAACTGGGGGCACTGGACTGGGTGCTGGCCTAGGGGTGCTGAGCTCAGCTGGGGGTACTGGGCTGGACTGGGGATGCTGGGGTGGGGGCACTGAGCCAAACTGGGGGTGCCGTCTAGGAGTCCTGAGCTGAACTGGGGGAACTGGTATGGAATGAGAGCACTGAGCTGGGCTGGGGGCACTGGGCTGCACTGGGGGTGCTGGGTTAGGGGTGCTGAGCTCAACTGGGGGCTCTGGGATGGACTGGGGGTACTGGGCTAAGCTGGTGGCACTGAGCTGGACTAGGGGTGCTTGGCTGGGGGCACTGGGCTGAACTGGAGGTGCTGGGCTGATTTGGGGGTGCCAAGCTGCACTGAGGGTACTGGACTGGATTGGTGGTACTGAGCTGAACTGGACATGCTGGGCTGGGCTGGGCTGGGGTGACTTGGGGGTGCTGAGCTGGGGGCACTGAGCTGGACTAGGGCTGCTGGGACTGATGCTGCAAGGCTGGACTGGGGGCACTGAGCTGGACTGGGGGCTCTGAACTGGGCTGCGGGTGCTGGGCTGCACTGGGGGCACTGGAATGGACTGGGGGTACTGGGATGGACTGGGGGCCGCTGGGCTGGGAGCACCGGAGCTTGGCACGCGAGGTCACACCGCTTTGGGGCGCGGGGGGCTTTGGGGAGCCGGACACCCCCCCCCTCCGCCAGGCAGGCCCCCGGCCCGGCCCGTTGCTGCAAACGTCCCCGGGGGCAAAGTGCGGGTGTGGGGCGCGGGGGGGGCCCGCAGCCGGGGACAGAGACCTGTCCCGCTCCCGCGCCGCCGCCCCGGCCGCCTGGCACCGCTTCCCCGGCCGCTCCTGGATGCGGCCGCAGCCGCTCCCGCCCCGGCCGAGACCGGCCAAACTCGCTGCACCCCAGGTGCTGCGCGGGGGTGAGCAGGGTCTGGCCGGGGGGGGTGGGGGGTGGGGGGGTCTGGGGGGGGGGGGGGATGTTTTGGGGGTGGACGGGTGCTCCCGGGGCGCTTGGCCTGGCGGCAGGAGCGAGGAAGGGTTCGGTGCTGGGAGGGTGTTGGCGGGGTGGGACGAGGGTCACCCGTGCCTCAGTTTCCCCACGTGGGTGCAGCAGCACCCTGGGGCGCAGGCGATTCCCACGGGGATCGCGGGGGGCGGCGGGGACCCCACCACCCGCTCCCAACCCAACCGCCACCATTTTGGGCTGCTTCCAGGTGGTTTTTTTTCTCCGCCTTTTCCATGCAAACACGGGAAGGAGCCCCGGGGGGGGGGCGGGGGGGAGACACACACGTTTTTAGGGTGAAGCAGGGCGGCTCCCCCGTACCCCCACGTCGTCCCCCCCGGGCTGGGGTCTGGCCCTGGACAGCCAGGGCAGGGCTCTGACCCCCGGGGGGGGCCCTACCTGGCCCGGCTGCGCCACGTTTGCCGTAGGCGTTGCGGCAGGACAGACGCCCGTCTGTTTTTCTCCTCCAGTTTCCTGTGGTTCCCCCCCCCAGTAAAAATACCAAAACTCTTGGCCGCGACCGCCCCGTGGCCGAGGAGCACAAGTTTGCTTCTGTGTGAAAAGCTAATTTTTACTCTTTTTTTTTTTTTTTTAAATTGGAAAATCAAAACCCACCCTAAAAATCGGCAGAGAAGCAAACGCGGGGGCTCGGCCCGGGGGACCCCCCCCCCGCGCCCCCACCCTGCTCCGGGCAGCAGGAGGAGGGTTGGGTGGGGTGTTTGCGCAGGGTTGGGCCCCCAGCCTGCAGGATCTGCTGCCCCAAATCCCAGGGGATCTGGCCCTGCAAGTCCCCGGGGTGGTTGGTGTGTCCCCCACCCCACCCCAGTGCGCGGGGTCTGGTGTTGGAGACCCCTGGGGTTTGGTCCCTGAGCACCCCCCGCCCCAGATCCCATCCCCTTGAGACCTGATCCCCCCCGATACAGTTCCCAATCCCCTGGGGCTCCAGTCCCCAATACTCCTAGGGTCCGTTTCCTGATCCCTGGGGTCCAGTGTGCCCCCCTCACCCCACTGATCCAGTCCCTGATCCCCAGGATCTGATCCCTGCGATCCGGTCCCCAATCCCCCCACGGATCCAGTCCCCCAGGACCCAATCCCTGATCCCCCTGCAACCCAGTACCCCAGGGATCCAGTCCCTGATCCCCCAGGACCCAGTCTCCCATCCCCTCCCAGATCCAGTCCCCCAATTCCCCCTGGGATCCAGCCCCCGAGTCCCCAAGGGGGGATTTACCTGTCACCATCCCGCCGGATCCACTGCCACCTCCCACCCCACCAGCTGCCCCCCCGGGGGTCGATCACGGTAGCTTCCTGGACACGGGGGGTCCCCCCGAGGGGCGGCGGCACCGCTGACCCCACTCCTCTCCCACCGCAGGACGGCTCCGTGGGGATGCCCAGATGCCCCTTCCAGCCCCGTCCCCGCCACCGGCGGCACCTCCCCGGCCACCGCGCTGCCACACCGGAGGCCATGCGGCCCCCGCCGACCGCCGGCACCCGCGGGGTTTGGTGCCTGGTGCTGCTGGCGCTGGCGGGGGACGCGGCGTGGCTGCCGTGCCGCATCGACGCCGACAATGGGACGGGGCTGTGCAAGGGGCAGGACCTGCTGCGGGTGCCCGGCGGCCTCCCCAGCGCCCTGCGCAGCCTCGACCTCTCCTACAACAAGCTACGGGAGATCACGGCAGACGACTTCGCCAGCATGACCCAGCTACGGCACTTGGATTTGGGCTACAACAACATCTCCCACATCGCGCCGGACGCCTTCCTCTCCAACCTCCGCTTGGAGCATCTCCGGCTCTTCAACAACTCCCTCCACTGCATCCCGGCGCCGGCGTTGCAACCGTTGGTCAACCTCCGTTGGCTGGACATGTCCAACAACCTCTACCGCAGCGCGGCGTTGGATGGCGTCTTCGGCAGGCTGCGGCACTTGCGGGAGCTGTCGCTGGGGGGCCCACTGCTGCGGGACATCTCCTGGGGGGACTTCGCCGTCTTGAAGGACATGGCGCTGCACAAGTTCGCCATCAAGACGGCCTCCAGCCCATGGCGGTACGAAGCCGGGGCTTTCTCGTGGCTGAACACCACGGAGATGTGGTGCGACATGGCCTTGGACGAGAGCGTGGCGGCTTTGCCGGTGATGCTGCGGGACCTGCAGGGCAAACCCCTGGACTACCTGCGTTTCCGTAACCTCTTTGAGTTCACCTACTACACTGGCGATGCCGATCCCTTCGCTGGCTTGGCTGAGTTGGAGATCACCAGGTTGGTCTTCTACCGGGGCAAGTTCAACGAGAACCTCCTCCGCTTGGCCCTGCTCAACGTCCAACGCTCCCACGTCCGCGACTTGGAGCTGGTGGCCATCGACTTTGCCCGCTCGCCGCGGTGGAACAGCTCTGGCGTGGGGGCGGCTGCCCCGCGGCTCGACCGCCTCTTGCTGAAGGACATCAGCAACCCTGACATCCTGCGTTTTGACTGGACCTTCACCTGGTTGAGCGGCGTGGCCTCCCTCTCCATCATCAACGTCAACTTCAACTACGTCCCCTGCGACGCTTGGGGCGAGATGCGCAACGTGGAGGCCTTGAACATCTCCAGCAACCGTCTGGAAGATGGTTATATCTACAACCAACGTTGCCAATACCAGGGGGTCATGCCCAAGCTGGAGAGCTTCGTCTTGGCCACCAACCAGCTCCTCAGCCTGGCCGTGGTGGCTGCCTTGACGCGGACGTGGCCCCGGCTCACCCGCCTCGACGCCAGCCACAATCGCTTGGGCAGCCTGCAGGAGACGTGTCAATGGGGCCCCACCTTGCGTTGGCTGGCCCTGCAACACAACCAGGTGACGGCGGGCACCTTCGGGTGCCTGCCTACCACCCTCGAGTACCTGGACCTCTCCTACTCCCAGCTCGACCGCTTGGACATGGACTACTTCACCCAAAGCCCCCGGCTGCGGGAGCTGCGGTTGAGCGGCAACAAGATCAAGTTCATCCCCTCCGAGTGGAGTTGCCCCCGTTTGGAGGTGCTGGCCATCGACGGCAACTCCTTCGGTGTCATCAACCGTGGGTCCTTCGTCAACATGCCGCGGCTCGTTAGCCTGGCGGCCGGCAACAACCCCTACCACTGCACCTGCGACCTCTACCTCTTCTTGGAGGAGACTCGGCAACGGGAACGACCCACCTTGATCGACTGGCCCCACAACTGGACCTGCTACCACCCCGAGCCGCTGCTGGACACGGCCGTGGCCGCTTACACCCCACACCCCTTGGAATGCGACGTGCTGGCGCTGGTGGCCGTGGCGGTGGCCAGCACGACGGTGGCAGTGGTGGCGTGCGCCGTGCTCTGCTGGAAGCTGGACGCCGGTTGGTACCTGCGAGCCACGTACCGGCTGGTGCGCGCCAAGTACGGCAGGCGGCGGGCCGGCGCCACGCGGCGATGCTCTTACCACGCCTTCATCTCCTACAGCTGCGCCGACGCCGGCTGGGTTCGCCAAGAGCTTCTGTGCCGGCTGGAGAGCACCACGCCGCCTTACCGGCTCTGCATCCACGAGCGGGACTTCACGCCGGGCCGTTGGATCATCGATAACATCGTGGAGAACATCGAGAGGAGCGCCAAGGTCATCTTCGTCCTCTCCCGCAGCTTCGTCGACAGCGAGTGGTGCAACTACGAGCTCTACTTCGCCCACCAGCGCGCCGTGGGGCTGGGCAGCGAGGACGTCATCTTGGTGGTGAAGGAACCCATCGATGCTCGGGGTTTGCCCCGGCGTTTCGCCCGGCTCCGGAAGATGTTGGGCACCAAGACCTACCTGGAATGGCCCAGCGAGCCCGGGAGACGCCCCTTCTTCTGGCTCCAGCTTCGGAGCCTCTTGGGCAGCCCCGGGGGTCTCGGTCCGGCCGCCGGCCAGGAGGAGACGGCCGTGGACGCCACCACGTAGCGGCCGCCTCTGTGGCCCCACGTCCTTCAGTAGCTGGCAGGTGGTTCTGGGGTGCCACCACGCGCTGGGCATCCCAGCTGTCTCAGTTTCCCCTGCTGGGGATGGCTCAAGGAGCGGGTGGGGTGGGGAGGGGTCCTCGCCAAGGTCACCCCATCCTCTCGGCCTCCTCCAAGGGACAGGAGAGGGGGACAGTGTCCAGGAGGTGGCAGTGTCACCCGGAGGACGTGGCGCCCCTAAATCCACCGAGAGCCGAGGATGGCAGCGGGGGGACCCCAAAACCCCCCATCCCAACACCCCCAGCCTTAAATCGAGGTCCCCAGGGAGAAATGCTGGGTGTCCCGGCCGCGGGGCCCAATCCTTCCGGGGTGGGGGGGGACACACAGGACACGCTTCCCACCCCACGCAGGGAGCGCTTGGCCGGGAAAAGGGGACAATCCCCTTCGGCGGCACCCCGAGCGCCCCGGGGCACCCCCAGGTCCCGCAGCCGCCTGCCCCCTCCTTCCCTCTTTTTTTTTTTCTTCCATGTTTTTCTTCACTTTGCCTTTTTTTCCTAACTCCGTCCCCCCCGCAAAAGAAAAAAAAACACCACTCTGGCTGTTTATTTATAGCAGCCAATTGAAGATGAAGGAGGAGGAAAAAAAAATATTAAAAAAAAAGAGGAAAAAAAAAATATATATCCCGTACGGAGACAGAGTAACCTTTGAGCCGCTCATGGCCGATGCCGGTGGCTCCGGTGGCGGTGGGGCGATGGAGGGTGGTGGGTGCCGGCGGCTCCTCCCGGCGCTGCTCCTGCTCCCAGGTAACGACACCCCAAAATCCAGCCGGGTTTGGGAAAAGAAGGTTTGGGGGTTTTGTTTTTTTTTTTAGGGTGACTCGGAGGCGCTTGGGGATGCTGCAGGGTCAGGGGGGGCTGGCGGTGAGCTGGGTGCCCATTAACCCAGCGCTCAGCGGAGCGTGGGTACCCCCCGCCGAGCCGGTCAGCGGCGGTTTGGGGGAAAACCGCCTGGTTTTGGACCTTAGCCCCCCTCCTCAATATATTTTTTTGGCTTTTTTCTGACAGAGGGGGGACCCCAAACCCCCCCCGGGTGTGGGGATGGGGCCGGGAAGGGGCCAGCATGGAAGGAAGCCAAATCCTGCTACGAGGAACTAAAAAAAAGCTTTAATGGGAAAATCTCAACATTTTGGGGGGGGGGAAAAAGACAAAAAAGGGGGGTTTTCCAACCCCTGAAGTGGGAGGTTGGCGGGCGCGTCCCCAGCCCGTCTCCGTCCCATCTGCCCTGCCGGGTGGGGAAACTGAGGCACGCCGCCAGTGCCGTCCTCGGGGTGGCCTCGCCGCCCCCTGCCTCAGTTTCCCCACCCGGAGCTGGGGGAGGAGGGAGGGGACGGGGTGGGGGTGCAGCACCTTGCGGGTCTTCGGGAGGGTGGAGGCAAATCAAACCCCCTGAGCCCCCCGAAACGGAATCCCCCCGAGTTGTTCTGTCTGCCCCGGGGCCTCCTGGGGTGCTGCGTCCTGTATTTGGGGTGCTGGGTGCTGCATTTGGGGTGCTCAGTGCTACATTTGGGGTGCTGGGTCCTGTATTTGGGGTGCTGGGTGCTGCATTTGGGGTGCTCAGTGCTACATTTGGGGTGCTGGGTCCTGTATTTGGGGTGCTGGGTGCTGCATTTGGGGTGCTCAGTGCTGCCTGTGGGGTTCTCAGTGCTACATTTGGGGTGCTGGGTGCCATATGTGGGGTGCTGGATGCCATGTGTGGGGCACTGCACGTGGGGTGCTGCCTGTGGGGTGCTCAGTGCTCCATTTGGGGTGCTGGGTGCCATGCATGGGGTGCTGGGTGCTGCCTGTGGGGTGCTGGGTGCCATGCGCGGGGTGCTGGGTGCTGCCTGTGGGGTGCTCAGGGCCGCACACGGGGTGCTCAGCACCCAGCACTCAGGACCTCTCCCCTCCACCCCCCACCACACCACAGCACCTCCCCCCCACGAGACACCCCCTGGGCCGGGCTCCCCCCATTTCCCCGCAGGTTGCCACCCCAAGGGGGTGACGGGCCCCCCCCCGAGCACCCATGGGTGCCGGGGCCACGCCACGTCTCCTCCCACCCAACGCCCAAAACCCGCCGGGGGGACGTCGCCCTGCCTAATTACGGGCCTGCGGCTGCGGCCTGGCCATGGCCGGCCACGCCCGTCCCCGTCGCCCCCCACCCCATTTTGATTCCCCGCTGGGTGGGCGATGGGTGCTCCCAGCAGCACCCCAAAACCAAATATCGTGTCGCGGGTGGGCTTGGCGCCGCGGTGCTGAGACCCTCGCGCTTCGGGGGTCGCGCCGGGGCGGCTGATGGGGGCGGGGGGCTGCGGGACCCCCTCGGGTCCGTGGGTGCCCCCACCCTCAGGGCTCGCCCGCCCCCCCCCCAGGGCTGTGTGTGGGGTTCAATGTCGACGTGGGGCACCCGCGGCTCTTCCACGGCCCGGCCGAGGCCCAGTTCGGGTACAAGGTGCTGCAGCGGGCGGGCGGCGGGGAGAAGTGGTGAGTGGCACCCGCCGGGGGGGGGACGCACGGGGGGGTCCCGTGGGGTTCCACACACCCCCCCCCGCACCCCAACCCACCCACCGGCACGGCCCGCGGGTGGGTGCGTGGGGCTGAGGGGTGGGGGGAGGCCGGGCCCGCGGTGCCCTGCGGAGGGGAAACTGAGGCAGGGGAGGGGGAAACTGAGGCAGGGGAGGGGGAAATTGGGGCTGGGAGGGGGAAATTGGGGCTGAGAGGGGGAAACTGAGGCAGGGGAGGGGGAAACTGAGGCAGGGGAGGGGGAAATTGGGGCTGAGAGGGTGAAACTGAGGCGGGGAGGAGGAAACTGAGGCAGGGGAGGGGGAAATTGGGGCTGAGAGGGGGAAACTGAGGCGGGGAGGGGGAAACTGAGGCAGGGGAGGGGGAAATTGGGGCTGAGAGGGTGAAACTGAGGCGGGGAGGAGGAAACTGAGGCAGGGGAGGGGGAAATTGGGGCTGGGAGGGGGAAATTGGGGCTGAGAGGGGGAAACTGAGGCGGGGAGGGGGAAACTGAGGCAGGGGAGGGGGAAATTGGGGCTGAGAGGGGGAAACTGAGGCAGGGGAGGGGGAAATTGGGGCTGAGAGGGGGAAACTGAGGCAGGGGAGGGGGAAATTGGGGCTGGGAGGGGGAAATTGGGGCTGGGGAGAGGGAAACTGAGGCAGGGGAGGGGGAAATTGGGGCTGGGAGGGGGAAACTGAGGCAGGGGAGGGGGAAATTGGGGCTGGGAGGGGGAAACTGAGGTGGGGAGGGGGAAACTGAGGCAGGAAAAGGGAAACAGGCAGGGAAGGGGGAACTGAGGCGGGGAGGGGGAAATTGAGACATGGAAGGGGAAACTGAGGCAGGGGAGGGGAAATTGGGGCAGGAAAAGGGAAACTGGGTCAAAGAGGGGGAAATTGAGCTGTGGAAGGGGGAAATTGAGGCACAGAAGGGGGAAATAGAGGTGGGGAGAGGGAAACTGAGGCAGAGAACAGGAAACTGAGTCAGGGAAGGGTAAACTGAGGCAGGGAAGAGGGAAATTGGGGCTGGGAGGGGAAAATTGAGGCGGGGAAGGGGGAAATTGGGGCTGGGAGGGGGAAATTGAGGTGGGGAAGGGGGAAATTGGGGCTGGGAGGCAGAAATTGAGGTGGGGAAGGGGGAATTGAGGCGGGGAGTGGGAAACTGAGGCAGGGAGCTGGACGGAGAACCCCCGTCTGTTTTCTGGGGACAGAACTGGGGTTTTAAGACTTGCCAGGGATTTGTGCTCTGCTTGGGGGGGTGGGGGGGGGCAGCATGATAATAAGGGTCCCGTCGGGGGGGGCCGGGGGGGCCCCACGCCTGTGCCAGCAGCTGGGATGCCGATCAAAGGGAGGCCGGCCAGCCAGCCAGACGGACGGACGGAAACCGCCGGCAGCCCGGGGCCGGTGGCGGAAACGCCGTGGCACAGTGCCGGCGGCGTGGGCGGGCACGGCTTGGCCTTGAGCCCCCAAATACCGTGGCTGAGGCGGAGCGGGGTGGTGCCGGTGACCCAGCCGGTGTCCCCTCACGCCGCCGCGTCCCCGCAGGCTGCTGGTGGGGGCCCCGTGGGACGGTGACCGCCAAGGCGACGTCTACAAGTGTCGCGTGGGACCCCCCAACGCCACGTGTGCCAAAGCCAACCTCGGTACCGCCATGCCCCACGGGGACGGGCGGCCGCGTCCCTGCCCGGCTTCGCCCTTTCCAGGCCGGCACCGTCCCGGCACGGCCGCGGCGGGGCTCGGCGGGGGTCACGCCGGCGCTGACCCCCCCCGTATCTCTCTTTCCCCGGCACCGAGGATCCGCAGCCGCCTGGCTCTCCCCCATCCCCGGCCGCAACCAGCACTTCGGGATGACCCTCGTGGACTCCAAGGACGGCGGCTTCGTGGTGAGAGGAGCCTCCCCCGGAGGGAAACCGAGGCACGGCGGGGCACGGGGGCCAGCTCCCAGCCCACGCTCTGTGTCGTCCCCGTCACCCCCCCCAGGCTTGCGCCCCGCTTTGGTCCCAGGAGTGCGGCACCTCCGTCTTCAGCACCGGCATCTGCGCCCGGCTGGACGGTGACCTCCGGCCGGTGGGGACCATCGCGCCCACGGCGCAGCGTGAGTCGGGGCGGCCGCGGCGTGCAGAGCCCGTGCCGGGACGTGCCGCGCCGTGCCGGGGCACGCCGTGCCGTGTGGGTGCCAGCCGCGTCCCCCTCGGCAGGCTGCTCCACCTACATGGACATCGTCATCGTCCTGGACGGCTCCAACAGCATCTACCCCTGGTACGAGGTGCAGAACTTCCTCAGCAACATCCTCAGCAAGTTTTTCATCGGGCCGGGACAGATCCAGGTGAGGTGCCGGTGTCCCCGGCGCCATGATGGCGTCCCCAGCGCCGTGCTGGTGTCACGAGGGCCACGCCAGGTCCAGGACGTCATTGTCCCTGGGGTGACGCCACCCATGGGGCGATGCCACCCATGAGGCAATGCGCTCGTCCCCAGGATGATGCTGTCATCCCCAGGGTGATGCCACTGTCCCCAGGATGATGCCACCATCTGTGGGTGATGCCACCCCTGGGGCGGTGCCCTTGTCCCCAGGGTGATGCCACCATCCCTGGAGTGATGCCCTTATCCCCGGGGCGATGCCACCATCTCTGGGGTGATGCCATCCCTGGGGCGATGCCCTTGTCCCCGGGGCAATGCCACCATCTCTGGGGCGATGCCACCATCCCTGGGGCGATGCCCTTGTCCCCAAGGCGATGCCACCATCTCTGGGGCGATGCCACCATCCCTGGGGCGATGCCCTTGTCCCCGGGACGATGCCACCATCTCTGGGGTGATGCCCTTGTCCCCAGGATGATGCCACCATCCCGGGGATGCTTTCGGGGGGTCGAGGGTGCCCTTTGCCAGCTGGGGCCAGGGTCTGCGTGTGCACCCAGGGGGGAGGCGCTGGGGTGCGGGGTGACCCTGTGGGCTGAGCACCCCGTTCCCGCGGCAGGTGGGGGTGCTGCAGTACGGGGAGCGGGCGGTGCACGAGTGGGTGCTGGGGCGGTACCGGACGGCGGAGGAGGTGGTGGAGGCGGCCAAGAACATCAGCCGGCAGGAGGGGCGGGAGACGCGCACAGCCTTTGCCATCCACCGCGCCTGGTGGGCACCGGCGTCGGGATCGCGGCCGGGGCCGGGATCGGGACTGGGATCGGGATCAGGGCTGGGGTTGGGATGGCGATCAGTGTCGGGATTGGGGTCAGAACTGGGCTCAGGGTTGGCTTTAGGGTTGGGATTGGATTTGGGAGAGGAGTTGCGGTTGGGATCAAGATCAGGATTGGGATTGAGGCCAGGGTTGGGACTGGGATCAGGGCCGGAATTGGGACTGGAATAGGGATTGGGATCAGGATTGGAATGGGGAGTGGAGTCAGGGTTGGGATTAGGATCGGAATTGAGATTGGGGTCAAGAATGGGGTCAGAACTGGGATCAGGGTTGGGTTTAGGGTCAGGATTGGAATCAGGAGAGGAGTAGGGGTTGGGATTGAGGTTGGGATCAGGATCAGAATTGGGATTAAGGTCAGAATTGGGATTGGGGTTGGAATGGGGAGTGGAGTCGGGGTTGGGATTAGGATCAGAATTGGGATTGGGGTCAGGATCTCCTGACGGCACCATCCTCCGCGGCAGCACGGAAGCCTTCAGCGCCGAGCGGGGCGGGCGGGCTGATGCCACCCGCCTGATGATCGTGGTGACGGACGGGGAGTCCCACGACGGCGAGGAGCTGCCCGAGGCGCTGGCCGAGTGCGAGAAGCGCAACGTCACCCGCTACGCCATCGCGGTGAGCCCCCCGGCCGCCCGCCGGGAGCCGGCACCGTGCCTCGGTTTCCCCGCTCCCCCTTTGTGCCGCGCTGCGGCGGCGGGACCCCCCACACACACACACCGCGGCTGCGCTGCGGGCAGGATCCGGCCCCCTCGGCCGACGCTGGGTCCCCTCTCGCCAGGTGCTGGGGCACTACCTCCGCCGGCAGCAGGACCCCGAGGATTTCATCCGCGAGATCAAGTACATCGCCAGCGACCCCGACGAGAAATACTTCTTCAACGTCACGGACGAGGCCGCCCTCAATGACATCGTGGACGCCTTGGGCGACCGCATCTTCAGCCTGGAAGGTGCTGTGGGGCCCGATCCGGCCCTGGACCCCGGCGGGGGCTGCGGATAAAACAGCTGGAGCCACATCTGGAGGAATATCGTCTCCTTCCCCAGGCACCCACGGGTACAACGAGAGCTCCTTCGAGCTGGAGATGTCCCAGATCGGCTTCTCCATCCACCTCCTGGAGGTGAGGCTGCGGGAGGGGCTGGATGCGGCCCCGGGAAGGCTGGAGGGGGAGGGCGGCCACCGCCCGCCCGGGGGCTTTGCAGAAGTGGAAAATAATCCTCAGCCCAACGCGGGGTTGAGTGTCCCAGGCTGGGCAGGCGACGTTTTGGGGGGCGGGTTGGGGACAATGAGCCATCGCCGCGCACGTGAGCTCCTCGAGGCGCGTGACACGCGCTTCCCCCCAAGCTCCCTTCCCGCCACAGCGCCATGTCACCCCCCCCCCACCCCGGCTCCGCTCCCCCTCCCCAGGACGGGATCCTCTTCGGCACGGTGGGGGCCTACGACTGGGACGGGGCCGTGCTGGAGGAGAGCCGGCGCGGCCGCATCGTCCCAGCCCGGGAAGCCTTCGGGAAGGAATTCCCGCTGGAGCTGAAGAATCACGCAGCTTATTTGGGTACGGGGTGGGGGGGTGTCCGGGGGGAAGTGGGGTGGCCCAGGGTTGCTCCGTGTCCCGGGGATTTGGGGTGAACCGGGGGCCCTCTGTGCCTCAGAAATGTGGGGCAAAGAGGGGATCATTGGCAACTGAGGGGTGCTGGTTATCCCAGGGGTGCTGGGTGTCCTGGTGATGCTGGGTGTCCCATGGGTGCTGGGCACCGCAGGGATGCTGGGTGTCCTGGCGATACTGGGTGTTCCGAGGATGCTGGGTGCTCCACGGGTGTCCCAGGGGTGCTGGGTGTCCTGGTGATACTGGGTGTCCTGGCAATGCTGGGTGTCCCAGGGGTGCTGGGTGTCCTGGCGATAATGGGTGTCCCAGGGGTGCTGGGTGTCCTGGTGACACTGGGTGTCCTGGCAATGCTGGGTGTCCCAGGGGTGCTGGGTGCCCCCAGGGATGTTGGGTGTCCTGGCGATACTGGGTGCCCCAGGAACACCGGGTGCCCAAGGATTGGCACCACCAAGGCCAGGCCTTTCCCCTCCGCTGACGCGCGGGCTCTCCCGGCCCAGGTTACGCCGTCGCCTCGCTGCGGCTGCCCAGCGGGCAGCGCCTGTACGTGGCCGGAGCCCCTCGCTTCCAGCACAAGGGCAAGGTGATCCTCTTCGAGATGGGTGCCACGGGGACTGTGACAGTGGCCCAGGCGCTGACGGGGGAGCAGGTAGGGGCTGCCGGGGGCAGGGGTGCGGGCAGCCTTGGGAAGGGGCTGCCGGCAGCCCCCAGCCTCATGCGGTCCTGCCGCGTCCGGCAGATTGGCTCCTACTTCGGCAGCGAGGTGTGTGCCGTGGACGTGGACGGTGACGGGGTCACCGACGTGCTGCTGGTGGCAGCTCCCATGTTCCTGGGTGCCCAGAGCAGGGAGACGGGGAGGGTGTATCTCTACAGAGTGGGGCAGGTGAGGGGCTGGGGGGATGCCGGGGGGCTGGGGGGATGCAGGGGGATCAGCGGTGATCAGGGGATGCCGGAGGGATGCCGGGGAGGGTCAGGATGCGCAGTGGGGCTGGGGGGGATCAGGAGGGATGCCAGGGGGGATGCAGAGGGATCGGGGCATAGGGGTGCACTGTGGGGCAGGGGGTGATCAGGGGGGATGCCAGGGGATTGGGATGCACTGTGGGGCTGGGGGGGATCAGGAGGGATGCAGGGGGGATGCAGAGGGATCAGGGGGACCGGGATGCACAGTGGGGCTAGGGGGCATGCAGCAGGACAGGGCGGATGTGGCTGGGTTGGAGTGGATGTGGGGGGATTGAGGGGTGCAGTGGGACTGGGGGGATACGGCAGGACTGGGGGGGGGAAAAGCAGGGTCAGGGAGATGCAGCGGGGCTGGGGGGGCCGGGACACAGACCAGGGGATCCCCCTCCACCTCCTGGGGCTCAGGCAGAGCACACAGGGCCAGACTCGGCACTGTGGGGTACCGAGGGCCGCCCTGTGCCCCCTCCCAGCGGCTCCTGGCCCCCGCCGGCACCCTGCACGCCGACAAGAAGCCACAGGACTCCCGGTTCGGCTACGCCCTGGCCGCTGTGCCAGATCTCAACCACGATGGCTTCAACGACGTGGTGGTGGGGGCTCCGCTGGAGGACGGGCACCACGGTGCCGTCTATGTCTACCACGGCGCCCCGGGCACCCTCCTGCCCCATTACAAGCAGGTGAGATGGGACTGGGGTGGGTTGGGGGGGGTGTCTTGTTGCCATATGGGGGGGGGCTCCACGAGGTTGAGCACAACCTTGTAGAAGACAGCAGTGAAGCCACTGCTCACCCTGCTCTCACCTCCCCAGCGCATCGAGGCGGCAGCGCTGAGTCCGACCCTCAGCTATTTCGGACGCAGCGTAGACGGGCGGCTGGACCTGGATGGGGACGGGCTGGTGGACTTGGCTGTGGGGGCGCAGGGGGCGGCCGTGCTGCTGCGGTGAGTCGTGGGGACGGGGACACCTCTGCGCCGCCACCCCCACGCCCCATGGGGCCACCCGCCTCGGCCGTGCCCGGCGGCATCCTCTGCCGCGCCTCCCGGACTGCCCCGTGCCTCGGTTTCCCCTTGCCAGGGAAGGACGGTGCAGGGGCGGGCGTCCCCGTCCCCCTGAGCGCCCCGGTGACCCTGTCCCCTCGCTGCCAGCTCCCAACAGATTGTCCAGGTCAACACGTCGCTGACGGTGGAGCCCTCGTCCATCAACGTCATCCAGAAGAACTGCCAACGCGGCGGCACCGGCGCCGTCTGCCTCCGGGCCAGGGTCTGCTTCCGCGCCGGGACCCGAGCCCGGGGCCGGGGGCACAGGGAGATCGGTGAGTGCTGGGGGGGACGGGACGGGCGCCTGGCCCCGGAGCACCCCCGGAGCATCCCTGGGTGTTCCTGGAGCACCCCCAGAGCATCCCTGGGTGATCCTGGAGCATCCCTGGGTGTTCCTGGAGCACCCCTGGAGCACCCCCGGAGCACCCCTGGGTGTTCCCGGAGCACCCCCGGGGTGTCCCCTGAATATCAGCAGAGCATCCATATGCCATCCCTGGAACGTCCCAAAAGCATCCTCAGGGTGTCCCCGGAGCATCCCAGGGTGTCACTGGAGCATCCCCTGAATACCACTGAAGCATCCATGTGCCACCCCTGGAGTATCCCCAGAGCACCCCGGGCTGTCCCAGAGCACCCCCGGGGTGTCCCCAGCCCCCCCAGGTGCCCCCCAAGCACTGACCCACACCCCCCCCGTCCTTGTCCCCACACAGAGCTCCGGTACAACGTGTCCCTGGAGGAGAGGACCCCGGGAGCCCGAGCTGCCTTCGACGCGGGTGCCCGGCGGCTGCTGCAGCGGCACCTCGAGCTCTCCCTGGGGAGGCAGAGCTGCCTCCGCTTCCCCTTCCACGTCCTGGTGAGCCGCGGCGGGACACGGGTGGCTTTTTCCTCCCACCAGCAGCTCTGTGCGGGGGCTAATGGGACCCCTCCGACCTCCCCAGGACACCACGGACTATCTGCGACCCCTCAGCTTCACGGTGAGGTTGGCCATGGCCAAATCCACCGGGCCAGTGCTGGATGAGGCATCCCCCACCACCATCCGGAAACTGGTGGGTGCTGGAGGGGGTGGCCGGTTCCAGAACCACCCCTGGTGCTCCCGGCACCGGGATCACACCCAGCTCCTTCCAGATCCCCTTCTTCAAGGACTGCGGGGAGGACAACGAGTGCGTCACGGACCTGGTGCTGCGGGCCAGCATGGACATCGTGGGCTCCAGGTACGGGGCGTCCCCACGGTGTCCCGGGGCTGAGCCGTGTCCCGGGAGCGCCCGGGGCCGTAACCGCCCTCGGCGCTGCAGGCAGAGCCCCCACGTCCTGCGCAAGGGCAGGAGGAAGGTGACGGTGGACGTGGTCCTGGAGAACAAGAAGGAGAACGCCTACAACACCAGCCTGCTCCTCCGCTTCGCCAGCAACCTCCACTTCTCCAGCCTCATGCTCCAGGTACGGGGGCCCTGGGAGGGGCCCCCAGACCTGTATGGGGCCCCCCCAGCCCCGCCGAGACAGCGCAGTCCTTCCGGCCCTGTACAGACCCGCCAGTCCCTCCCAGGACTGGGGGTCTTGCCAGTCTCATATAGACCCTCCAGCCCAGCCTCTTCCCCAACCCATCATTGGAGGGGGGTTGGGGGTGGTGTCTGTGTGGCCCCCATATGGGTCCCCAACCCATCCTTGGTGGGAGGTGGGGGGGTCTGTGTGGTCCCATATGGATCCCCAACCCATCCTGGGTGGGAGGTGGGGGTCCCTGGGGCCCCTCACCCCTGTGCTCAGCCCCAGCCCCCCCCCCAGCCCCATCCGCCAGCGCTCCCGTCCGGCTGCCGGTGACATCTCCCGCCTCCACAGGACACCAGTGGGGTGAAGCTGGAGTGCTCGGCGCTGGCGGGTCACCGCCGGCTCTGCAGCGTTGGCTACCCTGTCTTCCGCTCGCTGGCCAAGGTAGGGGACAGGGACCCCCCCCGGGACCCCCACTGATCCCGGGCACCCATCCCACCCCGCTCACAGCCCCGCTCACCCGCAGGTCTCCTTCGCCCTGGAGCTGGAGTTCAGCTGCTCCGTCCTTCTTGACCGAGCCGAGGTCACCCTCGAGGCCAGCAGGTAGGAGAGAGAGATTGGGGGGCTGCACCCCACAGAGGGGCTGAGGTGGGGGGGGTCTCGGGGTCCTCACAGGCTCCCCACGGCCACGTCTCCCCCTCCAGCGACAGCACGGAGGCGACGCCAGAGGACAACGCGGTCCGGCTTTCTGCCCCCATCCGCTACGAGCCCGACCTCTTCCTCTCCAGGTAGGGCTGGGGGGGTGCGGGGCAGAGCTTGGGGGGCTTCACAGGGAGACGCAGGATCCGACCCCCTCTCGTCCCGGCAGCGATGCCACCCTGCACCGCTACGAGGTTCACCCACTCGGCACCTTCCCCCATGGCCCCGGCCCTGAATTCAAGACCACGGTGAAGGTGAGGCGATATGGGGGTGCGGGGGGGGGGGGTGTGGGTGGGTTTGGGGGATCCTGGCTCACCCCGCTCTCCCCCCCCAGGTGCAGAATTTTGGGTGCTACCCAGTCCGAAACCTCACCCTCCGCATGGCCCTGCCAGCCCTGGGCTACCGCCGCGCCACCTTCCTCTCCGTCACACGCGTCCTGGCCAACAACGTGAGCCCCTCGCCCGAGCCAGGGGTCTCGGGGGGGTCCCTGCACCCCCCGCAGTGCTGAGCCCAGCTCCGCTCCCCCCCCAGGCTACCTGCGTGCTGCAGAACCCCCCCGAGGAGCCGCGGCAGCGGGGCACGGTGGTCCCTGTGCACCCCGAAGACCTTCTCCACGTGGACAGGCTGGTGAGCACCCACTGCAATGCCCCCAGAGCTGGCGTTTGGGGGTCTGGGGGGGGGTCCCCACTATGTCACCCCACATTTTTTTCCCCATAGGACTGCGGCAACGCCTGGTGCCAGGAGCTGAGCTGCCGGCTGGGGCGGCTGGACCGCGGCGGGGAGGTCTCCATCCATGTCCTCCGCACCATCCACAACGGCTTCTTCCGCGGGGTGAGGAGGGGGAGCGTCGCCCCCCCCCCACTCTGCCGTGGTCTGGCGGGGGTGGGAAACACAGCTTGAAACCCCTCCCCCCTTTCCCCAAACCCAGGCTAAATTCAGGAGCGTGAAGGTCGTCAGCACGGCTTGGCTGGGGGTCCCGGGGAGCAGCGTGCTGGTGCTAGAGGAGGGGGCGCATCGGAGGGAGGTAGGAGACCCCACTGCCCCCCAAAAGTGGGGCGCAGGGCTGTGGGGATGCCCCCGTTCCTGTTTGCTCCCTGGGGACCCTTCTTTTTCTGCAGACGGTGCTTGAAATCATCCAGGGGAAGCGGGTGCCCATCTCCCTCTGGATCCTGGTGGGCAGCATCCTGGGGGGGCTGCTCCTCCTGGCGCTGATCATCATCTGCCTGTGGAAGGTGAGAGCGGGGCTGGGCTGGGCTTGGGGGGGTCAGCAGGGGCTGGGGGGGCTCTGCCTGCCACCCTCACGCTCCCCTTTATCCTCTCCCCCTCTCGCCCCAGCTGGGCTTCTTCACCCGCAAGAAGCTCCCCGAGGAGGAGGAGGAGAAGGAGAAGGAGCAGTGAGGGCAGGCGGTGGCCCCTGGAGCCCAGCACTGTCGGGAAGGGCCCCGTCCCTTCCCCAGCCTTAGGGACACCCAGGGGCTCGGGACTCTGCCACCCCCCCGCCTCGGCTCCATCCTTGCGGAGGGCGATGTCTCCGTGGGGGCTGGATTGTGCTGGCGCGGGGATGCAGCCAGGTGAGGTCGGGGTCCGGCATCGGGGTGAAGGAGCCCCCCAGGTTTGACCCGAAGGACTTGGGGGTGGTTGTGGAGGTGGGGAAAGGGGGGGGGAAAAATCAACCGGGCTGAACGAGCAGCTCCACCAATAAAGCTCAGCCCCGTGGAGATGCTCGAGCGTGTGGTACCCGCCGCTGTGCTCTACCCGCATCCCCGGCACCGCCCGGCCTCCGGGAGTAGAAACACCTCCCCCCCCGCAGAAAAACACCGAAACACCCCAGGGTGACGCCAGCGAGGGCCAGGGGAGGTGAAGCAATAGGGGGATAAGGGGGTGCACGTCCAGCAGACACCCCAAACCCCCCGCCGAGGTCCCCTCAGCCCTGCCCGGCAGAGCCGCGCCGCCCCGGGGCCGCCCCGACTCCTGGGGAAGCGACTGGCTTGAATTGTGCCCCACGGGGAGGAAATCCCTGATTTGGGGCACTCCAGGGCTGAGCTGGCACCACCTGCGAGAGGAGGGGAACCAGGAGCAGAAACCTGGCACCACCCCAAGCGCCACCAGAAGGCGTGAGGCTGCCCCCCCGCACCCCCAAAACTCACCCCTTGTGCAGGGCACTTTGGGAGAGCCCTAAATGCTAAATAACAGGGAATAGAAATGAGAGAAACCCAGCAACGAACGCACTTCGATCGAGCAGGATCTAGCTGCTCTTAAAGCATTTTCCCTTTCGCCGTCGCCAACCGACACGGCCAAGAGCCCTTTGTCGGCTCTTACCCCCCAGCGCGGCCCCAGAAGCACCAGCCGAGGGGCTCCTTGTGCTTCCACCGGAGGCTGGGGTGAGCGGGGAGAGGCCGGGGCGAGCAGGGAGAGGCCGCGGCGGCAGCCCCCGAGAGCTGCTTGTCCAGGAAGGAGCGCGGCAGGTCGGGGGGAGGCGGCTGGCAGAAATCCCACCTCCGCCTCGCTGCTTTCCTCCCACCGAAACGTGCTTAGAGCAAAGGCCGAAGCCACAGGAAAAGCGGCGCTGTCAAAGCCCCCGTCCGCAGCAGCCAAACCTGCCCCTCACCCACGCCAGGAGCGGGGCTGGGGGCACCCTGGCACCAGCAGGGAGGTGGGTGTCGGGGTGTGGGTCCCCCAGGAGCCGAGTCCTGGAGGGTCCGACTTACCCTGAAGGGACAAACCCCTGTCCCACCGGCGCTCAGCCCTCCCCAGCCCGCCTTAAGGCTCAACCGCCGCCCTCCAACACCTGGACACGCATTTTTCACACCCAAAAAGCCCTTTCGAGCCACCCCGCGAGGCGATTTCCATCCCCGTTAGTCCTCCGACAGCCCCCCGAGCTCCTCAGCCACCGCTTCCAGCCCCAACCATCTTTCTCCACATCGGGTCTTCTTTATAAAGGCCTTTATTTGACTTAATAGCAAACAAAACACTAGTTTAAATCGAGTGTACGTAGTACACCGTTTACAGCAATGAAGCGGCAACATGTTTAGACGCGACCTACCTCTCCCTCCCTCCCGCCCGCCGCCGGGCCGAGCCGGGGGTTTAACATCGCCACGTGGTGGTTTGGTGGGTGCCGTAAGCACAGACGTTATTCGGACGATAAAACCAAGTCAAAACGTGGATGAAATGTTACAGATTGGGGAGGGGGGAAGGGGGCTGGGGGAAACCCCAAAGGAAAATAAAATAATCCGCAAAAATAGATTCTTTTAAGGTTATTGGACTAAGGGAGAAGTGAGACTGTGTTAAACACGGAGGAATCGGCCGTTAAAATGGCTACGCACGGTTAGGTCTGTTCTCCTAAAGGGTGCCTTTAATGTGGTCCATATGATACAAGCCAGCTAAGGATCCTAAACGAACTCACTGGGCTGGGGGGAGAGGTTTGGGCAGACCTGGGGACGCAGGCACCTGGAGAAGGGCCGGGAAATAAAACAAACCGCCCCCCAAAAAAACCCCAACCCAAAGGAAAGTCCACGACAAGACAGAAAATCCTGCTTGGTGCGTTCCCAGAACCGAGGGGGGGGGGGTCCTGCGCGTCCCGGGCCGCGGTCGGAGCTCCGGGAGCCTTCGCTGCCTCCGTCCTCCCCTCCGCTGCCTCCGTCCTCCCCTCCGCTGCCTCCGTCCTCCCCTCCGCTGCCTCCGTCCTCCCCTCCGCCGCCTCCGTCCTCCCCTCCGCCTCGAGAAAGCCCAGACCACTGTGTTACAGACACCAGCACTTGAACTGAAAAGGGGGGTGGTGGTGGGGGAAACAACCCCTCCTGGATCGGCTTCCCCCGCCGCGGTTCGAGGGGCAGGGAGAGGGGGCAGAGAAGGCAGAAACCTCCTCCCTTCCCGCCCCTCCCTTAGGACGCGGAGCACCGCAGCGGGGACGCTGTCGCCACCTTTGCCAGGAGCGGGGGAAACGCCGAGGAGGCCGCAGAGAGACCTCGGGAGCCAGGCGGGGGTCTCCCCAAACCTCCCCGCACCGGCTCCCCCCTCCCTCTTCAGACAGGCCACGGCTGAAGTAAAGGGTTCACAAGTCTCAAATCAAGTCAAATCACTCAAAAGACTGAATTTAGGACTAAAGAGGCGATTCCACTGGAGACGCGATGCGCTCGGAGATGCTAGTTTAAAGTTTCAGGAAAAAGACAGCACTCATTGCAGTAATACCACAGGGTGGGTGCCCTCCCCCGCCCCGTATTTCCTGCTACTCTTTGTTGTCGATGTTTGAATTACAATACGATGTACATCTGTAGTAACGCTGCTCCGGCCAGAGCCCCCCGGGGAGCCCTCGAGCGTCAGAAAGTCCATCGATCCTGTAGTTGGCTTTCACTGCTAAAGCTGTTACTCGCTGAGGCCTCGGGGTTTTGTGTTTGCCGAGTCGAATCTTCCCCTTTTAAACTCTTCCTGCACACCGGACACGTGTCGTGCTGCAAGAGAAAGGCGAGGGGAGGGGGGCTTCAGGGAAACGCCCCTCGCCCGGGCTGCTTTACCCGCACGCTCCCGTCCCACCAGACACGCGGGGCTGGGCTCGGGGCGTCTCGGAGCCGCGGCCGCCCGCGGGCAGAGGCTCTTACCAGCTCTAACCACGGCACGATGCAGTTGCTGTGGAAGAAGTGATTGCACGGTAACTGCCGAACCTGCTCCGCTACTGTGTAGTCCTCTTTGCACACAGGACACTCCAAACCCGTATCTGGAAGAGACGCGCAGAGGAAGGGGGGGTGAAGCCGGCAGCTTTAGCGCTCCGGGAATGCCAACGCCGGTCCTGGCAAGCCGGGGTACGTTCGCGTACAACCTGCTGGGGACGGCAGCGCTCAGCAGCCAGGGATCAGAGAAACTCCTTACGTTCTCTGCGTATGACTGGCAACGAAGAAAATGGATCAAACTAAGGGTATTTTAGCCGAGCCCTGCCCAAACTTCCCTGCCCGGAATAAGGGCGGCTTTGCAAGGCTGGCAGGGGATGCCTCCGCCACACATCCTCCTCTGCAAGAGCCTGGCTGGCTGCTGCGCGCCCTCGGCCGCGAGAGACGGCAAAACCCCCGACCCTCTTCCCTCGTAGCAAGCCCCGAACGCTAAGGCAGGTGTCCCGGCGCGGAGACCGAGCTCCCAGCCCCTGCCGGGCTGCGCGGCCCGAGCTCTGTCAGTGCCAACAGGCGAGACCGAGCATTACAGCATGGAAATTCAGATGCTTCTGGGCTTCCCAGACAAGAAGAGGAGACGTGGGTATATAAAAAGCACCAGACAAAAATATCTGTTGTGGAAACGGCTTTTCTAATCAAACAGTTTGTCTTAATGGAGCATTTTAGTTTCCAGTAATAGAGCGGCTCGGAGGGAAAGGGATCCTTTGAGAGGCCTTCGGAGGCAGCCTTCTGCAAACCCAGGGAGAAAAATACCCGGGAGGAGCTAATTGCAAAACCATAAACGTTAGGAGAAGCCCATGGGCCTTTGCTGCCAGCTGCGCTGCAAGAACCTGCGAGTCGCACCCGACATCTGCGGAGCCGCTCAGCGGGAACACGGTCAGAGCCGCCTCCGCCAGCCCGTCCGACGGGGGAGCGAGCGTCGCGCCAAGCCCAGCTCTAACGAGGCCGTAAACAGCAGCACAAACAGAAGATTTGGGAAGGAGGTAAAGCAATCAGGGGCTTGGCTGGGCGAAAAGGCAGCGCTCAGGGACCGCGCGAGCAGCCTGCGGGACGGACGAGGCCTTTGCTGACGGCCTGAGCTGGCGGGGATCCGAGAGCCCCGGGAGAACCGGCCGCCAGAGACGGCAGCAGCCGCAAAGCTCGGGATCTCCTGAGCTGGGAGACACGAGCACTTCCAGCCGGAGCCCAGCGTAATTCAGGAGGACGGGGCAGCACTGCCTCCCGCCCCCCCGCATCAGCCGGGGAGGCACAAGGATGCAGCAAAGAGGCCGACCCTTAGCAGGGGGAGCGGGGGAGCCCAGGGCGCGCGCGCCAAGGCATCGGGAGACAAGGGACGCGGGGCACCGGCGGCTGCTTCCACCTACCGACTTGTTCCTGAGTTACTGTCACCGTTGGGAGAGATGAGATCTTCTCTTTGTCGGCTGGGGGTGGTCCCGTGTTTTCCAGCTGCCCCAAGAGCTGCGGAGAGGAAAACACGCTGTGCTCAGCTGTACAGACAGGGCTTTGCCCTGCAGAGCGTCGTCACGCGCGCACGCAGAGCGCTGCGACCCAGAACCAGCCAGGCACGAGCCGCTCAGCGTCACCCATCCCTGCGGGACATCTCTGACCCGCTCCTAAAGCCCCTGAAGTGACAGGCGCCGCCGGCTTCCCAGACCGGCCGTGTCGCGGCTCCCTCGCCAGCAGCATTCCTGTGGCTCAGCCCTAGGAGCAAGCTCAGGCCCTTTCATCCTAGCTTAGGTATTCAGTGACCGTCCCCTCCTCTGCAGCATTTCTGGCGTCCAAACCTTACTTTAGTGCCTCCAATCTTGGCAATCCCACTTCTAACAGCGTTTCCCTCCACGTGTTTTTCTCTCCCGTCAACAGTTGGGAGACTGGAGGGCTTGGGTGGGAAGGGAGGCATCGCCACGGACAAGGCAGAGGGTGCTAAGCTACTCCTGGAGGATTTTAAACCGAAAGGGAGCTGGTAGAGATGTGCTGAGAAGAGGAAGAACCTCCTACTGCAGAAACAAGGGAGACTGAGCACCTTCTGCCTCTCCCGAGGCTCGACCGGGCTGTCGGGAGGAAAGAGGAGGCCTCCCAGGGCTACAGCGAGAGGCTGCTTTAGCCGAGTACGGCCGCCAAACCAAGGAGCAGCCGTACCAAAGCCTGCGCTCCTGTGCGCCTGCGTGGGGCCTCCGGCGTTCAACGCGGGCTGAGCTCGAGCTGGAGCTGACAGCACCTCCTTCCCCGTGTCACAGTTTCATGACTCATGGGAATTTTATACTGTCAAGACCTAGATTCACCCGGCAATCAGCTCAGGCAGGTTCAAGCACGGTCAGGGAGAGCGCAGAGGAGCGTTTTGAAGAGCCTCATTTAACTTTGAAGGCCACATTAAGATGCCCGAGGCGACGTGAAAGCCTGGACGGGCAGGGGGGGCCGCTCCAGAGCCAGCGCGGAGCCGAGCGGGGCCGCGTACCCAGCCCGCGTCCGAACCGCGACACCAGCCCCGCTGCGCCGCGCTTGCCGGGGCTTGCTCCGCTCTGCCGGGCGGGAGGAGGAAGGCGCTCTCCGAGCGGCCATGTGGGCCGCAGACTCATCTGGGGAAGCGGTGAGTAAGGCGGGCGAGACGGGCGTGTGATGCAGCCTGGGAAGCCGGGGGCTACTTATGAATGGCAGCAGATGGCTTTGCCAGGCGCTTTTGGGAGGTGTCAGCACGACAACAGCAGCCAGATTAGCTCTCGGTACGGCATCCGCCTGCTCTTCCCATCCCAGCGATGCCAACACCCTGGAAAAGACTGTTTGTGGATGGAGGCTGGACACCCCCGATCCTCAAAGGAGCCAGACAATGCTTTCAGGGAACAGGAGCGGACTCGGCTCTTCCCTCCACAAACCACAGGGGGGAAATGGCTCACTGCTGCAAACTGCTGACTCTGGTGACAGACCTGGGGCTGACGCTGGAGATTTTAATCTTAGGCCTCTGCTGAGCCCGTTGCAAGGCACCTGCAAGCCCTGCACCACGCGTGGGTTGACCGAGAGGTGAATTAAGATACTGCTTTTCCACAGAAAAAAGGTCCAGCCCCTGCTCCGGGACTCTCTGAAGACACAGGGCGCAAGCAGCCACCGCGCCAGACACCGAAGGCCTGTTCCCAGTCCTCGTGTGAAACCCAGGGCTCATCTCCAGCAGCGGGACCGACCCGAGCGGAGCACGAGGAGTTACAGGCACGGATCAACGCCCAGGCCGGCCGGCTTGGGACTCTCTCCATCCAGGCACGCACGAGGGTCTTACCTGGGTGACAATAGCATCGAGGCCGCTCTGTCCCCACGCATAGTCCCCAGGATTCGAGTGCAGCATCCCACTCCTGCAACGGGAGCAGAGGGTCAAGGAAGCCGTTTCACCCACCCCAAACCAGCCCCAAGGTTTGCACGATCCTCCCAGAGAAGCCACACTGGGGAGACGGAGCTCCTGGGCACCAGACCACTGCTGTTTGCTGGTGTGGAGAGCCCTGATCAGAGCCATGGCCTACGCCGTGCTCGCTACTCACCAGGAAAAAGGGTGTTGAGAGCCAGGAATCGCTGAGTTTGCAAAAAACCCTGCAAAGATCTGCTGTATTATTCTAAAGAGGGGGAGAAAACAAAAAAAAGACCAAGTTGAGCAAACGAATACACGGCGGCAGCAACAGTTTAGCAAGAAGGGGGAGCAACACACAAAACCCTTGCTGTTGCGAGACTCACGCCCCAGGTACACCCCTCTGCAGAAGGGTGAGCGCCGAGACAGAGGCACGGCGCGACGGAACAAGGGACGGTAACTCATCAGAGCGTGGGAGGGCTGCGAGAGGAAATGACTGAGTTTCCCAGGCACTGACTCGTTTCCCTGTGGCGAGGGTTGGCACCGTTACAGGCAAAACCCACCTTTCCCACCACGCAGCTTCGATTCGTGCCGAGGGGGACAAAGGGCAGCGCATCTGATGGGAAAACCTGCGTTTTCTGGGTCCGAGGGTGGACCACGAGGGCCAGGATCCCATTTCATCAGGTTCCTCCCCAAGATGCCACATTTTTTCCGCTAACGGGGGAGGGAAACACTTCCAGGGTGCAATTCAAGCACTCACCCTTCGATAGCAGGAGACCTGTCGGGGCGCGAGCTGCCCCGGGATCGGTACCTCCTCGTCATGGGCAATCGCGGGGGTCGGCTTGGTCCCCAGAGGTCGGCGTGGGCTTGGTGGCCCCTCTCGTTGTCCCTGCTGTCTTGATCCAGTGAGCTGCTACTCAGAAAGGGTCTGAAGTCAGGAAAGAACATTGTGTGGTCCAAATGGTCCCAAAGCTGGGGGGAGAAAAGGGGAGACACAAACCACACACGGCTCCGTCACTAAGGCCGGTGACTCCGCTGCCAAGGCGGAGGCGGGGACGTCCACCTCGACAGAAGCGATTGTGCAAATTCATATGGTTACCATGGCTCCCAGAAAAAAAGTCTGGCAAAACCGCTTAATTATAGCCCAAACTAATCAGATGTACCACCCCCGGGAAGACCAACACATCAGCTACGGACGGATCCCAACAACGTGTATTTTGTGAAGCCACCCCAGGGCGCTGCGAGGGTTGGTCTCTCTCCTCCCCGCCATCCCCCCGAGGGCTGGGATTTGAGGAGAGACAATGCTGGGCACGCAGGCCCCGAGCCACGGGCTCGCCCAGCGCTCCGAGTCCTCGCGGCCGCGGGCGGCAAATGGATGTGGCCAAAAGAACCGAAGCACAGCTGCCGGAGGAGGGTTTGTGCCTCCGGTTCGGCAGAAGAGAGCAGCACGGAGCGGCGGGCAAGGACAGGTCCCGCACGTGTGACGCTGCTTGGCGGGCTCCATCCACGCCAGTAAAGCCATCGCCCGGTCCTGCGGCGGATCCGCCTGCTGCCGCCGGGGCGAAAACCCACCCGCTCCTTGACCGAGCCAAACTGCCAGCCCCGAGCCCGTCCGAGGGCGAGCAGGGGGACAAATGCAGAGCTGCCGGGGGTCCCCGCAGAGCTCCTGGCTACGCTCCCCGCTGCGGGCTGCCAGCCTGCAGAGAAACCGGGGAGGGGGCACGAGAACACCCAGGAACCCGGAGCAAGGCATCCCGAGGCACCGCTCGGAGCCGTGAGCCCCCTCGGCCACCCTCACCTCCAAAACCCATTTGGTTCTACTCCTCCTGCGGTTCCGATCGCCCACGGACTAAAACCAGCCGAGGAGGGCGCTGGGGAGTTACGATGTGGGTTTCTGAAAGTAAAACCCCGCTGGTAGGAGCCAACAGAAGGAGCGTCAGACAAGAAACGCTCCGAGCGCCCCGTGGGAGCAAGCTGCTGCTCGCGCTCGAGACGCCCGGGCCCCCTCGGCGCCGCAAAAGCCATCTTCCAGCGAGCGGTACCCTCGGATTTACCGCGGGAATTAAATGCTGCCGAGCGTAACGCGAGGGCTGTTCTTTTCTTATTCGTACTAGACCCTCATCGCGCATTATGACACGATCAGAGCGGCTTAATTTCCATTTCACACCAAATTAGCTCGCTTTACAAGTCTCTTACGTTGCCTGGTTCAATCTGGTATCGGGAGGAAAGGGAGAAGTCAAGTTTATGACCTGTTCTCTGAATTAATACCCCGCAGAGAGAGTTTTGCTTGTTCTCCTGCTGGTTATGATCAAGACAGGGCTCTGCCTGCCTGCAGCCACACCGCCGAGAGAAGACTTTCATTTATTATTAATCCTAAAAGCCATTTAAATTTACATAGCAGCTTTCACGCAGAGGCATCCCAAAGCTCTCTGTAAACCGACACGTGGGCTACAGGGCGAGATCGCTTTATCTCGCCGAAACACGGGCATTTCTGGGGTACGGCGCTGGGGAGGAGCGATATAAAGGCAACAGCTTTGTTCGGGAGACAAACGGATCCAGCCGAAGAGGAGGGGAGGCAAACCAGCCGTACGTGGGGAACGTGGAAGCAAACGGGAGGGATCCAGATCCGAAACACAAAGCTGTAGAGGAATTTCAGCTATTTGGTGACCCTGTTTCTGGCACTGAACCGAGCGGCTTTGCTGCAGCCCGCAAACGAGGGCTCAGCGACACCTCAGACCCCCCGAATCTACCCAGGGACAACCCCGGCCGACAAGCTGCGACTCCAGACGTCAGGAGTAATCCTGGCAGGAGCAAGGAACAGTTAAAACTCCTCGGTAACCGAGCAAACGAATAACCTGATCCCTGAGCAAGGTCTGCTGGCAGAGGAGACGCACAGAAGTTTTATTTCCTTCTGTTTGACACAGCTCAGCCGAAGCCCCGAAGGGAAACAGAGCCCTGCGAACGGAGCCTGCGATCAGAGCCTAAAGCCGCCCTTCCTTCCCCGGGGTCTGGGAGAGGAGCTGCCGCCACAGCCACGAGCCCGGGGTGACTCAGGCGAGGCCACAGCACGAGTTCAGCGTGGGTACTTGCGGAGCTCGACTCAGGCCGTCGGCACGTGCCCGGCTGTTTGAGTCTTTAGGTAACGGGGTAAGAAGAGACACTGCCAGCCCTTTCTCCCCGAGGTCCACGCAGCTGAGTTACGAGACATGGATTTTGTTAAGTTTGGGCTTTTTAGACAGTTGCATTTCTGGTGAAACTCAAGGCAGCAACGAGCAAGGAGGAAAGGGCAGTCGGGCAACACCCTCCCCGGCTGACTGAGCATCACCGCCACACGCCCCGGCATCCGCCAGCACCGAGGGCCGGGGTGTCTTTCTAACATCCTTCTTTTCCTGCCCTGCCCAGTGAGCAAACCTCTGGCAGGTCTCAACCCCGGCAATGTCAACAGTCTCCTCAACATTTGCCAAGTTCCTGAAAACTCTTAGGAAGATCAGCTGCCCTTTTTGCGAGGCAGTAAGGGAAGATGCCTTAAGTAATGCACCCGGAGCCAGGGCTGAAAACCCCTTCGTGGCTAAAAACAAACAACCCCAAAGTAAGACAGCAAAACTCACCTCTGCAAACTGTGTGGATGGGCTGTCGTCTATGCCACTGCCATCTAGAAAACTGCAGAAAAACAGGCACGTGAGAGCAGGTCACCCCTCAGAAATCAGCTCCCTTCGGGGGTTAAATACAGGCGGGAGCGAGACAGTCTCCGTGTGGTCTGAGAGAGGAGGGATGAGCAAACAGAGCCGGCCTGTGTGAGCACAGCGGGATAATTCCTAGGGCCAGAAAGGGACTATCAAAATTAAAAGGCTAGTTTGTGTGCCAGCGCCCCGTGCACAACCTGACCGTGGAAGAGCCGCGGTTTCTAACTACCAGGACTCTGGAAGAGCCTCCTAAGAGAAGGCATTTGAGGGGGAGCATCGTCATTTTGCAAACAGGGTCGTGCACCAAGTGCCCCAGAGGACCCCTCCGGTCTCGCCTGAAGCGCCAGGTATACGCCTATATGCAAGAAGAGGACGTAGTGTGACATGAATTCACCTCCCCGCTGACCCCCGGCCCCAGAGCCCCGCTGTGGCAAGGCTCAGGCAGCAAAGGTTCACGCAGTCGCTGCTGCCCTCTCATCTCGCCTACCCCCAACCCAAATAAAGCAGTTTTCTCAGCAATTACTCAAGACCGAATGCGTAAGTGCTGAACAGGCATGATTTTGGATCCCTACTCTGCAGGCAGCGTGTTCTGCTGGCTGACAACGACCAAATCCTAGGGGGAAAAGGTATTTCCTTCTCTCTTGGCCTGACTGGAGAGGTGGTCAGGAGGCTGAGCTGGGGCCAACAGAGGGAAAGGTACTGGGAATCACCGAGTCAAGCTCGATTCCTTTTGCTCTAATAGACCAAAGAAACAGGTGTCAAAAACCTGTAAGCGCTTCGCTCTCGGGACCTCGTGCAGCCTCAATTCACGACTCCCATCTTCTCGGAAGCCTTCCCCAAACCCCTCCGCGCGGCTCTAGCATGAGACCGATGCCACGCGCGTTTTCAGCCTCATCCGCTATCAAGGCCAAATTCACACTAATATATAAGCTTTTCTATTGCGTTCCCTATTTTATCCTCCTTGCCCACGGTTTTTAGAGGCTTTTACACCAGAACCGTGCGGTAAAACAAGCGGTGCGTCGATGCGTACGTTACCTGGAATCATCTGTGACTTCTTCGATAAAGCCAGATTCACATCTCGGGCAAGTGTACTCCTGTAAAGACAGAGGAAACCGGGTTTAGCCACCGAGCTTGCGATCTCAGGAAAAAGGCAGAGCCCACAAGGTTACGCGCCAGGCGCCTGTCGCCGATTCCTGAGCTCCCCCTCCCTGTAAAGGCGCTCTGGAAGACCAGCGTTTCGGTTTCATTAAGAGGGTTTCAAAGCCCGGCGGTCACAGCAGATATTACTAACCTCAGTTGACAACGGCGGAACGGAACGACGCCCTTATCAAGATCACGCCAGGTTAGCGGTGGACCAAAGAAAAATGAATTAAAAAACCCAACACACCCACAGCCTGAAGCCTGCCCAGATAAGGACGTTTAAGAGAAGAGCCATTTCCAAACCTGCTGCAAAGCACCAGGACAAGGCCAGTTCCCAGCCCCGGCGACAGAAAGCAAGTCACTTCAATTTAACCGGTGTCGGAGAGATGACGAGCCGCTGGCAGCGCAGCTCCGACGGGGAGCTGGATCTGCCGCCGCTCGCACCGCGGGGAGGACGGCTCTCGCAGGGAACTGAGAGAGATGCTCTGCAATTATCAGTCAGAGCATAAATATTTCTTTTTTTTTTTTTTTCCTATTTCCATAAACAGGGGCTCCATACACAAGCCAGGCTCGCCAGCTACTCGTCACCGATGGCACCTCTGCCTGCCGCTCCGTCCTCCCGCCGAGCGCGCCATCCCTTTACCGAGCGAAGGGCTCGGGCTGCCGAGAAGGCAGCGCGCAGCCCCAGGGCTGCTTTCCCTGGGGCGTCACCTGGATAAAAAGCAGCTCTTCTCAAAGCCACCAAAATCCCAACCCACAAGGCTCAAACATTCACCTTTCCCGCCGCCGGCTCCCTCCGAGCCTGCCCTGCCAGCCGAAGCGCCACCGGACCAGTAGCAAGGTGCTGGTCACCAGTGAAGCAGGATGGAGGTGGATGGGGTTGCTCTGGTGCTGCCCGGGGGCAAACACGGATGCAGGGAATATCAGCCAGGGCTTGCGCCGGCAGGGAAAGGGAAGGCCTCCGTCCTTGCGACTCCATCGGCACAGCGACGCTGGTTATCCAGCAGGAGGAACGAAAGGCGAGCGTCTTTGCCATCTTCCACCCGCGATAAGGGCACCCCCAGCTGCCCGACCACGCGGCGGTCCCGGCTCCGGCGCCGCGGAGCAGAAGAGCTGCTCGCAGGGAACCGTGGCGGCAGCTGGAGCTTTCAGGAGCGGTGGGAAAAAGCTCCTTAGGGAAGAAACGTTTCTCTGCCTTCATCGCGAGAGCCTGCGTTTTGTCCCAGAGCTGCGGATCTGCTTCAGGTTAGGGAAAAACGTTGCCAAAACCAAAAAGTGCCCCCAGATTTTCCCTCCCCAGCCTGACCCGCTGCAGGGCGGCAGGAGACAGAGCGCTCCCAAAAACCCACGCTCTGGGCAGTGATTTTTCCAACCCATGATTTGTGGGGTCTCTTTCCAAAAATAAAGCCTCCTGATAAGGATCTTGCTTTCTTTCCTCACACTTCCCACACCACAGGAAAAAAAAAAACCCTGCCGGCGTCCCATGAGCCACAACCTCAAGCTCTCAGCATCAAATCCTGCTACCTAGACCTGCAGCCTGACCAGGAAGGGGAAAGATAAGACGAGACACCCAAGCCACGGGCACACCAGTCGCTCCAGCTCCTTCCTTTGAACTCCCAACACGCTGCCGAGCTCGAGGACCCGTCGAATTCCCGGCGCAGTGTTCCCAGGGCCGGGGCGCAGACGAGACATCTCCCAGCCCTGTAACACAACGCCTTGGCAGAGGCAGCTCCAAGTTCATCCACGCCTTTTTTCCGCTTTCATGAAACGCAGCCTTCGTCTCGTCCCCTGCCACCGTACGGCTCCGTATCGTTTTCCCGCTGAATCTGCGTTTCCCTAGGAATGGCACAAAAGCCCTCTAGACACCTCAATTAATCTCATTTTGCTCTTTTCCCCCCGAAGCAGAGCATTAGCTGGCAATATTTACCAGGTGCTGCGCTTACGCCGCGGCACCTCGCCCGCCGGCTTGCCAGCTGGAGCGGCTCCAGAGATGGAGAGCGCGGCGGGGGGCTGCCCGCAGCAGCCCGGCTCCCAAAACACGCGCGACACCCCAGCCGGCGACGGGAGAGGCCGAGCACAGGTTTTCACAAAGGCCCATTTTAGGCAGCTGAACATGTGGTGTATTTTCAAAAGAGCTCCAGCCTTGAGTATAATGGGAACTGATGGGTGATGAGCTTTTAGAAAGGAGGGGGTAAAAAAAACCCCAACGTGTCTGGGGCTTTCGGCTTTGCACCCGTGAGCCGCAGGGCTAACGCGAACGGACGTGTGCATTTGGAAGAGGAACGTGGGTCGCTCGGCCCGGCGCGGGAGCGAACGGCGGGGACGAACGCCACTGCGGCGAGCGCGGCCGGGGGTACGGCACGGACCCACCTCTCTACAAAAAATCACCATACGAAGGGGGAGAAAAAAGAGCTCTTTTTTTTCTGGGGGGAAAGGCCCAGATGCTGGGCCTGAGCTGCAAATTAGAAGCGAGGAGCGGTGAATGCCTGGGATTTCTTAGAAGTAATGAATAGGTACCGAATCAAGAGCTAGGCACTAAAATACTGGGGTCAAAAAGCTCATTCCATACTACACCACCAGGCTTCAGAGCACTACCAAACCAGGAGGATGTTCTGCGCCGTCTAAAAATCCTTCGCTTAATTCATTTCCAGCGTTTTCCCTGTCAAAACGGCCACGTTAGAAAGACTTTTTGTTTTCCTAAACTTAGCAGCAGGCTGCGCCAGCGGGGACGCTGCAGGTCCGATGCGTTTCTGGAAGCTTTTGAATGTTTCTTTTTATGTTATAAGCTGTATGGAAATTACCAGCATCTTGCCCAGAAGCTCGAATGTACAGTCAGAGCATGAGGAGAGATAAAAATGGCATTTGGGATAAATAGCAACAGGGGGGAGGGAGAAGGGGAACCAGAACAGACGACGGGAGGTGGGCGGGATGCTGCAGAGCCATCGCGCGCACGGGGCAGCACGAGCCCTTCGCCTTACCTCCCCGCTTTCTGCGAGAGGTTTAGGGATGCACCGGGCAGCCCCGGTCTCTGCCGGAGCCTCCTGCCCGCACAGGTGTGCCGTGTCCCGAGAACTGCCACCGCGACCGTTTCGGGGAGCACAGGGACCTCGTTCCCCAAGCGGGACCCAGCCACAGCGTGAAGAGACTTTCCAGGGAGGAACGGCAGCATCCCATCGCTCCGACTCCCCTCCAGCCTGGCGGTCTGTGCTTCCCAGAAGGAAAATAAAAGAAATTCCCACCCGGAGCCCTGGCTGCCTGTGGCTCTGCCCGACGGGAACCCGCTGCGCCCTGCTCACGAGAGACACCCGCTCGCTAGGGGAAAGCGGCCAGCTGATTTCCTAAGCAGCCAGAACTGGGTGGCACGCACACGTCTAGCCTAAGTGCGTCTGTCGGGAGCAATGTTGCTAGACTTGATCCCACGTCGGGGCAGAAAGGGTGGACTAGAAGGTTTTTCAGCCTGTCTGGTTCGTGGGTCTGTACACCCAGGTGGTCCCCAAGCACCCCCAAAACACAGGGAGATGCAAAAGTAACTCTAATTAAGAAGCAAGCAAAGGTGTGCGGTGGCAAACCGGTCTAAGTTTTGAGGTCCCCACAGAAAACTGAATTTAAAGACTACAAAAGTGACATGCAGGGTGCTCCGGCCCACCTGCTGCGCCGTTTGGGTTCTCGGGCTGAGCGGGCAAAGCACGGCACGCAGCCAGGCTCCGGCAGAGGCACCGCTCACGCCTCCGCCCCGTTCATCGTCCCGCCCAACTCCCCCCGCTCAGGGGAGGCTACGGCACCCGAAGGCAAGCGCCCTGTGCCGTGCCGACGAGGCCACGGCCGCACGGCCCGTCCTGCCGGCTCAGCCCTTCGTCACGGCGCGTTCGGCACCGTCAGCACCTTTCCAGCTCAGGCGCCGCTCCCGAGCCGCTCCCAGCCACCGCGGCCGAGGGTAGCAGTGTTAGTTTGTCACCCTCACCCGCACGGCAGGGCTCCAGCCGTCCCCTTGTCGCGTTCTCCTGGCTATTGCAGCCGCCGGCGACGCGGAGAGGAGACATCAAAGCAAGGTCTCCCATCAGAAAGACCCCAACCACCGAGAGAGCATAAGGCAAGCTGAGTTTTCCCTGACTCTGGCTCCGTCCAGCAGCTGCGCACGCTTCTACTTCAGTCGCTTGTCCTCCCCTCGATGGCCACGAGCCCGTCCCACAGCTCTAACCCTGGCTGTAACTTCACTGCCTTCCCCTCTCCTCGCCAGGCAGGATAACTCAGCCCCACCACCCCGGGCCTGGGTTGACTCCTTTGTCTTTGCCGAATTAAATATCCCTCCTGTAACACCCACGGCTGCAGCAACAGTTACTCCCCAAGTACTGGGCAACATCGCTCTGCACCGTCCAAACTGGCTTCACCCAGGGGGCAGCCGTTCCTTGCATTAAATAAATGACGTGGTTTATATCGACATGGGTGAAAAGAATTCTTGCGGGATTGCGATTCTGAAACCCAACAGCACAGGTTCGGTCTCCAGCTCAGGAGATGCTTCAGCACGGGGAGCTCTAGAAGGAAGGCTGCTCAGTAACCTATCATTTTCCACCACCTTGTCCCTAATCCCTTCCCTAGTCCCTCTCGGAAAGAAGATCCAGGGCTCAAATGATCCAAGACAGCTAATTTTATGCAAAAAAACAAACCAGCTCCGGGACAACATCCCCCTCACCTGCTCGCTCCTGTACGAAGCCACGCGCCGTCTCCTCCGCCCCGAGACCTGACCTCGGAACTTGCCGCTTCTCCTCCTGCCCCGGCGCGGGGACAGGGCCCGCGGCGAGACGCAGACACACCTTTGTTATCGAGGTTAATCGCGTTGTCACCGGCGTTGGAGGCGGCGACGATCGCATCCCAACCGTGACCCCGTTTCAGCATCGCCGCGCGGTTCATCAGCCGATTCAAGCACAAGGGAAACTCTGAAATGCCGGACGCCCGGGCGGCGGCTTTTAACCGTGTGCGGCACCGGGTGGATGCTCTCACCCTCGGCCTTCATCCAGAGCTCTTCAAGGGTAAGGAAACGTGGAGGGAGAACAGCTCCCCAACAGCTCCCCTCCTGGCTTGCTCCCAGCCAAGACCGCCCGGCTTCACACCGGTGGAGGACCACCGGGGCAGGGGGGTCAGGCCATTTTGGCGGGGAGAGGAGCCTTGCATGGATGAAACCAGCTGGCCACAGCAGGGACGAGCGGGGAAATCGCTCCAGCTTCCTCCCTCCGCCTCTGGGGAGGGCGGCACGGGGCCGAAATGAGCACACACGGCAGCAGTCGGCACTGTGGGAGAACCGAAATCCCTGCTCAGCTTTCCCTCTCACCCATCCAGCCACATGTTCTCTCTCTCTGGTTTTTTCCTCCCCGCTTTAAAATAAAAACAGATCCACAGGGCTGGAGCCCCGTCAGGACAAGCACCCGCTGCTCACAGCAAACTGAAATAGCCGGCGGGGGATATCGTTAAATGTCAGCCGGCTTCTCAGCATCAAACCAGCGCTGGGCGGGCAGCGATCAACCCAGCGGAGCCCCAGCGGAGCCCCAGCCTCCCATTAACACCACGGGCCCCGAAAGGGCCCCGAAAGGGCCTGGGGTGACCCGTGGAGGCGCTGTCCCCGCTCGGGGCACCCACATTTCGGGGTGTGCGGGCAAAGAGCGATGCCCACGCCGCCTCTGCCCGCTCTCCGGGAGGTCCCAGCTTACTGCCGAAGCGAGAAGACACAGCAGCTTCACCAAGGACAGCCTCCGCACCTAAAGCCGATGGGTTGGGAGCCCTCGCCAGGTCCCGGCAACAAGCACCATGGGGGCTGCGTGCTCATTTGGGAGGAGGCAGCGGCCCCACGCCTCTAAATCTTGCCTGATGAGCAGCAGATCCTCCTGCTTAGAGGGGGTCAGTACGAAGAACAACCTCCTGGATGGAGAAACAACCTGCAGCCAGGGTTTTAGTTTAGGTTGCCGTTATCCTGGTGAAAGGAGTTTAAAAAAAAAAACCCCAAAAACCAGCGCGCTCAGCATTTGTTTTGTTTTTGCAGAGACAGGAAGGGAAGTTACCTTTCTGGGATGAGAGAAAAAGAGGTGGGAGGCGTGGGACCGCGTCCTGGTCCCAGCAAACGGGTCCAGCTTTTCCCAGTTTATCACTTTTGGTTTTGCAGATCCTGCCTCACGGAGCCAGTAATTGCCCCACAGGAGGTAAACTGAGGCACGGAGAGAGTTACGGCCCCAAAATAAATCAGCGCTGGGTCAGACTGGGGTGCACCCCGCAGGGTGATGGCCAGGCAGCCCGGAGGGCCAAGGGGACCCCCCAAGGGCCGACCAAAGGGGAGCATGAGAGCAGCTCCAAGGTCACCCCGCTGCAAGCGTGGGCAGAGCAGCTCCATGGCCACGTCCTCCCCACAGCCAGGGGTCCAGAGGACACCCCTATGCCAACCGTCCCCAAGTCACAGGGTCAACACTGACCCCACACAGCGGCTGGGCCGGCCACGCTCCTCACAGCGCGTCTGGGCGGCGAGTAAGGATTGCAACAGCCTCTCCAAGCCGAGCCGACCAGCCAGGGAAGGGCATAAGGAAGTTCTGGCTACGTTTTCCTTCAAAGGGATGACGTGAAGGAACAGGTTTGGGGACGACTGACGGTCCCCAGCAAGTCACAGGAACCTGTCCGTCCCCGTCCCCACCCCAGGGCCAGGCCAGAAGACGACCAGCGATCTCAAAAGAGCAAAAATATTCATTACCGTGGCAGGCACAAGCTCCAAATAGATGTTTTCATACGCAGACTGTAACAATCTGCATTTCTAGACTCACAAAAGCTCTATGACGCTTATCCCTACCCAAATTCCAGCCTCCTCCGGACGGGAACGAGAGCAGACCCCAGCGGGAGAGGCAAAACAACAGCCTCCACCTAGGCCTTAACCCTGAGCTGGGTTTCTGGGTGCTCTTGAAATAGAAACTGGAGCAAGACACGCCGGGAGAGCTGGGCAAGCCATCCTCCAGGCAGAGGATGCAGCGACCTCCTTCATGCCCACGCAAAGCAGAAGGGACTTCGGTCCGCCCGGGCTCCCAATTTAGAAGCGAAGGAAATCGCTCGCGGCCCGCCAGATCCGAGCGAAGGGAAGCCAGCGGAGGTTTGATGTAAAGGCGTTTCGTGGAGCAGGCCTGGAGTTCTACTCCCAGGTCAAGGAAGAAAGATTACTGAGGGTCCAGGAAAGCCCGAGCCTTGGGGATGGACGGGGTTTGAGCGCGTTTTGGACAGTCATTCTTTTAACAAAGTAGATTTTGAAACACTGGAGGATAAAGTGCCGAAGTCAGTGACAGATGGAAGGGGTGTAAAAAGAGAGCAGAGCAAAATTTGGGAGACAGGAGGGAAGAGAAGCACCCAAAGGTGAAGCTACCGGCTCCAGAGGAGAGGAGTTGGGATGGATTTGGATGCAGATATCCAACTTCCATCCCGTCGGATGAGGATAAGCCTCGGTGGGCTGCTCATGCCTGCAGAAGCCCCCACTAGAGGCTATGCCGGGGCCCCGCGCCCGGGCTGCAAGTGCTGCCGGAGCCCGTGTGCCCCCCTCTTGCTGCTGAGGGGCCACATTACTCTGTCTGCCTGGATTTTACAGAAACCGGGGAAGGGGTCTTGGCGCCCGAGGGGTCTGTGTGTGGCCTCGCCCCTGTCTGGGCAACGGAGAAGGACAGGGAGGGCTCCAACACGCTCGGACAGTAAAGGAGCAGAGAAAACCCGCAACGCACAGCTCCAAAATGAACATTTTTGGGTTAATGCAGCTGCTAACTCCCTGCCCGCAGAGCCCAGGGCGGCCGCAGGTGACAGGAGACACGGTCCCCCACAGCAGCACAGCAAGGACAGCTCGTGAAGCGGACTTGGACGTAGACGCAGCCTGTGGAAGGACGCAGGCAGCCGGATGAAGGTGGCCGCCTGGCTCACCTCCTCCTCCTCCTCCTCCTGCTGCTGCCCCGCACGCCAGCACTGTCTGCACCCCCTGCACCCCTTCCCAGGCTGGGCACTGGGATTATACCCACGGCCACAGGGAAGAGGAGCGTCAGCCCGGTCCTGCCCCTTCTCCCCAGGCGTCCCCAACCTCAGCAATCACAGGCCAAACCATCCACCCCCAAAACCCCCAAACCGGGGGGATATCGAGCCCAGACCCTCTCCGAGCTGCCTCGCTGAGGGATTTGTCACCTCCCTGCTTGCCCCTCTAGGGTTGGGGGCATTGGGCTCCCCAGACACGGGGGACTCCGTCCCACCGAGCTGGGGCTCAAGCTCCCTTCTCCTCCTCCCCGGGAGGGACAGCAGTGACGAAGAACCCCTCGCAGGCTCTGTTAGTGGGTGGGAGCTGGGGGTCACCCCTGCAAGGGGGCCATATCGAGCCCCCCCAGCTGCTCTCTGCAGTCCTCTGCAGGGACATCAGCGCTTCCAAAAAGGATGAGAGGCCTCATCCCCTCCTACAGATGTCAGGGTGCAGGTGAACCTGTCATCAAGGCTTTTGGGGGGGCCACCACTCTCTGCAGTCAGCAGAGTTGGGGGGCACCGTGCCCCCACAAGGTTCAGCAGGATTTGAGAGCTCACCCCTTCCTACGGGATGTGGGATGGGGGGGAGGTGTGCCCTTAACCACTGGGGTTCTGGAGAATCGCCCCCCTTCCCCATGGGATTTTGGGGTCACCCTTTCCCTGCAGGGTTGAGAAAAATTTGGGGGTATCACACCACCCTTCAAGGCATTGTGGGGCAGCCCTGTTTCAGGGTGCACCCCTTCCCCACAGGATGGGGGGCAGCTCTTCCCTGTGGGGGTGAGGGAGGGGATTGGGGGCTCACCCCTGCCTGCAGGGGTGGGGGGCCGGCCTCCCTCAGGGGGGTTCGGGGCGGGGATGGGGGGCTGCCCTTCCTTCCTCGGGGGGGTTTGGGGAAGGGGTGGGGGGCTGCCCTTCCACGGGGGTGGGGTTTGGAAGGGCGGCTGCTCTTCATTCCTCGGGGAGGGGTTGGAAGGGGTTGGGGGGCTGCCCTTCCTTCCTCGGGGGAGTTTAGCGAAGGGATGGGGGGGCTGCCCTTCCTCCGGGGGCGCTGGGCAGGGGATGGGGGTTACCCCCCCCAAGTTGCACCCCAGCAGGCTGCCCCCCGCGGGAGTTCTGTGGGGGGATGACGGGTCCGACCCCATCAGCCCCGCCGGGGGTTTAAGGAGGGGGGGGGCAGCGGCGCTGAGAGGCCTCAGCCTCGGCCTCCCCCCAGCCTCGCCCCCCCAGCCCCTCAGCCCCCGGCGCTTACCGGCAGCTTAGGGCTGACCTCCCCCTTGCAGCTGTGGCAGAAGAAACGGTGCTGGGACACGGCGGCCGCCGCCGCCGAGGCCTCCGCCATCTTCTCTCTCCCCGCCTCCGCCGGCTCCCTGCCGTCAGTCCTCCGTCGAAGCAGCGAGGCCGCGCGAGGCCGGGTAGAGCGTCACCGGAACGACCCGCTAGCCTCGAACTTCCGGTTACGCTCCTCTGCTCCGGGCCGAACAACGAGTGTGCGTGGGTAGAGCGCCGCCTCGGCCCGACGAGACGGCGCGGGTAGAGTATCGCCTGGCCTGATCCTCCAGCGCCGCCACGGGGGGCGCGGTCGGAAGTAGCGGTGGGGAGCCGGAAGTGCCGGTTGCCATGGCGGCCGCATGGCCCTAGGCCGGGCCTGGGTGAGTGAGGGGCTGGCGGGTGCCCTCCGGCGGGGCTGCCGTCCTTCGGGAGGGGACACGGGACCCCAGCCCTCGGTGGGGGGCCATCCCCCTGGAGGGGACACAGGGACACCTGTGACAGGGCTGCCATCCCCCTGGGAGGGGGACAGGACCTGGGAGGGGACACAGGGTCACCTCTGAGAGGGCTGCCATCCCTCGGGAGGGGACACAGGGACCCCTCTGACATGGCTGCCGCTTGGGTGGTGGGTCCCATGGACCCAGGCCCCCTCAGGCGGGGCTGCCATCTCCTGGGGGTGGGACACAGGGACCCCGAGCCCTCTGATCGGACCCCAGCCCTCCGTGGGAGGCCATCACCTGGGACCAGCCGTGTGCCAGAGCGTCCGTCCCCTCTCCATCTTCAATCTCTATTTTCTGTCAAGTCACCAGTGACAGGACAAGAGAAAATGGCCTCAAGCTGCACCAGGGGAGGCTTAGGTTGGATATTGGGAACAATTTCTTCACTGAAAGCATGGTCAGGCCCTGGCACAGGCTGCCCAGAGAGGTGGGCGAGTCACCGTCCCTGGGGGTGTTCAAACAGCATGTAGACGTGGCACTTCAGGGCATAGTTTAAGGGGCCTGGGAGTGTTGGGTTGGCAGTTGGACTTGGTGCTCCTAGAGGTCTTTTCCAACCTTAATGATTCTATGATCTCACCCTGCTACAGCACCTGGGGCCGGTTTCACTCAAGACTCGCTCTCCCACCGCCCGCCCGTTCCGGGCTGTCGCACGGAGGGGTTTCTCCAGGCAGCAGCAGCGCAGCCCCCGCCCTCCCATCCCCCCCAAAACAGCCCTCACAACAGCGGCGCTTTTCCCCAGCACCGCCAGGCGTTTTAATCTGCCGTCAAGATGACTCAGGCAGAAATAAAGCTGTGTTCCCTCCTGCTGCAAGAACATTTTGGGGAGATCGTGGAGAAGATAGGGACGTATCTCATCCGGACGGGCACGCAGCCGCTGCGGATGATCGTCAGTGACACGGGGCTGCTGCTGGATCAGGTATGTCTCAAACCCGCCCGCGTCGGCTTTGGCCTGGGCGCGATCGGAAGCGTTGGATAACGCAGCCTGGGCCGCTCTGCTGTCAGCCTGAGCTGTCGGTCACAGCCACTGCTGCTCCCGAAGGGAAAAGTGGTAGGAAAACCTTGAGAAGGACAAATGAGCACTTTGATGCTTATAAAAAACCAAAAATCAGGTGGGTTTTCTTAAGTGGGAGAGATGGTTTGTTATCTCACTTAAGAATTACTCTGGGAAGCGGGGAGAGCATAGCTCTGACTTCTCTGTAGGGAGCAAAGGCAGGGAATTGAGTCTGGAGGGACCGGGGTGATGCGCAGGGATCAAGGTGGTGACACAGACACCAGCAGCTCGGCACCAGGGAGGGTGACAGCGGGGGGAAAATGGTGGCTGTGCATGGAGGCAACGCTCCGCGACCGCCGCGAAGGGGGGCGAGCGCAGTGCGGGCTTCTCTGTCAAGAGAGACCCCTCTCGAGCCCCTTGAGAGGTGACCGAGCCCCGCTCTGCCTCGGGCAGGTTAAGAAAGCCCTTTGCGTCCTCATCCAACACAACCTGGTGACGTACCAGCTGCAGAAGCGAGGTTTCGTGGAGTACGAGGCCCAGTGTAAGCGGGTCCTGCGGATCCTCCGCTACCCACGTTACATCTACACCGCCAAGACCCTCTACAGCGACACGGGGGAGCTCATCGTGGAGGAGCTGCTCCTCAATGGCAAGATGACGATGAGCGCGGTGGTGAGGAAGGTGGCGGACAGGCTGACTGAAACGATGGAAGGTGGGAGTCTCCTCTTAAAAAAGGGAGTGGGAGGAGGTGCAGCAGCTTCCGGAGGCCGGTTTTGCTCAGTGGACCTGGTACCAGAGGCTGTGTGGGCCATGTGACAGCAGAAAGCTGGCCAGGGACTTGGAGAAGGAGCCACCCAAAGTGGCCTCGCTGCTAGAGGGGTTAGAAATGCTGGCCCCCACCCCAAAACGGCCGCCGAGCAGCCTGTCCGCAGCGGCTTTCTGGGGACCGCAGCGTCACCTCGTCCTCTGGAGCCGCAGGAACAACCTGGTGCTGGCAGAGCTTGACGCCACCGTCTCTGTCCTCTGGCCTAGACGGGAAGACCATGGATTACGCTGACGTCTCCAACACGTTTGTGCGCCTGGCGGACACGCACTTTGTGCAGAGGTGCCCGTTGGTCCCCGAAACCCCCGAGAGCCCCGAAGCGCCGCCTCCCCCCGCGCCCACGTTGGTGATCAATGAGAAGGACATGTACGTCGTGCCCAGGCTGAACCTCGTAGGTGAGGAGCCCCTCGGGGTAACCCCGGGTGCCCCCAGACGGTCAGTGGGGTGTTTGGGGAGCGCGACCGTGACAATAGCGTGTTGAAAAGCAACCGCCGTCTTCTTTGACAGGGAAAGGGAAGCGGAGGCGATCGTGCGACGAGGAGGAGAACGGCGAACACAAGGCTAAGAAGCAGAAACAAGATGGAGAAAGCTCGGAGGTACTGGGGACACTGAAGCAACGTCGCCCGCGGCTTTGCGGGGCGGTTAATCAGAGCTGGGTCTGGAGCAGATGGGAAAAGTGGAGGCAGCTGCCTGTTGGGCAGGATGCTGCCTGTCTCCCGCATGTAACCGTTGCCGGGGACGCACCTCTGTCCCTGTTCCTGCCAAGGGCTGAGCTCCTTCCTCCTCCTCTGAGCTTACGGGCTCGAGGGATCCAGCATCTTCCCGAACAAATTCTCCTGGGGGAATCAAATAAGCAGTTCTGTGCCTCCTCGCCCTCGGTTCCGCACCTCCTCACCCTCTCGCTGTTCCCCCCCAGCCTCCGCCCGATGATGGCATTTACTGGCAAGTCAACATTGACCGGTTCCACCAGCACTTTCGGGACCAGGGGATCGTCAGTGCCGTGGCCAACCGCATGGATCAGGTTCGTGGAGGTGCTCGGAACCCTCCTGCAGTCGCTCTCCACGTCTCGGGGGGAGCGCGATGGTTTTGTGGTCCTGGTGGGGAAGGATTTAAACCCTGCTCCGGGGCAGGCTGGGGTGGCCCACGTTCGGTTGCCGCTGCGGGAAGAGCCTGGGACGGAGGTTTTCCCACACTAAGGGCCGTTTCCTTCGCCCCAAAACCAGACCAGCAGCGAAATAGTGCGGACGATGCTGCGGATGAGTGAAGTGACCACGTCCTCCAGCGCGCCGTACACCCAGCCGCTCTCTTCCAACGAGGTCGGTGCCTGCCCCTGAGGAGTCAGGGTGTAGCCGAGGCCTTCCTTCGCTGGCACGGCTCCGGCTCCGGCTCGGGCAGGAAAAGCCTGCAAAGCGCCTGCAGACTCAGGCAAGCTGCTTATTCCGTTTTACCCCACTTATACTCGCCCGGTTTTCCTCCCGTAGATATTCAGATCTCTTCCAGCCGGATACAACATCGTGAAGCAAGTTTTGGACCAGTATCTCACCCTGTTAGCGGACGACCCGGTAAGAAACGCGGGATTATCTCGAACGCGAGGACTCGGTCCTGTAAAGCAGCGAAACGCCGCTCGCCGGCGGCTCCTTGCCGAGCACCCTGCGCCCCGAGGCCGTGCCGCTCGCCCCTCCCTTTAGCCACGTGCTGGGGAGGTCTCGGGCTGAGGGAAAACCAGTTTTCTACTGATATTTAAAAGATGCTGAAAAAATTTTAAAAATACAGGCTGTTAAGAGCCACGTTCTTAGGCTGTTCTTAGGCTGTTAAGAGCCAAGATACATTTTTTTTTCCCATAAAATCTATGTATTACTTTTTACAACCAAGATTTTAAGAAAATCAGGATTTTTATCACTTTAGGATATACTGAACTTCTTACTTTTCCTCTTCTTGTAGCTCGAGTTTGTGGGTAAATCCGGGGACAGCGGCGGGGGCATGTACACTGTCAGTATCCTTTGTGGGGAAACGACCCGAGCCGGTGTTTTCCGGCACATAAACCGATGCCCGAGCGCCGGTGTTATCCCTTGACCTTGATCTCGTCCAGATCTTCACAAGGCCCTGGCATCTCTGGCGACGGCAACCCTGGAGTCCATCGTGGAGGAGAGGTAAAACAGCGATTTGGAGACTTTTTGGCCCTTTATCGCTTCCTTCCGCTGACTTGTTTTCTTTTTTCCTCTCCCGCTCAGATTTGGCTCCCGCTGTGCCAGGATATTCCGCTTGCTCCTGCGAAAGAAGCATCTGGAGCAGAAGCAGGTGGAGGATTTCGCCATGATCCCGGCCAAGGAAGCCAAGGACATGCTCTACAAAATGCTGTCGGAGAACTTTGTGTCCCTGCAGGTGAGGGCGGCCGGCCCGTCACCGGCGTGCGGGTAACGCGAGGGCCGTGGGGACAAAGAGCAAGGGCTGGCAGCGCCGGGCGTAGAGGCCTCCGAGGTCACAAGGACTTCCCCAAGCGAGAGCCAGCGTCGCTCTCCCGCTCCTCACGAAACAACTCCCCAGGCGACAGGCGTTTCCGAGCGCCGCCCCCGCGAGCGAGGGACGCTGCGCCCTGCGGGGGACACCGGCGGAGCCCCGGCTCGGGCCCCAGCCCCGTGTAGCTGACCCTGGGCCGGGGCCGTGCCGCAGGGTGAAGTCCTGCCCCCTTCTCTCGCCCACCGTAGGAGATTCCCAAGACTCCGGACCACGCGCCGTCCCGCACCTTCTACCTCTACACCGTGAACGTCCTGTCCTCCGCGCGGATGCTGCTGCACAGGTGCTACAAGGTAGATGGCAGGTGGCGCCGCGCCGGGGCTCTGCTCGGGCCGCCTGTCCCCGTGAGCCGCTGGCGCCAGCCTGATCCCGGCGGGTCCCCACGTGGCCGCCCTCCACGCCAATACTCCCAAGCAGGGGGGCAAACCCAGGCCCCCCAGGCGTGCACCTGCTCCGAGCGATGGAGCCCCGTGGCTCTGTGCCACCACCACGCGTGGGTGTTGTCCTCCTCCGCCACCACCACCACGTGTGGTTATTCTGTTCCTCCACCACCACGACCACGACACGTGGTTGTTCTCCTCCTCCTCCACCACTGCCACAATGCCTGGTTATCCTCTGCCATCACCACGTGCGGTGGTTGTCCTCCTCCACCACCACCACCTCCTCATGTGCTTGTTCTCCTCCCCACGTGGTTGTCCACCCCCACCAGCGCCACACATGGTCATTTTACTTCTCTGCCACCACGTGTGGTTGTTGTCCTCCCCACGTGGTTGTTCTCCTCCCCACGTGTGGTTGTTGTCCTCCCCACGTGGTGGTTGTTCTCCCCCCCACATGGCTGTTCTCCCCGGTGCCTGGGGGGCCTCACCACGCCCCGTTTCTCTTTCTTCCGCCCAGAGCGTGGCCAACCTGATCGAGCGGCGTCAGTACGAGACCAAGGAGAACAAGTGAGCACCGGGGCTCGGGCATCCCCAGGGAGGGGAGGGTGGCTTTGGGGGGGGCAAAGCCGCCATGCTGTCGTCCGTCCCCCCGCCAGGAGGCTGCTGGAGAAGTCGCAGCGGGTGGAAGCCATCTTGGCGTCCATGCAGGCCACGGGCGCCGAGGAGGCGCAGCTGCAGGAGATCGAGGAGATGATCACGGCCCCCGAGCGCCAGCAGCTGGAGACCCTCAAACGCAACGTCAACAAGTGAGCGGGGCCGTGGGGCCGGGAGCGGAGCGGGCCGGGGGTGCCAGCAGCCTCCCTGTGCTCCATCTGTCTGTCCGTCTGTCCCCCCAGGCTGGACGCCAGCGAGAACCAGGTGGACGAGACCATCTTCGTGCTGGAGTCCTTCCTCGAGAGCACAGTGAAGAGGCCGTGAGGGCGCGGGGGCCGGGGGTCGCCGCCCCCACCCCGCCCTGGCGCTGCTGAGGACAATAAAGGCGAAGCCGCTGATGCTGCCCGAGTGTCGCCGGGTCCAGGGGGCGGGGCCGGGTCCAGGGGGCGGGTCCCGGGGGCGGGGCGCGGAGCCGGCGGCCGCCGGCAGGGGGCGCGATGGGAGGCTAGGCTGCCGCGCCCCCTGAGGCCGCGCCCCCTGAGGCCGCGCCCCCTCGGCGGGAGGGCCACGCCCCCGCAGCGCCATGGCGGGGCTGGGGCGCGCGCTGGTGCAAGTGCACGTGCGGCGGGGTGGGGCGGGGCGGCCCGCGAGCTTCGGGCAGGTACCGGGGGTGGGGGGGGAAGGGGGGGGGTGCAAACGGGATGGGGAGGGGCAAGGGGGGGGGCACGGAACGGGGGCGGGGCGGGGAGGCCGTGGTGGTGGCCGTGGTGGCCTTACGGTGCTGTGGCGGCAGCCATGGTGGCCACCGCAGGGCCACGGCAGTGGCCATTGCACGTGGCCGTCACGGTGGCCATCACAGTGCTGTGGCGGTGGCTGCCAGGGTGCCATCGCAGTGGCCATTGCCGTGGCCATCGCGGTGGCGGCTGTGGTGACCATCGCGGTGGCCTTGGTGGTGGCCATCACAGTGCCATGGTGGCGGCTGTGGTGACCATCGCGGTGGCCTTGGTGGTGGCCATCGCAGTGCCGTGGTGGCGGCTGTGGTGACCATCGCGGTGGCCTTGGTGGTGGCCATCGCAGTGCCGTGGTGGCGGCTGTGGTGACCATCGCGGTGGCCTTGGTGGTGGCCATCGCAGTGCCGTGGTGGCGGCTGTGGTGACCATCGCGGTGGCCTTGGTGGTGGCCATCGCAGTGCCGTGGTGGCGGCTGTGGTGACCATCGCGGTGGCCTTGGTGGTGGCCATCGCAGTGCCGTGGTGGCGGCTGTGGTGACCATCGCGATGGCCATCGCCGTGGCCCCGGCACCCTCCCCGTCCCTCCCCCGCAGAGCGTCACCAGCACCTTCTGCCCCACGGCTGAGGACGCGGCCGTGGTGAGCTGCGGGCTGCACCGCGGCCACTTCCTCCTCTCAGACGAGGCCTTCCCTGGCTCCACCCTCACCCTCCTCGAGGTGGGTGGGGGCCGGGGACCCCTGAGGACCCCCCACCCCAGCCGCCGTACCTCCTGACCCCCTCCCCTCCCCGCAGCGCCCCCGGTCCTGCCCCGCCAAGCTCCTGGGGTCGCCGCCGCTCGCCCTCCCCGCCGAGCTGCGGGGCCGGGGGGTGGTGGCGGGGGTGGCCGTGCTGCTGCGGGCCAGCACCGGCCACATCCTGCTCACCCGCCGCGCCAGCACCCTCCGTGTCTTCCCCAACGCCTGGGTGCCGCCTGGTGAGTCCGGCCGGGGCGGGGGGAATGGGGTGCTGGTGACTTCGGGGTGCCCCTGACCCACCATCCTTCTTGCAGGTGGGCACGTGGAGCCAGGCGAAGAGGTGAGGGGGGGGGACAACATGGGGACAGGGCGGGGGGCACCCAGCCTGGGGGCACCCTGACCCCCGCCTCGGCCGTAGCTGCTGGCCACGGGCCTGCGGGAGCTGGAGGAGGAGACGGGGCTGCGCCTGGAAGCCGGGACCTTCTCCTGGCGGATGCTCGGCCTCTGGGAGGTGAGAGCCCGCCCGGCTCGGGGGGGCTCCGTGCCGCCACCCCGCCCCGCTGAGCGCCCCACGTCCCCGCGTCCCGCAGTCCGTCTATCCGCCCACGCTGAGCCAGGGGCTGCCGCGCCGCCACCACGTCGTCGCCTACCTGCTGCTGCTCTCCGCCGAGCCCCACGAGCGGCTGGAGGTGCGCGAGGGCTGGGGACCGGCCCCCCCCCCCCCCAACACCTTTCCTCCCCCCGGGGGGGGGTGGCAGCTCCTCGCCTGACGAACTGTTGGGGTTCAGGGCAGGATGCGTCCCAGCGAGAGCGAGGTGAGCGCCTACGCCTGGCTGGAGCCCCCCGTCCTGGAGGCCATCGCGGCCACGGAAGAGGGAGCCGAGAGCTTGGGGAACGTCCCCAGCGCCCTGCCGGCCACCGTGGGGTGAGGACGCGGCCGGAGCCGCCATAAGAAAGGGGGTGCAGAACCCCCTGGGGCTTCGTCCCCAACCACCTTTCCCTCTCTCAGCATCACGGAGCTGAGCCGCGGCTCCTCCAGCAGCACCCAGCTCCCGACCGCGGCCCTCCTGAACGCGGCCGAAGGGGAGGACGTGGAACGCCTCAGCGCCGGCACCAGGTTCGCCCTCCGGCGCTGGCTGGAGTCCCTGGGGGAGCGGGAGCGAGGCCGGCCCGAGGGCAGCGGCGCCCCAGCCTGCGCCCGCCCCCCGATGCAATAAAATGGCTGCCAGCGGGAGCGGAGTCCGTGTTGGAGCGGGACGGGGGTCTTGGGGGGGCAAGTGGGGAGCAGGACGGGCGAGGGGAGGACACGGCTTTGGGGTCGGGCACCTGCCGGCCAAGGGGGGAGCTGGGTCCCCCCAGTAACGGGCGCTGGCTGGGCTGGTTTCCCCGGCTCCAAGCCGCTGCCGGTGCCCGTGGCGGGGTGCTGGGTTGACAAAAGACGTCACCCCGGGAGTACCTGGAGCGGCGCCACCAAGCTCCGAACTGGAAGCAGAGTCCTCCTCCGGCGGGGAATTTCCAAAATCCAGAAGTCGAGGAAATCCAAAAAGCCATTCGGAAGGGTTTCGGAGCGTGGGCAGGAGGATCCCAGCACCCTCCTGCTCCCCAGCTTCTCACAGCAGAGCGGCAGCGGTTTGCCGGGTCCTCTGGGACTCCCACCTTTATTGCCTTGAAATATTTACCGCGGTTACGATACAAGAAATAGGAAACGGCCCAAGCGGGACAGTGTGCGCCGCTCCCCCCCGTCCCTGGCCACCGGCAGCGCCGCCGCCTCCGAGTTCGGGGAAGGAACAGTTCAAATAAAAGGTGCTAAAAATAATTGCTATGCGCGAGGCCCGGGCGCGCTGCAGCCCCGCCGCCGGCTGCGGGACGAGCCCGTTGTCGGGACGCTCGCGAAGCAGCGGGTGCGTCGCCGCAGAGGTTACAAACTAAAGTACACGTTTAAATAGATAAATAATCTGTGCAACGGGTGACGCGTCGTCCCCCGGAGCCGACGCAACCTTCGGTTAGTCCTCGCGTAGGCGGAGGAACGGGGGAGTCTTTGGAGTTTTATATGTACAAAAGCTGCGACTGAAAAATATAGATCATCTGTTTGTTCCCTGTACAGGTCCGCGCTGGGAGTATTTCAAAGGAGGAAAATCTCCTTTTTTTCTTTTAAAAAAATACATCGTAATTACACCCACGCCAGCACCGTCGTGGAGGGACGGGACGGGCGGCTGGAAACGCGCCCTCGGCGCCCGTCCCCGCGGCCTCAGTCCAGGGAGATGACGTCCGGCCTGCAGCCCGGCAGCGCCGCGCCGCTACTTATCGCCCCGCCGCGTCCCTGGCCCTCCCGCAGCGCGCCGGTGGAGACGATGCTGCTGATGCGGCCGCCGGCGCCGTGGGATCCTGCCAGCGCCGGGGCCAGGGGGTTCACGTTCACGAAGTGGCTCGACGCGCCTCTGTACTGGAGGAAGTGGCCGAGCGGATCCTGCTCGTCCAGGGAGGTGATCACGGAAGGGCTGTAGTGCTGCCGGGCGAAGGGAAACCCCGCGTCAGCTCCGGCCACACGCAGCCCTTCGGGGAGGGGGGGAAGCACGCGCCCACCGAGAGGACGGCTCGCACAGGGGTCGCCCCCAGGGCTCCCCAAACCGATGTACCGGTTTACCAAGACCATCAACACCCGCCGCCTCGTCGGCACAGCCCGGGGTGAGAACGGCCGAGGAGACGCGCGGCAGCAGCCAGAAATAAAGCCCAGCACAGAGAAAGGCGACGGAGCCTGCAGCGACCGCCCCGGAGGTCCGTGCCCGGCCCCGAGCCGCCCCCGCGCAACGGGGACGGGAGAACGCTCGGCGACTGCCGCCAAATCCCCCCGCTTCCTACCATCGCTCTCCGCCTGCGTGGATTCAGCCTCAGAGAAGGAAAGTACTTCCACCTCTGAGCCCCTGGCAGTTCTGAATCCGCCTTAACAAGGAGGAAGACGGTGGAGGAGGAAGGTTGGCTGAGCAGAGAGGGATGTGTTTGCCAGTCTGCAGATTTGGCAAGGGGGAAAGAAAACGGAAACAACAAAAAAAAACACGCCCCGCCCCCCTCACTTACCTGATTTTCACTTTGAAGGAAGGAAAACAAATCCAGACCTAGAAAAATAGAAAGGGGGAAAATAAATCACTTGACGGTGACTGAACTTCTGGCAGGAGGAGAAGCCAAAGCGTGGGGACGTGGAGCCGGGAGCCGACGGGTTCAGAGCGCCTCCGAGCGCTTGATACCCCGCCGCGGTCAGCTCCAGCTCCATCGCGAGCTCCTGCTGCGTTCCTGCAGCCCCCCGTGACTCATCGCGTGGCCTCAGCACCGCGACAGCACGGGGCGAGTTCAGCGTCGCTTCCCTAGAGCTGTCGCGGCACCGAAATCCGGACCCACAGAGCTCAGCAAGCGGCCGAGGGCTGGGTCGGCGCAGCCCCGTCCGGGCTGGTGGCACCGCGACGCTTCCGACCGTGCTGCAAAGGCTGCGCGCGGGGCCGGGGCAAAGCGATTCCATCGATGGCAAACTCGGCGCGAGGGACGGGTGAGCGCGTTTCAGGTCTCTGCCGCTGACCTGGCAGCTCCAGCCCGGCGCCTCGTCCCTCCGGAGAGCTGCCCGTAAAACCAGGCTTTAAACACCGCCTACCCTGGGGACCATCGCGGCGCGTCTCGTTCCCATGAAGCGCCCGGGGACCCCCGGACCCGCCGGTTTCTGGGAAGGGTTTATTATTAACTTATTATTAACCACAGCTGCGAGCCTCTCCCTCTTTCTGCTGGGTACGGGGGCACAGCCCGCACCCCACCTGCCAGCCAGGAAGACGAGGAGCCCGCGACAGGACGTCACGGCCGCGTTTCCTTGGTGGCCCCGGGACGCAGTAACCAGCCAAAACCCGGGCCGGTCCTCCCCGCCGCCTCCAACACCCAGACTCCGAGTGGCTGTGTCCGCCAAGGCCCACCTGCAGGCCCCTGGAGAAACCTCTCCCCGGGAGGGAGGTGCTCTAGGTTCCTTCTTCCCTCCCCTGCGTTGGGCCAGTGAATTCTGCCCCTCAGAAATACTCACCCGGCTCCGCAGCAGCTGCTGCCAGGCCGGGAAGGGCTACGTGTGCAAGCGGGCCCGAGGCCCCCATAGCTCAGCGGGAGAGGCCGGGGCACCGGCTGGCGCCGTAGTCTGGTAAACTGGCACCATCGTGCGTATTGGCAAAGCGCTGCCAGAGGTCTCTGTTGTTACCTTGAAGCTCCGAGGGCAGCTGGTAGGCAGGGTGGTAGTCGGGAAGGGGGAGGTTGGAGAGGTAGTCGCTGCCGAGAGCTGCCACGGGAGGACTCCGAAGCACGGAAGGCGGCTGGTGATCAATACTCAATACCCTGGAACAGAACACAGACCCGACAAACCTCAACGGAAGCACAACAGCTTCCGTCACATCAGCAAAAATAACCCCCCAAGCCCCGATGCTACCACGCCCACAGCAAAAACAAAGCCTCCCTCCTGCGCGCGGTGAAAGCCGGCGTCACCTCACCCTGGCCCGGCGCGGAAAGCAGCAGCAGCAGCGCTTCCCGGGGCCGGAGCAGGCTCGGATCTGGTCCCCGCGACAGCATCGGCGCTCAGGAAAGGAAGCAAAAGCAGCCAAAGCCCAGCAGAGCCGGGGGGTGCCGGTGCTGCCTTACCCCTTGGGCCCCGGCGCCGTCGGAAGAGCCGTGCCGGAGACCGGGCATTGCTTCTTGGCAGGCGGCGGCTCCTCCTCGTCCGACGAGCTGTCCAGAGTGAGATCGATGACCTCCACCTTTTTCTTGCCCTCCGGAGAGTTCTTGCCCTCGGAGCTCACGGCGTGAAGGGCGCTGGCTGCAGAGGAAAACCAGCGATCGCCTTCAGCTGCTGAAACGGAGACGAGCCCAAAAGCAACCGCCCCTGCGAGCGCTACGACATAGGCTCAGGACTTGCACAGAGCTCGTAGCAAACCCACGCCCCGTCCCAGAAGAGAAGCGTCATCCCCACGCTAACGGCGAGGTCTCCATAGCCCCCCCCCCCCCCCGGCATTAATGCTGCAGTTTCAAGAAGAATCTCCATTTTTCTTGCTTTTTTCTAGCACTTACTCCACAGCGGTGGGCTACGTGCCCAGCGCGCTGCTGGTGTTTCACCGTGATCCCAAATACCAGTTCCCGGATGGGATCTGAAACGCTCCAAATGTTGCTTTGTGAACGTAAGAAAAAGCTCTGAATGTCGCTTTGTGAACGTAAAAATTGTAACTGTAAATGTTGCTTTGGCAAAACGGGATATCTAAAGAAAAAACCCACAGAGCTGGTGACCGTAGCGCGCGTACCCTCGATGCCAGCGAAGGCCGCCGCCTGGCACACCTCCTGCTTCTCCTTCTTCGGCTTCATGGGGCACCAGGAGCCGTCCTCCATGAACTGTATCTCGTCGCAGTCCGTGCAGGAGTTCAGGATTTCCATGAACAACCTGCCGGGCGAGAGCACAAGCTGGGGAGGGCGAACACGGCAAGGACTCGCGCCTAAATACGCGCACGCGGGCGGCAGAAACGACAGGGGACCGCTGGTGCCGAGGCGTATTTAATCAATCAATGTAATTTACGTTTTATAAGAAATAAAAAAGGATTTCTCTTCTAAAACCTGTGCCAACGTCACCTGGAGGGTGGTTTCGCGCTGGGCTGTTCCAGGGCCCCGTTCAAACCCCCGTAAGCGGGTTCCCTCGTTACCGCCTCCGCAGAGGCCGCCAGCAAGGAAGCCAAGATTTTGACAAAGGCTCCTTGTTCTTTGGGAGAAACCTCTCCAGATTGGCATCAAAAGCGGTTCAGGGCATGGAAATCGGATTTTAAGTTGCCGGAGGCCGTAACTCGTGGATATACGCGAGTGTCAGAGGGTGACCCTTGGAAGATAAACGTTACGAGGCCGAAGAGCGTGTGCGAAGCCTGCCCCGCTCACCCGTCGATTATCAGGTTGTCGTACGGGGCTTTCTTGTCGCACACAGGACAAGTCCACGTGGGTTTCTTCTCGTTCATCTGCAGATACAGCGCTGCGTCGAAGCACTGGAGGTGGGTGCACGTGGTGGCTCGGCAGGGCACGATCAGCCTCATCTTACCCAGCTGCCGGGACAAGAAGTGGGAAACGCAGCCGGTTTTGCACGAACCGCCCCTCACGGCGCCGGGCGAAGCCAGCGCCGTCGCCCCCCGTGCAGTCCCTTCCCTCCCCTGCCCAGCGCTCTAGCAAGACGCTGAGCTAAACATCAAGGAAGAATTAACGTGCGAGAGAAAACAGGCTCTCCTGAGGGTGTTGTTGCCTTTTCTTTCTTTTGTTTCAAGCTCGCTTCCACCTCGAACATGTGCTAAAGGTGAAGGACGAGGATCAGGTCAACGGAGGACGTTTGTTGGCGGCTCAGGCCAACAATCTCAGCGATTTTTTTTTTTTTAAAGCATGAAAGAAAGCGGTTCTGCTTTTGTTTTTTAGGAATCAAAGCTGACTTTTCAACAAAAAAGCAGGGCGGCAGCAGCGCCGGCTCTCACTCCGAAGCATTCTCACGCAGCGGGAAGGTAAAAGGGGAAGCTGTTTGCAACGGCCTGTCCGAGTAAAATGAACCGAAAAAAAAGGGTAGAAACCTACTGGACACATCAGGGAAACTCGTAAGCTCGTCGTCGCTATCTCGCTGTCGGGATCAGCTGTCAGTTTTTCTTTGACTGAAAGAAGAGGAGGGGGAAAAAATAGGTCTCCTGTCAACATCCTCCTCCTTTTCCACGCGTGCACGCGGAAGGCGCCATTGCTAATTTGCACCGCGACGCTTATTATCCAAATTACGGGCCGGTAACGCTTACGACGGCGGATGTTATTACTGCCGGGTCAACAGCTCGGGCGAGAGTCCCCTCGGCTGGCCCACGCGCGCAGCACGAAGGGACGGTCCCGACCTGAAAGGCTTCACAGCCTGCCCGTGAAAGGGCAGCGCAGGCTCGGCGGGAAGCAGCGTACGATCCCAGCGCGAGCAGCACCGGCACCCCTTCCGCTGCTCCTCCGCGGGCGGAGCGTGGCAAGTATCGCAACGGGGCGGGCAGCGAGCTGGAGAGCGGTTCGGTTTAGGGCTTCGTGGAGCGGCAGCGCCGAAAAAGAATCCGTCATCTTTACGCCCCACACCTTCCCGTCGAGTTCGCATCAAGAGGGCTCAGCCAGCGCCCGCCGGGGCGGGCGAGAAGGGACACCCGCCAAGAGCTGCGCTGCCCTCGCCCGCGGCTGCGCGCCGGCTCCGTCCCCCCCCAACCCCGCAGGGCGGCGGATCGGGCAGGGTTACGCCTTCCCTTACTCACTCAGGGCTCGCGAGTGGTCTGGATTTCGGATGCCCTTGGCTCTCAGCTTCTGTAGCAGCGTCACCGAGGTCAGCTGCTTCACCAGGTACACCGACAGCGAGTAGTTCTGTTGAGAAGAAGCCGGCGCCGCTCAGAGCCCGAGCGCCCCACCAGAAAGGGGAGGGCCCTCGCGGGTCTGCACGGCTCGACGCTGCTGCGAGAACGGCCTCGATCCCGCCGCGCGGACCCGAGGCTGCGAAGGAGCGGCAGCGAAACGGGGAGCGGCTTTCGCCTCGCCTCACCCTGCCGAACTCCGAGGACCAGTTCACCACGATCGTGTTCGGGACAGTTGCCGAAAGTCGCGCCAACGGAGTGATGTTGACGGGGCGGCTGGGTCGTTTGGGCTCTGCGCCGTTCTTTGTGGGCGGGAGATAACCCTGCGAAGGCAGAAAGGTGACCCGGCGTAAAACAAATTCTCCCCGAGGTTTAAAGCCACGCAGGAGAATCTCCAAGCCCGACCTCTTCACGCCACGTCGCACCTCGAGACGTGCCACGTCGCACCTTAGAGCCCGCGTGAGAATTGATCTACAGATCTCAAAGCAGTCCATTATTATTCCTCAACGTTAGTAAATGGGGAATAAAGGTTTCCCTCACGCTGATGAGCGCGCTGGGGTCCCATCGCAAGCCCCCCCGAGCACAGGTCTGTCAGCCCGCGATGGGCTGCGCACCAACGGCGTTGAATTAAAAAGCGAATCCTGCCCGGTTCAACGAGGCTGGGAAGCTGGAAAATTACACCTCCCCCGTGCCAAAACGCCCGTCGATCTTATTTTTGCTTCATCACATCCACGGGCCAACGTGGTTCGAAACCCTCCCCGTTATTCAGAGTGCCTCCTCCGTACGTCAGAGGTTGGCGTCGCCCTTTTTTTCGTCGCCCTCCCTTCGGCTGGGCCGCTCGAGACCGATTCAGCGGCCACCCGTTAGATTGAGCAGAGGCAGCGTTCTGGCTGAGCTGCTGCGGTGCGAAAGCCCGTCCAAACAGCTTCTCAGCTGCAGATGGCTCATCCAAACGAAGGCAAGAAACCTCATCTGAGAGCAGGAGCCGGGGGGCGGGGGAACCCTTCGGCCAGCTCGCACCTCCCGTGCACTTCCCTCTTTCTGCCCCTCGAGGCCGGAAACAGCCTGGTTTTATTTAGGTTTTCTTGTCTTTTTTTTTTTTTAAAAGCAGGTTACTAACGGTCTCGGCCAAAACCAGGCAGAATATCTGAGGCAAAAAATGCGAAGCTCTCAAAAATATTAAGGGAGCGGCTCCGGCAGAGGCTGTTCTGCAGGTTGGACTGCAAAAAGAGGCAGCTACGGCGGAGCGAAGGCAGCCCGGGGCGGCTGGCGGGGCGCTGGCCGGGGCCCGTCAAACCCCCCCCACCTTCCTAGGCACGGCACCGAACCGCGTCCCTTTTTGGACTGGAAACCGGGGCGAGCACCATTTCTTACCACGTTTTTTTACACATTCCCCGGCACAAAGGAGCCCAGCCTGCCGACCGGAGCGTCCAGGTCTTCCGGCAACGCGATAAACTAAAGGCAGTGCTGTCGCTCCATTAAACTCAGATTTTTACTCCGTGTTTTTATTTGCCAGTTTCTCGTCAAAAGAGGCATTCCGAGAAACGAGAGGGAATCTGCCGGCTGAAAAATCAGGCCCAAGGTTTGCATATTCTTCTACTTAAAGACCACTCTCCTGGGATCAAAGAGCAGCTTTCAGCATCAGTCCCCAGCCCTCTCACACAAAGCAGGGTTTGCACCCCGAGCACGCCGTTCCCTCAAGTCAGTCTTTAATCTCCAGAAAATACGTTCCCGCAGCGCTAAAGGGCGGGCTTTAGTCTACAACATATTAAGAAGAAATAAGATTTACTCACAGGCAGGGGACAGAGTTTTCCATTGACCTTGACAAATAAATTAGGAGGGAAGTAATCTTCTTGGGGACAGCTGGTTTCACACAAGCAAAACCTGAGGAGCAGGAGGGAGAAACCGGCGAGTGAGTGGCGACAGAAAAAAAACAAACCAGCAGCCAAACTTCCCTCGAAAAGGGAAGAACGTTTCCCAAGCAGAGCGGATGAATGGGCAGAGAACAGAGAGGCAGGCGACAGCCCCCGCGTGTTCCAGACCCTACGTGCGGCCGAAGCGACAGGAGACACAAGACGCGACGCCGGCGGCTTAAAACAATGGCCGAGGGCACGCTGCGAAGCGTGCGGGGGCAGGGCCGGTTTTATTCGGCCCCGGTGACAATCTAAGCTATCCAGAATCGCCGTTTCAAAGGCAAATGGCATTTCTCTGGCCTAACGCCATTCCAAAAACCGACGGGAAGCGAGTGAGGGCGGAGGCGGGCCGGCCAGCGCGGGTGCCGTTTGGGGCGAAGGAGTGCCGTCCGCCCCGAGACAATTCCCGCAGCAGCAGCAGCGGCGCGTCGGATGGTTTAATCCAGGTTTGGGCACGTTCGTGTCCAACTTCGCCTCTGGATCCTGCAGCTCTTCGAGGTGTGAGGAACTATACCTGTCCAGGTCCCCCAGCAAAAGCACCTGAGGAACTAAAAAGCGGCGTTTGACCCAAAGCGAGTCTCGCGATCGGGCGGGCTGGGCTCTCCGCCACCACGCGACGTCCGGCCGCCGCCGCCCGCACCGGGGAATCGTTTAGGTGGGGGGAAAAAAAAACACCCCTTTAAGATCATCAAGTCCAGCCGTCGGCACCAGCGACCCAGGCAGGGCTCCGGTCCAAGTCCCAATCCCATTTAATCAGGCGGCCGCGCGCCCTCTTTCCTCCCAAAGGAGGGTGCTCGGCCGGAGACGGCTCCCCACGCCGAAAGCCCGGCCCCGCCGAGAGGCAGGCCGTCACCGCGGCCGGCTTCGTCCGCGCTGCGGGATCAAGGCCTGGCACGCCGCGCCGATGCAGAGCTGCGCCACCAACGCTCACGAGAAATAAATCTCATCTCCTCGGGTTTTGACCTCTCTCTCCCTCTCTCGGCTTGCCAAATAAAGCAAAGGATAAAATTGAGAGTTAATCTTTGCCTCGCCCGGGAAGGGGAGAACGCAGCGGGAGAGCGGGAACGATCCCGCCATCGTTCTTAACCCCTGCGCTAAACTTTGCTGAATTAAGGGTTCGCTTCTTCAGGCGAAGGGATGCGCTCGCGACGCCCCAGGAGACCCCCGAGAATAAAATTTAATGGGCAAAGGCTTAATTTTAAGAGTTAAAGGTTAAAAAGGTTAAAAGCACTTTTAAAATTAAAAAGGCCAAGGGCTGAACTTCGGGCAAGAGCCCCTCAGTTCCTGTTCAGCACCGCAGGACTTAAATAACCACCCTGGCGCCGACTGCAAGCATCGGGGGGGAACCCGCAGGTATTTTCCGGCTCACGCTCGCCAACGTGTCTTGGATTTTCATGACTAACAACTGGGCAAATATTTTAAAAAAAAACACCCTTCGGATTTTAAGGTAACGTTTCTGCGTCTTATTCCACCTTTTGTGACGAACCTGCCAACAGGCAAAGAGTTACGGAGAAGAAGCGGCGAGGTCTACGTAAGCGTGCAAAATTCGGGGAAAGACTCCATTTTACTGCGCTTGAAATCAAGAGAACTTGTGGGAAGGCCCGGCCGCCTGTGCCAGCGAAGCGTCACCCACAGAGGGTTCGTTAGAGAACCCCTCGCTCCCGTACGGAAACCGGTGCTCCGAACAGGGAACACCCCCTCCGAGCGATCCGCCGCGCCGGTTCAAAGCGAATCAAGCGCTGAAGGCGGGATCCACCAGAACGACGGACAAACGGACACGCTGGCTCGGGGAGGACCGGTGCCTTCACCGAAAAGGCCCTGCCTTACCTTAATTGCACCTGTACGGTGTAATCGCATTTGGCGCCCGGTAGGATATCTCTGCAAGAGAAAAGGAGGTCTTAAGGCCGGCGGCAGCGCTCAGCAGGGAGCGACAGCTACAACAGCCGAAATTTTTAGGAAGTTTCAGGGATAGCGAGAGGCGGGAGGTGTTTTACGAATAACCCGGCGCAGCTCAGTTGCGAAGAGGTCGGCGCTGTCCGGACCAGGAGGCAAAACTCCCAAAACAAGGCCACAAAGCGAAAGCCCAGTGGGGAGAGGAGAAAAATCAACCTCCAAGGTTCGTGCCGCTGCCGAGTCGTGAGAGCACGAGGCCAACCGCAGCCTCGCCGAGGCAGACGAACCGTGGCGGAGGCCGGTCCTGAATTTTGGGATGAACTTGCAGGGTTTTAACCCAGTTACCACATTTTCTCTCTCCCAGAGCGTAACTCAGCTCCGCAGGCTCTTGGGCAGGTCCAGGAGCAGCACAGCACTGCTGACATCAAGGAACAACCCTTTTTATGCCCAACTCAGCATTTTATTCTCCCGTACTGAGAATAACCACAGCAGAGACACACGAATCGTTTTAAGATTCGGCTCTTCCTCCTACTCCGGCCGTCCCCGACCTCCTCACCTGCCGGCTCGCTCACCCCAACTCGGCCCGTGCTTTTCCTCCCGACTCCGTTCCGCCGGGGCAGACGGCGCAGCCGCAGCGGGGAGGCCACACGCACTTTGCTCGGCACCCGGGGAGCCACCCTTTCGCTTACCGGGAGGTGAGGATCTGCTGAACTTGCTGCGGGGTTAGAGCAAAGGTGAAGTGAGCTTCTTCAAACCTCTGGCTGTTCGTTGAGGCTGAAAGAGAGGATTTAAGAGAAATTAAACCATCGTTGGGTCATTTTTACGCCTGCAGGCGCTGAGACTCGCTGAGCATCCGCTAAAAGCGGAAGGCAATCCGGCGTCAAAATTATCGGCAGTTCCGCGCAGGGACCCTCGAGTCCTCGGCCACGGCACCAAGCGCCAGGTCTGTCTGTCGAGGCAGATATTCAGTTTCCATCATTTTATTTACAAAAGAAAACCGCGATCCGGGAAAGTAAAGTGGTTTGCGCTGAGAGCAAACGGCGAGGAGGCGGGGAAACGCACCCCCTCGCTCTGCCGGGTCTGCAGCAGCCTCCCGAGCCCGGGAGGAGCCGGACGGCGCTGCCCAGGGATCAGCGGAGAGGTCGGGAGGAGCGAGACTGGAAGCAGAGCTAAGGGAATGCCAGGGGTCATCCACTGCCCTAGAAATTAGAGCAATTGCTGCGGTCAGGGAGTAAGTACGGCTGCTGAACGATAATCGGGCGCTGCCATCTCCTCCTTGGGCACACGGACGGAGTCACGGGGAATTCAGAGAAAACCAGCCATGGTCTGACAAAAAATAAGCACGGGCGGAGAAAGCCACGTCACGGGAGAGTCGAGAATTTTACGCGAGGGTTAGGGATGAGCACGGTAAGAACACGTGAAAATAAACCAGCATTTCCCCCTCTCCTACCCTGACCTGAACTAAGCCGCCTCCTTTGCGCCTGAGCTTCCCCCTGGGTAAAACCGGCAGGCGCCCGCCTCCCTCGCAACAACCTGAGCTGTTTCATCGACACCTGCAGGGCATCGCTACCCCGGACCGAACACCGCCCACGTTTCAAGCCAACGTCATTTGCAAAACAGACGATTTGGCCTCTTCCGCGCCCGTTCTCACACCCGTGGGGAGAGGTCCTGCGCAGCAGCCGCTCCCGCCGGCGCTCGGCGGGACGCGGAGCACCCCCGGCTCAGGAGCAAACGAAGCCGAGGGCGTTACCCCAGCGGCACGTGTTGGTGTAAATCGCACGTTCCGGCCCTTTTAGTTCTTTCACGGAGTTGGGCAACGCTTGCGCGACCATCCGAGGCGGCCAGAGGTCCGCGGAGGAGGAGGTTAGCTCCCTGGCCTCCGCGCCACCTGCCTTCCCAGAGGGACGCCCTTGCTCCGGCCTCCCCAAAAAGCACGTTCAAGCGCAGATTCCTCGGCGGGGTTTGGCTTCTCCAGCCTCCTGCAGCTCAGGAACGCGAGGAATGCGAGGCCCCGAGTTTCCTGGCAGATGACCTGCCAGTTCGACAGGCTGGCAGCCCCAGTCCGGAGGAATTCAGAGGAATTTTGAGCATCTTAGGATTTCCTGCCTGAGCTTTTCGCGCTCTCGATGATTAAAATCACGTCCCGATTCTGCTCCGAACAGAGCCGGGGTGAAGCCGCCCGGCGTCAAGGCGGTGCTAACCAGCACCCGCCGTTTTCTCTGTCCTCTGCCACCTCTATAATCAATCACCAACCTCCGCCTTACGACCAGTTTATAACCGGCGTTACGGCTCTGTCGGCAGCCTTCATCCGGCCCGGAGAGGGACGCCGACGCCTCCCAAACCCCCGGTAACACAGCCAGAGGTGTGGGGAGGGGGAATGCCGAAGCCTGGGTCTTCCCCACCTGCAGCAAACAGAGCGTGGCGGGAGCAGGAGGCTTTATCATCAACCCCGCGTCGCTGCCTTCACCCATCACCGCCCTCCCTGTTTTCTCATGATTACTTCCCACCTATTGCTTATTTTGGGCATTTTTCCAACGCCGCGACCTTCATAGCTGGATACTTATAACAAACTGTCCCGAGGAACTAAAAGAACAGAACGGGAAGGGGACGTTTACACAGCTGAAGGGGGAAGAAAGACACAAACCACCAGGAGCCAAAAATAAAAAGCCCACGATCCCCTGGGAATTACATCAGAACTCTTTCAAGTTCCAGCACAAAGACATAAGTTTTTATCGGGGGAGAGAAAAAAAAACAACCATTTCTTCTGCAAGGCGAGTATCCCCTTTCAGGGCAGAGCCTTAACCGCAGGTTGTCTGAGGGAGTGAACAAAGCCAAACCTAAGAAAAGGCAGTTTTTAGCAAAACAGGAGCGAAACCAACCCTCCCCAAAGGGCGCGCGGCTTGCGGCCGAGCACAGCCACACTCAGCTCCACTTCAGCAAACGTGACCTGCGTTTATAGGAAAGAAAAACAACCCTGAATCCAAGCGAAAACCATCTGAAAGGCGTAAGGTGGGTGGATCTAGGCCAGAAGGGCTCGACCAACAGTAAAAATACAACTAGTAGCTTACTCTGAAAACCAGAATAAATCTCCCCGCTCCCGGGGCCCGGGTCAGCCCCGGTGCGGCAGCGCTCCCAAACCCACCGGGGCGAACGCCGCGCCGTACGCCTCCCCACCGGCGTTTTCAGCGAACTCACGACTTTTCTGGAATTCGGCAAAAACCCCGGCGGTTTGTTTTCCCTGTTTCACACACGGGGCAGCACCGGAGCGCTCGGCCTCCTCATCGCGTCGAGAAACAAGCGGCTTTGCCCTTTCACCGTTAAATTCGAGCCCCCTCTTTGCCTCCTGCTCAAGGTCACGTTGCCTCGCCAACACGGAGCCGACCTCGCCTCTGCAACCAGCTGGACCGTAACGCGTAAACCGGTTTGTTAATTTTATATATTGGAAGGTTTTAGGACCCCGGTTTTGTTAATAATTAAGGCAGAGTCAGGACTCAGCCGTGGCAGAGGAGTTTTAGGGAGCTGTTTTGCTGGAAGTTGCAGCACCAATTGTTTGCAAAAATAACCAACCGCTTTCTGTAACGCACCCTCCCGGCGCTCGCTGAGGCGGTCGGAAAGGGAGCCCGCGCCACCTGGGCCAGGCTTTGGCTCTCCGCGGGTTAGGACCCGAACGCTGGCGTACCACGGGCCAGAGGAAGCCTCGCAATTCCCAACGCAGAGAAAAGCCCGGGCTCTACCAGGTGAAAACGATAAATAACCCAGAACTTATGTAGGCTTATAAAACACACGCTTAACAGGAGAGGTGTCGGCTGGGCGAGAAATACCCTTTTTCAAGCAAATAAATTGGGAACGAGACCGACGAGCAGCTCAAAGCTCCCACGCGTGGGCCGCCAGGAAACCGGCGTTGGGGGTTATCGGCCCAGACGAGGCGAGGGCAGGAGCACCTCTGCTGTGAGGAGGGGGCTGTTGGGAGGAGAGGCGGCTCCGCGGAGACCTTATTGCACCTTTCAGTACTTGTAAGATGGGGGCAAGCTTTTTAGCAGGGCCTGCAGCGATAGGACCAGAGTGACGATTTTAAACTAAAAGAGGGGAGATTCAGGCTAAGTAAAAAGAAGAAATTATTTATGCCGAGGGTGGCGACGCCGGCACAGGCTGCCCAGGCAGGCGGTCGATGCCCCATCCCTGGAGACACCAAGGCCAGGCTGGACGGGGCTCTGAGTGACCTGGTCTAGTGGAAAACGTCCCTGCTCAGGGCGTGGGGTTGCACTAGGTGGCCTCGGAAGGTCCCTTCCCACCCAAACCCTTCTACGCATCTACAAAACCCCGCTTCCATCTGGATATATCAGCCTTTTGAATCCACGCCGCCGGCCGGGCGCAGCCACGCCGCTCCCGCTCCGTCTCCTCTGCCCGAGGAAACAAAAGGAGCCTCCAAAAAGCAGGAGGAGCGAGCGGTTTCCAACGTACCTAACGTGGTGGGTTTTATCAGCTCATCGTAGACGTCGTAGAAGGGCAGCCTCTTCATCTTGACGTCCGGGTGGACGGGGTGGACGGGCGACGATAAGCGCTGAACGTCCGCCTCGTGCTTGGGCGCCGGAGGCGGCAGGGCCACCGGCACGGCGCCGGAGCCGCGGTCGTAGGGCAGGTGACACGCCGTGCCCGGCGTCAGCGCGGCGGCCGAGGGCAGCGGCCCCGCCTGAACGTGGAGCATCGACAAGTCCGAAGGGGTTAAGATCTTCCTCGGGAACCTCCGCCGGTACAGCTCTTTAATTTTCATCTGGACAGCCGGGCTGCAGCCAGATTTCAGCAGCTGTAACGCCTTCGCGAGAAGTTCGTGCTTCCTCCCACTTTTGTTCCTTCCAGCAAAGCCCAAGAGAACTTGTAATTCTGATACCCTAAAGCTCATAACCATGTGCTGCAAGAAAATAAAACAACCGCCGTTACAATCGCTGCGCGAGCGGACGCGGGCCAGAAACAAGCCACGGGCTCGCCGAGGAGGATGGTGGAGGCCTTGGGAGAGACACTGTCAAGTCTGAGGTTCCCCTCGTCATCAGCAACTCGCCACTAGCAGAACCGTCATTATTTAGGCTTGGGTTTACTTTTAGCTCCTTTGCTCGGATCTGGGAAGGCAAAAGGCGCTCGCTTCCCGACCCGACGGAGGTCGGAGCAGGTTCCGATCCCCAGAGGACGGCTGAATCGCCTCCCCTTCGAATAAACGCTGACAGTTTCCCGCAGGGCCAACCTCGCCTTTAAACTAAAGCTTTTTGTACCTCCCTGGGTTTAAAGCTCTCGCTTTAAGGCCTCTCCAGGCTGGCTCAGAGAGGCCAAGCCCCAGGGAGAGTGCGGAGGTTCTCAGCCCTTGCTTTCATTCTTTTATTTCAAAAATATACCTTGGGAAGGCCCGGTTTTGGCCCGGGCAGACATCAAATCCAAAAAGAGACGTTGGTTATTAAGGGAAGGCCACAATTAAGGAAAAACATCCATCACGCGCCGCCCTGCCTCGCTGCAGAGACTCTCCCCACCAGCGACCTGCTAATTCTCACCGTGAGCCCGGCACACCTGACAGCGTTAAGTTGAAAAAAAGTCCGAAAAGGGGAAAATAAAGAATTATTCCCATTTCACAGAAGGAAAAATAAAAAAGGGTGTTGGAGACCCCTCGGCAGTCACAGCAGGCAAGCTCGTAGCAGACGTAGAAAGTCGGCTCGACCTCACGGTCGTCTGCAAGATCAGCCTTCTCCCGACCGCGCAACGCGATTCCGGAATTACTTATTTAAGCCGGCGTTTAAGATGACAGAGCGCGCTAGGAAGCGCCTACGCGCTCGCAGGCGCGTGTTCCTACGTGTCACGGCACAATCTTTTCTTTCGAGCAAATAAAAAAGGGTTAAAGCGGGGGTCCGGCAGCTCCCAGCTCTCCCCCTTGGACACAAGGGCCCGAGGGAGTCTCAGCGCCGCTCGGCAGCTCAGAAGAGTTTTCCTTTTAGGCTCCCAAAAGGCATCCGATGCGGCAGCGGTAGGACTGTTCTCAGATCAGTCACAGCTTGGTGGGGTTTAAATCCGCGATGCCGGTTCCACGCAGGGGCTTCGCCTGGCTGCCACAGAGCACCAGGGTGGGGAGAGGGGAAAGGTTGGCTCAGAAACACCCAAAAACCACAATCCTTTTGATAAAAAAAGGAAGGAAAATAAAAGCTGGAATCTCATCAGTTTAACGGGAGGCGTATTTTACCTTCGGATTGAGTCTCAAACCCAACGGAGCTGATTTTCCTTCGGGAAGAGCTGACGGGAACATCTCGACTTTACATCCAACAGACCCGAGTCTTCCAGAAGCGCTTGTAAATGCCGAGTTACGCGGCAGAGCCCCGTAACAGCCCCGTAACCCACAGCTCAGCCATCAGTCCGTTCCGGGCCCCGCACCACGGGGTTTTCAGGTGGTTTAATGCGCCGTATTAGGACGGCGTTACCCAAAGCGCAGCCCCTTGGGAGGACGGTGGGGCAGACGTCCTGCTTCCCAGCGGGGAAAGAGAAAACCAGGGGAGCGTTTGGCGAAGTTTGCAAAGGCGGCTCCGTCGGTACAGGAGCGCCGGGCGGTCCCTGATGCCGAACAGAGGAAGGTTTTGCGTAGAAAAAACCCAAGGTCGCGTGGGATTTGCCCATCGCCTTCACCGGGCGACACGTTCAAGAGAAGAGTGATTAATCTGATCCTTTCCCCCCCTCCCTTTGAAGGAGTTTGTTAAGGAGCAGGAAACGGCTGTCGTTTCAGAGGAAAAAGCTCGACTTGGGGTCTCTCAACTTTGACAGTGCCTGTTTTAAACAACTCCCAGAAAAGATACCGTAGGGACGCGCATCGATCAAATATTCCTCCCACCAACTCCCTCTGCATCGGAAAGGACCCGACCTCTCCCCACATCCATCCCCCCGCAAATCCTCCGGGCAGAGCCCCTCGACCGGCAGGAGATCAGTGTAGCATGGGCTCACCAGCACGAGATTCGCATTTATCATTAAAAACCGCTCGCGCTCGTGACATAGGACGGCTGTGTCACCACCGCCGCAGCAGCCGTGGGCTCTTATCTACCCCCGAAGCCTCTCCGATTGCTGCCCGGAGTGTCGGAGCAGCGGAAAAAAAAAACTCCCTTTAGGGCTGTAAGAGATGGCAATCGAGAGCTCCCGGAGGGCACCTGAGGCTCGGGCAGCGGCCGGCTCCGCGGCAGACTCGAGTCCGATCGTGCCGCTGTCGAACAAGGCACGTCCGCGAACCTCTTCTCTTTCCTGGGGAGTCACCGTTCGGTCTTGTAAAGGCAGGAAAGCGTCCTAAGCCAGCTACGGGCTTTATAAGGAGAAATCATTTCGGTTTTGACCAGCTCCTCTTGCTTTTACAATGAGACACAGATGGGAAAAAGCTTAAACAAACTCCTGGCAAGGAAACCAGAGAGGGGGTCGGGGCAGATGGGCGAGGGAGCGGAGGTTCAAAAACAAACCGGAGAAGCCTCAAATAAAGACAAACTCCAGCGAAAGGGCCGGCGCCCGGGGAGGGTCGAACCCCAGAGGGCTAAAACCTGCGCACTAAGCCACGTCTAGACTTAAACCTGAATTCCTCCGCGGGGGTTTATCCGCAGAGGGAGCGGAGCAGAAAACATTACGGATGCTTCGCCCTGGGTCGCTCTCAGCTTCACCGTCTGCTAAACTCCGTCCCCGCGTGGCAGGACGAGGGATGCGGCTGCCGGAGCTCGGCTTCTGCGCGGCCCCAAGTCGCCCAACTACAATTATCGGATCCGATTTCTCCACTAATATTGTTTTGCCGCTTGACGGGGGCTCCCACGGCAGTCAGGCTTGAGTTTTAGGGGAGGGAGAAAGATCACGCCATAAAGCAGTATCAAAATTTGGATCGGGGGGCCGCTGCTGGAAAGATTACGGATAAATATGACTCCGGAGAATTATGTTCTTGCTGCGGCTGGCTGCCAAAAAGGTGCCGGTTCCCAAATGTCTTGCTGTTCCCAGCACGGGGAAGGGGGCAGGACGCCTGGGCCGCTTCAGCCAGCTAAGACCTATACTGCAGCCTGTGGGGGGGGGAAAGTGTTAAACCACTAACAAGGAGAGGGGGGAGGGAAAAAGAGAAAAATAGAAAAAAAAAAAAATCAGCTTTGGAATTAGTTACCAGGGGCAATTTCATATTCCAGAGGCTGGTGGGCAAAGGTGGTGACACACTCTGACGCCTAAAAAAAAAACGAGAAGAGAGTGGAGGGAGATGAAGCCCCGTCCAGCTGCGAGCGCCGGTGCAGCACCACCATGCTACACGCTCTCTGCCCCCCAAACCTGCCTCCGCGGCGTCCCCTCTCCTGCCTGCCGACCCCCCGGCATCCTCCGAGGCTCTGAACCGCGCCGGCTCTCCCTTCCTTCGGGTTTCTCCCTCTCGGCTCCACGGCTCTGCACCTCCGAAGCCCCCCTCCTCAAGGTCTTTGGGCCCCCTCCTCTCGCAGATGAGCCCACCGGGCTCGCTGCCGCGCTCGGCCTCACCCGCCGCTCGGTGCGCAAAGGTCCGGACCCCGGCGCCCTCCCTTCGCCCCCCTGGACCCTCCGCCTTCTCCCCACGGTGCTGCCCCCGAGCCGGGACCCCACGGCTCGCCTCAGCCCCCCTGCGCACCCCGACCCCGCCACCCTCGCCTCTGCACCCCAGGCCGGCTCCCCCCAGCCCTGCTCGCCCGCCCCCGCCCCACGGACCCCCGTACAACCCCTCGCCCCACTGCCCCGCAGCCCCCCGCTCCTGCCCCACACGGCCGCACACGTCCCACTCCCAAACGCCCCCAGCCCCACGCACCTCCCTGGGCCCACCGCAGGGTGCCCCGGCCCCACACGTCCCCCTGCACCAGGCGCCCCCTCGGCCCCCCACATCAGCCCCAGGCTGCCTGAGCCCCAGCCCCACACCGCCCGCCAGACCCCCACACTGCCTGACCCCATCACCACAGACCCCCTGAGCCCCCCCAGACCCCCACACTGCCTGACCCCATCACCACAGACCCCCTGAGCCCCCCCAGACCCCCACACTGCCTGACCCCATCACCACAGACCCCCTGAGCCCCCCCAGACCCCCACACTGCCTGACCCCATCACCACAGACCCCCTGAGCTCCCCCAGACCCCCACACTGCCTGACCCCATCTCCACAGGCCCCCTGAGCCCCCCCAGACCCCCACACTGCCTGACCCCATCACCACAGACCCCCTGAGCCCCCCCAGACCCCCACACTGCCTGACCCCATCTCCACAGGCCCCCTGAGCCCCCCCAGACCCCCACACTGCCTGACCCCATCACCACAGACCCCCTGAGCCCCCCCCGACCCCCACACTGCCTGACCCCATCTCCACAGGCCCCCTGAACCCCCCCAGACCCCCACACTGCCTGACCCCATCTCCACAGGCCCCCTGAGCCCCACAGACGTCCTGAGCCCCCCAGACCCCCACACTGCCTGACCCCATCTCCACAGACCCCCTGAGCCCCACAGACGCCCTGAGCCCCTCACTGCCTGACCCCATCACCACAGACCCCCTGAGCCCCTCACTGCCTCACCCTCTCAGCCCCCCACAGCCCCTGCCGCCCCCTCCCCTCTCCCTCCCCCCGCCCCGCCGCACCTCCAGCTCCGCCATCTTGGGCGCGGCGGCGCCGCCGGGGGCCGAGGCAAACTCCGCGACCCGCCGCGGCCGCAGGGCGCCGGGGAGGGGCGGCGCCGCCAGGGACCGTCGCGCAACTACGCGCCCCGCCCGCGCCCTGCGCCCCGCCCACTGCCCCCCTCGCCACGCCCACTGCCCCCCTCGCCACGCCCACTGGAGTGGATGGGAGGGGGCTGCGCCGGGGGGTAACGGGTCCCGTATGGAGGGGTGGTATATGGGGTAGGGGGCGGGTGGTGCTATAGGGGGACTGGCCCAGTATGGGACCGGTACCATAAGGGGATCAGCCCTGCCCCACACCGCTCCCGGGTCACACGGTGGGTGCTGTGAGCCCTCCTGGGGTGTCTCATCGCCCCCCCTCACTGGGACCCCCACCTCGCCCCACCCTGCGCCCAGATCCGGACGGGGACACGGGACTGGGACAGGCGGCTTTTCCAGTTTAATGGCTTGGGGGGGGCTGTGGGGGCACCCCCCGCCCCTCACTCCTCCAGCCGCAGGATCCGCAGCAGCATGGCATGCACCCCCTCATCCATGAAGCCCTGCGGGAAGGAGAGCTGTGCCGTGGGGCCGGATCCGGCCCCCCGAGGGGGACCCAAACCCGCTGCCGGGCTCCAAATCTGTATTTTCCAGCCCAAATAGTTCCCCTGGCACGTGGGCGAGGTGGGGTCCCACCTGGGCAGCGCTGAGCAGGTGGCTCCTATAGACCGCCACGATGTCCCGGTGGTTTTTCTGCTGGACCTGGGGAAGGAGAAGAGGAAGGTGGGGTGATGAAGGGGGTGACGGGGTGACAGGGGGTGACGGCGGATGCTGGCACCCACCTCCAGCTGGAGCTGGAGCCGGGCGCTCTGGCCGCGGAGCCCCAGCACCTCCGCCGACAGCTTCTCCGTCTCCGCCAGCAGCTTCTTCATCTGGGGTCGGGTACAGGGGGGCAAAGTTGGGGGGCTGGCGGGTCCCTGTGTCCCCCCCCGGGGCTGTCTCCTGGCTGCCCCATCCACCCCACCCCCCCCAACTGGGTGGGCTTGGGTGGGAAGAAGCTCCTGGTCACCCCTGAGAAGCCCCCGGGCACCCAAGCCGGGGGGGGGGGACGGGGGGGGAGCAAGGGAAGGGGAAGAGTGGGGGGAAGGGGAGGGGAATGGGGACGGTGATGGGACAGGAACAGTGACGGGGACGATGATGAGGATGGTGATGGGGATGGGGACAGTGATGGGAAGGGGACGGTGATGGGAAGGGGACGTTGATTGGGACGATGATGAGGATGGTGATGGGGGCAGTGATGGGAATGGGGATGGGAAGGGGATGGTGACTGGGATGATGGGGAGGATGGCGATGGGAAGGGGATGGTGATGGGGATGATGAAGGGGCTGGTGATGGGAAGGGGCTGGCAATGGGAAGGGGCCGGCGATGGAAAGGGGAGGGTGATGGGGAAGGGGATGATGATGAGGATGGTGATGGGAAGGGGCCGGCGATGGGCAGGTCCCCGGTCCCTGGCAGAGGTGCTGCAGGCCAGCGTAGCCCTTACCTTCCCCTCCTTGTCCCGGCAGGCCCTGGCGAGCTCGCCCACCCTCGCCCGCAGGCTGCCCACGATCCGCTCCAGCCCCTCCGCCTTGTCCCGCAGCTCCTGCGCCTCCCGCTCCCGCTCGGCCGCCCGGGCCACCGCCGCCTCCTTCGCCTGCCTCTCCGCCGCCGCCGCCGCCCGCCACCGCTCGGCCTCGCTCCCCGGCTGCTCCCCGGGGAGCTCCTGGCTGCGCAGGGCGCCGGCGATGCCGGCGAGCCTCTCCAGCAGCGGCGGCATGCGGGGACCCGCTGCCGTCCCCAGCAACTCAACCAGTTCGCCCAGTGCATCCTCCAGCTCGCCCAGTAGCCCTGCCCCATCCCTGTCCCCAGGGGTGCCATCGTCATCCTCCATCTCTGCAACGAGTTGCAAGGCCTCGTGCTGGGACCTCACCAGCCCGTCCAGCTTACGGTGCAGCTCCTGGAGGATGCCGGCGCCGGCGTCACCGGCCGCCTCCCGCACCCTCTCGCCCACCCCGTCCCGCAGCGCCGCCAGCTCCCGCCGCTGCACCGCCAGCTTTCGCCGCAGCCTCGCCACCTCCTCCCGCTCGGCTGCCAGCGCCCGGGCCAGCGCGGCCGCTCCGGAACCTTCCACCGCTGGTTCAGCACCGGGATCCTGCTCCCGCAGCCCCCGCAGCTCCTCCTGCAGCCGCTCCCGCTCGCGCCCCAGCCGGGCCAGCTCCCCCAGGAGCATCCCGTTGCTCTCCTTGAGCTCCAGCATCTCCTTCTCCAAGCTCCCACCCTCCTTCGGCAGCTCCGCTCGGCTCTTCCCACCCAGAGCCGGCTCCGGGCCGTTCGCTGGGCACCGGCAAGGCGACGTCCCGGCGAGCGGCTGCGCCGGCTCCCGCTGGAGGTTTTCCAGGAGGACACGGGATCCCTTGAGCATCTTGGCGTGGGCCTCGTCGGCGCGGCTCAGCACCTGCTCCAGCCCCACCACCATCTTCTCCCAAGCCGCCAGGCTTTTCCGGACGGCGTCGGCCGACACCACCTCGTAGTGCAGTTTGCTCCGCAGGGCTTCCTCCACCTCCTTCCGCAGCCCCTTGCTCCGGGTGAAGGCGCTCGCCTTCGCCGCCCGCATTTTGGCACACTCGTCCCCCAGCCAGGTCAGGAACGGGGCCAGCGCCGGCGCTCCCTCATCGCCGTCGAGCTGCGCCGCGGTTTGGTGTCCTCCATCCCCCTCTTGCTCGGCCATCATCCTCTTCCTCAGCTCCTCCAGGTGCTGGGCCAAGAGGGCGAGGCAGGCATCATCCTCATCCTCCGCCCCGTTCCCGGCTTCGCATCCCGGCAGGAGCCGTGCCAGCTCCCGCACCCGCTGCCGGACGCTGTTGGCGGCAGCCGCCAGCCGCTGGCATTCCCGCGTCTTCCTCGCCAGCCGCTCCTGCAGCCGCCGCACCCGCTGGGCATCGCACCCATCCTGCTGCTCTTCATCCTCCTCCTCCTCACTGTCGCTGCCCGGGGTCCCCTCTCCCTGGCTTCCCCCCTGTGATGCGGGTTCCCCCGCACAGCCGGTGCCGTTTTCTGCCAGGAGGAAAAGAAACAATCCCCCTTTTTCCCCTTTTTTTCCCCTAAAATAAGCAGCCGGCGAGGCCTGCAGGGTGTGGGGGGGCGATGGCGGGTGGGGGCTCACCTGTCCCCGCACCACGCAGGGCCTGCCGGAGCGCGCGGCTGGGGGTCTGTCCCGCGTCCCCCGCGGCCGCGCCGTGGCTCAGCAGCAGCTGGGCCGACTCCAGGCTGCCGCACTCGCGGGCCAGCATCAGGGCGGTCCTGCGGAGCGGTGGCACGGTGACAGCAGCGGCGCGATGGCACAGGGACACAGTGGCACGGCAGCTCGATGGCACGGTGGCACCGCGTCATGGTGTCATGGTAGCGCGATGGTATGGTGGCACCGTGGCACGGTAGCATGATGGCACAGTGTCATGGTGTCAGGGTACCACGGTGGCACGGTGTCATGGTACCGTGAGAGCACGGTGGCAGAGCAGCAGGGGTCCCTCCGCCCCCCTTCCCCCCCTTTCCCCCCCCCCAGGGTCGGCTCTCCACTGCGGTGGCTTCCCACAGACACCTGGCTCCCTCGGGGACAGCACCGGAGCTGTCTTTGCATGGGCAGAGCCATCACACCGTTGACCCAGGCACAAGGGGCAGAGGAGACATCACCCCCCCCATCACCCCCAAATTGTCCTGAAAGTCCCCCCATATCCCCGTGGCCACTCACTTCTTGTCCTTGTCGGCCAGGCGGGGGTCGGCCCCTCGCTGCAGGAGCTGGGCGCAGATGGCAGCGTGGTTCCCCCGCGCCGCCAGCATCAGGGGGGTCTGCCCATGCTGGGGGGGGGGGGGACAGGGACAGGCGGGGGCACCCGTCAGCCCCCACCGTCCCCCATCAGCCTCTGCCACCACCCCCACCCCGCTCCCCACTCACAGCATCGGTGACATCCAGGAGGGCCTCGTGGTCGCAGAGCAGCAGGACGCTGGAGGCGCAGCCCGAGGAGGCTGCGGGGGGGCCATGTCAGGGGGGGGCCTGCTCTTTTGGGGGGAGGTCAGATAGGACCCCCCAAGAGCCTTCAGTGCCGCCCCCCAACCCCGGCGTGGGGCCCCGGCACTCACCAGCCCAGTGCAGGGGGGTTCGGTCCTGCCTGTCCACGTGGCTCTCGTTGGCACCATACTGGTGGGAGGCGGGGGACAGCAGGCATGGACCCCCCCCCGAGCTGGGGATGGGACCCTGCGTCCTGCCCTGTCCCACCCCAGGCCTTGCCCATCCTCCTCCTCACCCCTGCCTGCACCCATGGCCCCAGCCCCGGCCCTGGCCCCATCCTTATTCCTACCCCCAGCTCTATCCCTGTCCTTGTTCCCATCTGTCCCCGTCCCCGTCCTTATTCCTATCCTGGGCTCCATCCTCGTCCCCCTCTGCATCTCCGTCCCCATCTCCGTCCCCATCCCTGCCCTCGTCCCCATCCTTATTCCCAGCCCAGCTCCATCCTCGCCCCCTTCTGCATCTCCATCCCCATCTCCTGTCCTTGTCCCCGTCCTTATTCCTATCCCCAGCTCCAGCACCATCCTCATCCCCCTCTGTATCTCCATCCCCATCCCTGTCCTCATTCCCATCCCTGTCCCTGTCCCCACCCCTGTTCCCATTCCTGGCCCTGTCCCCATCCCTGGCCCTGTCCCCACCCCTGTTCCCATCCCTGGCCCTGTCCCCATCCCTGGCCCTGTCCTTGTTCCGATCCCAGCTCCATCCTCATCCCCACCCCGTACCTGCAGCAGGACCTTGACACACTGGGGCTGGCAGGCGATGGTGGCGAGGTGCAGAGCGGTGCTGCCTGCGAGACACCCGTGGGCTGGGCACCGGCAGCCGAGGGGACACCAGGGACACCCCACACACACACCCCCCACACCCCCCCCAAGGGGACATCTCACCTCGGGGACATCTGGCCCGGCCGCGGCGGGACAGGGTGCTCCCCCCAGGGCTCGGTGCCATGGGGTGCAGCTCAGCCCTTCGCCGTCACGCAGAGGGGACGTGGGGACCGGACCCCGTGGCTGTCGCCCCCTCCCCGTGCCAGGGGGTGTCCCCACCCGTGTCCCCCACTTACCGTCATCGTTCTTCTCATTAACGGGGGCCCCGTGGGCCAGCAGCAGCGACAGGCACTCGGTGAGACCCTTGGAGGCGGCCAGGTGGAAACTGGAGGGAGGCGAGAGGTGGCTGTGACCGAGGTCCCCCTCCGCCACCCTGGGGACCCCCCGTGTGTCCCCCCCCGGCCCGGGGCTGACGTACGCGGACTGTCCCACGGCGTTGAGCTTGGTGGGCCGGGCCGTTTTGCGGGAGGCGAGGGTGGACACCCTGCCCACGTCCCCCTTCTCCACCGCCTCCAAAAGCTTCTGGTCCTGCTTGTTCCAGCTCTCGACCTGGGGGGGGGGTGGGGGTGCGGCGGGGGGGTGGCGGCGAGCGAGCGGCTCCAGGGGGGCTGCAGGGATGGGACCCCCACCCTTCCCTGCCAGGGAAACCGAGGCACGGCCTCTCCAGGCAGAAGGGCCACGGTGGACGCAGCGCTTTGGGGGTGACCCCTCTTTTGAGCCGTGCCCCCCCCCCCCCGCTCCCCAAGTGCCTCCCTCTGCAGCGGCGCAGAGCCGTGCCTCAGTTTCCCCACTTGCTGGGATGCTCCATCGGGGATGGGGCGCCGGGGACCCCGAGTCCCCGCAGAGCCCGGCCCTGGGCGCCGGCCGGGGAAGGCGAGGCGAGGCAGGCGAGCGTGTCCCTGCCTGCGCCTGCCCGGCTGGTTTGTCGGGGTGCCGCCGCGCCGTGCCGGGGTGCGGGCGTGGGTGGGCACCGGGGCCCGGCGCCGGGACCCACCGCGGGGCCGGGACGGGGGGCAAGCGCCGGGGCTGGGCACCAGAGCTCGGGCTGAGCATCCCATCGGCATCGGGGCTGGGATTGGGATTGGAGCCGGGCTGGCATCGGGGCTCGGCTTGGGGTTGGGAATGCAGCCAGCAGCTGGGCCGGTATCGCGGCTGGGATTGGGATTGCAGCCAGCATCGGGGCCACCATCAGGGCTGGGATTGGGATTGCAGCCGGCGTCGGGGCCGGGACTGGGACTGGCGTTGGAGCTGGCAGTGGGGCTGGGATTGCAGCCGGCGTCGGGGCTGCGATTGGGGCCAGCATGGCAGCTGGGATTGGAGCTGGCATTGGGACTGGGATTGGGGCCAGGATGGCAGCTGGTGTTGGGGCAGGACCGGTGCTGAGCACCGCAGCTGGAGCATCCCCTCACCCCTAATGTGGCCGCAGCCCCTCCAGCCCCACCTGGGCACCGTGGCAGCACCCATGGGTGCTTGCAGGGCACCAAGGTTGGGGTTTACCCACATCCAGAGGGGTGGGGAGGGGGTCCCCAACCCCGGGACAGGCTGGGGTCCCCCCAGGGCGTGGGGGGGCCGGGACTCACCGCCACCTGTGAGCTGGAGCAGGAGAACATCCGCTTCATGGCGGCAGGGGGGGCTCCCCGGGACCCCGTACCCCCCGCCGGGCCAGGGTGGGTGCGGGTGCCGCGAGCGTCGGAGGCGTGTGGGTGCGGGCGCCTTGGGTGCGCGTCCTCCGCCCCGTCGCCTCCCCACGCCCGGGGCTGGCTCACACGCAGCCCGGGCTTGTCCCGTCACCTCCCCGGGGACCTCCCGCTCGCCGTCTTCCCCGTCAGAGCTGGGAAACCCGTCCCCGCCACCCGCCCTGGGCACCCCAGGCATGGGCGCCCATCACCCTGGCGTCAGGCACCGCGCGAAGAGCAGCCTGCTGAGAACCGACACGCTCAGCTCAGCCCGAGGCGACAAGGTAGGGACAGGCTGGGGACATGGGACGGGGTGGGGGAGGACAGACCCCCACCGCCGCTCTCCCATCGGTGCGGGGGGGGGGGAGCTGATGGACAGAGGCGTGGGTTTGAGACCCGACAAGCTCGCTGCGTGGCTGAGACCCAACACGCTCAGTGCATGCCACGGCCTCAGCACCCCCGCAGACCCCAGGGGTCTGGATCCGGCCCTGCCCGCAGCCCCCCTCCTCCCAGTTGGACTCCACCCCTCCCCAGTTTGGGTCCGAACTGATCTTTTAAATTATTTTCCCTTTTTTTGTTGTTGTTGTTTGGGTTTTTGTTTTGTTTTTTACAATTAAGCCAAGGTGAACCAACCAGTTAAGACCACCTGTCCCAGCCCCCACCCCCAACACCCCGGGCAGCCCCCCCAAAACCCGGGGGGGGGGGGGCACGAGCTTTGGTAGGGACGGGCTCACCCCCCACGGGGGACGTCACCGCTGTCCGGGGGTGGGGGGCTGCATCCTGCCACCCCAAGACTAAATAATAAATAAATAAATCTGAGACGGGGGGGCCACACATCGGTCCCAAACCACTGTGTCGTGTCCCCCCACCCCAAGCCCCGTAAGGCTCCCACAGGAACAGCAGCTCCCCAAAAGACCCCCGGGTGTCCCCCACTTCCCCCCCCCGGCATCTCCTGGGTGGGGGGGTCGTGGGGTGCTGGGGGTGCTGGGGAGGGTCTGGAGCCAGTCCCTAACTGTCGGAGGAGCCCCCGTCGCCCTCCTTCAGATCCTGGCTGCTCTCCACCTCCTCGGGAATATCCTGCATCCTCAGGAAATCTGTGGGAACACACTGGGTTAAACCCCCCCGCCCTGGGAAAAGTGGGTACCCAGGGCCCGATCCTGCACCCCCCCACCCCAGGGACCCACCTCGGGGGCTGGCGGGGGGGGAGTGGCGGCTCCCCAAGTCCTTGTCCTCCAGGAGCACGTCCAGGGCGTCCTCGCCCTCCCAGAGCCGGTCGGGATCGACCCCCCGGTAATCTGGCTCCTCCCGGGGGCAGGGGGCGAAGGTGGGGTGGTGGTACGAGAGGCTGGCGGGGGGGGCGCCGTGGCTCAGCTGCTGAGAGGGAGGTGGGGGTGAGGGGGTGTCAGCCTGGGACCCTGCGCCCCCCAGCCGTGCAGGGGCTGAGGCCGGGTGCACTCGTGTCATGCATGAGCACATCTTGCCCCGCCCCCGACACACCAGGCCTCACACCCAGATGGGCTGAGGCTGGGCAGACTCGTGTCATGCATGAGCACGTCTTTCAGACCCCTGCCAACCTCTCCCTGCACCCAAACCTGAGTGGGCTGAGGCCGAACACACTTGTGTCATGCATGAACACAATTTCCCCTGTAACAGCAGGCCCCAAACCAGAGTGGGCTGAGGCCGGATGCATTCGCGTCATGCATGAGCACATCTCTCCCGCCCCCTGCAACACCAGGCCCCAAACCTGGGTGGGCTGAGGCTGAACACACTCGTATCATGCATGAGCACATTTTCCCCTGCAACACCAGGCCCCAAACCCAGGTGGGCTGAGGCCGGACACACTCATGTCATAGATGAGCACATCTCTCCCGCCCCGCCAGGCCCCAAGCCCAGGTGGGCTGAGGCCGGACGCACTCGTGTCACGCATGAGCACGTCTCCCGCCCTGCCAGGCCCCAAACCCGGGTGGGCTGAGGCCGGACGCACTCGTGTCACGCACAAGCCCACCCTCCCCGCTACCTGGGGCGGGGTGAAGCTGAGATAGAGCGCGTCTCCGGCGGGCAGGCTCCTCCGCCGCGGTTCGGTGCCGCGGCGTGCCCGCGCGCCGCCCTCCTGCCGCAGCGCGCCCAGCTGCCTCCGGGCCTCCTCCAGCTCGCGCTCCAGCCGGCCGCGCTCCTGCTCGCTGTCCCGCAGCCGCGTCTCCAGCGCCGCCGCCTCCTGCGCCCGCTCCTGGCAGAGCTGCCGGCAGCGCCCCAGCTCCTCCTGCAGCAGCCCGTGCTGCCGCTGCAGCAGCGCCAGCTCCGTGGGGCCGGGCTTGTCGCCCGCTCGCGCCGGCGGCTCGGCCAGGGTGGGCTGGGAACCGCGGCGGGACGGCTTCTCGGTGCCCTCCAGCAGCTGCAGCTCCAGCAGCGTGTCCTGCTGGCTCACCACCGCCTGCGGGGAGGCGGGCGGGGGTGTGGGCAGGGGGTGCGGGGCAGGGGGGGGTGCCGGTGCGTGTGTCGTCCCCCCCCCGCCCGCCGATCCCCAGCCCCACGGCAGGCTCCCACCGACCTGGAGCTCGTGCAGGAGGGTGTAGAGGTTCACCAGGCGCTGGTTGATCTCCTGCGGGGGGGAGAGGACGGGACGGTGAGCCCCTGGTGAAGCCGGGTAGGGAAACTGAGGCACGCTGGCAGCACAAGGAGGGAGCCAGGGCTCTCCCCCATCCCGTCCCCCCCCTTACCTCTTGGGGTACCCTCTGCAGGTTGCCGTTTCCATCCTACAGGGAGAGGACAGTGATGCCGCGGTGGCCGTAGCACGGAGCGGGGGGGTGTCCCCCCCTGCCATCCCCCCCGCCATCGCCCCCCTCGCCGCACTCACCCGCTGCCCAGCATCTGAATCCGCCCTGCAAAACTCCAGGGAGCCGTTGAAGCTGCCGGCGTCGCCGTCTGCAGGGAGAGGCAGGGGGTGAGCCCCACTGCGGTCCCGGGGGTCCCCCGGCCAGGTGCAAGCCCCCTTCCCCAGCCAGCACATGCCCCCCCCCTCCATCCCCCGCCTTACTGCTGGCGCCGGGGCTGGGGCAGCTCTCGGCCTCGGCGAGGTTATTCTGGTCCCGGTCGCGTCCGGAGCCCGTGAACATCTCCTTGAGGCATTCCACTGCGGGGAAACACAGGATGAGCCCCACGCCACGGCGGGGAGGGGGGGGCAGACCCCAGTTTCCCCATCCGGAGCGTCGCACCCGGGCGGTTCAGGTACACGCGGCCGCTGTCCCATCCGTACCTTCCCGGATGGCGTCGTGCATCAGCTTCTCCCCTCGGGAACCCTCGGCCGAGTCGGAGCGGAAGAGGGTGCGGGGGGCCAGGGCGGGCGAGGGCTCCTCGCAGCCGCTGGCCAGGGCCAGCATGTCGGCGAAGAGCCCCACCTTCTCCTCCAGCAGCGCCGCGATCTTCCGATCGTGTTGCAGGATCCGGTCTGTGGGGTGGTGATGGGATGAGCAGGGCGGGGGGTGGGACGAGCAGGCCCGGGGGGGGGGGGGACGGGGACCCCCAAAGTGGCAGCACCCACCTTTCAGCTTGCGTAAGGATGCTTCGATCTCCGTCTCGATCAGGGGAAAGTCCTGGCGGCTGGGGCAGCTGTGGGGGACGGGGCGGGACGGGGCGGGTCAGAGCGGGGAACCCCCAACCCCACCTCACTGCGTCCGCCCTTCCCACCAGCCACATCCTGCCAAGGCTCAGCAGACCCACCGTCACCCACCCCGTGGCCGCGGGGACCCCCAAAAACGCCCCCCACACCCCCACCCCCAGGGCTGACACTCACAGGCTGACCGTCTGCTGGATGACCTTCATCCAGTTGTTGCGGTCGTCGCGGGAGGCGGCGTGGACCTCGTACATCTCCGGCGGCGCCGCGCTGATCAGGAACATCCCCTTCTCCTGGTTGGCGATATCCCGCACGATGAGGTTTTGCAGGGAGATGACGGCCGGCTTGTCCTGCGGGACAGGGGACGGGGTCGCAACGCCATCCCGGCGCCGGCACAGCCGGCCCGGCAGCGCTGGGGGGCCGGGAGGCGGGGGGCCGAGCGGCGGCGGCAGCTCACCAGCATGGGGAAGGTGTATTTCTGGTCCTTCTCTTGCAGGAAGATGAGGACGTCGGTCATCAGCAGCACCAGGACATCTGGAAGGCAGCGCAGGGATGGGGGATGCTGGGGCGGGTGCGAGGCCGCGGCGTGTCCCACCCGCAGAGCCCCAGGGACCCCCAGACCCAGGGCCCCTCCAAAAGTCATCTGTGCAGGGTGGGGGCCTCCCAGCAGCCCTGTGTCCAGGCACCCTGCTCCACAGGCATCCCCGTGCCCTGGTACCCCCATCCCACAGCACCCCAATGCCCCGGTATCCCCGTGCCCTGGTACCCCCATCCCTCAGCGCCCTGGTCCCCCAGTACCCCCATCCCCCAGCACCCCAATTCCTGGGTACCCTCATCCCCAGCAACCCCATGCCCCAGTACCCCCACCATCCCACAGCACCCTGGTCCCCCAGTATCCCCATGCCCCAGTACCCCAATCCCCGACTATTCCCATCCCACAGCACCCCAATCCCCATGCCCCAGTACCCCAATCCCCAACTATTCCCATCCCACAGCACCCCAATCCCCGAGTACCCCATCCCACAGCACCCCCATCCCCCGGTCCCCACCCCCCAGCAACCCCATGCCCCAGTACCCCCATCCCACAGCACCCCAATCTCCCAATATCCCCATCCCCCGGTACCCCCACCCCACAGCACCCCCACCCCACAGCACCCCCAGTCCCCACCTTTGAAGCGCCCGGCCGCCGTTTTCCAGAGCATGCAGCCGCTGTGCACCAGCTTGCGCCGCATGAGCTCGTCCTTGCCGAAAACGCCGGCGCGGCTCTCCCACGGCAGCTGCACTTTGGCCCGGCCGTCCACGCGCTTGTAGACGTCCCACAGCCGCGCGTTCATCTCGCACGCGTGCACCTCCTCGTTGATGGACGAGATCAGCTCCTTCACCAGCTTCAGCGCCCGCGACAGGTCCGCCGAGTCACCCTCGTTGTCTGGGATGAAGGGTTGGGGGGGCGCGGTCAGGGCTGGAAATGCCCCCCTTCCCCCCCCAGCATGGGCAGCCCCCCCACGTCGCCTGCGTGCCCCCCAGCCCCGTTACCTTTGGAGTTCTTCAGGATGCGCTCGATGAGCACCGGGTACTTGGTGATCCTCTGCGTCACCAGCAAGATGCACTCGGGCACCCCGTGACGTCGGAGCAGCGGGGACCGCGTCATCCTCTGGCCGGCCGGAGGGAGGGAGGGAGGGAAGCACAGGGCACCCCGTTAGCAGCAGCCCCCCACCCCGCCCCCGGTGCTCATAACCACATTAAGAGGCATTAGGGAGAGACGCCATTGGGGAAACTGAGGCACAGGGTTGGCAAAAGTGTCTTCCAGCAGGGGCACGAAGCCCGGAGCCCACAGGGAGACCCCGACACCCATCCCTGGGGTCCCTCCGGAGCCGTGCGGGGCCGACGGGCGCTCACCCGGATGAACTGCTGGAAGCGCTTGTCGCGGGCGAGCAGGTCCTTGTACTCCTTCACGGCTTTGGTGTGCTTGCTGCAGAACTCGGAGTAGGCTTTCTTCAGCTGCTCCGCGCTGGCACCCGAAAACTTGGGGCGGGGGGAGACGAGGGGACGTCAGTGAGGCCGCTGTGCCCCGCCAGCACCCGCTGGCCGTGGTGGCCCCGCGCCGTCCCCACCTGGTTGACGAGGATGTCCCCCAGCCGGTTGATGACGAAGTTCTTGTTGCTGTCGTGGGCCAGGGACTCCCTGCGACGCTCCAGGAGCTGCGCCAGGAACCGCTCATGGATCTGGCTCAGCTCGTCCACACAGGGGAAGATCTTCAGCACCGTGGCGGGATCCACCTGCAGGTCCTCCAGCATGGCCTTGCGGAACATGTTGGCCATGATCTTCAGCGTGCGGACGTGGTGCATCTCCGTCTGGATCAGCTCTGCCGCGGGTGGGACGGGTGAGGGGGGGCAGCGGCCGCGGCGGGTCCCAGCCTGCTCCGTCCCCACCGCCTCTGGGTGTCCCCGTCTCTGCCTCCCCATCCCCGTGTCCCCTGCCCTGTCCCCGTGTCCCCTGCCCTGTCCCCGTGTCCCCACATCTGCGTCCCCATCCCCGTGTCCCCTGCCCTGTCCCCGTGTCCCCTGTCCTGTCCCCGTGTCCCCACATCTGCGTCCCCATCCCCGTGTCCCCTGCCCTGTCCCCGTGTCCCCACATCTGCATCCCCATCCCCATGTCCCCCATCTCTGCACCCCAATCCCCATGTCCCCTGCCCTGTCCCCGTGTCTCCATCTCTGCATCCCCATCCCCATGTCCCCTGCCCCGTCCCCGTGTCCCCACATCTGCCCCCCCATCCCCGTGTCCCCACATCTGCCTCCCCATCCCCATGTCCCCACATCTGCCCCCATGTCCCCCATCTGTGTCCCCATCCCCATGTCCCCTGCCCTGTCCCTCCACCCCCATCTCACCCCCGTGTCCCCAGGCCAGCCCACCCCCACGCGGCCGCCCACCGTAGATGACGTCCTGGCGCTTCATGACGTCCATCTTGTGCTGCTGCAGGTAGCTGTTGTCGACGGCCAAGCTCCACGAATCCGCCTCGAAGTCCTTCCCGTCCGTCTCGAAGTCGCTCATCAGCTGGTTGAGGATGACGTCGGGGCCTGCGCGGGAGGGCGGTGGGAGCCGGGGGGCTGGCCCTGCGCCCCGTGCCCCCCCACCCCGCGTCCCCCACCCCGGTGGGTCCCCACCTTCGTCGATGAGCGACTCCACCGAGAGCGTGCGGTTGCGCATGTTGAGGGAATCCGTGGACTGGGACAGGATCCGCCGTATCCCCAGGGGAGACTCATCGTTGAACGTCCTGGGGCAGGAAGGGACGCGACATGATGGGGACACCCTGGGGACACCCCCTGACCCCCCGTTTTCCCCCCACTCACCCCGCGATGTTGGTGGTAGAGACACTCTTGGAGAGGGAGAGGGAGGGTCGGCTGCGGCGGGGACCCAGCAGCGTCTGGCGGAAGCTCTCCGAGGGGTAGATGGCCGAGTTGGGGCGCTCCCGGATGGCGGCTGGGGTGGGGGGACACCGGGGGTCAGCACTGCCACCCCCTCCGCCACCCCCCAGGCTGCGCACAGCGTCCCCGCTCCCACGGGGGACACCCCGACACAGCAACCCCCCAGCATCCCCGCCCGGGGATGTGTCCCCCAGCCCTCCCCGGGGGTGTCCCCGCAGCCGGGAGGGGGACCTGGCCCTGCCGCGACACCTCGACGCGAGGCAGCGCTGGGGGGGGAAGGGCTGTCCTCCCCCACCCCTCCCAGCACATCGCACCCCACTCACTTTTATTGCGCAGCGAGACCGACTGCAACGCCGAGCTGTTCTTCAGCAGCGCGGCTTTCTGTTGCTGGGGGGGGGAGCAGAGGCACCGTGGCGGGTGTCACCATCCCCGTGTGCCCCCCCAAACCCACCCCCCAAAAAAAGCCTGTCTTGGCTGAGACCGGCCAGCTCGTGCCACTTGTGGCAGCCGCTCACCTTCTGCTTCACCTTGGTGCAGTTGGGCAGCGTGTCCTTGCAGCGGTTGTGGATGGTGACGTTGCAGGCTGGGGAGGGGGGACGCATGCGGTCAGGGAGGGGTGACGGCACGGCCACCCCCGGGAGACATCGGGGGGACCCTCCCGCCACCCCCACGCCGCGGGAGCCGCCATCACCGGAGCGACGGGAGCAGATGCGGGAGGAATCCGGGAGCCGCAGCTGCCAGGGAGCAGCTGAGCTGCCGCGGTGCCGCCGAGACCCCCCCCCCCCGACCCCGGGGGACACGATGCCCCGCGCCAGCCCGGTGCCACGGGCACACCGGCTCCGCCGGCACCGCAGCGTCGCCCGCACCGGGGGAGCCGGAAGGAGCCGGCTGCCATGCCGGGACGTGCCAGGGCGGCACGCCGGTGCTTGCCAGCTCGGAGAAATCACCTCCGTGAGCATCCCTCCCGCTCCGCGGCACGAACCCGCGCGGCCAAACCGGGACCAAGCGCCCGCTCGCCGTGCCGAGCCGGCAACGCCGTCGCGGCTGTTTCGGCTACTCACTGGGGCAGATAAGAGCTTCCTTGGCCGTGATGCTCTTGTTGCAGGCGAAGCACATGGTCATGCCCGAGACGGTGATGGTGGTGAAGAGGTGGCCATTGGTGTAGCGGGCGTCCTTCTCCTTGCCCTCCTTCATCTTCTCCTTCTCCTTGCTCTGCCCGGAGAGATGCGACGGGCGCCTGACGGGGCTGCGGCACGGCGGGCGCCCGGCGGCACCACCCGGCACGGCCCCCGCTTGCCTCGGGATGCGGTTCATGGTGACGGGGAGCCAGGGCTGACGAGGGACGCCCTGGTCCCCCGCGATGCTCGGGGGGTCCTGCCACCCCGGGGTGGGGAGGACGGGGAGCCGAGCGGCTGGGGAGAAGCCACCCCGATCGCTCCGCTCGCCCGTGCTTCCCATCATCCCATAACCATGACAACCGGGTGGCTGCGGGAGAAATCCCCCCCGCCCCAGCACATGTCCCCCCCCCGGCATGACAGCCGACAGCCCCAATGGGGACGAGATGCGGGGGCCGCAGCAGGGTGTGGGGGGGGCGATGATGCTTCCTGGCACCCATGGGGGCTGGGGGCAATGCTGGAGCATGGCAGCCGTCAGTCCTGAGCCTTCTCACCTCCTTTTTTTATCCAAAGTGGATATTTTCACCCTTTGTCCCCCAAAACGGGGGTTCGGAGGCCAGCTGCCCCCCATGGGGACGCTGTTGGGGTCCAGCCTGAGGACCCCGGTGCTGCCGGCAGCTCACCATGGTTTTGCTCTCCCAGAAAAAGGGAGCGAGCCGGCGTTGTCCCGAGCATCTCGAGGGCGTCCGCTCCTGCCTCGGACCCCCCCGCACCCCGACCGGCACAGAGCCGCCTTTGTGTCCCCCCCCCGCCGCCGTGGCACCCGGCCGTGCCTGGCACCGGGGCACCCACCGGGTGGGGGACCCTCTCCGCGCCAGCACCCCTCCACCGGCGGCGCTGTGGGTCCCAAACCCCCTCCCCGTGCCTCAGCGCAATGACGAAGGGGGTCCCGGTTTCCCGCTCCTGAGCCCCCCAGGAGGGTGGGTGAGAAGCCAAGGGCCCCCCCCGGAGAGGAGCCAGGCAGGTGGGGAGGAAGGTGAGGAAGACCATGGGAGCCCACAGGACAGGAGGGGGCTGAGCAGAGCATCCCCCCACCCCGAGGCCACCAGGGAGAGGGGACGGGGGTGCAGCCCCCGCCGGGGGGTTCCCCGGGAGCGGGGGGGATGGGGCGCTCACCGGCGCGCTGCAGAGGGGTCTCTCCACCTCCCCGTCCGTCGGGAACGGGGCGCAGGAGCAGCAGCACATCCCGGCCCCGCAGCCCCCCGGCCCGGCCAGCAGCGAGCGGCACCGGCCACGACGTCTGACCCCCGCTCCGGCCCCCCCGGGCCTGGGCCTGGATTTTTTGCTTTGCTTTTTTCTTTTTTTTTTCCCCCTGGTTTTTTTTCCTGTTGTGGTTTTTTTTTTGCTTTCCTAATTTTTTTCTTCCTTGCTTTTCTTTCTTTCTGTTTTCTCTCCTTTTTACCTTTCTTTTCTCTTTCCTTCTTTCAGCCTTTTTTTTCTGCTTTCCTTTTTTCTTTTTTTGACATTTCCCCCTTTTCCCCTTCATTTTCTCCACTTTTCTCTCCTTTTTTTTTTTCTGCTTCTCTCTTTTTTTTCTGCTTTTCTCTCCTTCGGTTTTTTTTCTGCTTTTCTCTCCTTTTCTCCTTTCCTTCCCTTTTTCCTTTTCCCAGTTTTTGCCTTTTTCCCCCCCCTTGTGTGGCCCCCCCGGGACCCGGGCCCCACAGCCCCTCCGGCCCCGGCCGCAGGAAACCGAACCGCCGCCAGACAAAGGCAGGAGCCGATTCCTCTTCCTGCCGCCGCGGCCCCCCGCCATCGGCCTGCCTGGATCTGCCCCCCAGCACCGGCTCCCACCGCCCCGGACCCCCACCCACACCCACACCCCACAGCACACCCGGGTTCCCCCGCCTGGGTCCCCCCCACCCACACCCCCAACCCGCAGCACCCCATGGTGTCCCCCCCACCCGGACCCCCACCCCTGTCTGGGTCCCCCCACCCCGTAGCACGCCTGGGTTCCCCTGCCTGGGTGCCCCTCACCCAGACCCCAACCCTCAGCACGCCTGGGTCCCCCCGACCCCACAAAGGCCACAGTAGGTGGGGGGGGGACACACACATGGGTGCAACCGGTGACGGTGCCATAAAACCCCCCAAGGCTTCGGCATCACCCCTGGCTGCCCTGGAAGCATTGGGGGGGAGGGGGGGGAGAAGAGGAATTTGGGGGGCCTGGGGGGATTTGGGGCTCCGGCTGCCCACCGGGGCTGGGCAGGGGACATTTTGGACAGGGACTCTCCCTCCGACAGCAGCCCCAAATCCAGCCCGGTGGGGGACAAAAGACCCCCCACCCCTGCTCGGCGGGGGGGGCCCACAGAGGGTCCCTGGGACAGGGACGCCGAGGACATGGCAGCCCGGTGTGGGGACGGGACCGCCGCCGGCACAGCAAGGGGTGACTGGGGTGGGGGTGACCGGGGTGGGTGACCCCCACCCAGCCCGGACACCCGGGTCCAGCAGCAGGTTTGGGGGTGTCAGGCTGCACCCCACGGCTTGGGGGGTCCATCAGAGGCAGCAGGACACGAGTCACCACGTGGCTGTAAATAACTGAGTGGGGGGCAAACCAGCGGCCGTGCCAGCGCCTCCGTCCCCGCGCCCCCTAAAACACAACAGGGTGGCTGGGGGTGCCGACACCACTCCCCAAAATACCCCAATGCAAAAACCCCCCCCCAGCATCACCCCCAAACCCAGCAGCAGCCAGCACCACAACCCCCGCCCCGGCCAACGCCGCCGGCACAAAAACGGGTGTTGAACCAAACCGCCGGCATCGGGCACCGCGGCGTCTCAGGCCGGGGGGTTCGGAGGGTCCCCCCAGCTCCGACCAACCTGGCGCTGGCGGGGAGCAGAAAGTTTCTCCGCTTTAAATAGAAATCGGGGGATTTTTTGGGGTTGGTTTTTTTCCTCTCCCGGCGCCGCGGTGCGACGCCTACGGCGGGTGTATTTCTGCTGGCACCGACACGACTTCGCCCAAGATAGCCCGTTTCTTTTTCCTGCGTGAGAACACACCCGCGCCAACCTCCGGAGCCGAAAAACTCAAGCCAGACCCGGGAAGAAAGATTTTGGGGCAATGACACCCCCAGCCGCCACCACCCCACGGTGTCGCATCCCCTCGCCCGCAAAAGAATCAGAGCCACCTGCAGCACCCCCGCCTCCGCGCCGGGTGCGAGGAGCCGGGGTTGGGGGTGCAGCCCCCCCCCCTAAAAAAAACAAAACAACGAAGGTCTGACCTGGGTGATGGATCCGAGCCCCGAAAAGGCGTCACGGAGGCACGTCGGGCCCCCCCTCGTCGGGGCCGGTCCCCCCCGCCGCCCGCCACCCCGGCGTTGAACAAAGCCAGCGCCGTCCTCACCGGCGCGGCAACAAAAGATGCCGCCGCGCCGGGGCCGAAACTGCGGGGGGATGCCCGAAAGCCCCTTCCCGCCCCCCCCCCCGCCAAGAAGATGGGGTGCCCCCCTTCCCCAGCGCACAACAGCTCTATTTTGACCCCAAATTTGCCCCCTCTGAGGATTCAAGCCGCCGGAGGAGCGGGGCTGCGGGGCTGGGTGGGTGCAGGCGGGTGGGGGTGCAGCGAGGGACCCCCTTCCGCTGTTTTGGGGGGCTCCAGAGAAGGCAGTGGGGGGGGGATGCCTCCCCCCCAAAAGCAGGTACCGCTATGGGAGAAGGGGTCCCCATGATTGTAAAGCTGCGGCAGGACGGGGGGGAAGGGGGGGGTTCCCCGCATATCCCATCTGCAAAGCCCAGCCGGGGGGGGCCCCGCTGCTTTGTGTGTGTGTCCCCCCCCGCTGCCTTTGATGGGCCCCCCCATTTCTAAAGCGGTGGGGACGGTGGCTGCTCTCCAAGTGGAGCCGTCCCCTCCCGGGGGACACACACACCCCCCACCAGCCCCCCCTCGGCCCAGGGTGGGGCGAAACGGGTTTTGATGAAACTTTCTTTAAACAAAAACCGCCATTTCCCCGCCCCGGCCGGCACAGGAACCAACAACCACTTCCCCCCCACACACCCTGCCACCGCCATCTCCGCCGGCCCCCCCCAGATCCCAGACCTCAGGGCCGAACACCCCGAAAACCTCCAGCCGCTCCCCAGGTGGCTCAGACCTGACGAACTCGGTGCATGCAAGGCCAGTCCGCACCACGTGAGCCGGGGCAGCACCGCCGCTGGGGTTTCCCCCCCTCGCCCCGCTGCCAAAAACCCCCGGCTTGGGGTAAACTGAGGCAGGGGGGCTGGGGGGGGGGCTTGGCTCGCCCGCCGCAGCAGCCGCAGCAGGAGCACAAAGCCCTGCCAAGCGCAGGCAGCGCCCGGCACCAGCTGGGCCCCCCCTTTGCCCCCCCCTTTGCCCATCGTTTCGCCACGCCAGCGATTGCCACATGCTCCGGGCAGCACGACAGCACCCAGCCGCCCCCCCCCCCCGCCCCCGCCAAGTCACGGGCGACGGGGACACGCTCCCACGGGACGAGAGCGGCTCTCCGTGCCTCAGTTTCCCCATCGCCCAAGTGATGGCGGGGCTTTGTCCCCACCGGGCTGCGGACAATGAAAAGGTGGGGTGGGGGGGGGGTGTCCCACCTCGCTCCCACCCCCTTGGCAGGAGGAGAAGGCGACTTCCTCACCCGCCGTGCCGGAGCTGGAAGGTTTCCACGCCACCAAAAGGGCTTCGGCTTCGGCGGAAACAAGGCTGACGGGGCGAGAGCGATGGGGGAAGTTGAGCCGTCGCTGGGCCGAAGAAGTTGCCGGCGGGATGTTCGGCGGGTGGCGGCGGTCCCTGCCCGGCGGCGGGGCGAGGGCGGCGGGGCGGGCAGGGGGGTTATTGTCTTCCCCGGAGACCCCGCTGCACAATGGGGAGCGGCTGCGCCCAGGCTGCCGGAGGGTCCTCGCCCACCCCCCCCCCATTTGCTGGGGACCCCCTCCGAGGTGCATAAACACACATACCCCCACCCTTCCTCTGAGCATCACCCCATCCCCACGCACCTCCCTCCAGCACCCCCTCGCCCTGGCAAGACCCCCAAACCTCCCCCCACCCCAGCCAGGCGGGGCAGCGACCTGACCCCCCACCCCGGGGGGGAGGGTGAGCACCTGGGCTGGACGGGAAGCAGGAGCAGGGGCGGGAACACCCCCACCACCCCCCCCCGAAAGGGAGAGGGGCTGGGGGGGACCCCCCGCCCGGGGGGGGGCTGCACGGGACCGCGACCCGCCGGGACCCACCTTGGCGCGATCGCTCCTCGCCCGGGCCAGCGACTCGAGGCGGGACATAATCGGCGGGGCCGCTCCGCTCCTGCCCGTCCTGCCCTCCCCTGCCCGCCCTGCCCGTCCCTCCCGCCGCCGGCTCCGCCCCCCCGGGGGCGGGTCGCGCTGCCGGCCCCGGCCGCGTGCTGCCCGCGGGCCTTTGTTCGGGAGGGGGCGGGCAGCGGGCAGGATCGGGCCCCGGGATGGGGTGGACGGCGGGCAGGATCGGGCCCCGGGCAGGGACCGGTGGCCTGGGAACGGGGACCGCGGGGTCACTCCGGATCCAGCATGGCTGCTGGGAATGGCCACTCCAGAGTCACTCCGGATCTGGGAATGGCCACCCTGGAGTCACTCCGGATCCGGCCGCGGCTGCTGCAGAAGCATCGCGCCGGAGTCCCCCGCATCGGAGCCCCAGGGTCCAGCCCTTGCTCTCGTGCCTCAGTTTCCCCTCCCCACCCACACCCAGCACCCAGCCTCAGCCCCACGGAAACCCCACAACCTCGGGGGACCACGGCCCGTCCCCCGCCTGCATCCTCCCGGGTGACACCAGGGCTGGAATCCCAAAAGGAAGAAGAAAATCCCACAGGATTTCAATCCCCCATGGCACAGCCGCCGCAGGACGGCCCGAAACTCCCCCGGAGCCCCGGACACCCCCAGAGTGCAGTTTCAGGGTGACACACGGATCCTGTCCCTGCACTGCGGCCCCTTTTGCCTCCATTTTGGGGCTTTTACCTCGCAAACAGAGCAAATCGATGCCAGACCCGGCTCCTGCTTGTTGGAGGCGGGGGACAGAAAAAGCCGCTTTCCCATCCAGATCCCCAGCGACAGAAAGTCACGCTAAAGGCGGGATTTCAGAAAAATTTTGCTTTTTTTCCCTTAAAACAGCCTTTTTGGAAGAGCACCAGGAGCTGGCCTAACCTCAACCTGGTTGAACGTTAACTCGCCGTCTGGAGAAGCCGGGGTTTACTGGATTTATCCCGCTCACTGCCAGAGATAACGCTACCGAGGCACCGGGAGACCCCCACGTCCCGGCAGAGCCCGGCGCTGCGGGGCGACGGGAGCCATTTCGGCGACCTTGCCCGCAGGCGGCACCCGGCGAGCCCCGGCGCGAAGCCACCCGCCCCGCTGCGGGGTGCGCGGGGGCAAAGGGCTCCTTAAGCAAATAAATGTCCCTTTTTCTCCGCGTTTCCGAGCCCGGCGGCACTTGACGCTCACCAAGGGGACGGGGACAAAGCCGCGTGGGCAACTGGGAGAGACGCCGGCGGCTCTCGGCGTAACGAGCGACGGCGAAAAGCCACCGATGCTGCCGGGAGGGGCCCCCGCTCTTCCACCTCGATTTCCCAGCAGAAATCATTGCCTGCGGCAAAGGAAACGGCCCGGTGGTGCCGAATCCGGCGCTGCGAGCCCTGCGGGATACGGGTGGGATGCACCCGCGCAGGGTGGGATGCCCCCACGAGCAGCTCCCAGGGAAGGGGAGAAGTCGGAAGCCGGAGCGGAACTGTCGGAAAAACACATCCAGTGACTCAAACGCAGGCGGCAGCTCCAGCCGGAGCACTTTACCGGAGGCAGCCGTGGCCGTTAGCCCAGCGCGGGCTCGTTCCCGGGCGGGGGCCCAGCTGCCGAGGCTGGGTTTTAATTAAATCTCGGTCCCAAAAGCAGAACCAAACCCTCGCAAGGCCACCCTGAGCGTCCGGGGGGCACGTGGTTACGCTCCTCCTTTCACCCAGAGCTTAATTCCTAACTTCTCATTTCCTCCCTGTGTACAAACCCCTCTGGCCAGGGTTTGCTTCTGCTTCCCCCTGCCCTGCCATAACCCTAAAACAGCCCCAAAAATGACGGAAAGAAGCCCTGAACAGGCGATCGACCACCCCAGGGCAGGATGTGGCCGGTGGGGAGGCTCCGGTGATGCCCGTGGGGGGGTCCAGTGCCCCTTCCCGCGTGGCAGGGTCAGATCCGGGCACTGGAAAGCCCCGCGGTGCCGCGAGCATCACGTGGAAGGGGGAAGCGGCGGCGGCTCAGCCCTAAAAAGTCAGGAAGGGAGGAGATGGGGGTGCTCTGGCTGCAGAGGGGACCCCACGGCCCCAGGGCAGGAACCTGGTCCCCCCTCCCCAAGGCCAGTGCACCCCAGCACCAGCCCCTCGCCAAAACTGCTGACGGGCATCACCACGGGGATGCAGCCGCCCCACAGCATTGCGGGTGTCGGATCCTGGGGTCCCCCCCCGCCATGGCCCACAGCCCCCCAACATCACGTGGTCCATCCCTGGCATAAGCAAGGGCCAGTCTGGCGTCGTGTGGTGCTCAGGCAAGACCCGCAGTGGCAGCGACGCCCCGGGACCCCCACGGGACCCCCGGGACTGAGCCGTTCCCATGACTCACCCTGGGCGCACGACGGCCGTACATGGCTGGGGGTCCCCGGGGACGGGCCCGTGCCGAGCCCCCGCAGCAGCAGCGAGCTCGGCCCCGGCGGCTGGGATTATTATTTCTTCCTGAAATAGCATGGTCCCTCCCCCCGGCAGCGTCCCCGCTCCCCATGGCCGCTTCCCAGCCAGCGCCCGGCCCCGCGGAACCCACACAAGGCCCCAGCTTGACCCCCCCAGGGTGGTGCTGGGTGCTCTCTGCTCCCCCCCAGCATTTTGGGGTCCCCTCTATTGGGGCCCCCACCAATGTCCCCCATTGAGCCCCACTGCCCCACTCCAGGGGGACCCCAGAGACCCGTCCCCATCCCTCTGCTTGGGACCCCCCCCAGCTACAAGCACCCGTCTGCAGAGCGTGACGCAAAATCTGTCCCGTGTCCCCCCCACCCGGCCCGGGGATGATGCTGCCTCAGCCAGTGGCGCAGCCACAGGGACCCCCAGCACCACCCCCGTGCCACCGGCCACTCTGGGGTGGGCGCCCCGCGCCCCAATCCCCCCTCGCCCCAATCCCCCCTCGCCGCTCCGCCGCCTGATGCAATCACCACGTGCAGGGCTCGGCGTCCCACCGCCTCCGACCCGCTGCCTCCGTCCCGCTGCCTCGGCCCGCATCGACCCCCTTTCCCCATCCGTCTGCCCGAGGGGGCCGGATCCGGAGCACCACCAGCCCCCAGCCTTCAAGGACCCTTCTCCCTCCCCGGAGATTTTATAGGATGAACTTAGCTAAACCAAGACTTGGCAAGAGCCTGGCCTGAGCAGCCCTTTCCCGCTGCTAAACAAAAATAACACAAATAATAATAATAAATCCTGGATTTAAACCCATTTGCAGCCCTGGTTCGGCACGCAGCAGGGTGGGATGAGGATGGAACGGTCCCGACTGCGGGGTCCAGACCATGCCAGGGAGGGTTTTGGCCCATCGGCGCTGCGGGGGGAGCGCGGCCCCCGTGATGATGTTAACAGCTGGCCGTTAATCCAGCTGGCCGCTGCCCGGCAGGGAGGAGGCAGGATGAGATCAGGGGCCTGGGGATTAATGGCTTCACAAGGTGGCAAATGGCAACGCTGAGGGGCTGCCTTGGGGCGGGGGTGGCAAGGTGGGCTTCACCCCCCAGAAGCGGGTGGCAGGGGGGTGGTCTGCAACACCACGGGGACATAAAGCCGCCGGCGGCCCCTCTGCCGCCGAGGTGCCGCGCGCAGTGCCCTGCCTCAGTTTCCCCCTAAGCTCCTGGCTCCGCGGGAAGGGTCGGGGCGGCTGCGGAGGCCCCCCCCGTGCCCCCCCCACTGTCCCACGGCCACCCAGACTCAACCTAAGCACCCCACGAGCACGCACCGCCTCTCTATGAGAAATGGGGAAACTGAGGCACGGGGGTGGGGTCTCAGCAAGGTCCTGCCGCCCCCCCGGGCTGGGAAGGAGCCGGAGGAAAATGTCCCCAGTGAAGGACTCGCTGCAGGAACCCGCGGGGCTGGAGCGGCGGGGCCCGGGGGGGGGCGTGCGGGCGGAGGGCGCGGCGCGCAACCAAGCGCCCCGCCGCCAGGAAAAGCCTCATTTCCTCGGCCGTGGCGAGGGCCGAGCCCGGTGACCCCCGGCGGGACCGTCCCCCGGCCCGCAGCGGGCAGGGGGGTCCCCGTACGGCCCCCGCCCCGCCTCGCTGCCGGCGGAGAGCGGCTTTGCCACCGGTGCCCGCCGCCGCCGGCACTCGGCACCCGGTGCCCTCCCCGGGGGGGCTCCGGCTGCGCCGCGGCGGCGTGAACGTGGGGACACGGGGGCGACGGCAGCGCCACCCCAACCGCATCGCCGGTGCCCGGGCGGGAGCCGGTGTCCGCCGGGCAAACGCCTCCTTCCTCCGTCTCCTTCCCCGAGGGAATCGGGGGTCCCCCCCCCCCCCCTTAGATCCCCAAGTACAAAACCCAGCGATGGACGGTACCGGGTGGGAGAGGGGAAACTGAGGCACGGCTTCCCCAAAGGGCAGAGCATCAAACGACCCCCCCCTCCCACCCCCGCCGCCGCGTTTCGGGAGCGAACCGCCCTGCCACCCCCTCCGCCTCCCCTCCCTACCTTCGTCTTCCCCGTCATCCTCTTGATGAAGCTGAGGGTCCGGCCCAGGGGGGTCTGTTCCCAGCTCTGGCTCCTCGCCTGCCCCTCCAGCTGCCCGCAGCTCCCGGCGCCGAAGCTGCAGGAGATGGAGGATCCAGCCTGGACAATCCCCCTCTGTCCCTGGCCTCTGCAGGGCCGGGAAACAGGGAGGAGCGAGCCCAGCCGCCCCGGCCCCCCGGCTTCCCCGGGGTGGCTGCTCCGCTCCCAGCTGGGTCGAGCACAGAGCCCTTTCTGTTCGCCCCGAGCCCCGCGGGGTGCGGAGACACCCCCCCCCGGTGGCTACATCCCCTCCTCGGTGACCCCCACCGGGTACCTGCTCTGTAATTTGGGGAGCGGGGCGGTGGTCCCGGCTGGTATGGGTGCAGCCGCAAGGTTGTGGGGTGCTACAGGCACGGACACCCCCCCTTTCCTGGGTGGTCCTGCTCAGGACTGGCCCTGGTTCCTTGGGGACACCCTCGGTGGGGGACAAGCCCCGCTCCCAACCCATGGCTGGGGACACGGAGGGGACGGCGCAGGGGCCGCACAGCACCATCCTTTCTGGCAAGGTGGCGGGGGGGGCCGGGGCCTGGCCCCCTCCGTGTCCCCGTCCCTGTCCTCGCTCGTCCCCCGCGGGGCTCCCGGCCAGCCGCGGGCACGACGGTGCCCGGGAACAACCGCCCTAATGAAGACGGGAATGGGCTGTGACAGGCGCCGGGGACAGAGGGGGGCCCCGAGCCGCGGCACAATGCCCTGCCGGGGGGGGCTGAGCATCCCGGGGACGGGGGGACACACACCGTCCCCTCCAGCCCGCTCGTCCCTGGGGATCTGCTCCTGCTGACCCCGATGCCGGCGGTGAGTGAAGTGTGTCGGGTCTCAGCCTCACCCTGTCGCACACAGCTGCCCCCTCCCCTCTCTGCAGCCACAAGCGACAACAACAACAGAAAAGCCCTATTTGGGCCAATATTTTAATCTCTACATTTCCCCTGGGGGCTCCCTGGTCCCTGAGCTGCCTTAACTCACACCCCAGCACAGGGGTACAGTGTGTCCCCCCAGCCCCATGGCTGCGTCCGTGTGCCCCCCCAGACTCACCCATTGACCAGGCTCTGCTGGGAGGCGAAGGGGGAAATTTCTGCAACAGCAAAAGAGAAGATGAATTAAAAGAGGGGCCAAAGCCCGGCAAGAGAAGCCGGCTCTTTCGGTCGGTGAAGCATCTGCCGCGGTCCAGGGCTGCCGCAGGGCCAGGGGGATGAGAAATAATTAACTTTGGTGGCAGCAGCATCGATTTTGGGTCATTATGAGGGAGGTTTGAGCAGGGACGAGGATGCAGCGCCAGAGGGGCGAGACGTGGGGGCCATCACCCCGGTCCTGCCCGGGGTGGGAACATGGGTGCCACCACTCACCGTCTCCATCGGGGAAGCTGTCGATGATGCTGAGCGATGCCGATTTGGAGAGGCTGCAGGCGCTGGCGCTCTGCCTGGCCCGGTATGCCGGCAGCCTCCGTGCATCCTCCTGCCAGTGGTGATGGGGTTGGCACCAGGGCCACTGGCTCCTGGCCCTACCACCCTCCACCTGCCCTTTGGCAGGGCTCGGTGGGTGCCACGGGGCAGCTGCTGGTCCCCAGGATGGTGCACCCAGTCTCATACCGGTGCCGGATGGTCCCGAGGCTCATGGGCTACCTATTTTCACCTCCCTGCCATTGATCCCCAAAATTAAGCTTCTCCCAGGGGATAACGCAGCTTGGGCGGGAGCATCCCGGACCCAGGGCGATGGCAAGGCCACCTAGGATGGGGCTTTCCTGGGGACCCATCATGATCCCCTGTCCCAGGGTCCCCTGCCCTCACCCAAGCTCAGCCCCTGAATCCATCCCCCAGCTGCAAGAGGAGGTGGGTGCTGTGGGATGGGGCACCCTGGGGTGGCAGGAGGAGGGGGAAGGGGCTCCTACCTGTGCCCGCTGCACATCAGCCTCATCCTCCTCGTCCTGGGAGAGCAGGGACTCCAGGTCATCGTTGCTGTGGATGAGGGGGGCTCGCCGGGGGTCCCGCCGGTGCCGCCCCAGCCTGTCCAGCTGCTCCGCGCTGGAGTCGATGTCATCAGGGCTCAGGCCTTTGAGACTCACACTGTGACAGGGAGATGGGGACCCTGAGCTGGGCGGGGGGACACCACCGGGACCCCAGTCCCTGCAGGGTGAGCCTTGCTCTAGCACCCGGCTTTTGGGGCATCCCCACCAGGTCAGAGCAAGGGATGCACATCTCTGGGGTGCAGCCAGGGACGCTGCACAGAGGACCCTGACCCCGGGATCGGGGGGGGCTCGGGAGCAGCGATGCGAGGGCAGGGAAGCGGGGCTGGCTGCGGGGCTGGGCTGGGGGCACGGGGCAGGTCACCGCTACCTGAGCTGGTCGTAGCCGGGGACTCCACGCAGCTCCTTGCCCGGCTCCCAGCTGTGCCGGCGGAAGGGGTCCTGGGAGCGGATGGAGGTCCGGAGGGCACAGGATCGCCGCAAGGGCACCCCCCGAAAGTGGTCTTCATCCTCATCTTCCTCCTCTTTCTCCCAGCCAGCCTCGGCGCTGGGGCGGGGTGCGGTGACAGGCTCCAGGGCCGACATGCAGCGCCGTTTCTGACCCGGGACCCCGCAGAGGGCACCTTCGCAGGGACCCAGGAAGATGTCGGGACCGTCCATGCTGCGCTCGGGGCCAGACGCTGCGGGAGGGAGGAGCGGAGGCGTCGGGGCCGGCCAGCCCAGCCCTGGCGTGGGGCATGAAACGAGTTGGGGGGGTCTCAGCTGAGCTCTGCAGCTCCCCCAGATTGTTTTTACGGCCTCTCTTGGAGCTTTAAACAGCTTTTAAAGCTTATGATGGCCATAAAGAGGAGCTGCCCTTCCCGGCCGCGTCCCCCCACCGGCGCTGACCTTGCCGAGCCCCACGCACTGCGCGGGGCCCCCCGAGCCTGCAGCGCTGGCGCCGCGATGGAGAGGGTTCCCGGCCCCCCTGGCCCCCAGCTCTGCACAAACATGGCCGGGGTGGGGGGCCGCAGCTGGCAGGAGCACACAGAAACACCCACTCGAGGCTGAGCACGGCCCCGCACCTCGCTGCCGGTTACTCATTAAGCGCCCAGGAATTTGGCTGGGATGAGAGCTGCTCCTCATCAGCTTGGCTGGGGTGGGGGGGCATGAGCAGTTATAGGGTCCCACCACCCCAGGGTGACCCCACAAGGATGCGGCCTGTCCACCTGGATACTAAAACCCCCAAATTTCCACCTCCCCGGGGTGACGCATCCCCCCGGAGCAGCCGTCCCGCGGGTGAGGATGCTCAGGTTGCTTTGCAGTCGCTTGGGGACCGGGGTTTAGTGTGGTGGCATCTGGCCCCTGCGTGTGGTCCCAGCACGGCAGCAGGATGGGACCCGGGGTGGTTTTAGCCTGGCTGTGCCCCCCCCACCACCAAAGGCCACCCCAGGCTGGGGGAGCCCCCGAGCCCCACCTGAGCACCCTGACACCCCCAGACGCCCGGGCTGCCCGCACCAGGCGGCTACAAAAGCCCTTAAAGAAAGGCCACTGTGGGGTGTGGCTCTTAGCCCCCCCCAAACCCGGCTCCCCATCACGCCCGGTCTCTCTGTCTTGCAGCAGCATCAGTGCAGCGCTGCTGGCTCTGCCTGGACCACGTAACCCCTCCGTGAAGTAAAAATCTCTTCTGCTGCTGTTTGCAAGATGGAGCCAGGGCTGCAAACCCCAGCGGAGCACCCCGATCCCCGCGCCCCAGCCCAGTGCGCCGGTCCGCGCTGCCCACACCTGCCCGTAATCCCAAAACCCCGACGCCAGCGGCCGTGCCGGTGCCCGAAGCATCCCCCGGGGCTGGCACATCCTCCCCCGGCACTGCCCAGCCCCGACTCACCCCGCTGCGCCCGAGCCCTGTGGGCAGCTCTCCCCCCAGCCAGGCCGGTTTGGGACAGGGAGGGAAATGGGATGAGATCAGCCACTTTCCTGTTTTCACATTCCCGGCCCAGTCAGCTGATTAAAAAAACCCCACTTTCCTCTGCGTCTGCCCATCATCTGCCCTTCGATCTGCCCAGGACCAGACCAGAACAAGTGAGAGGCTTTGCCATAAATAAGAAAGAATAAATAAATAGCAAAGATAGTGTCCATCACTCGGTGGCACTTCCGCCACCGATAAGTGTGGCTCTCCCCAAAAGCACACAAAGAGACCTAGTGATTTATGGGTTCCCAGGCTCGTACAGGTGTTGGTGCCCAGAAAAGCAGCCTGGATGCCCAGAAGCTTCCCAGTTTAGTGCCAGAAAAGAGCTGGGGATCTCAGGGTGTAACCCCAACCTCCCGCGCAGGGAGCCGGCAGGACGCCGCACGGGATCCTGGAGCGGCATCACGGCTGATCCCCCAAATCGAATCCCCACCCTGCGGGCAACCCTCGCCTTCGCCTGCCCCCCTCCAGCCTGCCGCAGAGCCCTGGGGTGCACCCCTCCATCCCAACAAGCCAAACCAACCCCATCTACCGCCCGTCGGCACTGGGACGCCGGCAGCAGCTTCCCACCAGCACGGCGCTCTCGCCGGCAGGGCTCTGCGGCGTTACCCGCTTGGTGCCCGGATGCCTCGGCGAGAGATGGGCTCCTCCGGCCGGGAGTCGCTGCCGCCCCACAGCGCTACAAGCCCGGCCCCGAGATGGCCTTAAGGTCCATGTTTGTGTTTCAACCCCCCCTAAAATGTCGGCGAGCACCAGCTGGAGAGCAGCGAGGAGCCTGGGGATCGTGTTACCCGCGGGCTGTGCTCGCCGGCGGCCTTCGGCCTCTGATGGGATGTGGGGACGGTGGCACGACGGCTCAGCCCAGCCAGGGGACAGGGACGTGGCGGGGATGCGCTGCTCCGTGCTGAGAACGGCCAACGCTCATCACCGGAGTGCGCGGATGGGGTTGGGACCGCCGCGGGCTCCTCTGGCCCCACCGCCCGCTCCAGGGCAGTGCCGGCTCCTGGGGACGTGTCCCCAGACACCCTGGGTGCCAGGCGGGGCGGAGGGCAACGCGTGGCACGGCGCATCCGACCTGTGCTTCCAGGCAGCTCCGACAGCACTTTGGACCCAGCCAGAGCAGCGAGCGCCAGGTCAGAGTCACGGCTCCCAGGGGAGGACGCAAGAAATGAGGTCTTCCTCCTAAAAGCCACTCCAACCTGATGCCACGGGGGGGTCTGTCCTCTGCCGAGGACGCAGAGGAGCCGGCGGAGGGTGGACGCGGGCCCGTGCCAGGGGGGATGCGGGTGTCAGCACGTCGCTCCCCATTTCTTTCCAGGCAGAGCCGGATTCCCCGGCCCCGGCGAGGATTAGCCGCCGGCCACCGGCTTTCTCGGTGGTGGAGGATGCTCGTGCTGGCCACCATGGCCAGACGGGGCAGCGGAGGAGCGGAGGTCGGAGCGACCGGCTCGAGGGTCACGACTGTGCCCTGTGGGTCGAACCCCCGCAGCAGCAGCGCGGGAGGGGGGACGCGGTCGCACGGGAGCCGCCATAGCACAGGGCAAAGGGCAGGGAAGGTGCCAGCCAGCGGCTGGGGGGCACAAAGCGGGCGAGGTGGGGGCTGCAGCACCCACGAGCGGGGCCGGTGGCTCCCGGGTGGCTCAGGTCACCCCTGGGCTGCCGGGGCCGTACCTGTCAGCGGTGTCCCATGGGAGCCCGGTCCTGGCAGCGATGCCCAGCGGTACCAGCCCTGCTCCAACTCCCCAACTGGGCGCCCTCCTCCTCCTCCTCCCCCTCCCTCCCTGCCTCTTTCACACACAAAATAAACCAGGAACCACTTGGCAAATCAGATCCTTTTCCCTGTTAACCCTTTGCCCTGCATCGATGCAGATCCGTCCTCACCAGCGGACACGGACACGTATCCCCACTGTCATGGGGGTCATGGGGCACCCCAAATTCAGCCTTGCTCCCCATTTCTCTCCTCCCTTAGCCATCAGCTGCAGCTCTGTGCTGGGCTGCAGGTGGGCCGAGCACAGAGCAGCCCTCCTATTTCCCACTCCATCACAGTTTAGGGGGCGAGAACTGCCTTAGGGACCCCCTCAGGGTCAGAACTGCCCCTTCCTGGCTCCCGGGAGTCCTTCCCATGGCAGCCCGTGGGAGTTATGAATAATCCATCTCAGGTTGTAGCAACAGGCAGGAGCTGGGCAAGCCCAAGGCACCGTAGGGCGAGGAGCGTTACTCTGTGCCTCAGTTTCCCCATCTCCCAAAGGTGGGAATTTCCTTCCCCCGGGGAGCTTTGGCATGGCACAGTCAGGCTTTCCCAACCCCACACAAGCTGCCGTCGGCTCGGGGCTGAGCTTTGAGCAGCCCATGTGGGTGTGGAGCAGGGCACCCTGAAGCTGCGATAAGGGCAGGGCGAGCGGAGGTGACTCAGGCTCGCAGCGTCACGCTGCCCACGCAGCGCTGTCTGCCGTGGGGCCGAGCCCCGTCCGCTCCCCGCTGCCGTGGGGCCGAGCCCCGTCCGCTCCGGCTCCGCGTTAACCCTTCGCACAGGACCCCGGGGGCAGCGAGCCGTCGGGCGATGCTGGAAGGGTTACGCACCTTGGACAAACCCAGCACGTCCGGATGCCGGCGGGATTTCATTTCCTGGGAAAAGCCACCGTGAAACGAAGCAGCCGCAGACGGAGCAAACCGATCCCGCGCGAGAGGCACCTGCGAGCGATAAACACCCCGGTGCGTTTAATCCCCATCTGCCAGAAGTGGCCTGGAGGTTTTGAAAAGCTCCCCGCAGCTTTTGTTTTGAGGTGTCCCGGCGCCGCTGTCACGTGAAGCACCCGCTCAGCGGAAAAATGAAGGAAAATAGATAAATGCCCTCTCGCCGCGCAGGGGCCGGACCGTGCCGCTGCAGGCGGATCCCGGGTCCCCCAGCCCGGAGCCTGCCTGCCCCTTGGCACCGTCCCTCTGCTCGATATTCCTCAGGCTAAAGCTTCAGCCTGCGAGGAACGCGTTTGTTTTAAACAAACAGGTGGCACCAAGGACCTTTGTGCAGCTTTCGGGAGAGCGGTGCCAGGGGGTGACGCCTACCTGCGGCACCCGGGGCAGAGCTGGCTCGGCTCCGCTGTGCCCTGCCCTGCGGGGAGAGAAACCGCAGCGGCCGGGCTGCAGAACAAGCTCCCAAGTGTTTTCTGAAGCCGTCGGGATTTTAGTTGGGACTGCTAACGCGAGGCTCGGGATCAGGGGCCAAGCCCTTCCCCAGTTCACGCGCTGCGTTCGGGGCTGCACGGGAGTCATTTCGGCTGCTGGTTTTCAAGCACCCGAGGGGCCGCAGGCACGGAGGGGCCCGGGCACCGAAACGCTGTAGATATTTCCAAGGGGTTTCTGGAACCGGCCCCTCTTCACCAGGGTGCCGGGGCGCAGGAGGAGCGGGCACGGGTGTCCCCAGGGCGCTCCTCCTGGCTCTGAAGCTCTACCAGAACACACCAGTACCAGTCGCGGCCGTCACCAGGACAATTCACTAGGACAATTCAAGGCTCAAAGAAAAGCACTACTAGTAAAGAAACAACCCCGACAACCCCTCTTCCCATCAGTCTCCCACCAACCCCTCCCCGGCCTGCCCTCAAAAGCCCAGACCAGTGCCCTGCTGGTAACAGGCATTGGTTACCTTCACCCTTTTCCGCCGGCGGGTCCTGAGGGCGCAGCCGGGGCGGCTGCCAAAGCAGGCAGGAACAGCGGACAGACAGACGGTTTGCGGCGGGAGCAGCCTTACCTCAGCCTGGCGAGGCGATCGCCGCTGCCGGGCACATCCGAGGGGGCTGCACCACTCGGACCTGTCAGCACGAAGCCCCCCAGACCCTTCAGATAGTTTCTCGAGCATCAAACAGCGACCGTCTCCCCAATGCCGCCGGCTGCGACACTCGCCAGGCGAAACAAAGGGTGCAACCGGTGGCAGCGAAGGTTGGGGCGAGGGAGTGAGGAATCCCGGCTTGGAAACATTGTTCTGGTAACAAAGACACAGTGTTCGCTCCGGCACGGCCCGGGATTTCTGTCCACCAACACGAAATTCTCGGCTGCCAGCACCGTGCTGGCGAGCGGGGCCGGACGCGCGGCCAGGCCGGGCTGCGCGGTGCCGCGGGAGCCACCACGGAGCCCTCGCCCGAATCTCGGGGCAAAAATCAACCACCCCTCACCACGCGCGGGTCCCCTGAGCCAAGCCGTCGCCGTGCCACTTACTCCCTCCGGAGAAAAAGCATAAATCCGTGCCCGACACGCAGCCACAGCGTGATTTATTTATGGCGGCGAAGAGAATCCTTATACTCGTGCTTGAGGCTGTCAGGAAAGCTGGTGCGAGGTACCAGCCCCTCGGAGCACAGAGGGATGAGACAAAGCGGTTTCTGCTCTCATTCTTGCACTTATTTTACTGATGGAGTAACGTACTGATCTATTTTCATGCCCTTTAGCTGCTTCTGGAGGCAGCCAGGTGCCTCCAGGACCTCCTGATAAAAGAAAAGCAGGCTTCTTTTGTGGTGTTTGTTTTTATTACAAAGCCTTTGGTTCCTCAACACGCCTCAGAGCGACCAGGAAAGAAGAAAAGAAGCCATAAACAACCAGACACACAGCAATTAAGTGCTCGCTGAAACACCACGGCGCTTCCCATGCCCCACCTCGCAAAGGGGGAGCTCTGGCAAGCCTCCCTCGAAAGGAGGCGTTACCAGCACCAGAGCTCCTTCCCACAGGTGTTTCGGCGAGGCGGGCAGCGCCCGGAAGAGGGGCCCCCCAAGATGCACAGGGTTCAGCTCGAGGAGAGGGCAGCAGGCGGAGGTCCGTGCGGCCGAGCGGAGTCCGGCAGGCGGCACAGACGCCACAAGTGCTGCAGAGCTGCGCCCCCACAAATAAGCTCCGCTGGGCGTTAACACGTTGGTGGCACTCTGCTCTGAACACGCCGAGAAAGGCGCTTGGCCGTGCGCTTTTCCGTGGTTTTACGTCTTCTTTTTAAGGGAGAGGGCAACACGCCGCTGCCATTGAAGCGGCGGGGCTGAAGCGTAGCCCTGGCGGTGCTTTTGCGGGCTCCTGCTGATCCAAACCCACCTGCAGTTCTGGGTGGGTTAGTGTTTGCTCTCTCCTGAGCTCTGGGGTGCCGGTGGCATTTGGCTTTGCTCGCTTCTGCTTGGCCTCGGAGGTGTCGTGTTTTCTCTCGCTCAAGTCCCACAGCAGCAGCGTCGCGAGGGAGGGCATCACGCCGAAAGCTGCCCAGTCCGGCTGGACGGAGAAACTCTTAGAAAGAATTCCAAACAAATCACACGCAGCTGAGTTATAACCATCAGATCTTCCACCCCCGAAGCTTCTGGCCCAAATCCCGCAGGGGCAGCTCCCTCACAGAGGGAGCTGGGCTGGAAACTGCTCTGTCTGAGGTATTTTCTTCTGGACAACCGGTACCCGTTAACTACAATCCACGCTGGAGCTTTTCGGGTGACTGTAGGGCAAACCCAACCCACCGCGAACGGGCACTGCGCTGGGCTGCACGATCGCCGCAGAGCGATTTCAGTTATTACTTGAAAGATACATATAACGCGAGGTGAGAACCTCCTGGCAAACTCCCGCCGAGCCAGGATTCCTCCCCGCCCAGGAGCGCTCACAAAACCAACCTAAAAAAGGGGAGGAGGATGATGGTATTTGCCACTTTTCCTTCTTGCAACAGAGCATGCGATTTAAGAGTGCAGGGACACGCACCATCTCCTAACAAGCTTGAAGAGCACAGCCAGGCGTAGCTGGTGTCCAAGGGGGGCTACAACTGCACGAAGGGGTAAATGAAATCCCTCGCCGTCGCCTGTCCTCCCTCCTGAGCCAGGTACACGGTGGTAGCAGAGGTGAAGTTGAAGTAACCAGCTTCAAGAGGCCGCAGAACCGCGGCGTGGGACACACCGCTCGCTCCGAGATCTGTAACTTAAGGGAAACAGTCGCGTTTCATCAAAGGAAGGAAAGTTGGGAGATGGGTAAAGAGGATCAAACCAGGTGGCAAAGGCAGCCCTGCCACAAAATCCAAGTGCTCTGTAATTACAGACACCCAGACCCATCCAAGGCGGATCCAGCTGCTCCCAGCGCCCACCACCGTGCCCGGGGTCCGGCACGCTGCAATCTCAGCGGCAACGGGCGAGGGGAGCAGAGCTGCAGGACGTTTAGGAGTAAGAATGAGCGCTGGGAGGGGAGACATTCCAAACCAGGGAAAGATATCGAGCCATCTGGAGCCACTTGACATCAAACATCCCAGAGACAATGCCAGACTCCTCCAGGGGTGAAGAATCACCCGACAGCTCCGTATTTAAGGCAGCACTAAACTCAGCAAAGAAAGGGGTAGGAGGAGAGTCCCAGGTTTGGTATTCTGCTCGCTGAGGGACTGAGCCATAGAGGCATGGCAGCTCTGTGCTGACAATAACAGCTGGAAGAACTGACTTCTGAAACATAAAAGGGCACCGAGACAGGGAGGAGAGTCAAGGTGTGTTACGAGGGAACTGCAGAAAGAGGAAGGCAAAGCTGAGAGAAAAAGAGTCAGGAAACTGGATGTCAGAAAAAGCTCACAAAGCCAAGAAAGAGCGTCTGTATGCACGGGGAAGGGAATGTCACAAGACGAAACACGAGGATCTGCGCCGTGCAGCTAGAGCAGCCACGAGGTGAAAGCAGGAAAGAGCGAAAGGAACAGGAAGGAGAAGGCAAATCGTGGGGTCGGACCTTCACGGGCTGGTGGTGAGCTCAGAGCTAGGGGGACGAAGGCTAACAGCACACCATGGAGCTGAGAAACAGCCTCCAACCTCGCAGACATGAAGATCTGCTCCTGGTGAGTATGAGACAAGGCTTACCTGGCACCAGCGGCGCTGGTGATGTGCCGCGGGGTCCGGTCCTCACAGCACACCCGTTTAATTGGGATTTGGAGAGCAGGAGCCTGGCCCCATCCTCACAGTGGGCCACGCAGAACAGGGCAAACACAGCAAGGATCAGAAGCCTCATCTAGAAGTAAAAAGAAAACAGGGTATTATTGGTGATTTTATTGCAAAGGGAACACAAATGGGACAACTGAGCGAGACGACTCAGGCCTTTGCGTGCAGCAGGACACGAAGAGCTGCGTACTTCGCAGCAACGCGATACGGGACGTCACAGGGCAGGGAGGAACGGCCCTGGCACCGCAGCTGCCCCTCAGGTACTCAGGTTCTTGCTGGAAGGTGCACAGGTACCGGCACAGCACCGCCTCAGCGCGGCGGGCACGGCAGAAGAAAGGACCGCTGTCTCCCTTTTGAAATCCCCGACAGGGATCTCCCCTGGCACCGAAGCGGCATGGTGAGGGACGGGGCTTTCCACCACTGCCTGTGCCACCTCAGACAAGACAGAGCTGGTTCTTCTCCCCATCCCTCTCAGAAAGCAATAATTCCAGCCACTGAGGTACGACCAACTCCTGCCAGCAGCCTTTCTCACCCCAGAACTCCCGGCTTCAGGGCCGCACATCCCTGGTTCCCTGAGCCCAGCACCTCCAGAGGTGCCGCAAAGAGAGGACGAGGAGACCCCACTGCCATTACACTGCTCTCGGTGCCAGGGGACCCTTCCCTCCCCTCTGCCGCAGGCTCCACCCCAGCGTTTCCACCCCGCACAGCCCGGCCAGCGCCCTGATAACCAAAGAACCCCCCGATTTCACCTGCAGGACCCAGGGCCCGGACACCAGCGCTGTCCCCAGCTCGGGGACACCCCCGCAACTTCAGCAGCAGACCCCGCTTGGCCCCCATGTCCCCAAAAAGCCCACTCCTAAGACATGCCCCCCAGGGATCTCTCTGACCCCCCCGACCCCTCTCAGGGCTCCCCCTCCACAACCTCTATTCCACAACCCCTCCACCAGCCCCAGACCCATTACAGCCCTCCCCTGCCCCAAAGACCCCCCAGAACCTCCAATTCTCCCCCTCCACATATCCCCCCCAGCCCCACAGGCCCTCCCCCCCAGACCCACAGGCCCCTCAGCTCTCCCCTCCACAGATGATCCCCTCCCAGCCCCACAGGCCCCTCAGCTCTCCCCTCCACAGGCGGTCCCCTCCCAGCCCCACAGGCCCCTCAGCTCTCCCCTCCACAGGCGGTCCCCTCCCAGCCCCACAGGCCCCTCAGCTCTCCCCTCCACAGGCCCTCCCCCCCCAGACCCACAGGCCCCTCAGCTCTCCCCTCCACAGGCCCTCCCCCCCCAGACCCACAGGCCCCTCAGCTCTCCCCTCCACAGGCCCTCCCCCCCCAGACCCACAGGCCCCTCAGCTCTCCCCTCCACAGGCCCTCCCCCCCCAGACCCACAGGCCCCTCAGCTCTCCCCTCCACAGGCCCTCCCCCCCCAGACCCACAGGCCCCCCAGCTCCCCCCTCCACAGGCGGTCCCCCCCAGCCCCACAGGCCCCTCAGCTCTCCCCTCCACAGGCCCTCCCCCCCAGCCCCACAGGCCCCCCAGCTCCCCCCTCCACAGGCGGTCCCCCCCAGCCCCACAGGCCCCTCAGCTCTCCCCTCCACAGGCGGTCTCCCCCAGCCCCACAGGCCCCTCAGCTCTCCCCTCCACAGACCCGCCCCAGAGGCCCCTCAGCTCCCACCCACAGACACCCCTCCCCTGCTCGACAGGACCCCCCCCCCCACCTCCCCTCCCTATTAACCCCCACCCCCCGGAACAGGGAATCAAGGCCCACCCACCGGAAGTCCCCAGTGACCGGAAGTGTTCCGGCGCCCCCCCCGCGGCACGCTGGGAAATGTAGTTCTTCCCCTCTGGCCGAGGGGACTCCGCGCATGCGCGGCGCCCCTCTTCCCCCCTCGGGCCCTGGCTGGGGGGGCGCAGGGCCGGGCCGGCGGGAGGGGCCGCGGCGCCGCCTGGAGCTGAACATACGCGGCTCTGCCACGGCCCGCGGGGCCCTGCTGCCCCCCAGGGAGCCGGGGGGGGGCTTGCTGTGGCCTTTCGCAGGGTTCGGCCCGGGTTTGGGGTGTTTGGGGGCGGGGGGGGGCAGAGCCGCAGTGTTTGGGGGCCGCCAAGGGAAGGCGGCTGCTGCAGAAAGCTCTCGGTCCCGGCCGGGCTTGTGTGGGAGCCGTGGCTGGGGGTCCCTGGGGGTCGCTGGGGGTCCTGGGCTCTGCGCTGGACTCGGGTTTAAAGTTCTAGAGGGGCTCAAAGACTGAAACGGGGATCCCAGGGAGAATAAAAGGCACAGAGAGCCCTCTGGGGCACAAGGGAAGCCGGAGCGAGACTTGTGAGGGGACCCAGAGGGTCCTACGGCCGTTACAGAGACAACAGGAAGCCTGGGGAGGAGAAGGGGAGCTGGAGGTGGGGTCCCAGCAGAGCACATCGGGTCTCGCAGGGCGAGGGACTGGATCGAAGCGCCCCAGCGAGCCTCGACAAGGACAAGAGCAGCGCTCCGGGATGCAAAGGATGCTGAGGAGGGACCCCCAGCACCGCCCAGTGCCCACCCGAACCCTTCTAGTGCCCCCAGTACCTCCCCAGATCCCCACCACCCTCAAGAGTCCCCCCAGTACCCTCCCAGAGTCCCCACAGAGCCCCTCTGTGTCTCCCTGGAGCCTCCCAGCACCTACCAGAGCCCCCAAAGCCTTCTTGAAATTCCCCAATTCGCTCCCAGAGCCCCCCACCCATATCCTCCAAAGCCTTCAGGGACCTTCCAAGCACCCCCAGCATCCCCTCGGAGCACCCCCAAGCTCCCCAGTGCTCCCAAGGCCATCCCAGAACATCCTAGTAACCCTGCTGAGCGGCCAAGTACACCCTAAAACTCTTCAGGACCCCCAAGAGCCGCTCAAGACCCTCCCAGTGCCTGCAAGAACACTCCTCATGCCCCCCATACCCTCCCAGTTTGTATGTGTGTATTAAATCACAGAATGGCAGAGGTCGGAAGGGACCTCTGAGATCATTAACTCAAAATATCTTTTCCTTGGTTGCGTGAGGGTCTTGGCCCATCGGCTCTTCGCTGGTTGAAAACACGATGGTTTTTGATCCCCTTCCAAGGGCAGAGCTGGAGCTGTAGGTGCGCAGTGGTCCTCAGCAACCTCCATGCTTGGAGAGGAGATGTCTTTAGTCGATGGGGTTTTAAGAATGAGCAATGCTTTGGCAAAAGGGTTTAGAAAACCCCACCAACCCAACAATAACTTCTCTGGAGAGCTCAGACACAACTGCAAAGGCCAATATGTGATGATTTTGACAGGTGATGTGAGCGTTCCCAAATGCCACTTTGCGGGCGGAGGCTTGTTCAGTTCCCCCACCTCCCCCAAGGTGGCAGTGGCACCTCAGCCCAGCACAGCGCCCAGCTGAAGATAAAAGCGATTCGCTAAAGTTTGTCAGGGAAAAAAACCACAAGATGTGTTTTTTAAAGCCTATGGTGCGTACCTAAATGTGAAGAAGAAGTGTTGGTGAACTTGCGATCTCAACCAAGGTTTAACAGGAAAACCTTTCTCCTTCAGAATTGGTTTTACCGCCCCTGTTGGAAACAAGCGTTCGACGATGGGTTGCGTTGCGTCGGTGCGATGGAGCTGAAGCACCAGTGACAGCGTTTATATTCCGATATCATCATTGTGAGAACTTACATCGTCCTGACACCAGGGATGTCAGCTGCTTTCTCTCCCCACGCTTTCGGCAGCGGCGTGGTGGTCTGTATCCTCCATTCCCAAATCACAGACGTCGTTTGGAGGGAAGCATCATTTGTGGAGAGGTTTTGCGAGAGGTCCTTACATGGGGCAGCACTGCCAGATGGGCAAGTACGAGCTAGAATTCCCTCTGCCACCCTTTCCTGCCTCCAGAGACCAGATTTTCAGACAGTGAAACTGATCTTTTATTTTTCAAACAAATTCTGCAATTTCATCAACATCACACAGGGATAAAATGTGTCATCGTAGCAGTACTCAATGCTAAATTGGACAGAGGAAAACCACGATCTGTCATAACTGTAGGTATCGCAATTTCACTCTGAAAAATCCTGGGTTTCCCCCAGAAGAAGTCACTAGGCACCCGTAAATCATATTCCAAAATCCTCCCACGCAAGGGGCTCCCTCCTGGCCTGTAAGACAGGCTGATCGAACAGAAGGACTTTGCCCCCAGCGCCAGAAAATGGTTCTTGAAATCAGTAGATCCGTGCAAGCGTAGCATTAGTGATTTAACCGCAGCCTCAGGAGTCCTCTCTGCAGCACAGGGTCCCTCTATATTAGCGGGTAAGAGGCGTAACTGGCAATCCCGCAATGGTTCGCATGGTTTCTCGACATGCGGATGTAGCCCTTGTCACCAAAACTCACGCCCCAACTTTTGGGACAGGAAACAAAAAAATAGACATGAGAAAGGTTAAATTACTTTTTCTGTAAGCGAAGCGGCAACTTTATCAACATCACAGCGCCGAGGTGGTTTCATTAACTGCTTCGTGGGATTTCTAATCCCTGTTTAAGTTACGACAACTCTCATCACCATAAGGGAACTTAAGGTGGGTGCAAGTGTATTTTAAATGCACAAAGGTTCCGCCACGCTGCTAGGATGGCATAAAGGTGCTTAGACATGGCTAAGCGTGAATCCTTAGGGAATGATTTAACGACCAATACCAACTTTCAACTCTATAACAGCCCCCGTTGCACAAGCACGAGGGGTTCAATGATCTCCCTCTCATCCATACAAATATCGGTCGTTATAAAATTGTGAGGGTGTCAGTCTGAGCAGTGGGAGGTCACCCAGGAGAAGCATCTATCCCTATAGATGGCGAGCATATAGGTAACAAGAGTTCGGTGATACACAGCTGTGCCTCTACCTGTTTTTCACAAGCCAGTAATCCTTGTCATTTAGGGTGCCGTAGCCGATCACAAGCACTGCGTGATTCACCTTCTGCGTGCACTGGGGGTCATCATACACGCCTGGAGGAAACAAAGGAGTTTGGAAGCATGTCATCAGACCCCGGGACCTCCCCTCTGAGTCATCAGTGTGACTGAATTCAACCTCCACATAGTCACTAACACTGCGGTCATAGATTTTGTCGTATTGGTGCCTTCATCCGGGAATTAAGCCCCAACTTGCCCAATTCCGCCAAACTTCATAAGCTTTACATGCAGAAAGACACAGAAGACTGTGAAGAAGATCTCCAGGGTAGAAGGACATACCTGACCTGTACAAGAAGAAGGTGGGTTGGGTGGCGTCAATGGCGACAGAGACTGGTCCGATGTTGGCTACAGCATCTTTCAGGGCTGCTTCGTCGCCATACGGGAGCTCAACGTACTTGGAGCAAGTGGCGGCTCGTGTGGAAGCATTGTATTGGCATGTCCCATTCTGGTAAGAACGAGGAGGAGTTGAAGAGGAGTGTGAAGAATCCAGCCAGGAACATCTCAGGACTTTCAGGTACGTGTTTTTTATCAGCCCTCTTTTACCATGTGCTACCCCATTCTTTGCTTTTCTTTGACCACCCTTTTTCTATACACAGGGCTACAGAAAAGGTGGCTGGCAGGGCCTGAAGAGACCCTTTTGCCCATCTCGCTTCCCCACACCAAAAGCAGCCAAACAATTTCAACAAGAGTTCTCTGCCTTTTTTCTAGGAACCTCCGATGACAACACTTCCACCACTTCCCTAGAGAAACTGTCCTTGCTTCCTCATCCTTCCCATCTGAAGTCTCGTGTTTAACCTAAATTCCTTCTATTGTAAATTAAGCCCAGGGCTTCTGATTCTCCTTCTGGACCAGAGAACAGCATCTTTCCTCTCTGTAGCTGCCCTACGCATGTTTGAAGACACATGTTCCGCTTTTCTTTCTTGGACTAAGCTGCTGTTACTTTGACCTGTTTTCAAGGCACCCGGTCATGTCAGAGCATCCCATTGTCTCTGGCCATCACGACCCTTTGCATTAGGATCTTTAATTTCTTATGGCTCTTTCTTTATGACCTTGCAGCAGTCATACAGCATTTGCTGCAGGCAACTTTTAAAAAACAATTGTATGAACATCGCTCACTGGAAACCCCCACCCACGGAAATGGTAGAGAGATCAATATCCCAGTTTAGAACCATAGAAGATGGAGTAATACAGAGAGCTGAGAACAGGACCCGGGACTCCTGTCCCGTTTTTCCCTTCCGTGTAGTACGTTGCCTAATAATTTAGGTGGGACAGAAATAAACATGTAGAAGCTCCGGCTCCCAGTCCCAGCCTGTGAGAAAAAACAAAAGTTAAAGGTCCCTTCCCTGGGCCTGAAAGAATCAGCTGCAAAGGCTGAGGTGACAACATGAGACTGGTAGAAACCAAGACGGAGGGAAACGGGTGGGAGAGGAGGAGAAGGGCGTCTGCACAGGAAAACAGAACAAATGGCTGTGTTGCTTCCATGCTCAGGTGTTTTTCTGCAGATTTCCCGTGCGCTCTAGATCTGATGCCTACCTGAGCCGTGTAGGGGTAGGACGCATCCGAGTCAATCCCTTGGTTGTCAATGATGTACTGGAAAGCTTCGGTCATGAAACCTCCACTGCAGCCTTTGTTCCCGTACATCATAGAGCAGTCAACGAGGTTCTGGGCGCTCAGAGACACCAGCTTCCCCGTCTTCAGCTTCACCTGGGCTTCCAGGGCTCCCACGGCACTGAACGCCCAGCACGACCCGCAGGCGCCCTGCAAATGCCCCCGAGATGCTCAGATGCTGCTTCACAGGACCAAGGCAAGAAGAGGCACAAAGAGAGTTTCAAACCTGGTTCTTCACATCCGTGACGCATCCCTTCTCCCTCCAGTCCATGGTGTCGGGGACTTTGCTGCCAAGCTGCGGTCGGTACGTGGAGGTCCGGTTTGGCCGAGGGGCGACGTTCAGCCCAGTTAACAAAGCCGCCACCTCCTCGCTGGTCTGGCGGGAAGAGAAAACACTGGCTCATGATCTCCTTGTCCATGGTAAGTCCTACACCAGGTGTGTTGGAGGTGGATTTCCCTTGAACAGTCTGAGCTGCAAGAGTTAGCAGGTTTGTGGAGTCTTTGGCTTTTTATTTTTTACATCTAACTTCTAGCTGTTCATTGGAAAGGGCGAGAAAAAAATACAAAGCTTAACTCCAGCGCCAAAAACCCCTAGAAGCTCATATTAAACAAGATTGCAACATTGGGACATTGAAGAGGGATGATTTGCAAATACATATAATGACCAGGACCAGGTCCGTGCACCCCAAATGCAGCATTAAGAAGGAGTTATTTCCTCACACCAGATTGCCTCATGCCAGGAGGTTGAGCACAGGAATGTCTGAGCAGGTTGTCCACGGCTGCTGGAGTCCACAAGAGGATGGGCTGAGAAGGGTTGCTGGGACTTTTTCCACCCCGACCCACTTATATTCCTTGTTAAATCAACCTCACAGGTAATTTGAGACAAAGACAATCCCCTTCTCAGCAGCATGGCTGTCACCTACCATGTCTCCCAGGTGGTTCATGGCCAGCTCGTAGGAGTGCAACCCCAGGGAATGCTCCAGATTATGCAGCGTCACCAGCCGCAGGTTCCTCTCCCACGTCGCTCGCCGGTCCCCTTCCTCTTTCTGAAAACAAACACAGCCTCATGATGTGCAGCAACAGCCCCCGCGGCATCTCATCATTTTTATCCCACAGAAGGTTGTCGGGAGCCCCTGTCAAACCACCCCTGGGAGCCAGCAGGGCTTCGAAGCGCTGGGCGATGCAGCGGGTGGTCAGCGCAGCACCCCCCACACCAGCACCCCACGCCACCTCCCCAGCGCCCCTACCTCGTGGCGGTACTCCTTGCCGTAGGTTTTCTTCCAGAGCTGCCAGTGCCAGTCCAGCGCGGGGTCGGGGTGTCCCTGTGCCAGCGCAAGCGCGGCCAGGAAGGCGATGGAAACCAGCAGCTTCATCCCGCTCGGCCGGGACTGGGGAATCGGGGCAAGACGGCACGCACGCTGGGAGCTGAGGGCTCAGAGCCGGAGCTGCGCTTGACCCCTTAGCAACAAATCCGGTTTGGTAAGGGAGGCAGAACGGTGATGACATCCCTGACCTGGACTCCCTGGCATGCCCTTTGCGGGGTTTCTACACTAGGTGATGCCAACAGCTCCTGTCCTGCCTGCCCAGACAAGCAGCCAGCAGCGGTGCTGCCAGCCCTGCTCACCTGCTGCGTACCCCCAACCCCTGTGAGATGGGGAGAGAAATCCCAGCTGAGATTCAGAAACTTCCCCTGGGAGGAGGTGTCTGCTGGAACCAACCCCTGCCCGTGTGGACACCGACACGCAGGGACACATCCAGACACGCACCTCATCTCACGGTTCCACCCTGCCCAAGAAACCCTCCCCGAAGGAGGCTTACACATTGCCTGGTCAGGTGGCTGTTTTGACAAACCTGTGTTTTCCAGCACCTTAAAAAGCAAAAAAAAAAAACAACCCCAAACAAATCCTATTTTCATTCAGCTGATGTCCACCCGCTCCTGAGGATGGGCTAATATGTACAAGTCAGCTACCCAGAGAGGGCTTGGAGGAGACTAGAGATAAGATGGAGTCAGAGTCAACATAAAAATACTGTTCCTTTAGTTTTACTTCCTCAAAGCTTGGTCCTCCCAGAGGGGCGTTAAAATCCAAAAGCACCCGGCATACCTGAAAAGGCTTCTTCTGGTGGCGGGCACCGATCTTCAGCTCGCCGGCAGCACGCACATGTGGGGTAGGGAGAATGCCAAGGGACAAATCCAGCACCACCAGGACGCTCAGGACCTTCACAACACGGCAGCTGCAACTCGTCAGACAAATCACGAGTCAGGAAATGAGGAAATGCTCTGATTTCATTTTCACTTAGCTGGGAAGAGGGTTTGCTGTGCTAGTCATGGGGTTATTTGAAGCAGGACCCTCAATACCAGCAGAAAATTATTGCAGCTGAGAGTTTCCTGTTTCCAGCACACCAATTATTAATGGCAAGGCTCCCACGGTGGTTTATGTGGCTTGTGCGGCCAGTGGGCAGGAGCAGGAGTCGCTCTTCTCTGGTAGGATTTTTGCATTTTTCTGATCTGGTGCTAAGAGACAGGATGAGATCAAGCACGAAGCCTCGCTTCTGGTTTGAACTGGGTGGGCTTGACCCCCCACCCCACCTCAGGGCATACCAACCAGACCAAAGCCAGCTCTTAGGAGCAGAAAAGAAATCACATTTATTCACTTTTCGGTGGGGTAGCACAGTTGGGAAGACATGGTTTCAACACAGTCATGGGATGGAGCTGAGCTGGCCAGCCTCAGTGCTGCACGGACAGCAGGAGATACGCCTAATACACATTACATTGCAGTCAGGCTGAAAACACGGTCAAGCAAAGTCTCCAGCTGCCTGGAAATCACACTCCAGCCTCCGCTCAGGGCATCCTCCGGGTCTGCGCGAAGGACAGCCAGGCAGGAGGGCGCATTTCTCACCACGGGACATAAAATGGTTGCAAGAAACCATCTTCTAAGAGAAGAGGAGGAAGCAAAACAGTGTCTCAAGAGCTTTGAAGGTGCAGCTGAGTCATTTTCTAAAAAGCTGCTGGAGATTGCAAGAGTTGGCAATGACAACAGAGAGCCCTCCACCTAAATAATTGAAATAATTCCCAACAGAACATCCTTTATTAATGGATAAGTTCCTGAGGAGCGCGGATGAGGTGGCCGTACTCGATGAGGCGCTTGAACGAGCTTATCTGTAGAAATGCAACGGGATTCCTCAAGGAGGGAAGGTTGGAGCAGAGCCAGGCACACTTGAGATCAGCAGGGTGAGTGGTGGCGTCTCAAGAGCTCGTCCTGAAGCGGGGAGCCCTCTAGATCTGGGGGTAAACACCGTAGCTGGCGATCCCGCAGTGATTTCCACGGTTCCTCGCCATCCGGATGTAGCCCTGGTCGCCAAAATGCGCACCCCAACTTTTGGAAGAAGGAAGAAGCAAAAATTAGACCACGGGAGGTTACTGCCTCCTTCTGTACCACCCCACCCTTGCGTTTCTCTCTCCTCACCCTCCCTTTTTTTTTTTAAACTCATGCTTCCTCCTCAGCAGCCACAGGAATAGCCAAATTTGCATCTTCTGGCCAAAAAGGCTGAACTTCCTGACTGCTTCCCTGCCAGGCTTTGCTGCCACTAACTCTTCTAAGGCAGGGACAGAGGAAAATAACTTCTTTTCTATGGGCTGGAGTGAGGCAAAACCACCAGGGAAATACCAGATAAAGGTGAATTAATTAGTTTTGTGTATTAAAAATACCTTTTTTTTTTTTTAAATCCAACCGAGGCCAGAGATGAGAGACAGAGGAGGAAACTGCTGGGTTTTTAGCCCAGCCCTGACATGAGGATAAAGGAGCTTTGTTGACAGAACTGCCCACATTTGGGTTTTTTTTGTTATTGTTTTTAAAAAAGATAATGGATTTCAGTTGCTGAATGTAGCTTTGCTGACATTGCAGGTTTGGTTTTTCCAGAGATGTGTCTGTCCGAGCAGGACTGTTTCATTTCAACACTTTGTTTCTTCTTTTTCTGCATTTTAAACAGGGATTAAAAAAAAAAACATTCACAAATACGTTTCAATGCAAGGGGCAGCCCGGCTGCAATGATCCCTGAGGCTGTGCCTCCAAATGGGCCGAAGGAGGGGGTTCGCCGGCGTGTCCCCAGATCAAACCAGCTTGGTTTCTGTCTCCGAAAAGCACCAGCCCTTTGCGCTGACTCAGCATCCAGGAATGTTGGAAACCCTGGAATTTCCCGCAGAGCAGAAATACCATTTTTTTTAGCCATCATCGAGGAGTCAGGCAGGAGTGTTTTGGGTGACGTACGTCGATTTGGGTTTGTAGGGCTTAATCGAGGGCCCTTTACACCACCTTTGCATTGGAGCTGAGCCCTAAACATACCTAAAGAAAGCTGATGGGCATCAAAAAGCGCATCGCTGGCACGCCTTTGAAACCTTCAGGGTGCCTTTTGGAGCAGAGGCTGAAAGGAAAAGCTGCTCAGCGACCGGGTTTGCTGTACCTGTTTTTCACGAGCCAGTAGTCCACCCCATCCAAAGAGCCGTAGCCGATGACGAGCACGGCATGATTCACCACCTGAGAGCAGCTCAGGTCATAGTAGATACCTGGAAGGCATTTGGAAACACCCTTTGGACAACTTGCCCCGAGTCACTGCCCAAATGGGAATTAAATTCACTCTTTGGGAGGTGTCACCAATGCCTGTTGCCAAGAATTAGGGCGACACAAGCAAAACGCAATTCAAAGCTGAAATAATTTAAGGCAGTTGCGTCACGGGAAGGAAAGCACATCCCTTTCTTGTGATCCTCTGGAAGACCCACCAGCTTTGTACAAGAAGAAGGTGGGCTGACTGGCATCAATGCCGACGGAGATGGGTCCCACATTGGCAACGGCATCCTTCAGCGCGGCTTCATCGCCGTGCGGCAGCTCGACGTACCTGGAACACGTGGCCGCCCGCACCGTCAGGTTGTAGTGGCACGCACCGTCCTGCACACGAAGGCAAGGGGGGGGACCGCATCAGGGCCTGCACAGCGTCCTGCTCGGCGTTATGTGAGCCAGAACCGACGCTCGCGGCATTAAGGACAGACAACTCCCTGGTTTTCCAAAGTGGATTTCCTCTGGGAGCAACAGGACTATTAATTCCTCCATTTTCAGCTGAGCCAACCTAAGCGTTGCCCAGGTCTGATGCCTACCTGAGCCGTGTAGGGGTAGGACGCATCCGAGTCAATCCCTTGGTTGTCAATGATGTACTGGAAAGCTTTGGTTCTCCATCCGCCACTGCAGCCTCTGTTCCCGTAGCTCCTGGAGCAGTCAACGAGGTTCTGGGCGCTCAGAGACACCAGCTTCCCCGTCTTCAGCTTCACCTGGGCTTCCAGGGCTCCCACGGCACTGAACGCCCAGCACGACCCGCAGGCGCCCTGCAAACGCCCCCGAGATGCTCAGACTGAGACAGGACCGAGACACAAGGAGGCACAAAGAGAGTTTCAAACCTGGTTCTTCACATCCGTGACGCATCCCTTCTCCCTCCAGTCCATGGTGTCGGGGACTTTGCTGCCAAGCTGCGGTCGGTACGTGGAGGTCCGGTTTGGCCGAGGGGCGACGTTCAGCCCAGTTAACAAAGCCGCCACCTCCTCGCTGGTCTGGTGGGAAGGAGCACAGAGGCATTGACAAGTTTTACTTTGCACGACAGGAGAGCGGATCCTTCCACTCATCCCACTCCACCTAAAGGACCAGGTTTGTCCTTGCAGCCTCCGGGGACTGATGAATTCCTCCATCACTGATGGATCATCAGTTGCTGTTGGTGATGCTATTGCGGCATCACCAACACAGTGTATTTCGTCCCCCTTGACCGAACACATGACTCCGTGCTTGAGCCTCGTGGTGCGGCCGTCACCTACCATGTCTCCCAGGTGGTTCATGGCCAGCTCGTAGGAGTGCAACCCCAGGGAATGCTCCAGATTATGCAGCGTCACCAGCCGCAGGTTCCTCTCCCACGTCGCTCGCCGGTCCCCTTCCTCTTTCTGAAAACAAACACAGCCTCATGATGTGCAGCAACAGCCCCCGCGGCATCTCATCATTTTTATCCCACAGAAGGTTGTCGGGAGCCCCTGTCAAACCACCCCTGGGAGCCAGCAGGGCTTCGAAGCGCTGGGCGATGCAGCGGGTGGTCAGCGCAGCACCCCCCACACCAGCACCCCACGCCACCTCCCCAGCGCCCCTACCTCGTGGCGGTACTCCTTGCCGTAGGTTTTCTTCCAGAGCTGCCAGTGCCAGTCCAGCGCGGGGTCGGGGTGTCCCTGTGCCAGCGCAAGCGCGGCCAGGAAGGCGATGGAAACCAGCAGCTTCATCCCGCTCGGCCAGGACTGCAGAGGCAGTTTCAGAGCCCAGCCTGGGGGGCTTTCCTTCCCCACCGATCCCCCAACCCACCCCCATCCCAGTGCCTCTCTCCTTGGCGAGGAGCCACCTCCGGTCGCACAGCAATGCTCTGCGGCCCCAGTGCAACCACAACACACAGCCAGACCCTCCCCGCACGCACACCTGCAGTGCCACCCCCCCAAAAAGTCTCTTTTAAGGAAATTTTGTGCATCCTCAAATAATTCCTCTGCCAACTTTGCATTTTGATTGCTGCAGCAGCTCTCAGGGAGAAGGAGCAGTCGGGGAGGACACACCGAGGAGCTGGAGATGAACTCAGTCCCCCAGGCGAGCGCACAGGGACCATTTCTGCATGTTTTCCAGCCAAAAATCACCCCCGGGTGGTCTCTAACCTGCCTGCCCAGCCACGGTGCAGCTTTCCACGGAGCCCGGCTTGGCCGTGGGACAGGTGCGAGGGGCTGGGACAGCTCAGGGGTGCGAGGAGGTCCCTCCGCTTGCTGCCTCCAGGAGCAGCGAACGAGGAAATGCCCCTATTTCACTTTCTTTTCAGAGCATTCTGGTTTCAAACACCGCTGATGCTGCATCCTGGCAGGCCCCAATGAAGTAAACCAGCGTCCCTCACGCCCTCCATCACCCGGCCAAGCCATTCGCCTCCCCACGGCTTGGTGCGTGGGTATGAGTGGGAAAAAGAAACTTATTTTTAGATGTCAAAATTTTTTTGGTGTGGATTTTTAAAGCGAATATCACTTTCCCTTCCTTCCTGTTGGGGCTTGCCCTGAGCTTTGCTGCAGTCATTTCTGAATTTGTTTCATTAAAAGGAGCACTTGGGTTTGGGTTTTTGGGGAGACACAGGGCTTTTGGTTGCAAAATGCCACCGAGCCCTGGCACAGACGTTTACCCCGACGCTGCAGCCCGCAGCAGCTGTTTATTCGTTGGTCCCCTTCTTTCCCCACCACGTTTCTTTGACCTGTTTCAGGGTCCTGTAAAACCAGCTGGGATTTTGCAAAAAGATGCCGGCAGCATCTTCTCTCCCTTTTTGCCCCGGAGTCAGCCGTGTTTTACCGTCGCCTCCTGCGCCCTTGGGAAAGGGAAGGACTTTTCCAGCCCCGTCCCACCACGGGGACAGGACAGCACAGACCAAACCAGCCCCAGCGTTTATTCCCAAGAGTATTTATTTTAAAAATAAAGTCGTATCGTTCTCTGCAGCCCCCACTGGGATGCAAGAGCGAGGAGACAGGTCCGTGCTCTCCGTGGGGGTTATTGCACCTGCGGCGCTCTCGGAGGCAGGGGCTGGTGTGGGACCTGTTTGCACAAGCATCTCCAGATGGGTCAGACTCTCTGGAGCCGGCCAAGCCCGGCGCCGAGCGCCTGCGGCCGCGGGAAAGCAGAACTGGGCACACACGGCGCCGGAACGGGAAAGGAGTCCCGGGAAAAGAGTTGAGGGGAGCTCGTCACGTTCATCTGCAGCCGGGGGGGGGGTGTCTCTCCCCTCTCCTGGGGGAGATTTCTCCCAGAGCGGCAGGATCCGACCCCTGCCCCCGGAGCGACGCCAGCTTCGGAGATCGGGAGCGAAAAGGCCGTGTTTGATGGCGGGGAAGCGGGGAGGGCGGCTGGATGCGGTGCGGGAAGGGAGCACGCCGGGAGCGCTCACATCTTGGGGAAGCTGGCGAGGTTGGCGATGCCGCAGGCGTTGTTCATGTTGCGCGCCAGGAGGACGTAGCCCTTGTTACCCCACTCCTCGCCCCAGCTGTGGGGAGAACAGGCAGAGCCTGAGCCGCCGGCAGAGCCGCCGGCAAACCCCGACCCAGCCCAACGCAGCCCCGCCGTCCTGCCGTACCTGTTCTTGATGATCCAGTGCTTGGTGCCCTTCTGCGTGCCGTAACCCACCGCCAGCACCGCGTGGTTGATGTTTTCGGCATTGCAGCTCTCATCGTAGTACACACCTGGGGACAGGCCAGGCCGTTACACCCAGGATAAGCCACCCCACCGTGCCTCAGTTTCCCCGAGCTGCCCTGTGGCCAGCGGGCACCAGAGGGCCCCGCCAGCCCCTCACCCCGGCTGTAGAACTGGAAGGAGGGCAGGCTGGCATCGATGCCCACGGAGACGGGTCCAATCCTGGCCACGGCCCTCTTCAAAGCTTTCTCATTCCCTTCGGGGATTTCCCGGTAGCCACGGCACTTGGCCGCCTTCCCGGTGGGGCTGTACATGCAGCTCTCATCCTGCATGGGACCGGCGAGGTGAGATGGGCAGGGGATGGCAGTCGGCGGGGGGAGAAGATGGAGACCAAACCCCCGTCCCAGCCCCAGACCTGGCCGATGTAGGGGTAGGCAGCCTCCGAGTCGATGCCGCGGTTCTGCCGGACGTACTCGAAGGCGTTGGTCATGTAGCCGCCGCCGCAGCCATCGTTGTTGGCCACACAATCCACCAGGTTCTGGGGGCTAAGGGAGAGCAGCTTCCCCGTCTTCCGTTTCAGCTGCCCCTCCAGCGCGCCCACCGAGCTGAAAGCCCAGCACGAGCCACACTGGCCCTACGGGGACACGATGGGTGATGCCGGGGTGACGCCCCGCTCTGGGCACCCCCGGGAGCACCCTGCTTACCTGGTTCTTGACGGGCGTCACATAGCCTTTCTTCCTCCAGTCTACAGCAGCCGGGGCTCTCTCGGTCCAGTCGGGGACGTAGAGCGTCTCGTTGCGACGTGGGCGGCCGCGGGGCACCTTCAGGCCCGTCATCACCCTCACCACCTCCTCGCTGGTCTGGGGAAGGAGCCCGGGGTGGATGGGTGCAGCCCTGGGGCTGGCGGGCACCCAAGGGCGCTCAGTCCCCTCTGTCCCACCCCGTCACCGTGCCCCCGGTGACACTCACCATGTCACCCAGGTGGTTCATGGCCAGCTCGAAGGTGTGGACGCCCAGCGCGTGCTCCAGGTTGTGCGTGTTGATGTACTTGAGGTTCTTCTCCCAGATCAGCCTCCGCGCCACCTCGTCCCCCTGCACCATGGGGCGAGACGGCGCTGGGGTCCTGCCCACGCCCCCCGCCGCACCGTGGGGACACCCCCGAGGACACCAGCCCCATGGGGACACCCTGGTGGTCCCCAGCTCCCCCTGGTAACCCCGCAGGGGCCGGTCCCCTCGGGGGGCTCCGCCGTACCTTGCCGTTGTACTGCTTGCGATAGGTTTTCTTCCATAGGTCCCACTGGGCGTCCAGCTCCCGCTCGGGGTGCGGCTGGGCCCCCGCCGCGGGGACCAGCAAGGCCAGCAGCGCGGGCCACCACGTCCTGGGGAACAGGGACGGGGACGGAGAGCGAGCCTGGGAGGGCCGGACGGGGACAGGACCCTGCGCCCGCCACCACCTCAGGCTGCAGGTGACTGGGTCACAGGCGCCCACCCGAGCGTGGGCTGGAGGAGCCAGGACCCCTGTAGGACCCCGGGAGGGACCCTACACCCACCCCATTAACGGGCTGGGGGAGACCAGACCCCCGCACCCGCCCCATCGCCAGGCCCTGGGAACCAGCACACCCTGCCCACCCTCTGGTTTTGGGCCGGGATCCCATGCCCACCCTGCTTTGGGACTGGGACCCCCTGCCCGCCCTGTCTTGGGGCCAATGGGGGACCTGGACCCCCTGCCCACCCTGCCTTGGGGATGGGGGGACCTGCACCCCCTGCCCACCCTGCTTTGTAGCTGGGACCCCTCCCCACCCTGTTTTGAGGCCAAGGCAGGACTGGGACCTCCTGCCCACCCCGCTTTGGGGCTGTGACCCCTCCCCACCCTGTTCTGGGGCCAAAGCGGGTCCGGGACCCCCTGCCCACCCTGCTTCGGGGATGGGGACACCGGGACCCCCTGCCTGCCCTGCTTTGGAGCCAAGATGTGGCCAGGACCCCCTGCCCACCCTGCCTTGGGGATGGGGGGACCTGCACCCCCTGCCCGCCCTGCTTTGTAGCTGGGACCCTTCTCCACCCTGTTTTGAGGCCAAGGCAGGACTGGGACCTCCTCCCCACCCTGCTTTGGGAATGGGGAGACCGGGACCCCCTGCCCGCCCTGCCTGGGGGCCGGGACCCCGCTGCGGGCAGCGCTGGCTGGGCGCAGGCATCACATGAGCCGGGACAGCTGGTTCCCATTACTGCGCCGCCACCGGCGCCTTTCTGGCAGCCCCCGGCCGTGGGGAAACCGAGTTTTTGGGGTGCACGGAGGGCCCCGGGCATCCTGCCCCCTCCCTTCCTGCACCCACTCACCCCCGGCACCCACTTTCCCACCAGACCCCCGGAGCAGAGTAGGAGCGGGGACACCAGGCCAAGCTGCAGCCCGCAGCCCCGCTCCGTGTGCCACGTGCCTCAGTTTCCCCTTTTGCACCTCTGAGGCTCCCGCCGCCGCCTCACGGGACCCCGGTTCCCCTCCCGCTCCCACTGGGGTCCATTTCCCTGGGGAAGAAGCCACCCAACTGCCCCAGTGGCGCCTCGCCGGCTCTCCCGTCCACCCACGGGACCCTCTCCCGCACCCCTTACCCCAGCATGGTGCTGTCGGTGGGAGGACGGCGCGGCCTGGGACGGGGAGATGCGGGTGCCGCGGCCGCGGCTCTTTTATGCCGCTGAATTGAGGAAGTTAAAGAGGCAGCTGGAAAATTTTGGCAATCGCCTGGAGTTTGCAGCGGGTTGGAGGGAAGGAGGAGACGGAGCAGGGGGATGCAGCAGCTTCACGTGATGCTTCAGGGCAGAGCTGAGTCAGCCCTGGCGTGGGGGCTCTGGATCCCACCCTGGGGACACCCTCTGTGCCCCGGAGTCCTGCCCCAGGGTCCCCCTCCTGCCCCACGATCCCCCCCAGCGAGGGCCGAGCACCCGCTGCTTCAGGAGAAGCCCCACGCGGCAGGGTCGGACCCTCGCCAGCACCTCGGGGTCGTTGTGCGACACGTGGAGAGAGGCCAGACCTCCACCCCCTGCCTCCCCTTCCCTTGCCCCCCACTGTGCCCAGTTCTGGGGGACACAGGTAGGGCCCGGGGGAGCCCCCGCATATCCCCGAGCCCAGGCAGCAACACCGCGGGGAAGGGGGGCCAGACGGTGCTTTCTGTGGTGACTGAGTGGCACCTCGTCACGCGGCGCCGCCAGGACGAGTCAGAAAACCTTGTTCACTGCCTGGAAGGACCCGGCGTGACCCGGTGGCGTTAGTGCCCCATCCCAGGCCCACCACGCTGGGGCCATCATCATCCTCCTCCTCCTCCAGGCATGGGTACGAGGATGGCCTGTCCCGGGGAGTAAAGGGCAGGGTTAAGGGGGTGGGAGATGCGCGGATGCAGCTGGAGCCGTGGCACCCCGTCACCGCAGGGTCCCTGGGGAGAGGGACCCGCAGCCCCCCGCACACGCTCACCCTCCCCAGCTGCTGAATCAGCCCCGGGGCTGCGCCGTGGACTCATCGCCCCGAGCACGGGGCCCTGACTCGGCTGTGCATGACCGAGCGGTGAGATGCCGGCACCGGGAGCAAACCCGGGGAGCCGAGAGCGATCAGAGGCGGGGGGAGCACCAGGCCGTATCCCCCCGCTGGCTGCAGGGCTCGGGGGGAACGCAATCCCCCAACGCCAAGGTCACACGGGACAGCTAACGCGCTCCAGACCGCGACTGCAAGTAATTAAGAGGGGGAAGAGGGGAGGGAGCGCGGGGGAAAGGCTCCATCCCAGCGCAGCTGCCCCGGCATCGCGGCAAGCCGTATGGAGGGAGGCAGAAATGAGACAGAGCTTTGAAAAAAAAACAAAAAAAGGGAAAATATCTTGTTGTAAAATCTCTGCTACATATAATCATCTGCAAATCCTGCAGCGAGAGGGAGCCCCGGGCCCAAAACAAATCCCCTCAAGGTTTGGCTCCTGCCCGACCCAAGGCATCGTATGATAAAATAACCCCCCCTCACACTGAATAATAATACAGTTATCAAAGCGGGATATGAAGGGCCAAAGCCCCTGCCCCGCGGCCCCCAGGAAGGGCCCAGGGACCCGCTGGGGCGGGGGACAGGTGCTGAGACCCCGCCAGCCCCTCACCCATCCTCGTCCTCCGCTGCCACCAGCGCCACAGCCAGGCCGGCGCTGCCCAGGGCGCCCGGCGCTTGCCGCCTGCTCCAGCTGGCTTCTTCTCCGCAGCAGCTCGAATTGTCCAGGGCAGGACCCGAAATCAGGGTGGCCACAGCAGCGTCACCCACGGCGGCTCGGGGACAGACGGGCTCTGGGCCTGGGGACACACAGACCTGGAAGTCGCCGCCTCTCGCCCACGTGGCCCCCGGGTCCTGCTGGGCTCGCCGGGGGTTGTTGCGAAGCACCACGGGCAAGGCCGGCTCCCACTGCCACCCTGGGACACGACTCCAGAGAGCACCAGAGCTGTAGCTTCACAAAGGTCGAGCTCCCCAGGGCTTCATTTCTGTAGAAACAGGAGTTTTCCTCCTCCTTTGGCAGCCAAGTGCCGCTCCATCCTCGGTCGGGTCAGCAGGGCTCCAACGCCGGCGGCCGGCGTGGCCAGCCCGAGGGTGAGCACCCACGATGGTTAACGCTTGGTGCTCTGCAAAAATCTCCCCTACGCCCGAGACAGCTCCAGAGCCCGGCAGCGGGACGCGACGGGCTGCGGGGTTAGTGCTGGTACCACTTTCCCTAGGTTAAAGGATGGGGACGGATCAGGGGACGTTTCCAAGCTCCCTCGTGGGAGGTTCCCACCTTTCCGTAGAGAAACAGGGAAGTGGTGGTGGAAGTGACGAAAAAAAGAAACAACCCAAAACCTTCAAATCTTAATTTTCCAGCAAATCAGGACGGGGGAAAAAAAAAAAAAAAAGAAAGCTTTCTGCTCCACAGCCAAGAGGAGCCTCGGCGGGTCTCTGCCAGTACCGAAGCCTGACCGTCAGTAACGCAAGCGTCCCAAAGCCTTCCCGCTGCGGGCGCTCCCCGCCACGGGCGCCGCCGAAAGCCGCTCGTCCCCCCTCGCGGCACCACCGAGGCCTGCGGCTCCGAGCAGCACGTCCCCCCCTTGCCCCACGCCAGCAGAGGACGCGCGGGGCCAGGCCGGGGGGCTCGAGCAGCCCCACCGGCACGCGGGGAGGAGGAGGGAGAAATGCCCAGATTTCATCCAAAACAAAAGCAGGCTTCCAGGCAAGCTTCATATTCTTCCCCCGCTGCACGTGTGCCAAGTTTCCTTCCAAGTCAAACTCTGCAATGAAGACATTTTCCTGCTGAAATTGAAGCAAGGCTCGCCGTCACGGGGGAGTAAAACTGGTCTTGAGGCTCCCACAGACCCCGAGGGGAGCAAGATCTGCCATGAGGTTTTTTTCACATTGAAGATTTGAAGTCAAGGCTTAAAAATTTTGAAAAAATTACATATATATAAAAAAGAATAATTCTGTTCCCTCTCTCCCCCCACTCTCCTCCATTTTGTGACTTGGCAACAGGGTCATCATATGGCATGAATTTTTCTTCAAGGAGCCGGCGAGTGTCAAAGCAAATGCTGCCATTCGGAGCATGTAGTTGAAGTGCAGCTCCTCAGCAAGGGCCGGAACAAAGCCGGGGCCTCCCTGCACGGGGAGCCAGACGTCCAGCTCCAAAACGAAGGCAGGGAACTCACTCTCGACGTGGTAAAATTGCATGGACAGGGCAGAGCAGGTTTTCCCACCCCCCAAGCTGACAAAAAGCCTCTTGAAACATCGGTTCAGGGCAGCACAGAAACCATCAGCTGCCAAACTGGTGCGTGGAGAACAAAGCTACATAGATAATATTTTTATGGCTCGTAATTATCCCGTCATTCACACGAACGACTGGGCCCCGAGGGATGGCGTAGGCCACGCTGACAGCAGAGGCCCGTTTTCATTGCACAGTTCAGAGAAGAGGCGGCACCCAAACGAAGGCCGGCGTGCCGGGCAACGGGGGGCGCTCCCGGTACAGACCCCCGGCCTGGAGACGCAGTAACAACCCGCTGCCTCCGAGAACGCCGGCTTGCGACAAGGATTCTTAGGCGAGCATCCTCCAGAATTGCGTTACGCAGGGATAACGCTTGGAAGAGTTTCTTCCAATGTTTAAAAAGTTACAATACTTTGTGTTTTATAGAAAAAGAGTCACGGTATAGAAGATTGAAATAAAACCAGCAAAAGCCACCTTGTGAGTTTGGAGGAGCCGCCCGTCATCTGGACGGGGATCCCTCCGACCAACGCAGCGGGCGGAACGAAAACCGCTCGGGAGCGGCTCTGGAATCACGGGGCCTTCGTGTCGGCGACCGCCGCGGCTCTCGCAGCACTCGAGTCCCGAAGCCTCCAGGCGAACCGTCCCCCGCTGCCGGCGCCGCGCAGAGGAGGTGCCCAAAGCCGCCGCATCTTCCTCCCCGCGGCCGGCCGGCCTCCAGGCTGCCGGGCAGGAGTTTCGCCTCCGGAAGGCAGGAAGTGTTTAGAAAGTTCAGCAGTCTTTGAAAAAAAGACTTAGGTGTTTTCCTTTACACATGGATATTATATATAGCTATAATTTGATTCCCCTAGGGCTTATTTTACTCTGAAAAAGAAGGGAATATGTTCAGCTCGGGGAACTCTTCGTTGTTGTAGTTGGGTCCCTGGTCTCCCAGCATCGTCAGCATGTCCTGTGGGATACAAGGAGAGAGTCGTTACCTGGGCTGGGACATGGCGGAGCAGGCACCGCGCACCGGGACGCTCCCACCCCTCCCAGGGCCTTGTGTCCAGGGCTGCAGGAGCGGCAACGTTAAGTGACGAGCAGTGACTGCACTGACTCCTCTGAAAACAGGGGGCAGCAACTCACAGGAAGAACAGCAACTCCCAAGAACTCTCCTCACTTTATTGGACTGGGGGCGTTTGGCTTTTTTTTGTTGCTGTTTTTAATTAGAGCTAGAAGAAATTAGAGAAGAAATTCAGCTGCGGGGCCAGTAGAGTTTTGCGCTGATCGTGCAACGGGCCAAGACACAAAGCCAGTCCAGCTGAGGCCTCCCTGCCCTCTCCTCCCCAGTTTCAGCTCCATCACGTTACTCGCAAGCTCGAGACCTCACCAGATATCGCAAACTAGAGGGACAAGCTCTCGGCGCTTCAGCCAGCTGCCCGCACTGGGGAAGCCCAGGCCGTTCCTTCCCCCAAGGTTGGCCCACACCAGTCCTCACTCGGGAGGTTAAGAAAACCACCGTCTTACTGAGAAGACCTCAGGCTGGCTTGGCTGCGGCGGCTGCACGTGCTGCTCCCCGGACGCTGGGCCGTGGTGCTGTCCCTGCCACTGCGGCCACATCCCCACGCCTTCGGCCGCCCGCGTCTGGAACGGGGCCGGGGTCTGCGCTGCCTCCGGCGCTGTTCAACAGAGAACGAGTCAGCCAAGGATTGCCGGCGCAGGGCCGCGCCTTCTGTCGTCCTTTGACGGGACTGGGAAGCGCGCAACTGCTTCGGTGGTGCCCCGTTGGTAACGGGGGAGGGTCTCCCCTCCGGGAACAGCCACTGAACCGTCACATGCGTTAAGGCATTTGTCAGAACCCATCTACCGGGGAGAACAAATGCAGGGGAGGCCCAGAGGGGTTCGTTTCCTCCCAGTCAGCCTTAAAATGGTTCAAAATTCATCTGCTCAGGAGCCTTGCGGTGCGACGATGGTTAAAGGTGGTAACCAAAGCAGGGGTTTAGCCGTGCCCTCTACCTCTGGGCATTCCCAATGGACAAGGAAACGACAGAGAGCGTGCTGCACCAAGGCCGCGTCTGCCCGAGGCTCCCAGCTGTCCTCCAGCGGGATTCTGTTGCCACCCCAGCCTCCCCAGCGCCCCAAGCCATACTCACTGAAGCCCGTGCCACGGCTGGCAAGGTTCGGGTAAGCAGCCCCCGTAGGAGAAGCCGTAGAGCCCGGTGCTGCCATGGGGCTGAAGGAAGACGGGGTGCCTTGGAAAGTCCCCATGCCAAAGGAAGGGGGCCGAGTTTTCACTGTCTGGGATGCCACTTGCTGTAAGAGAGCAAGAAACGGGAGAGGAAGAGGAGAGATGCGTTTATTCTGAACCTCGACTGGGGCAAGAAGGTGCTGGACGGGCCCCAAACGCACACGAGCGCGCAGCATTGCTCCATCGCTCAGCTAGAGAGTTGGAGCGGGCTGGTTCACGACGGCAAGAAGGGTCTGTAACGCAGCAGGGACTCGGGGCCCGCACCGAGGGTTCAGGCTTTGCTACCTGGGGTGTGAACGCTGGCCGTGTCCCTGGAGCCCAGCTGGTTCCGCTGACCTGAGCTGGGTTGGAGTGGCGTGAGATCTGCGCTAGGATCCGGCCCGCTGACGAGGGCTGCTGCTGAATGATGTTCACCGGAGGTACCATGCTGCCGCTCCTGGAAGACAGGAGAGAGGCTCTTGAGGACGCCAGGTATCACACGCAGAATGAGGAGGCACAAACACCACCCGCGCGAGTTACTGGTGGGGGGAACGAGCCCAGAACCGTGGGGTAACTCCGCTCACGTGCCGGTGCCCGTCACGCTGCCCGGCCAGGGACACGGCTGGCAGGAGCTGCGGGGTTTGTGGGCAAGGCTGCTCTCAGCCAGCTCGGCTCTCGCGCTCAGGCTAAGCACGCCCAAGAGGCGCAGCTATCCTGCGGACAAGCTTCGGCAAGTGACAGAGGGATATCAGGGCATCGAGGCAGTGGCTGGGGAGGTGAAGACAAGGGCGAGGAGCGGCGTGGCAGGGGAGGGGCTGCGCTGACTCTGCACAGCCTCAGAGCTCCCACAGCTCTACGCGGGAGCAAAGAGCAGCAGGCAGGAGAGCAGGGCGGCAGAAGCCCTCCTCTCCCCCACACCTCAAGGAAACAGGCGCCTGGATGAGACCCCCTGTATTTTCTGTGCACGTTATATAGGAACACATTTCTGGACAATCACTGCCGTGCAGAGAGAGACCGGGAACTCTTGGCTGTTGCAGAAGGACACGCAAACAGCACAGGAACAACTGCAGGGCAAGGTAAAATTGACACGAGGCCGTTCAAAGCACAGCGCAGGAAGCCTCACCTGAAGTTCTCGGCAGGCCGCGAAGGGGTGAAAGTGTTTCCCTGTGTGAAGAGGGGCTGGTTGGCGGGCACTGTGCTGGCAGGAATGGCTTTGTTCTGGTCTGCGGAGAGAGGGCGTGTCACGTTAGGGCTGGGAAAGTCTCAGGGGCAGGAACAGAGAACTAGTTGCAAGAGACGTGCCCATGTGAAGGAAGACTGTTTTGAGCCAAAGCATCAAACGTGACCGTTTCTTATCCAGACACAGACTCCAGATGGTTTTGTAAAAGCCTGTTTAATTTTATTTCCTCTCCATTTGCTAATAAGCTCGCATTAAGGTCATCTGGGGCTAGAGCATCCACTGCATTCAGAGCTCAGACTAGGATCACAGGATCTGCTCCCCAGGGACAGCAGGAAGGGTCAGGCTAAGGCAGGCGGCAAGACCAGAGCAAGAGACACCTTTGCACCCACTCCCCGCCAGCAAAACACTGGCTGCAGGACAATTCATTGCCACAACAGCGCACCAGGAATTAGACAGGAATTACCCACCCAGTGCCAAGATCGGCACTGTTCTGCCAGAGCCAGGCTGCCACAAGCATCATGCTGAGCCTCTGCACCCAGAACCGCCCCAGGTGACTTAGGGGAGAGCAAAGTGCGCTCAAGTTGAAGACGAAATCGGATAAAGCTGTGGCCTGCCCCGGCTGTGCCTCCCAGCCCCGCGCTGCCTACCTGTATTGATACTGCTGTAGATCTCGCTGAACCTTGGGTCTCGCTCCTGATTAAAAAGGCTCTCTGCCTTCTCCAAGGGCTTGCTGTGCTCTGGGCCGGCTGCGGTCACAGGCTGAACAGGAACCTGGGAGCAGGGATGAAGGGGAGCTGTTAGCACCCTGAGCGCAAAGGAAGCCAGCGGTCTCGCAGCCAGCACGGAGAACGGCTGAGGGCTCTGCAGGCAAAGGCCGGGCCGCTCTCTGCACTCCGTGCGCTCTGTCGGGACGGCGTGGCCGTTTAGGGCCGGCAGCGTTGACACAGGCATAGCGGGGTAGACCCACAGGGGCAGACCAGAATCAAGCAAGCAGATCCAGCAAATAACGCAAGGCAGAACACCTTCCTCTCCAAACTCCCAGCAGCCTGACGGCAATCTTGTGTGGCCGCCTTTACAACCCCAGCAAAAGGTCATTTATATAGCGCAGGACAAGGAGCAACCGAAACCCCTGTCGATTTACCTGTGAGTGGTCGTAACCAGACAGGCCCTCTCTTCCTGGGACCGCTTCCAGCTCTGTCTGTTGTGGCGGCTGCTGCTGCCTAAAATAGAAAGTCTCTGTAACAGGAGAACACCGGCTGCTAGAAACGATTGCCAAGGGAACAGATACTCTGTGGTTACACCAATGATTCATTAGCCCAGAGGAGTTCATTGCTGCAGAGAGGAAAGTTTGGGTAGGAAGGCTATTTGACAGGAGGGCAGAACCAGCAAGAGAGGCACGGTAAAAGGAGCTGAGCACCTCCTGACCTTGAGGGCAGCTGTGCTGTGCCCATCTCCAGGGGAAGGCTGACACTCTGCCCCAGCTGGGGCCTCTGCATTGAGTTTGACAGGGCAGGCCGAGACTCCTGGCTCGAGTTCCTTTAAAGCAAAGAAAAAAAAAAAAGAAAAAAGAAAAAATGTATTTTAAAAAATACGAAGTGAAGGCAAACAGTCGGCTACTGTGTGCAGGAGAACGCGCCTGTCTCGGACAAGACTGGAAACTTTGCTTTTGCAAAACCTGTTTGAGTGAAGGATCCTTCCACTCGCTTTCCGTGGTCCCTGAAGGGGGGGTGCCACGTAACATAACGCTGGCGGCCGTGAGCCAAAGGTCTCTGCCCTCGGCCACTGAGCAGGGGAGCAATTAATAACCTACACCCAGAGCACGGCCAGAGCTGCATCCTCCTTAAAGCACAAGGCAGGGGCTGCAGGAGCCTAAAAACCCCCAAGGTTGTCCACTGAGCCCTATGTCAGACGCTCCAGAGCTGGAGCCTACAGGGACCCACCAGCAGCTTTAGGTTTTAAGCCCAAGACGTTGGTGGAGTTCGTTACGCTCCCCTGTTAACTGTCACAAGTCAGTTAAACATTAACTCCCACAAGAAAAGAATAAAAATCCAGTGTTTTTTTGACAGTTCTTTTGCAAGCTGCTGCTTCAGTGGTACCTGATCTCGAAGACGAAGCAATACAGACAACCTACCAAAGATGCACACAGATAAAATGCCCCTCAAACACGATCAGACACAGGCTGCTGCTTCTCTGGCCTGAATTTCTGCAGCGCTATTAGAAGGCGTAGCATGGATGTGGGAATGGATGCGTGTGGGATGAATGAGTTCAAAGAGATATCTCTAGCGCCGGGACAGGAATTAGGGCCTGTATCAGCCCTGCATCAGATTTCGGCCCTGCACTCGGACCACGGCTCTTTAAAGCCAGAGGGATTTGTCGCTGCTCAGCCCTTAATACTTTCTCATCAGAAAGCGCCAGCTTGCCAGCTGCAGGAAGGGAAGAAGTGCTGCCTGCGCTCTAGGACCTTGCCTCCTTGCCAAAAAAAAAAAAGAGAAAAAATTAAAAAATAGCAATAATAAAAAAATCCTGGCTCTTCACCTACCCACAAGCAACCTGGCCTTCTGTTTGCCTGGCTGGAGAGACGCCATTTGCTGCGCCCACCAAGCCTGCGGTTATCAGTCACACGCAGGCATGTTTGGGTTTTTTATTTCAGTTGCTGCTCTCCTGTACGGGGCCTAGAGCTCACCCGCGGGGAGAGCGAGCCGCTCTGCTCACTCCCAAAGCAGACGCACCAACCCACTCCGACAGCCGAGAGAGAGGGAAGAGGAGAGCAGCACTGACAGCGGTCTCCCCGCTGGAGCTCGTTGCTGAATCCAGGGACAAAACTACAGCAGTGGAGAAAAATAAAGCATCTACTTTCTGCCATCAGCTGCAGGCAGTCCTGCTTACATGAAAAGCCGCTCTCTGGACCAGCTGCCCCCCTGGACCGTCACAGGAGTCCAAGAGCCACATCCAAAGGCAGACTTCACTAATATTAGCTCTGAATGCAAACACACAGACGGGAGGCTTGCTCCAGCAACCAGAGTTAAAAAAGGCACTGCTGGAGCCCCACTTTGGCAGCTTGCTAAGCCATACAACCTAGACGGCCAAAGGAATTAAGTTGTTTGCACTTTATAGTCCTCTAGCGCCTGCCACGGCCCAGGAAAAGAGCGCTCACGGGACTTAGCAATTCCTCCAGGGCCTGTGCAAGCAGATGGGAAGCTTGGTGAGGGGGAGAGGCCAAAGCTCCCGCAGTTCTGTGCTGCTGGTCATTCGGGGACCAGATCCCGTCAGGTTCGTGTGCTACTGGTGGTTGGCAAGTCATTTCCATGTACATACTTGACGTTGGTGTTGGTACAGATGATGTACTCAATTTCATCCGAGTAGGGGTTCTGGAAGGTAAAGGAGCTGGTTCTCATCCAGAGCCATTCCCGGTTTTTGGATCGGAATCGGAACATGACTGACAGAACCTGGCCTTTTAACTTCACCACCTAAAAAAACGTAATGCCATCAGTAGTACCTGATAAAAGAAGGCATTGAAGAGCAACTTGCTTCCGAGCACGAGCCACCCCCCGCTACAGCCGTGCGATGGCCCTTTGCCTCAACGCCTGCAAGACCGCACCTTCGTTTTCCCCAACTAAATGGCACTGCTGCTATACCCCTACGCTGTTCTGATCCCTGAATGATATGGGAGCGGGATATAATATCCCCTTTTTGGCTTTCACTTTTCTTATCTCTTTGCACTGGTGAGATGTATGAAAAAGCCTCCGGTAAATGAAGCACATGCTGTTGCTTCTGATTCCAACCATCTGGACAAATGGATATGAGCAGCTACTTTTTGAAGTCATGAAAGCACAGGGGCAGTCTTACCTGCCCTGCCACAAGTCCAACGCCCTCAGAAATAAGAGTAACGACAACAGGGCAAGCAAACCACATCCATTTCGAGGTGTGCAGCACGGGGCTGGGCCCTAGAGATGAACCAGTGTTTCAGCCACAGAAGCATGGCATTCAAGTAGGCACTGTGTAGCCACGTCTCTGGCCCTACAAGCAGACTGGACTAGCAGCCAGAGGATGAATTCAAGAGTTAGACATCAGATGCTTCTGCTTTGTTTTGCACATTTACAGTTACGTGACTGTAACCGTTCGCCATTGGGCGAAGGAGAAATATCTATGGTTTAGTTTCCTCTTGGTTTTCCAAAGAATTTCATCGCTTTGCAAGTACCGAGGCAGGTTCCAATCCGAATACCACACTGCATGCAAAGTGGTAGCTAAAGCGTTTTACCTGCTGAAAGCTGTCCCGCAAAAGCTGCTGGTCTTCCGGGTGGCAGAAATCCACAATGTCTTTCCCCAGAAGTTCCTAATTTTGAAGGAATTGGGAGAGAGCTGGAGTCAGTTCCTCTGGCAGGCAGCCTCCCTCTCTCAGGTCTGCCCCATTAATCCCACTTTGGACAGGTAGTTACTGCTCCCCCCCGCCAAACCTGTTACACAAACCAAGCACAGGAACCGGCGGGCTGTACGCGAAGGAGAAGCAGAACAGCGGTTGACTAACGTTTGATCTCGAACTCAAAAGGCGGCAAAAACAACCTTAATTGACATTAGACATAATCCAGAGCCACCCATCCTTCCAATGATCAAAGTACTTCGAAAAGCATGTGAAAAAGCGACTGGTGGAAAAGAAACACAGGCCTGGTTTTGCCCTGGGCATCATTTTATCAGATCTGTTAGACAAGCAGAGCTGTGATGCACAGGAGGGAGGAGGGAAACGTAAGCTTGAATGGCAGATCTTTCTTAGAAAGCTCCTGCCGCTTCCTCACCTGTGGCTGGTAGCCAACCGTAGCCACGCAGCGGTGATCTATGAAGGTGAAAATGCCTTCGGTGTTGTGTCGGGAGATGAACTCTGTTGGCTGACAAACGTTGTTCATGTCTGTGCAGTTGGGCGAGCTAGTGACCTGCAAGGTCAGACAGGTACAGCGTTATCGAATCTTGCGAGAGCTGCCTCCTCCTGACCAGCCAGCCCTGCTGTCGCGTTTGTGGCAATCGGGGAACATCTTTGGGCAGAAGAGTTTAACTCCGTGGACTTTTAGCACAAGGAAAGATGCTACCCACCTGGAGCCTGCCGATAGCCACGAGGCAAAACTTGCTGCCCTGGCCAGCGTCCGGGTCATCGTCAGGCAGTGAAACACCTGAGAGGGGAGGGCCAAAAAATTCCAGCAAGGTTAATACAGGAAAAACTGCTAATTTCAGAGGAAAGAGAGACATGCAGTTCTGACCTCAGTACGTCCCTCCACCCTGTTTTATAATTCAATACCCTTTCCCACAAAGGAATTTGGCAAATTAAGTGGCCTCCCCCTCCCTTTTTTTGTCAGAAGGGTTAAAGAGCTCCGTAACTTTCAGCACAAGCAAGCACATCAGCCAGCAGAATATTCTTTTCCTGCACAAAATCTCTACTGTTCAGAGACAAAAATCTCTGATCCAGCATCTGCAAAGATCAGTTCAATCCTAAAATACGAAAAAGCAGTAAGATACATTTGGGAAGCATTTGCCGGCACATTCAGTCCACAGGAGGGACAGCTTCAGACCATATGCTCTCAAAACCAGCTGCAACTGAACCCTTCAGCTAAGGCATTACCTGCGGGGGGCCAGGCTTTTATGTAGCCCGTGCAGTGCACCACAACGTAGTGAGGCTCGCCATCCTTCGCCGCACCTAAGCCGTTCCTTGGGAGAGAGAAACAGGCTGATTGTGCTGGGTATTAACAGGGGTAAGGTCAGGCAAGGCTTCTACTCATATTTTTAAAAAACTGTCGCAGAGGGTCTTCAGGGTTAAAAAAGAATAAAAGAACAAAGACTTCAGGTCAATGCGAGAGGTCCAAGAACACAATAGGCTGGAATCTACCTCCATTTCAAATTAAAAAGGGACAATATAGACCAGAGACCAACAGCATGAAGAATATGTGGTTTTAAATTGACTTGAAAGCCAACCTTGGAATAAAGGCAGATTAATCCTCCCCAGGATTATCTTCCTCAGCATAGTGGTACTTTGGTTCCTTTACCAGCAGATCTATCTAAAAACTCTTCTACGAGCTGTTCTAGCCTACCCTGCGCACGCTCAGCACAGCGTGTCCCGCCACCCCAATGACAAAGCCGTAGCTCCTTCTGGTCCTAGCAATGCAGCGCAAGTTTTGTACTATTCACCTGCAGCGGTTCCTCATAAAGCTGAGGCGATTTACAGAGACTGGATCCACCGAGCTGTTGCCACACCTGTACCAGAAACAGAAACACGAGGGGAAAGGCTTTTAGCTTTCTTTGTCACATTGTTCTGATGTCGACCATCTCGAATAAGAGGACGCAGTCTATAAACGGGGATGAACCTTTGAATCCCCCCCACGCAAGTGAAAAGCTGTCGTTCTACAGGCCTCCAGAAGGGAGGTGACACATAGGCATGACCCGATGTCAGAGCGAGCCAAAAAAGCTGGAATAAAAGCACCATGGGGCCAGGGAGCAAGTTCAGCTTCAGGCTCAAATGAGACTTCCCAGGGCATCTCTTTGTTACCTCATTCGGCAGATGAAGGATCTCCGAGAACCCATACACATCCTCATGGACTGCTGGCCTTCCTTCTTGACAGTCCCCGTCTTTAAGTCTAGGATGCGACCTACGGAAAGAAGGAAAACCAAGCTGCTGCTGCAACGCGAGTCCTTTCACCGCCACAGGCACCAGGTAACATACTAGGAAACTAGCAAGACACAAGCGTCACCAATGGTACCTTTAGATGCATTCTCGGGGGGGGCTGCAGGATCCTTGTTAGAAAGGCACCAGGGTTTGGTTCCTTCTACAAAGGGAAGGTTTTAATCCAAGTCCTCCGCAGGCTTTCACACTGCCCGCCCCCACCAATCCCTTCCCGGGCTGCTCTACCTGTCAGCGCGTTCTCCGATGTGGAGAGCTGCTCCCTCAGCTTGCCCACGTCGTCCGGGTGCACCTGGTCGTACAGGGTGCTGCCGAACCACTCCGACTGCGGCTGGTTCAGGACAGGAGTCACCGAGTCGGAGACGTAGACCACCCTCCCGGTCTCACAGGACACTATGAACAGAAAGCCGTCGGCCGCCTCTAGGATCAGGTGTTTGAGTTCCTGCATTCACAGACAGACAGACACGCTCTTAACTCCAGAGCCAAGCAGGTGAAGCCCCCTAAACCCACCCTGGGTGCCTATCTCCCCCCACCCACGATTTAATTCCCCCCTCCAATCACAATATTTCCCAGAAAGCAGCATCAAGCCAAGACCTGGTCAGTGAGAAAGGAGGGTTTGTAGGTGCCGTCAGTGGAGGTATTGCCCGTGCCGCGCAGGGACTTCATGTGAGAGACAGCCATGCGCAAGATGGTGAGCTTGTCTGGCTTGCGGGCCAGCGCGCTGCAGGTGGGCACCATATCGGACAGCTCTGTGATGTAGGCAGTCATCTTGTTCCTTCGCCTACGTTCAATCTCGCTGTGATTTTCCCTGCAAAAGGCCAGGGAGGAGAGGAGGAAGACGAAGTTACCAACGGGCCCAGAAGCCTCGGCCATTTCCCCACGTCAACGCTTCCACAAGGCCAGAGCGCAAAACACAGAGATGCATCGGGGTCACTGGGAGTTAGAAGGGCTACAAGCGCCTCGCATGCTGGGCGTGCACAAAGGAACGCAGGAACGAGTGCAAGGAGGAGAGTCTACAGCAGGACCTTCTTTGCTCAAAACCGCATCGGTTCCCTGGGATCTGGTGAAGGCAACGAGCTAGGCTAAGCTATTTTAGCGGATAAAGAAGCTTTCCCATTGCTTCCGCAACACTGCAGCAAGCCGAAGGGTTTCTTCCTGTGCTACGGCCTCTGCTCCCAACGCGGGGTTCACCTCACTCTACTGAGGAAATTTGCTTTTCAACAGCCCTGCTGCAGACAGACTAAGACGACTCATCCCACCCACTGTTTGCCCAAAGATGAATCGAACACCCCCCCCCCACCACCACTTTCAGACGCCCACACGTCTCCAATCACCACACGAGGAGGCCAGGGCTGCAGCTAAGACTCGGGCACCTAAATTACAACAAATGAGGCTCGCCTTTGCAGTGCTTTTATGAAGCTACTTCTCAGTGACATGGAGAGCCTTTTACAATACCATGGCAGGAGGGGAAGGTTTAGCGGAGACACACACCCGATTTCTGTACAGATCACGGCCAACGTGGGCAGGCACCTGGGTGGTGCGCGCAGCCCTCCAAAGAGGCACCGCAACGAATCTGCCCACTTGCAGCCCTTCCAGAGGTTCTTCACGTGCCTTTTGCAAGTCTGCTCACAGGGCACAGTCCCCATCCACCCCCAGGGATCAGAACATAACCTATTTAGGCTTGGGTTTTTTCAGCCGGCACGTGTAGTTCAACGGGGTTACTAAGGTGGGTTTTTCAAAACAGAACTCAAAAGCCAGGTTTCCTATAGAGAAGGATGGATCAGATGCAAGGAAGCACATGGTGGGAAGTGAAATGAGATGAAAGTGTTGGAAGGAACATAGACAGGCAAGTGAATTAGAGAGGATAAACACAAAGAAATCGAGCATTTATCACTACCAGGTGTGTGCAGTCATTCAGCGACCTTGCTCCTTGCTGCAAGAGACATATCCAGGACCCGAAGTGCTTCAATTATCACACTCACCTGTAATTCAGTTTGGAGAAACTCCCAGGCTCGGGTGTGCAAATGACGCTACCTTCACTACAAAAGCTACTGGGCAACCACAGACATTTTACCTGCCCCTGTGCCAAATACCCTTTACTAAAGGCTCTTGTGTGACAGCGGCGACTGACTACCGGGGACGGAGGGAAGGGTCGCTGCTTCACTGGACGAGAAACCCCTGAAGAGCACTGCTGTTTGCTGCACTCACAGGCCCCACCTCTAGCCTCTCCTTATCTCCTCAAATATTTAAGCTATGCACTACTGCAGTTAGGAAAGGCGGCTGCGTTCGGGGGTTATTTTTTGTTTTAAAACCAGCCAGTAGGCAATAAACTGACCAGAACTGTGGCATTCTCAGCACCCACTACAGTCTCTTTAGTCCTGTGCGTTGCTTAAGAACGAGTCTAGGGTGGAACAGTCCTAAGAAGTTACAGGGTAAGTTTGCAAGACGGCAAACCACAAAACAAGCCATTCTTCATGAATTACCAACCCTCAGCTCTGCAGCAGTAACGAGCTGTGGGTGGCGAGCAGCAGAAACCTTGACGGTGATTTAAGCAGTTTTTATTTTGCAGCTGAGAATAGGGAAGGGTACATCTAGAGCTGATGGTTTTCTGCTGGGGAAACACAGTCGTGCTGAGACACCATCTCAGGCAGCTGCAGCGGCGCGCACGCCTTCTCAGGGCACAGGTCTGCAGTAATGGCACAGCACTCCAAGCTACCCCACCGGTCATTTCCCTCATGAATTACAAATAGGAGCTTGGGGGGCAGGGGGAAATCTTGTTTCCAGTAAGCCTGAACCAGTGTAATGCACAGGACACCACCTTTCCTGGGAAGTTTTAAGGGGTAGGAAACCCCTGAACTAATACACTTTTTAATGTCTCTTTTGATAGCACGACAGCATTCCTGTGACAAAACCTTACCGAGGTGAGAACAGGCCATTTGGCGCCTTGCACCCGCACAAGAGAGACTGTGTTTAGCACAGGTCAGCGAAGCTGCAGCGCTCAGTGAAAGCAATGGCCCAGCCAGCTCTGCCCTGCGGTCTTTGGCAAACAAATCCTGCTGTGTATTCCCCAAAGACATTCTCACAAGGGGACCAAATGCCTTTCCCCTCCTAATTCCAATTACACAGCGATTTCCAGAAGTCTGTTCAGTTTCAAGCCCTCTATTGCAGCAGATGAGGGAAGGAGAAGGGGGGGAAAAAAAGAGAAGGGATGCCTAGAGAAACATTAAGGAAAGGAAACACTCTGCTTGTCCATGCTTGAAATCTCCATTCTCCTACCTGGCAAGTCTCTCCTTATCCGCTGAACTCTGTTCATCATCAGACCTAAAAATAAAATCAGCGATCTAAGCTAAAATGGAAAAAGTTTAAAGAAATGAAAAATGGGAAGATGTACTAGGAAACCCAGCCTACAGACACGTCTGTTTTGCAGAGGAGCAATTCCATAAAACAAAGCAGTCATTAGTTTGCAACGTTACACATTAAATGGGTGCCTGCTATCTGCTTGGTTTTGAAGTTTTAAGACGCTTCCCAAGTCTGCAGAACAGGCAAGGGGTAGCTCTGTTTTACATAAAGCCGAGGTGCAGAGTACTCTGTGCAAGATTAGAGGGTTAATGGCAGAACTGAGAGTTAGGGTCCCAGTCACACTGCGCTACTCTTTCTTTAAAGAAAAAAAAAAACAACAAACCCCAAGAGCCTCTTTGATAGTGCCAACAACCAGAAAAGCAGATTAAAAACCCCACAAATCCACAACCAGCATAGGATTCACGGCTAAACACACATTTCTGTAATGCTGCTACATAAACACCTCTGGGGACAACACAGCCGAGGCGGCTACACGACAAACAGCAGAGCGTTACGCCCATCATCTACAGGAAGGCACACAGACATCCCCACCGACCTGCACACGCTTTCAGTTTTCAGGGAGGAGGAATCTGCAAACCTTGCTTTACAGAGGCTGATGATAAGTTTTCCTCCTTGAGGTTTGACTGCCTTGGAAAACCGACAATCCCCCAAAAGCTACCACCAGGAAAGGTACTGCATGTGCCCAGTAAGGCAGGCATGCAACCTCTCGAAGGCTGAGCGCCTAAAATACACGCTGTGGCTTTAGGGAGTACGGGAGGTGTTTGTAGCGTTAGTCAGCTGTGGTACCCTTCCACTTCAAACAGGTTTTAGTACAGTGCCTAAAAAAAAGTAGTCGTGTTCACTTCTGCGCTCTGTTTTGCCTCGCATCGTCTGAGGAGGGAAGAACGTGCTGGAAATTGAGGGCTGCCAGAGCTGCAAGGGGCACGGTGCGCGCAGTCCCGAGTGCCAGGCCGAGGGTTACAGACGCGGTGGGGAGCTGTGCCACGCGGCTGTGCTCGGGGCGTCAGCACACCAACACCGCCGATGGCTTCGTCTCTGCTCTTCACCTCCTGCCGCTGCCCGAGTAACTGCAAGCGATGATCTCTACAGCAAAGCGCGCAGGTACTGCCGATGCCCCAGCAGAGGCTCCCTCAGCAAGTCGGAAGCGACACTCAGCTGCTTTGTTTCTTCGCTTATTCCTTCCTCGCCCACTGTGTGCATATTAACCAGGGTGATCGAAGGCCACACCACAAGAGGGGGCGCAGGGAGCCAGGATCCCCCTCCAGCTATGGCTCTGCACACTTTGGTAGCAGAATTTTTAACTTTAAGGGCGACAAAGCTGTTCAGCACTACGATGCTTACCAAAAAAACCACACTCTGTGGGCGTTCTGCGTTATCTGAGCACCTGAATGCATTATCAGGGTCTGTTAGACCTTTAAGTTCCCAGAGCTTGCACTAGGGAACAAACTCATTCGACGTGAGCTGGCAAACACATTTCTAATTCGCCTGACTTCAGATCAAGTCAAACCACTTCAAAAGCTGGAGGAGCCCAGCTCAGACGTCCCTACAAGCCCCGTGGCAGGTAAGAGCGTGACGGTGAGCTGAAATTTTGGCTTGGCAGTTTTCTTTTTGCCTCTCTGCGTTGAGACTCTGACACAAGTTTATAGCTCTGGCTGAAACATTACGGAATAGACGTTTTGCATGGCCTTTATTTCTAGATCACAAGTTCCGTGTGCGATCTCAGTGAAATCCCAGGGAAAGGCCCCTGCACCCAGCACCATTCCGGCCTCACCCTGCTCCCTGACACAACATGCTGGGCACTCCTCTTCCCAACATCCTCAATCGCTTGAGTTTTTAACTGAAAATTTCAGGAACTTCTGAAGTCAGACCCCTCCTTAAGCCACTAAACACAGCATCTTGGCCATCATCCCACATTTGCTCACTTTTTTTCCTTAGCAAGACACAGCGTGACGCGCCTTCGCACTGAGGGGACACCTGGCATTTACAGCACTCGGAATACGCACAGAAGAACCTCGCTTTGGCAAAAACATTACACATCAACACAAGAGAAACCCATGAAATATTTGAATTGAGCTCCAGGGGCTTCAGAAAGCTGTAAAAATACCAGGAGGTCAGTCCCAGCTCTAGGTGGTACAGAGCTACTCTCAGACACCAACAAGCAGGCAATCAGAGCCAAAATATTGCTTATAACGTTACTGTAGACTCTGATCTCTAGGAAATGCCCCATTTATAAGGGGGATTTAGTTAGTTAGCATGCCTGACTCCCCCACAACACACACAAACCACAATATTTGCCAGGAAACCCTGTTCAAGTAAAACAAACTAAGCAGGAAACTTGTATCTCTGCAAGTTTCTTGAGCAGGAGAAAAGAATGAGAGTCCAAGGCAACAGCTGAAAGAAATGTTGAAAAAGATGAACAATTTCATCACTCATACGAACTGGTCCGAAAAACCTCAAGGAAAATGCCTGGATCCTTTGGTGCACCTTCCTTCAAAGACAGGAAATTTAGCCGCTAGTTAGAAGCGTGCTGCAGAATCTCTTACGTTAAGGTGGTTTGGCACCAAAAGCTTCAAAAACCACTTCACAGCAGATGCTTACCTGGCAAATCTCTCCTTATCGTTGGGCATCGGGTCATCGTCACACCTAGGAGAAGAGGGAGAAGAATAGTTCTAACAGCGTTCACGCTTCTTTCCCAAAGACACTGAGAGAAGAACAAGGCTTAACGAATCACACAAAGGCCTGGTGTTAAAAAGGCAAACTCTGCTGTGCGCGGGCAATCCAGAACCATACTCGCCATTTATCTAGTTAAAAACTACAGCTTAATTATATTTATCGCTGTGATGATGTTTTCCACATCACATATCAAGGACAGTGGCGCAGCACTCAGTAATTTAAGCACAACTGCGCACGAAGAAATAGGTTAAATTGCACTTTGAAGATGCAGCGAGCCCAAATCATGCCCTCATCCACAGGACCTCAGTAGGGGAATCCTATGTTCACCAGGACCATTATCCCCTCGAAGCCGCTCCGCAGTCCTCATTACAAGACTGTAACATATGGACTTCCAGCATCATTAGCTGTCCGATCCTAAACCATGTAGCGAGACTAGAAATAAGCGACACAAGATCTTCCAACTCTTCTGCATCCCATATGGATCATGAGAGGAGATACTTGCAGCCTCGCCAGCTCCTCAGGAGTAAGGATGTCTCTGCAATTGAAGCATCCTCACAACAGATGAGAATTAAGTCACACGTGTCTGAGGCACTAATAAAAGCTCAGCATCTTGCTGTTGTGCCGATAAGCTATTTGGCAGAAGATTCTCCTCTACAAAAGACAGTGGCTTGGCCAGCAGCAGTGCTCCTAGGGCGCTGCGCTGGAGCAACCAGCGATCGCTGGAAGCATTCATGGAAACTATTTAATCTTTTGAGATGCTGGTATCAAACACAGCAACATCATCACAGAGTTCTGCAACACCGCTTGGACCCAGGGCTCGCAAGGCTTGCTTCTTCAGCTGACCTCATCTGGCTGCGGGGCTGGCCCAGGGACATTTGAGACAGAGACCGCATCCAAGGCGGTAACGGGATCCCCTCCCAGTCACAGCCCCTTCCCCAGAGTCCCATGTGCACAGCAGCTTTGCTTTGGCATCAGCTGCCGAGATGGAGGAATAGTGCTGACTAGGAGAAAGGGAAGAGTTTAAGGAAGTGGAGCAGCGAGTGCCTCCTTCAGAGCCCCCCCTTCCCCCTGCGCTGCTGGAGAAGAAAAACCACACGAGCAGAAAGCTCCTGCTCTGGGGGAAATCAGACACAGCCAGACCGCACGACAGAAACGTCCGGGTGCGATGTCCTCCCTCACCTGAGGAATTTACTGTTCCCTTCTCCATCATCATCAAAATCAAGCCTGAAAAACAGAAGCAAGAAGTATTAACTAAGTGGTTTCTCCTTTACAGGTTGCTTTTCCGTCTGTCCCTACAGGGATGCAGATGATTCTTGAAAGGAAGATATTTAAGTATTCCCAGGGGCTAACATGGAACAGCCCACAAAGTTTAGAAGAGAGAAAGCCCACTCAGAGCACCCACGGCATCCCAACCTCCTGTCCCAAATGCTCTGCATCTCCTAGCAGCAATCTGAAGCCCAACAGGCTGCCACAGTTCAGCTCCTCACTGCTCAAGGAAACGATCTACAGCCTACAAACAGAGCACTCCCAGCTCACAAACTTGGATCGGTTGCATTTAGAAAAAAAAAAGAGGGAAAAATACTTCAAGAGTTAAAGTTCAGTCTGGTGACCTGCGTAGTTGGCATCCTTAGTTCAACAGGAGACGTCACTGTGTTTGCTGTAACAGGGTCAAAAAAAGCCCAAAACATTCCTAACAAGCGTACGTGGGAGGACAGAGGAAAGGCTTCTTGCTACGCTTCCTTTCAGGATGGAAAACTGGCGTGTAGATGCAGCAGAGCAGCGCACGTTTGTAAATAAAGCGCGAGGAAGGAGTAGCAGACGGCATGGGAGGAGCTGCAGGGGAGCAGGAGCACCGGCAAGCGGAGGTGAAGGGAAGAGGTTGAGTGACTGGGGGAGGGCAGGGAGAGATTTTAATTAGCTTGAAAATTAAGAGGAAATTTCTTGTGCCAAGAATTTAAGAGCAGCCACTCAATATCCTTTTAATTTGCAAAGGCATTTTTAGCAAACAAAAAGCCTACCACAAGCACACTGTGGCTTCCCCCCGCCCCTCCCAGGACAGGCACAGTTGGGAAGGTTGGAGTAAGGCCCCAACATTCATGCTCTCTGCTCCTCTACCTCTCTAGCAGCAGCTGGCTTGTCTCGCTGCTTCACTCCCACTCCTCGGAGAGCAACCCTCTTCTTCTGTGAGGGCCAACTCAACTTTTTAATCCCCTCATTTTACATAAAATACAGAGCCCAGCTTTAACGGGCAGGGCTGGCAGAAGCACACCACTACAAAGGGAAAGGGCTGGGTGCAGCACACCTGAAGGAACCAGGCAACGCCGCTTTGCTCAAAAGTAGATATTTTCTCATCCCAAGGCTGACCACTCTTTCAAAAGAGCAATGCTTCAATCCAAATACACTTGACGCGCACGCCTCCCCAAAAAAAGGCAAGCCCACAGGCGCGCGGGGCACGCACTCACCCAGGACGCCTCTTGTTGGCTCTCTGAGCGATGGCTCCTCCGGCTTGCGCACCCAGTCCAGCGTTCCCAGAGCTGACGGCTGCACCCAGCGAGGAAACATCTGATGCCATTTCTAGACAGGAGAGCGGAAAACAGAAAATAAACCAGTGTTACGTCAAACCCCCCTCTGGTTCAGAGGGTGGAGTATTCTCCACATATAGCTCCCATTAAGAGCGATTGCATTTCAGCATCTGATGTGGATAGATTTTGTGCAATGTGTGCTTTGAGCCCTTTCATCTGCTGCCTCTCCAGAGCCTGCGCTAAGGGTCCGTTTCGAGCTTTGAACACATGCTGTTTTCATCAGCTCAGAAGCTGAGATTGCTAAACTACAAGATGTGGTCTCCTTTTTAGACGGAGGAGGAGCCTGATGTGATCACGGGCAGGGGCTGAACCCGTTCTCATATGCTAGCTGCAGGAGTATGCAGAAGGGGAGGAGAAGAGTTGTGAGTTTGCCTAATAACTTTAACACCGCCTCGTGAAGAGGCTTTATTTCCCAATCTAAGAGACAAAGAATTAACCCAGACACTTGTAAAGCACCTTGAAAACCACGATCTTTCAGACAGTCATTTCTATTCTGCGGCAATACCCACCTGTGGGCACCACGGGCACGATTACCAGTCTCTGCCCACACTCCTCTGCAACTGGCCACACGCCCAGAGCAAGAGAACAATCAGTTCTTCCCCAAAATGACACTACCTCCATTAAGCATAACAGCAGCCTTGCTTGGAGCTAAAAACCTTGTGTTTTACACGCAGGCAAGTCGTGTAAACAGTAGGAAACCTAGTCAATGCTTTCTAAGAGGTGAATGCAAGCGGGTAAAGTGTTCCAGAAGCGTGGAATTGGCGAACCCTCAGAGATCGTGGCACCCAGCACTGCAGTACTGCTTCTACGAGAGGTTCCACGTAGACGCGTAATGCCTGAGAAAATAAAAAGCCTACCTCAAGACGCGAAAGCAAGCCCCTTTTGGTGCACGGGAAAGAAAGAAGGCTCTAAGTGGAGAGCTCGGACGCGCCGCCCTCACAAGTCGGACGGCAGGCCCAAGCCTGTTACACATTATGGGATTTTTCCACAATGAAAGCGAAGTGCCTCGGCTCTCTGCACAGCCACACACGCGCCGAACCACTTCCCCGGCGGCGTGGGCAGGCTGGGCTCCGAACCCCTGCCCACGTCCAGGCAGCGGATGCTCCCTTCTCCCCACACACTTCACCGGCAGCTCCCGGCTCTTACCGACGCAAGCAGGGATTTCTCGTTCATTCCAAGCTGAGAGACTACATTCGAAAGCAGACACCGAGAAAGCCTTACTACTTTGATCCTCGAGCAGGGCTTTTTCCGAACCCCAGCTGTTCAGGAGCACGCTATCAGGCCCTGTAGCTGTTCAAAGCTTGCTCAGCACGGCTTTGACTGAAACCATGTCGTGACATTGCCACGAGAGCTGCGTTCAACGTTCTTCTACCTTAACATAGTCTGACCTGCACTAGAAACAGAGTTTTTAAACAAGGTATAAGGCATTTTTTCATGTTTCTGAAATAAGTCAGCTCTGTACCCGTTTTAACAGTTGCGGTTTTTTAAGTTTGCTGCTAACGAACTGCTAGACTGCAACCAGAGAATCTCTCCAACCAGAGAATCTCCACCACAATCTTTGCAAACCGAGTTGTGCGGAGTGCCTTGAAGGTAGAGAAACCACTTCTGCTTCATCAAAGTAGAAGGGACCAGAAAAAACCCAAACCCAACACACATACGCACACGCGCCTGTCGCTGGGGCTCCCAAACCACAGCAAAGCCGTACGCTGACACTGGGAGCTGCTTGTGCATGAGACACTGCCAGAGTTGGTGGGATGAAGCGAAGAATTGAAGGCAGGTTTAACAAATATGGCAACAAGTCGGGACTTAAGCTGCGAGGCTGTCAAATCTTAGCTTAGCCAAGACCATGAGTATACTGCTGGATGAGTAAGGGAGAGCTATACTATAGCAAGCTTCTGTGCAAGGGCGTCTGTTTTTACTTCTCACCTCATCAAACATAAAACTGCCTTTTGTATTCCCAGCATCAGGAGAGGAAAGCAAACACACCCCTATTTTCAACATCACAGATACACCTGGGTTTAACAAGTATTTTTACAACTCCTGCAGTCAGGTTTCGATCCGAGAGCTGCTCAATAGAAGCAGCACTTCCAGAGCTGGAAGACAGTTCACTTGCAGCTAAAAGTGGAGCCGTGCAACAGCCCAACCACCTCTGGGGCACGGCTGGACCACACCAGCTGGCTGGCAGCAACAGCTCCAGCTTGCAGAGAACATGTTCCAAAGCTTTGGGTATTTCTTCCAAAAAAACCCCAAAACCCAACATATTTTACCACAGGACCACTGCTAGCCTACAGTACTGCTTGATTTATTTTCCTCCGAGCAGCTGGCACTGCTGAAGAAGTTTCTTCCTTGCCAATCCATAGTATTTCCCAGGAGGGGTGACTAAAATATGGCATAAGCATCCAGCTCAATGCCTGGCAGTTGAAGGGGCCAACAACAACAGTCCCAAACAACAGGGTGAGCGAGCACACCCCATTTCAACACTAGCTACAGCAATAAAACACGAGGACTTCTCTGAAGTTTCAAAAAAAAAAAAAAAAGCCATTTGAAAACAAAGAACCAGGTATGGAAACAAAGATTTTTAAAAGACAGAAGATTATTTGAGGTTAGTAGTTTTCAGCATGTGAATACATAAGGTCTCTGTGAGGAAATTGGTCCCTACGCGATCAAGTGCGCCTAAAATAAACAGAGGTCAGCCTTCTTCATGCTCCATCCTCCACGCTGGGACCACAGACCTTTCCCGTCTCCTCTCCGCTCAGCTTCGGATCGCTTGGACACCTCCATACCCCTTCCCGTACTTCTAACTGAGGTCCCCAGGTGCAGAAAGGGACGACACCAAAGGTCTTTGTTCGGCGGCACATGGCCCCGAGTGCCAGTAAACCAGGTCAGAAGGTTTATTCCTTTTCCCGGGGAGCCTGCAGCTTTTCAGCACACATATTTCAACACCACGGTCTGAACAGAAATAAAGTTTCTGGAGCACGGCAGATAATCACTTTATTAAGGAGAGAGGAATTTCCGCTTTTGGGCCAGGGGAGGAAGTGACACTGTGCTGTTCCTCTGCAAATCAACTTTTAAGCAGGGTTGAGGGGGAGGGAGGGTGTCTTTGTTTGTTTTTAAAGGTCTCATCTGAGCCTTTGCTATTTCTGAGGAGCCTGCTGCGTGGACTAGCATCCCACGGCAGCACCGCATGACGAAACCACCTCGTGCTCCAGCTTCCTACTCGGAAACATTTACCTCTTGTGGTACAATGTGCCCTTTCACTAGTGGAAGAAAAAATATCTCGAGATTTGGTAAGGTAAATCGGTAATATTTTGTTCTGTGTACTGAGGGAGAGGGTCAAAATAGTTGCGTACTCTTTCATATGATCAGTTGGCCTCTCTACCACATTCTTACCCCAAAAACAGGGAGCGCATGGGGCAGGCGAATGGGTGGGAAATCTGGCTTTTTCACCTTTCAGCATTTCTAGGCCGCTTGCACAAATGCAAAGCTTCCTTTCAAACCCCCCACTGCCCCCCAGTCCTAAACACGGGCCGCACAGCAATGTTATACCGAGGTCGGGGTGGAATTGATGGAACCCAACCCACTGACGCAAGCCCCGAAAGCTTTGCCCAGGCCAGCCGGGGGTGGTGAGGGCGTCTCAGGCACACACGTACCCGGTAAATGTGCTGGCACAGGTGGCCATCATGAGAAAAGCTGTCACATCACAGAAACCCCTCTGCGGCGGCACCTGGAAGTCACTGGTGCCAAGGCAAGACATGAGTAGTTGGAGGCAAAGACCCAGCTAATGGAACCAACTGGTTCTAAGAAAGCCCAGTGCATCGTAACCTGCAAAACACCAGTTTTAAAACTTAAAACTATGGCTGTCGGGAAAGCTGCTGATCAGGTGCTCAAAGCAGTGACTAGCAGTTCCCAGATATCAGGATCCTTAGCTCTGACTCAACTTAATGATAGCCAAAGCGGTGAGAACAACCGCTTCTTCTCCCAAGTCACTAGCGACAGAACGAGAGGAAACGGCCTCAAGCTGCATCAGGGGAGGTTTAGATTGGATATTAGGAATAATTTCTTTCCTGAAAGAGTGGTCAGGCCCTGGCACAGGCTGCCCAGAGAGGTGGGGGAGTCACCATCCCTCGGGGTGTTCAAAAATCATGTAGACGTGGCACTTCAGGGCATGGTTTAGGACGCCCGGGAGTGCTGTGTTGGTGGTTGGACTTGGTGATCCTAGAGGTCTTTTCCAACCTTAATGATTCTGTGATTCTAACATTTTTCAACTACTCCAAAAACAGCAATTTTAATTTTGAAACAACCAATGTTAAGAACAACAGGACAAACATTTGTTTTTGGAAGAAAACAGTTTTCAAAAAATCAGATGTGCCACCAAAAGCCCCAGTCAATCCTTCTCAGAGGGCAGGGCGGGTTTCGTAGAGTTGCTGCTGCAACAAGCAACACCCGTGGTAGGTCTCTCTCCCTTCCCTTTCCAGAATCAATCCCTGCTCGCCTTTAACATGTGTTATGTCTAATTAAGGTCAGAAGAGATAAGCACAGAGAAATTACAGATCCTTGTTTGTAACTGAATATAAATCTGCAAGCACAACCACAATTCAGCCAGTAGCTCGACCCAGAATAGAATAGGCTGGAAGATTGCTAAGGGAATGCCATCTCGAGAGCCAGGCTTCCAGCCCAGCTCTCCTGGGAAGGGCTCTGTTGCAACTACTGGCATCCCAACAGCAAAAAAGCTTCAGAAATAAAGTCACAGAAAATATTCAAACCCATGATTTATGAGATGGGTCTGCTATAGCTCTTGAATGCATTTTTATTGTGCCACTTCGCCTACTACAGCCAGGCACTGCACAAAGCACGGTGAAAATGGTGGCTCCTGCTGCAGCGAGCTTTAGCCTACAGTTGTTGGCCAGGCTCAGTATCAGCCAGCACATTTCAGTGTAGCAAGATTTTGTTTAAACTTAAACTTAACCATTAGCGAGCTCCCTAAAGAGCCAAGGAAGCTTAGGGCAGGTTTGGGATGAGATAAGGGCTGCGAAGATAAGCCAGCGTCCTACTTTAACCAGCCGTTTTACTCGCAACTACAGGGCTTCGGTCTGAACAGCACACATGGCTCTGTATTTACTGAGTGTCTCAATTTTTGTGTCGCAGGTATGTTAAGGAGATTTATTTTTTTAAGTAGGTGAGGTTTTTTTTTTTTAGCTTGTTTGAACTTCCCATGCAATGCCAGCTCAGCACTTTCATCCCCATAGGAACCTGCGCCAAGAAGCATTACAGAAGTTAACTTGAAAACCACAGAGAAGAATGCATCTTCCATTTTCAAGTGTTTGAAGTCATGCATTCGTAAAAGTACATTTGAAGCGAAGCTGATCAATCATACATTCATCCAGCCAGCACTAGAAGTGTCCTAATAATCCAAGTTAATACTAAAACCAGCAAAGTAACGCAAGCCACTTCTCTTTTTAATCCCTCCTCATATTTCCTCCCAGTTAGTGGATGCTATTCGCTTTTCGTTCCTAACAATGAGATTTTAACAACATAAAACTCACCTAAACTGGCACAACTGAAAACTTTCAATCCGGCACTCTTCACAATTTAAGTCTTTTTCAGTTAAAAAAAGACCACTAAACCATGCAGTGGCTCACCTCGCCCTCAGAAAGATGAGGGAGGGGAAGGGTTTTGCAGATTTATTTTTCATAAAGTTTATCTGAAAATGGAGAAGGGCTTTATCCGCTTCTTTCACAGGTTTCCGAGGTGGCCTGCTTTGCCCGTGTAGCATTTCGAGGAAGGACTGGAGGCCGGGGTGGCATGACGCCGAACGCAAGCTGTGGTTTGAACACTTAAAATAAGTTCCGACTTATTTTTGTGGCCAGTTTGCCCTGCTTAACCCACAAGGGCATTCAGCGGGTCTGGGGGCATTCCCCAGTGTTCACTGGAGCCCTGCGGTGCGTTTTTCAACATCATGAAAAAGAGGACCCAGATTCTAAAGAACAATTTTCACAAGTAAATTATTTTACTAATAATGCATATAATCCATATGCAGCCTGTGTTTTCCCCCCTCAGTTTAGAAGGGCCAAGCTAATATCAGTCAGTCTGCCCGTAGTTACGAATAGTAAACACAGAAGTTTAAAGTTCTTTCTCTTTTCCTTGGGAATTTGTTTAAAAACTTTCCTATTATGCAAAATATCATGCAGCTCCGAAGCTTACACTTACACAAACGCTGCGCAGTACACCAACAGTTTACAGCCACAAGTATCTTCCCTCTCATTCAGTGGATTCTTACAGAGCTGGCTCATAATATACATTTTCCATTCTTACCCCAAGCAACAGCACTTTTTTTTTTTACTGCTTTACATTTAGCTACGCATCCTTCGTCCGCCAAACTGCGAAACCTTCATCCAGCAGTGAGCTGGCAGGAGACGTGAACTTCCTGATGGAGCCCGCACCACCACCAATACACGACCAAGACTCTACTACTTGGAATAATCCCACCGTTTCATGGGATGTCGCTGTGAGCCAAAAAGCATATTTTGCTGCAGGATGGGATCACAACTTTGACAGTTTCCATTTCAGATAAGTTTTTGCTAAGCTGAATCAGGGATTCTTGTTTTTCCTGACACGCCATCTCTAACTTCTGATCGCTGAAGAATGTCAGATCACTCTGCGAAACCACAACCACGTATTTCCAGACACCGGTTCTGCACCCCTGCCTCAGCATCACCGCAGACAAATGACCCAACGTGTTTTCTCAACATTTAAAGCCGCAAAAGCTTCTTATATCGTTAGAACAAAAAAAAAAAATTAATCCTTTAAAAGTTACATTGAACAGCCCTGGATAAACCTGAGCATGTCACACAACCCATGACCTCGCCAGCCTCAAGCCACAAGCAAGAAGAGTCAGAAACCACAAGAGAAAAAAAAAAAAAGGCACCCAAAAACACACAGAAGCTCAAATTCTGATCTCGGTCACCACGTGGTAAATCCATTACAACTTCACAGACACTGTATTATTCCAGATAACATACTAATTCCAGACCAATTTAGCTAGAAATCTGGCAAAGCTTGATTTTATTCAGCAAGCATCAGATATCACCAACTTCCAGCTTCCCCCAAACAGGGAATCACCCCTTGGTTTTCAACCCAAGGGAGCAAGAGTTGAAAGAATATTCTGCTCTCTGCCAACAGGAACTCACGCTCTTGGTCATACACCGGGTACTCGGCTCAGCAGTTTTAAAAGAGGAGATTTCTAAGAACTCTTTTCAAAACAGCGCATCAGACTTTGTTGCTAACCAAGGAAACCTCAATGAAACGTACAGGGAAAAAAAAGGGTGCAAAACCAAGGTACACCATGAAAGACAATAGAGGCGAGGGAGCCCCAGGAGCGCCTGCTTCCTCCCGGGAGGGCGATGATGGAGACCAGCCCCAGGTACGCCGGGCCGGGCATGAGCCGGGCTCACGCCAAGCGATGAAGCTGAGGGAGCGGGAGAAGGACAAACGCCTTCCTCCCCTCTTGCAGCGTTTCCCTCGGCGCCTCCAGCTCGCCTTCCTCCCAAAGCAGCCTCCTGCTCCGCCGAGGGCCTCCTTTAAAAGTTTCTGCCATCTGACAGCGGCGCTGGCTCTCCAACCCCCCGCAGAGCACCCCAAGCCCGGTCCCTCAGCACCCTTTCCCCGCTTCTCCTCATTTCCCCCCATTCCTCCTCAGGGGTGCCCCCCCCCACTCCACCATCCCCTCCTGGCCCAGCCCCAAACCTCCCCACAACCTCCCTCCTGGCTCCCCCAAAGCCCCCCACAACCCCACTAACACAGCCCCTCGGAAGCCCCCAGCCCCAGCTGACACCTCCCACCCACCCCAACGCTCCCCCGGCCCGGGCCGGGCCTCCCCCGCCAAGCGATGCCCCCTCAGTGCCCCCTCCCCCGCCGAGGGACACAACCACCCCCCTCCCCAGGCCCGACTCCCCGGCGCCCCCACCACTGCCGTAGCCCACGCAGCCGCCCCCCGCCCCGTCCCGGCTCACCCGGGTTGGCGGCGGTGGCTGCCATGGCCGGCGGCCCCCGGAGCCGCCCCCCGCCTCCCTCCTCACCGCCGCTGCCAAGATGGCGGCACAGGAAAACCCTCCGCGATGCCGCGCAGCCTAACCTGCCCGCCCGCGAGGGGCGTGGCGAGGACAGGGCACGACGCTCCTATTGGTCCAGAGTGGGGCGGGGGGCGGGGCGAGCGCGCCCCACGGCACGGCCAGCAAGGTAGGGTGAGCGCGGCCATGCCCCGCCCAACCACCGCTGGGGGCGGGGCTTTGTAGGGGCGGGGCTACGGCGGGGGTGTGTGGGGAGGGGCGTGAGCGTGGGGCGAGGTAAAGGTCGGGTTGGGTGACGTCACGAGTTGGATTGGTTGAGGGGTTTTTTGTCGGAGGGCAGGAATCCTGCTGGGATTGGGATTGAGGCTGGGATTGAGTTGGGGCAGGGATTGGAACTGGGTGTAAGGTTCAGGCTGGGTTTGAGTCTGAGACTGGGATTAAGTTTGAGACTGGGATTGAGTTGGGGCAGGGATAGGGTCTGGGTTTAAGGTTCAGGCTGGGATTGAGTCTGAGACTGGGATTAGGTTTTAGACTGGGATTGAAGTCAGGGCAGGGATTGGGACAGAGATTAGGGTTGGGGCAGGGACTGGGAGTTGGGGATTCAGACCAGGCATGGGATTGGGCCTGGAATGGGGATTTGAGTTAGGATTGGGGTGGGGGGAGTGGCACCCATAAAGTGTTAATTCAGGCTGAAGGCCCGATGATCACTGATCACAGATGGGGTGTGGGGCCACTGCTGCACCCTGGGGTCCCACCAGGCACCCAGGACAGGCAGGCCCGGGCATGGGGTCCCTGTTACCCCCCCGGGCACCAGCAGGACCTCAAAACTCAGCCTTTGCTGAAAAATCACCAAAAAAACCACCCCACACCAGCCTGGGGGCACTCACAGGGGTGGCAAAGCTTCGCTGTAAAATAATCCTCTTTCTCAAGGTGATCCTTCTTCCTCTCAGGGGAGCGGGGGGGGAAATAAACCAGCCGAGGGAGCAGGCGGATTTGTGCCGCGCTCAAACTGTTTCAGGGCTTGTTATGAGGCTGTTTCTCAAGAGCCAGATGGGCGGCTCAGCTCAAAGCCCAAAGCGTTGTGGTTTCAGAGAGGTTTTTCCCCCCAGCTTTGGCCCAAAATGAGCCAAGGACCAGCTCTAAATGATCTCACAGGCAGGGGAGGACCCAGCTCTCGCTGGGTTTTGGGAATAAATCCTCCTTGACACTCCGCGATTCAGCCCGCGCCCCGCCGGGCCCTGCGAGCCCTGCGATGGGAGCCCGGAGCCTTCGCCCGCCGGCGGCCGGGGGTGCTGGAAACAGCGGGTCAGAATTTAATCCGCTGGATTGTTTCTCCCTGTTACTGGAAGCGTCTGAAAGGTGACGCCGCCGCATTCCTGCAGTATTGATGAAGCCCCGGTGATGGGCAGGCACCCACACCCGGGGACAGCGGGGCAGGGAGAGGGGCACAGCGTCCATCCGTCTGTCCGCAGAGAAGGTAAGGAGCTTCTGCTGCGGGCGCACACAGGACGGGGCTGAGACCTGGGGGTTTCCTGCAGTCTGTGGGTGCTGCAGGACTCGGTCCTGTTGATTTATCTGCCATCCTTGGTGTCGTTAGGGTTGCGGTCAAATAATCCTGGAGCATCCACTAGCTTTTAAACATGTTAAAAATAAATCTTAAAAAATTATATATATAGGCATATGCCTATATGCACACAGCTGGGTCCACGTGGCTCTCCTGGCGCCGCTCAACAGGACCCCGCCTCTCCTCCAACCTTGCACAGATATAATTTATCCATCTGCTGCCACAAACGTCTCTCTTCAGCGACAACAAAATCCTCCTTCACCGCCCCTGTTTGCTCACCGGCGGTTTTTCCTCCTGTCCTGCTTCTAACCCCGGGAAGTGTCAGTTTTGCTGGGGGTCAGCCAAGCCCTGGCACGCTCGTTGCGCCTAATGCAGTGGGGTCCTGTGGGGAAAAAAAAAAACAACTTAAAAGGGGGTATTTGGGTATTTTAACCTGCATTTTCCTGGGCAGGGAAGGGAAGCTGGAAGGGGTGGCAGGGTAAGAGGACGAAGATCCCTGTGGTGCCCAGGACAGGGGTGGGAGGACCCCGGGTGCCCCCCAAACCACAACCGACAGCCATGACAAGGAGCTGAGGGGTCTCAAGGCCACCATTTCCCCATTTTGGCTCCTTCTGAGACCCCCTGGGTACTTCCCTGCACTGCGACCCCTCAGCCCCACCCACCTCTGCCCCACAGAGATGCCACTGGCAGCCGGGCACCTGGGGCCTCCCACCTGAGGACCACCAGCATGGAGACCGCCACGGCACTGCCGGCAGCCGATGTGGACAAGGGCATCGCCACAGCCTTCACGGTGCTTATGTGCCTCTTCCTCCTCGCCATGATGGTGCGGTGCGCCAGGCTCATCAGAGATCCCTACGGCGCCATCCCTACACCCATCTGGGAGGAGGAGCAGATCAACTGAGCTGGGGCGAGCCAGCCCCCGGGACCCCGGCACCCCAGGGGCCCCTCCCCAGCAATTCCTGGGACCCTCAGGACACCAGGAACACCCCTGGCACCCCAGGGAACCCCAGTCCCCCAGCACACCCCACAGCTTCCTCGCACCACAGGGTGCTCTGGGCACCCCAGAGCCCTCCAGCGACTCCCAGCCTCCTGGTACCCCCCAGCACTGTGGAGGTCCCAGGACCCTCAGGGCCACCCATCACCCGCCCAGCACCCTCAGAGCTTCTCAGCACCACTCAGCCCCCCTAGTGCCCTCAGAGCTCCCCATCGCCCCCCAGAACCCCCCATCATCCCCCAGGCCCCCCCCCAGCACCCTCAGAGCTCCCCATCGCCCCTCTGGGCTGCCCAGGGCCCCCCCCAGCACCCTCTGAGCTCCCCATTGCCCCCCAACAACCCCCAGATGCCCCATCACCCCCCAGCACCCTCAGAGCTCCCCATTGCCCCCCAGCACTGCCCACACCAGAGTCACCAGTACTCCCGGGTCCTCCCTGAGCACCCCATCACCGCTGGGCCCCCCCGGCCCCTCAGCGTCCCCCCGGCCCCTCAGCGTCCCCCCGGCCCTTCCCACCGACCCCTCTAGGTGGCAGCACTGCGCCTTTCCCGGGGCGCGGCTCCTTTAAGCGCCCCTGGCTCCTCCCCTCTGCGCATGCGCCGTGGCTGGCCCCGCGGCACTGCGCATGCGCAGTGCCTCCGTGCCGGCCGGCGGGGGAGAATCGGGCTCCACGGGCGGCTCTTACCGGACGTGACGTCACGGCTTCCGGCCCGGAGGCGACCCCCGCCCCTTTCCTCCTCTGTCTCCCCAACAGCCGGGGGCGCGGCGGGCCCGGGCCTCGGTGAGCGCGGCGCGGCCCGGCCCGGCCGTGGGGCCGGGGAGTTGTGGGGGCTCGGGGTTGTGGGGGGACGGCGGGGATGGAGGGGGCTGTGGGGCGGGGCGGGCCGTGGGGGGCACTGGGGGGGCTGTGCAGCGGGGGGGAACAAAGGGGTGGGAGGTGTTGAGGGGACAGATACTGGGGTCAGGAGGGCGCTGTGGGGCGGCAGGATTCGGTCTGAGGGGGGACATTGGGGTTGAGACGGCGCTGTGGGGCTGGGGGAGTCAGGCAGGGAGGTGTTGAGGGGCTGGAGGGGCACTGAGGCAAAGAGGGGGCTGTGGGGCAGGGGAGATTTGGGCTTCGGGGGATGCTTGGGGATCCCTCTGCGTGGGGGGCGCGGGGTTGTTACTGAGGTGTGGGGGAGGCCATGGGGCAGGGACATTTCTAGGCTGAGGCGTTGATGGAAACATGCAAGTATAATGGACAGGCAGGGTGTAAGAGGGAGCGTGAGGGCGTTAGGAGTGGGGGTCGTGTCTGGGAGGGGCTGGGTGCAGCTGGGAGAAAAACGTGAGCAGGGGGAGCTGGGTGGGACTGGAGCAGTGAGATGGGGCAGAGGAGGCGGGCGTGGGGCTGGAGATGATGCTGACGGGGAGAGCAAAGGGAGACGTGGGAGCGGGGAGCACTGCGGGAGGGAGGAAGGTGCCTGTGAATGCTGCTGAGTGGGGGCAGACTTGAAAATAATGGAGCATGGTTGGGTTATCGCCGGGCCCAGCTGCCAGGGAGACGCAGGGGCTGCGGGTCTGGATGGAGGAAGCTGCTGGAGCTGTCTGGGGCTGGATGTTATAATGTTCCTTGAACACCCCGGGCAGGGGCTCCTGGGGCTGCTGTGTGAAGGTGTGGCTGTGGGACGGGTTGGGAGAGGCATCGGCATCATTCTCCTCCCAGGCAAGGCAGAGGGTTGGGAACCGCTCAATGGTTTTTGCGGAGGAGAGGGCGCCAAGGTGGCGAAGCGTAAGGCTCCAGCAGGGTTGGAGAGGCTGTGCGGGGATCAGAGGAGATGTCAGAGATCCCTGGTTGTCCTGGGAGCCTCTGGCCCCGCGGTTTGCTTGCACCTTGGTTACTTTTGCCTCCCTGTGATATTAGCTTAATGACATATATAACATTTTCTTCCTGACTAGCTTTAAAAAAGTGGAGCTTATGCTCTCGTGAGCGCGGTGCCCCGGAGGATGCGCTACAGTAGAGGGTCTCATCGGCCTTCTCTTACCTCTTTGTGGTATCAGGTGTGGCAGCAATGGATTCCCAGGAGATCAAAGAGCTGCAGCAAGAAGTGATGGAGGCACTGGGAATCTCCATGGAGGAGCTCCAGGATATCATCGACAAAGAGCTGGAGAAGTTTGAGTGTGTGAAGCAGAGGAAGCAGCAACTGGAGGAGCTGGAAAAGTGTGTGAAACAGAAGGAAGAAGAGGTGGCTCGTGTTGACCGGCTCTTTGATGACGCTTCGAGGTGGGCACGCTCGGAATCGCAGCCACGTGTCAGAGTTGGGCCTCAGAGCAGAGGAGGGGGAGATCAGGTCACCGAGGCCGATGCCATCAGCGCTGCCTGTTTCCCCTCGCTGTAGGCTGATGCTATGATTCCGCATCGGTTCGTTTGTGTGTGGTTATCGAGGGATAATTAAAATTATTCTCCTGTGGCTTTAAATCCTTCACATGAACACTCCTCCCTCACCTCATCGTGGTTGAATTTAATTAGCGGCTCCCCAGCAGTTGGCTCCTATTTCTTTCTGCAGCATCATGGGACGTACAGCTAGGCTCACCTCGTCTTTTACTCCTCTTTTTTCACCAGAGCCATTGATAAATGTGAGATACTGGTGAAGGATCTGTACTCCAAGCTGGGCCTCCAGTACCGTGAGAGCAGCTCTGAGGACGAGGACTTGGCTGCCCAGCCCATGGAAGTGATTGAGATCCCAGATGAGGATGACGATGATGTCATGAGTATCGATTCCGGCTGGAAGCACAGTTCAGTATCTCGTTGCACCACCTGGTACTGCGGGCAGGGACGGAGATCTGAGCGTGTCCTGGAGGAGGCTGGGAGTGAGGGGGACTGGAACAAGGCTATTGAAAAGTTGGCTGTAAGCCACGCCGGTCCGTAAGCAGGAGAGGATCGGGCAGGGAATGCCGTTAGCTTGTGTGAGGAGCATCACGACTTGTGTAGTCTGCTGGGGCCTGTAACTATTCCATGGTTCCTGGAGTCCCAAACTGGGACTTTTCCCACCTGCCTGATCGTTTTGCCCATCCGATGCCGCCCCTGCAGAGAAGCTGCCTGTGCAGCGAGTCGTGCACCTGGAAAGGGTCGCTTAGGAAAAGCCTTGCTTGAGCGGGTTTCTTGACAGGGGCAGAGAAGGCGTTTGAGTGGATGTTTTTCTCTAGTCCCTCTTCTTTCGGTGATTTAACGAGGATGGATTGTTTTCCTCCCCAAGGTGTTTTAAACTACTTCTTTTCTCTTTAAACGCAGGTGGTAGAATCACAAAGGACCAGACTCTGGTGAGTTGGAAAAGACCTGACTGTAGCGTACTTCTGCAGTAGGCTTTGCTGGAGTGCTTAGGATAGCATTGTATTTGGTGCAAAAAACCAAAAGGTTCTTCATATTTTCTTTCTCTTTCCTTCCCTTCAGCTGCGGGAAGCCATGGCTGCAATGAGAAAGTCTGCCCAGGATGTTCAGAAATTTATGGATGCTGTGAACAAGAAAACAAATGCCCAGGACGTGCAAAAAGGTCAGCGTGTGGAGCTTCGTGGGCTGGCATTCGTGTGTGCCCGTACCCTGGTCTGGTCCGCTTCTTATAACAGTCGGGTTTCTTTCTGAGAAAGAAAATAACTATCCTTTTTTTCTGCTGGAAAGAACCACTAGGATATGTTGATTCCAAATTCCTATTTTAATTTAAGCCTTTTCCAAAAGCAAATACAAGTGGTGTCGTTTCCATAACCTGAAAGCTTATTAATGGTGTTTAATCCTCACTTGCTGATTATTCCATCCAGTAAAACTGAGGCACTTAGGCTGACTGAGGTAAAGGAAAGCCGGAACACCTCCTGTCTCAGGTCCAGCAGATGTTCTTCCAAATGCATACATGAGCGAGGGAGTCTTTGAGCAACTTCTAACTTACCTCCTGGCGTTGTTCCTTGGGTAGATGCACAGACCCCTCAGGAAACCCCTGGCGCCCTCCAGCCCATTGGCCCCACGGCGTCTGGGAGCGATCTCAGCAACGACGGTGATCTGAAAGTTGGCATGAGGATCCTGGGCAAGAAGAGAACCAAAACGTGGCACAAAGGAACTCTGATCGCGATCCGGACGGTCGGTACGTCCCGTGCTCGGCGCTGTGGCTCGGCGCTCGTGGCTTACGCTGAGCTTTGCGTGGGTAACGTTGGCGAGGCTTGGAGCGGGTCCCCTCCCATGTCAGAGCGCCTCGTGCCACCTGGACTGAGTTCTGACAGCAACACGTCTCTGCTGTAATATCTTTACCTCCAAATTAATTTCTGAAAGGCTTTCCGATAAGTTCTGAACTCAGATCAGAGTGGCGTAGGGTGTTGGGCTTCTTGTGTGGAGTCATTTGGCTTTTATTTATCTTGAAATGTCTTTCAGGTGCTGGAAAGAAGTACAAAGTGAAATTTGATAATAAAGGGAAGAGCCTGCTTTCTGGCAATCACATCGCTTATGACTATCACCCCTCACCTGAGAACCACTACGTTGGCAGCAGGGTTGTGGCAAAATACAAAGATCGGAATCAGGTTTGGCTGTACGCTGGCATCGTGGCTGAAACCCCAAACGTAAAGAATAAAGACAGGTATGCATTCTCCTCCACAGTCACGTACCCCGTTCCCTCTCTGCTTCATTGTTGGTTGGTTTGTATTTTAGGGAAAAACGAAAAGGGGAGAAAAGGTGTATTTATTTGCTGCTGTGGGAGCTAAATTCTTTTCTGCCCTTTCAGGGGACGTAGCTCTGAATGTTGTTTCTTAAGTGTCTCTTATCTCTGAAAGCTCTGGGTGGAGCTTCCATTCTGCTACTCATGTCCCTGAGTCAGAAATTATATCTGGTAATTCATTCAAATTATCACACAAATGTAAGTCTGCACCGCTCAAGGCGTAAAACACAGCGTTAGGAAATACGAGCCCTGGAAGCGGTTGGTGCTGGCAGTGTTGCCAAAGCACTTCAGGACAAGAAACAGCATGGTCTAAAGCAGCCTTTTCAGTCGCATATAAATAAGGGGCAGGGCTCCTCCGATGTTGTGGTTTAGGCTTGTGGTCTTTCTGAGAAGATTCATGAAGGATATAATCACCCTGTTTGTTTCAAATGTGGATCTGCCGTAAATGCCTAATTGTGTCGAGTTCTATCCGATGCGTGTTTAATAACTGAAAATGAACTGCATTTAGCAGTCACATTGCAAATTCACTCCTGGCTAGGCTGGCTGCAACGCTGATCTCTGGTAATGTGACCTTTGCAGGGCTCTGTACCCTGAGG